>NW_027397084.1:13650753-14091498 GCF_003265705.2 Callorhinus ursinus
GAAAGAAAGAAAGAAAGAAAGAAAGAAAGAAAGAAAGAAAGAAAGAAAGAAAGAAAGAAAGAAAGAAAGAAAGAAAAGAAAGGGAAAGGAAAGAAAAGAAAAGAAAGGAAAGAAAAGGAAAAGAAAAGAAAAGAAAAGAAAAAAGAAAAATCTGTTTTCCTAAAAGTTCATACTATTTAGCTTCTTCATTTCTATTAGGGCAAAATAAATTTCTTAGCTGATAAAGATTTTTCTCCCCTGAATTTTTCTTGTTGCATAGCAATATATACCCCTAAAATAAAGATCTTTTTTGACTGTAGGACAAGAGCAAACAAAGGAACTTAAAGAATTTTAATAAACCAAGTGAATTTTAAATAGATTTTATCAAGTCGAGAGCAGAAACAACCTTTTTGAAATCTGCAAGAGGGTGGACTTTTAAGAGCCAGATCTTGGAGAAGAAAGATTTTTTTCTTATTACCAAAAAATATATCTTCAAATAATGATGAAAAGCTCAAAGGGCTCTCTCTACATGTGGAATTTAGATAATGAAAACAGGATTGCAAAAATATAGAACACCTAAAATAGATAAAGATTCAGCTTGGGGAAAGAAAAAATGTCGGGAAAGATGAACAATAAAATTAAGTAAACATTGTTGAGGGTCCCTAATAAGGTAACTACCTCATGCCAAATCCCAGATACAGGCAGAGGAATTGAGATGTAACCCAGAAGGAATCAGGATGAGGCTGAAGGAAACCCAAAGCAGAGACAACCTCCTCAGTGTGTATTCTGGGAAGCCCATTTGCAAGCACCTCTTGGGGCTCCTGGGTGGCTCAGTCAGTTAAGTGTCTGCCTTCGGCTCACATCATGATCTGGGGGTCCTGGGAAGGAGTCCTGCATCGGGCTCCCTGCCCCACGGGGAGCCTGCTTCTCCCTCTGCCCCTGCCTCTCTCTCCCTCTGTCTGTCTCTCATGAATAAATACATAAAATGTTAAAAAAAAAAAAAAAGGACCTGACCTCTTAGAGAAGTTCCATTTCCAACATGGCACCAAAGTATATGATTGGAAATGAAACAAATTTAGGCAAAGAGACATGTATCAGCTCTCTGAGTACCCTGGGGACTTACTGTAAAGGAACATTTGAGATGTTTTCATATCTCAAAATGATTATGTTGAGTTTGACAAAGATAGCCTACAGGCATGGAGATTCTTGAAGCAGGCTAGTATCTAAGGTCAGTCATGTGAGTGTAAGCTAGAGAGTACAAATGCCAACAACCTAACAACATAAAGCCACCCACCCAGGTTGTACATTTCAGCGAAACCCTACATGAAATAGTTCTAATAACCAAGTGCCAGGAATTTATTTCCCAGATACCAAACAATACACAAACCTATGAAGGAGAAGAGGAAGGGAAGAAACAGAACTCAAATTTGCCTTAGTTTATAATAAAATTTTTTGAATATTCACCAATTTAACTGTGTTTGTTTCATAATAATTATATAAGTATATATCACATAATTTATTATCATAATATTAAATTATATGATTCAAACTCAATAGAGTCTTGAAGTTAAAGTTATTTATAAATCTAAATTATGTTTTGCACAACAGTTGGCTATGATCCTGTGTCCACTGTAATGTCATCTACTAACTTGAAGACTTTAGCATAGGGTTCAATATCTTTCTCTTCACTAAATGTTCTACCACCACTAGATCATTTCAATGCCAATGAGGGTGATACACCCAACAGCATAGCTTCCTAGTTCTCCGACTTCCAGATTGCCAGAAATCTTGACCATACCCTACTTCAATCTTATGGTCAAAACTGGTATCTCAAATACTCAGGACAGCTCCATCTCTAAAGTATTAAATTTAAATTCTAATTTGATCATCACAACTTCCCATCCTCTGGCTTGCTCCTATCATTTTGTTTTAAAATTCTTTATGATCTCAAATATTTTAACACCTCAGATTTCTTTCTCTCTCAAGTCATTTCAGGATTCACTTCCTACAATATCAACTTCAGACTCTGTGGTTAATCACATCAACTCCTCCTGTCCTCACAACCTTAAATCAGGCATTTTATGGCCTCGCATTTGTCCAATATGCAAACTCCAACCTTGAATCAAACGGTTCATCTTTTTTGCACCTGCACACATAACTGCTGAGCACTTTTTAGAGAAATTTTCCAAACCACAAAGATTAGGTGTATTATAAATTTAGGTTCTCCAGCCTAAACTGAGTTATCAATTGTGCTAATTGACATTTCTATATTTCCCTAATAGCTATGTTTTCAATTCTCTATGACATATTTTTAACCTACTATAATTTTATCAGTATACTTTTACTTTCCACTTATTTTATTGGGTTAGTAATATGCTTTTCTCCTACTTATCAGAGAAAATATAATTTACCAATCAGAGGTTGAAACAATTTACTCACAAAACCTATACAAGTTACCTTAATAAATATGCATCCTTTGACCTTATTCCAGGTATGATTAGAGAAAATTTCTCATTCTAAGCTAAATCCCTTCACCCACACCCTGGATCTCATGTCTTCTCTTTTATAGTCTATTTCTACTGGCTTCTTCCCACCAACATTTACATATGCTGCATTATTTTTTCATCAAAATAGATAAATGATCCATATATCGATAGATTAATAGATGATTTCCTCCCCAGACCTCAAGTTTCCTGACAAATATCACCCTAACATATTGAAAAAATATATCATAATATTTTTTCCAGTTACCTTAATTTATTCCTTAATTCACTGAAATCTGCTACTTGAAGAATTATCAATACTTATCCACAATATGCTCTTAAAAATGTTATCAACAGCCTATTCTGCTACATCATTGAATTACTCTCAGTTGTTATTTTAGGGGACCTCTCAACCACATTTGAAAATTTTAACGATTTCCTTTTTTCAGAACAATGTATTCTTTATAACACCACCCTCTCCTGGTTTAACTCCTGTAAACCTTCTCCTGATTATTCTTTGGCCACCTCTTAAAATTTGCTGTTACTTAGTTCAGTTCTAGATATCATTCTTCTTAATCTTCTTAATCTCACATATGCTCTTGATTTCAATTCCTATCCACATACTTATAAATCCCTAATAAGTGAATATCCACATGCAGAAGAATGAAATTGGATCCTTATCTCACATCATTTACAAAAACCAATTCAAAATGGATTAAAGACTTAAATGCAGGACCTGAAACTGTAAAACTACTAGAGGAAAGTATAGGGGAAAAGTTCCTTGACATTGGTCTGGGCAATTAATTTTTGGAAATGACCCCTGAAGCACAAACAACAAAAAGAAAAAATAGACAAGTGAGATCACACTAAACTAAAAAAAACTTCTGCACAGCAAAGGAAACAATCAACAGAGTTAAGAGACAACCCATGGAGCAGGAGAAAATATTTGCCGATCATGTATCTGACAAGAAGTTAATATCCAAAATATACAAAGAAGTTAAATGACTCAAGAGCAATAAAACAACCTGATTTAAAAATGGACAAAGGACTTGAACAGACATTTCTCAAAGAAACAAGACACACAGAGGGCCAATAGGTATATGAAAAATTATATAGTGTCACTAATGATCAGAGAAATGCAAATCAAAACCACAATGAGACATCACCTCACATCTGTTAGAATGACTATGACCCAAGAGGAAAATGATGAGCATTGATAAGGATATGACAAAAGGGAAATTGTACACAAGTGGTGGAAATGTATATTGGTACAGCCATTATGGAGAAAAGTATGGATTTTTGTCAAAAAATTAAAAGTTGAACTGCCATATGATCCAGCAATCTCTCTTCTGGGTATATAGACAAAGGAAATGAAATCAGAATTTTGAAGAGATATCTGTATTCCCATGTTCATTGTAGAATTATTCACAATAACCAAGCTATGAAATATGGATATATACAATGGAATAAGCAGAGGTTAATGGTAGATTGAGCTTGAGTGATACCAGAAAAAATCAAGAGAAGTGGACAAATGCAAAGGATATTTGGAAGAAATCATCTATCACACATGGGTGTATATAGGTTGTGTGTGAGAGAGAGCAAGGGTTAATTCTAGATTTCTGGCTTATTTAATTGAATGGATAGCGATGTCATTACTTGAAAGAGAAAATACAGGAAAAAAAAAGGCAAGGAAGAACAAATGACTATTTGGTAAATAAATAATATAATGGAATTATATGACACAACCCCTAACTGAAACAGTTTATGACTTCACTAGATATTGTTTCAATTATAGTCTCCATGACTCTAAGAGATGAAAAAGCAAGTTTATTTCCTCTCTTTCTCTCTTTCCTTCCCTTCCCTTCCCTTTTTCTCCTTTCCCTTTCCTCCTCTCCCCTCCTTTCTCTTCACCCCACCCCCACCCCTGCATGCATGCTCCCTCTCTCTCCCCCTCCCCAATCTAGTCTACAGAAATAGAATCAGGAACATATGTCTTGGATGTCAAAATGAATGCTGAAGAAAATAGCCAGTGTAATTGTTTAATTGGTAGTTGTCAAGTAATTGAAGAGGGAAGGGAATGCAATTAAAAATAGGTGATTTGACCTCTCAAATATCTATCATATTCTTCCTTTTTCTGTTCAAGAGGTGTACATGAAGTATAATTTTTCACTGATGAGTCTATTTGTATATTTAAATTCTTCACATTTTTTGAGATGTTGATTTCCTTGTATAACAGTGAATTATCCTGAAGTTCCACAGACATATATTTTTATTCTTCACTTTATGCTAGATAATTCCTTCTTCAATACAGCTGGGAAGTAAATTACCCTATAATAGCCTCTAGACATAAAGTTACCAAAGCATCTTCCCCTAGCGGTAGCAGTTTATAATGTAGCTGCAAGATCAAATAGTTACTAATCTCCTCTAATCCCCTTCACATTTTAGAAATACCACTCTCTGACTACATGCCAGGGGACTGCAGAATTAGTAATTCCTTTAATTCACTACTTTCATAGGTTATTGTAGTGTCCAATGGCACAGGGGGACAATTCTACTTCAAAAATAAATGTACCCATTAGCATTTTCATCCAGGTTAGATCCTCTCCCACTTCAGGAAGGAGTCAATTGAATAACTGTTTAGTGAATTGAATTGTCTCATTAATGCACCTGACACCTTTGTATGACTAACAAATATTTAGTAAGTAGTTATGTAAGTTTCATTATATAATTAACGAGCAGTTCAGGACTCTCCACAGTTCAGAAAGTCAGGGTCAAAGCCTGGTATACTTAATGGACTCTCAACTTAGCTTTTTCTTTTTTTCTATTTTTTAATGTGCTGTCAGTTGCTTTCTTTTGCCCTCACCCTCTACCGAACATTTTAATCTTTGTGATAGTTGTGATTATTTCTCAAATTTAAATACTAACTACAGCACCTTCATGAAGTCTTTCCTAAGGCTGTATACAGTGATATTAACAAAAGAAAACAAGCAACCTTACTCATTGGTATATCCCTTTTGCAGACACTTAATAAACGTTAACTGATCTAAGCACAGCTTAACTTACATTAACCAATTTTTGATGATTGATCCATTTCCCTCAATATTCTATGTATATATGCCCATAAAATGTAAAACAAATGACCAACTTGGACAAAATTTTTGAACATACATAGTTGACAAAATGTTAATTTCCTTGTCTATGAAATGCTTCTGTAAATCACAAGGAAAAGGATCAATGATCCAATAAAACAAAATGGGTAAAGAGTATGTATACACAGTTCATAGGAAAGGAAATACAAGTGGATTTTAAATATCCTAGGAAATGGTCAACCTCACTTCTAAGTAACATTAGATGTAAGGAGTGTCAAGGTCAGGGCGCCTGGGTGGCTCAGATGGTTAAATGTCTGCCTTCTGCTCAGGTCATGATCCCAGGGTCCTGGGATCGAGTTCCGCATCGGGCTCCCTGCTCTTTGGGAGCCTGCTTCTCCCTCTGCCTCTCTCTCTCTCTCTGTCTCTCATGAATAAATAAATAAAATCTTTAAAAAAAAAGGAGTATCAAGGTCAGAATGAGCTATTTATTTGTTAGAGTATGAGATTAACAAAGATATAAAAGTTTGAAAACCATGTTAATAAAAGTGTGGGGAGATGGATACTATCTTAACTTGTTCTGGGAGTGTAAATTGCTACAAGGTTTATAGAGGAAAACTGGGCAATATCTAAATTAAAATTCAAAAAAAAAATCTTTGAAGACAACACTTCCATCAAAAGTTTTCCTATAGGTACATATACAAGATTTTTTTTAGCATTGTTTGTGATGACAAAATACTATAAATCAAATGTTCATCAACTGGGAATTTGATGGATAATTATAGCATGTAGCCATTAAAACAACAAGGCACCTAATAACTTGATTCAAAAGCATGTCAGTTAATTAAAAAAGCAACATGTATAATAGTTATGTGGATGGCTACCACATATTTTTTTTATTATGTTATGTTAATCACCATACATTACATCATTAGTTTTTGATGTAGTGTTCCATGATTCATTGTTTGTGTATAACACCCAGTGCTCCATTCAGTACGTGCCCTCCTTAATACCCATCACCAGGCTAACCCATCCCCCCACCCCCCTCCCCTTTAGAACCCTCAGTTTGTTTCTCAGCGTCTGTAGCCTCTCATGGTTCATCTCCCCTTCTGATTTCCTCCCCTTCTTTTCCCATCCTGCTATCTTCTTCTTTTTTTATTTTTTTAACATATAATATATTATTTGTTTCAGAGGTACAGGTCTGTGATTCAACAGTCTTACACAATTCACAGTGCTCACCATAGCACGTACCCTCCCCAATGTCTATCACCCAGCCACCCCATCCCTCCCACCCCCACCACTCCAGCAACACTCAGTTTGTTTCCTGAGATTAAGAATTCCTCATATCAGTGAGGTCATATGATACATGTCTTTCTCTGATTGACTTATTTCACTCAGCATAACACCCTCCAGTTCCATCCACGTCGTTGCAAATGGCAAGATCTCATTCCTTTTGATGGCTGCATAATATTCCATTGTTGTATATATACCACCTCTTCTTTATCCATTCATCTGTCGATGGACATTTTGGCTCTTTCCACAGTTTGGCTATTGTGGACATTGCTGCTATGAACATTGGGGTGCACACATATTTTTCAAGATGTTTTATTATATTTACTTGTATATATATTGACTGTCTCTAGAGAGATACATGAAACAGTAACAGTGGTTACCTCTGGAAAAGGGGACAGGACAATGGGGAGCATGGATGAGAGAGAAACTTATTTTTCAAATATATACAGAGATAAATAAATTATAAATAATTATATATAATTATGTATATATGTGCTAGTGAATACACAATTAAAACTATGTCCATAAAGTAAAATGTTCTCTCTTCAAACAAACAGCTTAAGTATTTCTTTTAAATATTTTTTATTTATTTATTTGACACACAGAGAGAGAGAGCACACGCAGGGGGAGCAGCAGAGAGAGATGAGAGGGAGAAGCAGACTCCCTGCTCAGGGGCTCCATCCCAGGACTCCGACATAAGCCCAAGGCAGACGCTCAACTGAGCCACCTAGGTGCCCCAATCAATTTAAGTATTTTGATTCAGCTATACATTACCATGTAACAATTTACCTTAAAACTTAGGACCTTAAATTTTACTACAAAAAAAACAAAACAAAACAAAAAAAACTTAGGGCCTTAAAACAATAACCATTTATTTAATAATTTCTGTGGGTCAGGAATCTAGATGAGGCTTAGCTAAGTACCTCTGGCTCAAGGCTTTTTATGAGATGTGTTCAAACTGTAGCCAGCCTGAAGTCATCCCACAATTTCATTAGGGTGAAAGGATCCACTTCTAAGCTCCCTCACATAGTTTTTGGCAGCCCTCGGTCTTTTGCTATATGGGCCTCTCCACACACACGGCAACACCTCACTGACTAAGTGATCAGAGGTAAAACAAGAGTGAGAGAGAGAAAGAGCAGGAAAAAGCCATGGTCTTTTTATATGATAAACTAGGAAGTGATATCTACCCCTTCTACCATACGCAATTCTCTAGAAGTGAGTTAATAGAGTCAGATCATACTCAAGGGGCTGGGGGGTGGTATATAAGAGTGTGAATACAAAGAAATGGAAATCACTGGGGGCTCCTGAGAAGCTGCCTGCTACATATTTTTAAATGTTTATGTTAAGGGGATAGACATGTATCTCAATCACGCAGGAAAATGTTAATTTTGCCTTCACAGGCAATCTTTTTGATGTTTTTGGTTTGATAGTTGAATGCAGGCAAGTATCTTTTTTTTAAGTAGAATCTGAAAATATGGTATATAATCAAGTTAGGTAATTGGATTTATTACAAATAAAAGTGTGGCTGTGAAGTAAGAATACACACCCCTTTTGAGTCATTTATAAGTTTTCATTCATCAGAGTAGCCATAAGATAATTTTTAACTACTCACATTTTCTTAATTAGATTGTTCCTTTCTATTTTGGAAAGGGAAAATTTAGATTAGAGTTGACTGGGGAATATAAGATTTAGGAGGAGTTTCCAATGTTAAAACAAGCGGTGCCCCCTCTCTTAATAATTTCTCTAGCACATTATCTACATCTTTCCCCCACACAACTTCACAGCTGTGGATGTTGCTTCCTCATCCAAGGCCAGCTCAAAACCCTTCCTTTTATTCTGGTTGAGAAATCCTCTTGGGCTTTTAACTGGAATTAAAACATTATTGAAAATCATCTGTCTCAAATCTCGGCTGCGGTGCAAAAGATCTTCATGTTAAATGAACTAGTTACATGAGGAAATTATTTAAATTGCTGTTAAAAAAATCCTCATTGTAGCCTATTCTAAAATTTCTCAAGGTAAATAGATGCATTTCATTGAAATGTTTCTTTTCTTGGCTGTAAGTCTATTTTATTATGAAGACAAAATAATACAATATACCTATTATAAAGTTGGACAAATTGGTAAATTATTAGTTATACAATCAAAACCTACAGGACAGGCCTCAGTTTGCTTCACAATAACCATACAAGAAGCTACTGCTCCCTTGACTAGAACATAAGCTTCTGAGAATAAAGTATCATAAAGAGGCAGAGGGAAAAAGTCCCTATGCTCATAACTTTTCAGCTCAGAAGTTTCCCCCTACAGGAATGCACTTTTATAAACCCTCTGTTTTGGTTCTGAATCAAGCATAGACTCTGCAGTCCCAACTGTACGCTAAAAAGTAATGGAACCAACATGACCTAGCCATGCAAATAACTTTTTACAAATAGGGCCTAAAAACAGCATTAACTGAAAACGTACAATATGCCAGACATAGGATCCCCTTTCAAGAATTAACCCACAGGGTACTCCGTAATAAGTTAACCCTCTTCATGGAAAACCACATTTTTATCCACTCAAAGTATCAGAAATCAGTTATTGTACTTTGGGAAGTGCCTGAGTTACTCAGGGCAGGCACTTTTTCTAAGGCCTTAAGCAAAAGCAGCTACATTCTCTTTTCTCACTCCTTGCCATGTGAAAGAAAGAGGGGGAAAAAACCTACATGTTATTACATCTAATATTACATGTTAAGGCCTTGTAAAGATTCAAGTTTTTATTTTTTTCTTGTGGCAGACCAGGCCACAAATGATCATAGATGCATAACAGGACTCATTCATTTTACTTTAATATTTTCTAACTAACGGAGCATGAAGGACTCACACAGATATTCTTTCCAAAGCAATAAAATGCAAATTATTTTCTCTGAGCTATCATCTTAAATGTTTGATTTATACCAAAAGGAAACAAATCCTACTGCATGGGTAGCAGCCAATTGAAAAAGCTGCACCAGTTAAACATTTCAAAATTTTTGGAAACATCATCTGCCAAAACTACATGGAACGCCCACCCCTGAAACAGACATGGAGGAGAGTACCAAAAGACATTGCAATTGGGTGTCTTTTACAACATCATACACAGAAGCCAAGAAACATTCACAATTCTTTTCAAAGGTTTGGACTTCTGTATATCATGTGCTTACACAGACTAGGTTATAAAAATCATGAGGGGGATTTCCATTGACCTCTGCCCTGTCTTCTTAACTTTGAAGAGCATTGTGACTTGTGTTTGAAGATACACATCAGCGGGCTTCTAGTAGACATATTGCTGTTTCTAGTCACCTGCTAAGACCACCACATACAAGAAGGTGGGCATGTTTAGCATTGAGAAGCCTTTAAGTTTCCTAATCACTTACCAGAGTGCATCGTGAATAAGAAAATATTCCCTAGCTATAAACAGACAGGTTTCATTTTAGTCAACATTGAAGATATTTTTGAGTGTCTCAAAGATAGTGTGAATAAATTTTATTACTATAGTAAAGAAAGAACATCAATAATACTAAGCATAACTAAAATTTACTGAATGTTTACTATGTACCAGGCTTTACCTTTACCTTATACAATCCTCTCAGTAATTCCATGAGCTTGGAACCCAAATTATCACCTTCATGTTATGGATAGGAAGCCTGAATGTAGAGAAGATGGTCTTTGAATATCCTAGCTATTCTTGGGGGTCTTCCCTCAATGAGGTACAACCCATACAACTCACTTCTATGGCCTTTTAGTGTTAAAAATACAGGCACGTGGCTTGATTTGCATAAATTAGATTGCATAAGACAGCTTTGGACACAAGTAACACGCAAGAAAGCATTTGGTGCTACAATGAATACCGGATGGTTTGAGCTCAGGTTTGGAGATGGACTCCCTCCTGACAGCAGTAGCAGTTATGGAAAATTTGAGTTCCTGGGTAAGTGCTAACTCTGGTGGTTATGGCAGCTGGTCCCTGGTCGAGCAGGTTCTAGGACAGGATTAGCAACATTTTTCCTGAAGCATGGCCTCCATCCTGATTCAACATTCTCAACAATTCTGTAATTTATCCAGTAATTTTTTTAAAGATTTTATTTATTTGTCAGAGAGCAAGCACAAGCAGGGGTAGCAGCAGGCAGAGGGAGAAGCAGGCTCCCCCCCAAGCAAGGAGCCCAACGTGGGACCTTGATCCTAGGACCCCGGGATCATGAGCTGAGCCGAAGGCAGGTGCCCAACCGACTAAGCCACCCAGACATCCCTATCCAGTAATTTTTAAGAACAAAAACAAAAACTGTTTTTCTTCTTTATCAGCCAGAGTCAGCTTCTATTGCTTACATTTAAGAACTCCAAATTGGGAGTTCTGGGTCTGGGTAAAGTGGGAGTAAACACAGACCACTCTCTTTTTCACTGGCCCCAAACTAGAAAATATGGACAGACTGAATGTGCCATACTTTGAGGATTCTGAAAAGCAGATAGCAACACGTGGGTAGAGGAAATGCATGAAAATTCAAAAAATCACCAAACCTGTGGTGAATTACAATTGTTTCCCTTCTCTTCTGAACCAAGGAGGGTCCTTCTAGACTCCTGACCTACAAACTGCAAGGTAACAAATGAAGATTGATTTAAGCTACTAAGTTTGTGGTACTTTGTTGTGCAGCAATAGAAAACCAATACCAACACATAACAAAAGAGCTTTGGCATAAAGCAAAAATTGACAGAACTGAAAGGAGAATTGGAGACTTTAATCTCTAGTTGAAAGTTAAAAACTTCAACTCTCCTCTCTCAGTAATAGATAAAACTAGTAGACAGAAAACCATCAAAGATATCTAAGAACTTGACCTAGAGATTTTCCACTTGTTCATATTTAAATGGGGGAGGCTTTCATTTCAAGCCTTTGAGGAAGAACTATATGGAGTCAGGTACCCGGAGAGCAAACAATGGACACAGAGCCTGAGTGAAAACTAAACCTTTGTTACATAAACAACTGAGACCTCAGATTGTTGCTACAGTAAAAACTGCAGCAGTAACTAGCTTCTTCTGGCCAATATAGTCCATCAACAGGGTGTGTGTGTGTGTGTGTGTGTGTGTGTGTGTATACTTACAAAACATTCACATAATAAAATTCCACATGGATGCTACATAAATGAGAAAGCTTTCTATATAGGATATGGAATGATCTCTAAGATACATTGTTAGTTGAAAAAGATATGGTGCAGAAGAAAATGAAATACGTGAATTTTGTGCGGATGTGTGCTTGTGTGTGCATATGCTCTTGATTAGCCCAGGAGGGTGCAAATAGTGATAATACTGATTACGATGGGGGACAGAACTGTGTGCCAGGGGATTGAGTGGAGAGGGAGATTTTCAGTGTACTTTTTGAATTTCAAACCTTAAGAATGCATTACCTTTTCAAATATCAGTAATTAATCTTAAATTTTAAAAAAAATCTAAATAATCCCACTCATGTTTAAAAATATGCTTATAGAAAAGAGTAAAGAGAAATAAACTAACATACTACTTTTTAAATTTTCTGATACCTTAAAATTTAGTCTGCATACTTTTCTTTGTCTTCCATGTTTTCTTGCAATAAACATAAATTAATTTTACATATTTGCTTTATAAAATAAAACTTATTTATTATGCTCAAATTCTCTTTTTTAAAGATTTTATTTATTTATTTGACAGAGAGAGAGCACAGAGGGAGAGTGTGAGGGAGAAGCAGACTCCCCACTGAGCAGAGAGCCCTAACTGGGCTCCATCCCAGGACCCTGAGATCATGACCTGAGCCTAAGGCAGATGCTTACCAACTGAGCAACCCAGGTGCCCCTTATGTTCAAATTCTTACCCTAAAGAATAAACTTTAGTGCCTTGTCTTGGCATTCCAGATTCCCCATCTACCTTGCTGACCTACACTATTACCCTCCTTCAGAAGCCTATTTAACCAAATTGAACAACTTTCTTTCCTTGAACACATTTTGCATTTTATTGCCAAAGGACTCAAATACACTGCTCCTCGTGAAGAACCCTGTTTCATTCAGAGTTCAAGGCTTTGTAATTAAAAAAACAACAACAACAACAACAACAACAACAAAGCCAAGTTGGGATATAGACACTTTGCAATTACCTAAGTGTCTTCTTATTGAATGAACATCAGCCTTGAATATAAGGAGTACTATCGAAACATGTGACAACCTCACTAAAACTGCTATTACATGTAACTGTATAGTACTGTAACAGTCTGTAAAACCTCTTTAGAGGAACCTATACCAGTTTTCCATTTTGTGTTAATAATTAGTATTTTTGATATTAAAAGTAAAATAATTGAGTTAGCTCTAAGAACTATTTGATCACAAATGCATATAACACATTAGCCTGGAACACTTTCAGACACACTAACATTGGAATTCAAAAAATTTCTGCAGTACTAACATTTCCAATTTTCCCAAATGACAATCATTTTTGACAACTAGGTTTATCCATTAGGTGACCCTACCAGCTCTTCCTCGGGAGATCTAGAAAAAAGGTGGCTTAGCAGGATAGGCTTCAAGGTCCCCAGCTGATATAAATGCTAATATGCAAACTTCCTTTAGGGAGTCACTGTCCAAATATAAAGTGATTCTCATGCCAGAAAGACCTTAAAGTCAATTTAAAAGTTAAAATGTTCCAATTTGGTTGGGTGAGGATCTGCCTCCTCCCAGCTCTAATATAGATAACAAAGGAGGCAGGAAACTGGGTCTCTCTCTTAGTGGGGAATCCAGCTGTATGCAACCCCAGTGCAGTGTTTGGAAGCAAAGTAGACATTTCGTGGAGAGCTCTGTGCATCCTGCCAGCTTCTGCCTGGGAGCTTCATTGAGCCTTTATTCCATGTCTTATATGGTGATTATCCTCTCCCTATGTTCCACAATTATAAAACTTAAAGGGGGAAATGAAAAAGAAGGAAACAAAGCCAAAAATGACCCACATAAAAATAAATGATGCAGTGTGACACAAAAATGTTCACTCAAGCCAGAAACAATGTTTCTAATCTTCATAAGTGCATATAAATTGCTTGTGGGAAGATAGTAAACAACCAATAAGAGACTTAAAACAAGCCAATAAACAATAACAACAAGATAGGATTGGAAAACAGTGATTTTAAAATAGTCCTAAGGTTAATTATATGCTACAAATTGGAGATGAGTAATATGTACCAAACAACTCTATATTGATGGGGATACCACTTAAGAGATGATGAAAATAATAAAAATAATAGTGCTAGTAATCATATCTACTGTAAGCTCCTTGTGGGTCACCAACTTTACAAAGTATTTCAAATGTATCATCTTGTTTAATTCTCACAATCACCCTCTGATGATATGGTCAAGGTTTTTGTTTTGTTTGGTTTTTCGGTTTCAATTTTTATTTAAATTCCAGTTGGCTAACATATAGTGTAATATTGGTTTTAGAAGTAGAACATAGTGATTCATCACTTACATATAACACCCAGTTCTCATCACAAGTGCCCTCCTTAATACCCATCACCCTGTTACCCCATTCCCCCCACCCACCTCTCTTCTAGGATCCCTCAGTTTGTTCTCTATAGTTATGAATCTCTCATAGTTTGCCTCTCTCTCTTTTATTTTGTTCCTTTCCCCTATGTTCATCTGTTTTGTTTCTTAAATGCCACGTATGAGTGAGCGCATATGGTATTTGTCTTTCTCTGACTTGTTTCACTTAACATAATACACTCCAGCTCCATTCACATCATTGCAAATGCAAGATTTCATTCTTTTTAATGGCTGAGTAATATTCTATTCTTTATATATATATATATGTATACATATATATATACACACACACACACACACACACACACACACATATATATATATAGAGAGAGAGAGAGAGAGGTGGTCAGTTTTGACTTGGCCATTTTATAGATGAAGAAACTGAAGTTTAGAAGTATTCAGAACTTTCACATGTATCAGAGAGAGAATAAATGCCAAAAGTAAAAGTCAAAATCCATCCTCTTAATGACTGTACTATATCTATCTATATCTATCTATTACATCTGTAAATACAAATAGAATAAGAGTGAAATCCTGAAGTTTGAGAGTAAGGAGAAAAAAAGAGCTTGTTTCAGAAGTTACTAGCATTTCATAATGTCTGTAGATGAAAATGCTGTGGCTACATGCCACCATTATCAAACTACTCTCGAAAGCCCATGTTTTATATATATCCTGACACCTACCATGAATTTAATGAATCAATAAGGAATGTTGTCATGTTATATAAAGGAAAATCAAGATAGTTCAATGACTAATTCTGACTTCTACTTACAAAAGAGATTACCTCATCTAAAATAGCATGAATGCTTTGAAAAATATTTAAGTTAATTTAGGAAAGAAGAACTATTTTAACAATATGCAACACAAAATTACTGAATCATGAAAAAGAATGAAAGGATCACACAGCATCTATAAAGTTACTTTTACTTTATGTTATTATCATAATTAACTGAAATGTTGTACAGATGAGCTAGGCAACCATAACTGCAATAGAGTATGGTCTTTCTGAGACTCCTCTTCCCAACCTGGAGCTCCACACGTGGGGCAGCGGTAATGTGACTATAGGATTGCATCCAACCATTTTAGCAAGGATAATAGGACCTATGAGGAAAAATTCAGAGCTTGGGGTTTTAAAACGAACTGAAAATGAGAAAGTTAAGGAGGGACTTATCATTGTAAGGGGGTGACATCCAGCAGCTGTTCTTTTTTCTAGTCATTCAAGTGGAAGAGGAGACAGGCTTCAATTGTGGCAAGAGAAATTTAGATTTGACATCTGCTGAGTTGACATAATGACCCCCTTTTTTGGGAAATGGAGAAAAAAAAAGAAGAAGAAATCCATGGGTTAGTGTGTGACAGTATTGTTAAAACAATTTCATAAAAGCCAAAAATCCAATCATGCCAATATACTCTGCAGGAAGGAAACAAAAATATCTAATTGTGCCTAACAAGTAGTTTTTGTTACATCATCTGATAATACACCAAATAAGTATTTTTGATCAAAGTATTAAAATCAAAAGTTCCATATAAACATAGGCATAAGGTAGAACTTAATCACTGGAATTAGTACAAGATATACTGAATACTATTTTTTTTAAATGTTTATTTATTTGAGAGAGCGAGAAAGCACATGAGAGGGGGTAGGGTCAGAGGGAGAAGCAGACTCCCCGTCAAGCAGGGAACCCGATGTGGGACTCGATCCCGGGACTCCAGGATCATGACCTGAGCCTAAGGCAGTCGCTCAACCAACTGAGCCACCCAGGCGCCCACTGAATACTATTTAAAGGGAGTTTCAAGCATAAGTCTTAGGCTTGTAAACAGGCAGAAAAAAAATGCTAGGAAAACACATACATTTTTATCTGACCTATTCTTATCCTTTCTGAGTATCCTAACACTGCCTGTAACAATGAAATGTTTTCTATTCTTTGAATAAATTATGAATCTTCTCAGGTGTCAGTGGCGATGCTCGAATTGACTGAAATATCAACGATCACTTCTTTTTAAGGGTTGTAATGACTAGCTTTCTTATCTTGGAATCCTAGGCTCTTAAGGCCTTTGAAAGAGCAATGATACGAAATAATAAGTAGTAAATGAATTTAGGCAGGAAACATAATAGCAATGGTCACTGGCTCTTTCTTCTGTCGTGCATCACTCTTTTTGAAATTCTTAAGACTAATTGATATAAATTATGTCATTCTTGTGTATGTGTGTATGTCCTAATTTTTATTGTATCTGAATATAAAATAAAATGTTTTTATTTTATTGGTCATTTTAGAATTGTTAGTAATAGGATCATTCCCATTTACATATCAAAGTCTCCAACTCCTGAACTGCAATCCTTGGAATCAAGGACTGGATGCTTATGCCCCCTTCAGCCAATTTTGCCTAAAGGTTGGTCTTCTGTGTTTGATTACTTCTCCATATTTAAGGCATATGCGTTTTGAGAAGGCACACTACATATTTTCAGAATTTCATCACTCAAGTCCACAGCTGGTTAATACCAAACACCACTCATTTCCAAACTTTTAATGACCATCAAAGTACAATTCTGCACATCACAGAAACAGATATTCTTATGCTCAGTTAATGTACAACAGGCAAAGATAAACAGGAATAAAAATAGGCAAAGATAAACAAAAAACAAGGTGCTACATCTCAACTACTGTAAAGTACTAGCAATAGAGGTAGAGCAGATATTCCTTCAATTCTCTTCTTTCTACCCTTTTATAAGAAACAGCATAGCAAAACAGTGTGAGTCTCCAAACATATGCCTTCCAAAATTTCAACACTGCTAAAAATCTGTGGAGGCTAAGTTCATTAAATAGCCTAGCACTGAGGAAGTGCTGATAGCAACAGGGTAGCCTAACGTCCTCCCTTTTCCTCACCCCTTCTCCAAGGCCCATTTCCCTCACTAGTCCACATTTGCCTAAACGTAATCATGTCAGTGCAGGGACAGCATGGGAACGACTTTGAGACTAATCTTTACAGCGCTTGAAATAACCAAAGTAGTAAAAATCCCCATAGACCTTCTTTCAAAAAACGCTTGGAACAAACACTGTGTACTAAAATTCTCCAGTTTGCAAATGTTTTAGTTGTCCATGGTTTTCATACAGGAACCAAAAGTGAAGGCTTGGTTTTCAGAATAAAAATAGTTTCTTAACAAGGGAACTATAGAAGCAATTCAAACTGCCTATCTCGGTGGAAGTTAAGTTCATAAGAGATGGTTCCCATATGCAGGGGAAAATGCTTTGCCTGATTTTGCATTTGCTTGGCATTTGGGGCCTATTTATTCCTTCATATACTTGGAGGCAATGGCAGTTAGCACATAGTTACAATGGTGGAGAGAGGTGGTATTATGGTGGATATAATCTGACTGTTAGCAAATGTCATGTAATTGTTATTTTCTAGGATTTATCAAGCCCAGATAATAGGAAAATGAAAGGATATGACTTTACAAAATATGTCCTACATAATACTCTTTACAGCCTGAGATATATCGTGAGGAAAATTTATTCCATTAAAATTCACACTTCTAACACCCAAGACTGTTTTTCTTATAATACTAAAAGTTGCTTTATACATATGGGCTCCTATTTTAGAGTCAAAGGAGTTTTTGCAATTTCTCCGGTTGGGGATTCTGCTACAGTAATTCTTTGATTAAGATATGCCTTAAATGTGTTACAGGATGCTATAATTCTACTTTAGATTATATCTGCTATCAAATGATCACATAGAGATAAGATAGCTTAATCACATCTATTTACAGCTCAATCTTACGGTCCATTGAGAGTGTGAGGTAAAACAACTTTCAAATGATAATATCACAGTGGCGTATGTTCTCTTTTGAAAGACCATTCACATTTATCTCATTTCATTTTCACATTTATTCAGTGAGGTGACTGTTTTTACGGCGTCATATTTTATGCATTTTGGCTGACTCATGCCATCTGTCATGTGTAAAAACTTAATGTTAGCATCTGACCATGATGGTTCTATTGATGTTGATGATGCCACCCCTAGGCATTAAGTAAGACTGTGTCCTCATATGAACTAGATTCACGGACATACCCTGGCCTTCAGACTTGTCCCATGATACCATGCTGAATACACCTACAGGGTATGTTAATAGCCAGAAAGCTACCATGTGAGAATTATTATCCACTCCAGGTCAGGCTCACGGATGGCTCGTGTTTTGAGAAACCAGAGCTATGGTAGGAGTAATATTAGGTAGGGATTTAAACACCTGGGACATGTCCAAAATAATAAAAGATTATTCCAAGTCTATCTTTGCTATCTTTTCTCTTCCAAATTCTTTATCATTACTCCTTATTTGAATTAAAAATGGAGACATAGGGAGTCACCTAGGTGGCTCAGTCGGTTAAGTGTCAGACTCTTGATTTAGGCTCAGGTCATGATCACAGGGTGGTGAGATGGAGTCCTGCATCAGGCTCTGTGCTCAGCGGGGAGACTGCTTGAAGATTCTCTCCCTCTGCCCTTCCACCCACTTGCATGTGCTCTCGCTCTCTCTTTTTCTCTCTCAAACAAATAAATCTTTTTTAAAAATGGAGATATAGGGTGCCTGCGTGGCTCAGTTGGTTAAGCGACAGCCTTCAGCTCAGGTCATGATCCTGGAGTCCTGGGATCGAGTCCCGCATTGGGCTCCCTCCTCAGTAGGGAGTCGGCTTCTCCCTCTGACCCTCCCCCCCTCATGCTCTCTCTCTCATTCTCTCTCTCTCAAATAAATAAATATAATAAAAAAATGGAGATATATCTGCAAAGACTTTGAATTTACTAGGGACAAGAAAAAGTCAATAGCACAATCTTTAGAGTCTCAGTGCCTATTATTCTACAACCAAAATAACCAGGAAATGGAATAAAAAGAAACAGGGAGAATAAATAAAAAATAAATTTCTAATAAATCTGATTTATGGTCTTAAGGAGTCAACCTATGTGCAATGACTGGAAGGGATGTAATAGTAAAATGGCACCTTGGTTGTCAGGTACAGTGCCTATGAAATCTGATATATCTAGTGCTATTGAATGAGAAAGAAGAGAAGCCATTAAAAAAGAAAAGGTTGCGTTTATATACTATGCTATCTCATTAATTCAGTGGTTTTGCTTAAAAAGGAAAAAACTAATTTTATATCATTTAGAAAAACAATAATCTTACTGACATTCCAATTTGTTACTGTTATTAGACATAGCCTAAGGAAAAAAACAAGGTTTTAACAGAATTGTCTTTATTAACCAGTTAAAAAACAAACAGGAATGAGGAGAAAGGAGAAAAGGAAGAGTGCAGACAGATTCCCCAGCACAGAAGCATTATTCATTATTTATTGGTATTTCCCACCAATAAACTGCGTGTAGTTTCTCCGATTAATACCAAGATGCTCAGTGCATGGCCATGAATCTTACCCCCTGGACTCAGGTGCCCATGTGTTCTCTAGAGCGGTGCTGATCAGACTCTCATGGGCACATGATCACGTGGGCATCATGTTAATATGCAGGACGCCTGGGCTTCCAGAAAGTGCCTACACTGCTGATCGAGGGACCACGCTGAGTGGTACTGCTTCAGGTGATCCATGTTAGCTGTACTGAAATTTTACTAGCACCTTTCTTCCTTTCTCCCAATAGGTTATAATGAAGAGGTTAAATATTTTCCTTATTAAACTTCTAATGAGGACTTACATTCTCAAAGAGTAAGATCCCCAATATAAGCAGATACTATCAAAATGACTTATACCAGGGGCACCTGGGTAGCTCACTTGGGTGAGCATCTGCCTTTGGCTCAGGTCATGATCCCAGGGTCCTGGGATCGAGCCCCATGTGGGGCTCCCTGCTCAGTGGAGTCTGCTTCCTTCTCTGCCTCTGCCTGCCACTCCCCCTACTTGTGCGCGCTCTCTCTCTCTGTCAAATAAATAAATAAAATCTTTTAAAAAAATGACTTACGATGACTTATGTTAAAATGAAACTACCCTGTAACAAGCTGCGTCCCTGCAGTACCTCCAAGATAGACATTAGGCAGAATGAAAAGCTGTTTCAAAATGGACTCTTCAAACAAAACTGATGAAATCATGGAACTGAAAGCTTTCTCCCAGCACAGGGCAGGTCTAGAGACGTGCCAAATTTTCAAATGAGTTCTAGCAGTAACTAGTTGGCAAGTGAAACCTCTTAACCCTCTCTATATAGCCAATAGCCAAATACGTGAAACGATTCGGTGGGAAAGAGAACTCCTTTCCTCAAACTTGGCCCACTTGTAATGATGCTAGGAACCCTGGGAGCACCTCTGGAAAAGCCCTCTGGTATGAAAACAGCTTTTCCTGGAGAAACATCCCGTCACCTTAAACCAAATCTGAGACTAAGCCTCATACATCAAGCAAACCGCAAAATGAGTCTTTGTTCATCAATATTGGTTTTCAGCTCAATTAACTCTGCCCCTTCTAGCCCACTGACCACGTTGCCAACAGTGCTTTTGCTTAAATATCACATTTCTGATGTTACCCTCTTGCCCAATAAAACCTTAAGTGCTTTCTACTGCTTTAGAAAACAGCATTGATATGAACACAACATTCAAGATTTGAAACTAAGCACACGTTCTAATTTGCTCTGTGATACAAATCTCTTTAGTTCTCCAAGTACAAAATATGGACCTACAATTAAGTTGAAAGTTTAGAAGAAACTAGTTAAATAAGATGAGGTTTTTGTCAAAATGATTATTTGGTAAGAAACAAATCTTAAGTCACTTTTTTTCTCATAACCTAGTTACTTTGAACCATCACTGAGGAGTTTTATAATCTGTTATCTTTTTAATTCAGATTTTTTTGTGGATTTTATACTTGTTTGATTTTTTCAGATTCATTTTTATTCAAATATTGCTTTCCTTATTTATATTAGTCATATTGTTAGTTTATAAATCAATAATAAATAAAAACAATAATAAAACTCATCAATAGTAATAAAGTAAAACAAGAATTTATAAATATAAATAATATTAACATATTATCAAAGCATGTACAGTAGGTTGAAAAAAATTGTGGAAGATGGAGGGAAGTGTTGTGTAAGACTATCCTTCTAAACAGACCTTTTCTCTAATCTTTTTTATTATTTGGTTTATTGATTCCATTCAATTACTCTTATCATTGCAATTGCAAAAATATAAAATAAATAAAATAAAATAGCATGGTTCCATTTCAAGAAAATTGGCAAATACAAGAAAAATAATAAGTTATAAAGCTGTTCATAAAAAGTCAATCATAATCTACACCTACTTATATTATATACTTCCAAATACATTTCTATGCATACACATGTGAACTTACAAAATGGAGGGCTGCTTTATATATTGCTAAATATATAGTGCTAAGTATATTACTTATATAAACTTATATAATCCTCACAATAACTTCAAGGAGTAGGTATTATCTCCATTTTTCAGATGAAACAACTGAGGTTTAAAGAAGCTCCAAATTATCCCACTGCATTTGTTATAATTTATGTAGCTAATTTTCTATCTTGGGAAATTCATATTTTTAAAAAAAATTCATGACTACAAGCAGCTCAGAGTAAACATAATTGTCCCCAAAATAATTTTAAATAAAAAATTAACAAGAACAAAACAAAAACTTATTATTCAAGTTTACCAGTTCTTGGATCAATGCTCACATTTCTACTTTACTTTTTTAGCCTCATTTTGTCCAGCACAATTTTGCAGCTTTAATATTACCCCTAAACACCCTGTTTTCTTATTTAGTTGCCACAATTTGGTAAAGCAGATCTGTTATCCCCATTTTACAGAGGAGAAAACTATGGGTCAGTAAGGTTAAGTAACATGTCCAAGGTCATAGCACCAGTATCAAATGTACTCAGAATACAAACCCAGGTCTGTCTTATTGCACAGCTGTCAGCCAACATGTCAAATTGCTGTCTCATTCTAGTGGAGTCTTTAAATAACAGAAACAGCAAACATCAGCAAAGTGACACTCTGCCTTCTTCATTTTGAACTCCAATCCCTTTAATGCCCCTACCAAGATAATGTCTTATGTCCTCTAAACACTGAAGGAAATCTATCACCTATAATTATTATTTGAATTTAATTATTAATTTTGTTTTAATTTTCTCTCATCCTTAGGATCAATAATTATTCAAGCAGCCATGAAGATGAAGGAATTAATGAAGTTCACTATTAAATTATTTTGATCATAAAAATGTAGATTTCATGCCATTAAGAATTTCATTTTCTTTTAAGTAAAAACATTGCTATGAGGTAATTTAATTAATAAAGTTTGTTTTCCTATTGAATTTTACGTTACTTCAACTACTTTTATGTCAGTTTTGAAGTCTTTTAAAAATTAATTTTGCCACAGCCTTTGGTTGGTATTTTTTTCTTACTCCTTACTTAACAAACAACCTGCCAAGTTGCACCTTCTGGAGATGCCTCTGTAAAAAAAATATAACAAGAATTTTTTGTGAGCCAATATATTTATTGTTTACATTTTTGAATTTTAAAAATTCATGGCAAAATATTATAACAGGACATTTTTAATTCTTTTACATTTTTGTTTTGGGAAATTTCAACCACGTACAAAAATAAGGAGAATGATGTAATTTAATTATCTTCATTAACACTGAGTTTCAACTAGTATCAACAATGGGTTAGGGAGGAGTTAAGATGGCAGAGGAGTAGAGGACCCTAATTTCATCCAGTCCCTGGAATTCACCTAGATATCAAATCATTCTAAACACCTGTGAAATCAATCAGAGATCTGAGAAAAGAATTGCTGCAATTCTACCAAGAGAAAAGCAATCACTTTTTCCAAGGTAGGAGGTGCGAAGATGTGAATCCGTGGTGATATATCAGAAGATAAACTGCAGAAGGGAGGGAGCTTGCTTAAGGAGGCTACCCAAGCTACCGGAAGTACTAAGCAGCAGAGCAGAATATCCTAACTTTTAGGAGTCGGCTACAGTGGGGATGTCCCTGGTTTAAAGGTGCTCAGGTGGCAAAGTGGGGTGGAATCCCAGGTGGGACAGCGTGGTCTCAGGATCCCCAGGTCACAAAAAGACCGGGGGTGCCTGAGTGTTTCAGAGTTCCCAGGCATCGGAGCGGAGAAGCCGGCTGAAAACGGTGAGTCTAGGCGCTGGCTTTCTGCTTGGTGTTGCCATAAACCCCAAACTGCTACACTGTTATGCAACCACTCTCCAGGCAGGGGCCAGGCAAGAAGCAGAAGTCCAGCCAGACACCCCTCTCTCCCCCAGGAGTCTAAAGTTTGGAGACCGGAAAATAGATCATGTGCCTGATATAAAAGGGCTCAGGTACAGGCTAGGCAAGCACAGAGTTTGGATGGAAACCAGGGAGACAAGAGTGATTGACTGCTTTTTTGTGAGGGCTCACTGAAGAGTGGGGGTTGCCAACTTTCAGCTAGAGAGCGGGACGCTGCCATTTTCATTCTCCCCGTCAGTGCTAAAAGCCTTTAGTGAGCAAAACAGTGCCACATAGTGCAATCCGGAGCCGCTTACACTGAGCTGGGCCTCCTGGCAAGGGAGGTGTAATTCTGCCCAGAGAAGGACACCTGAGAATCAGTGCAACATGTCCCTCCCCCAGAAGACCAGCAGGAACATCCAGCTAATACTCTACTGATCACAGAGAACTGCAAAACTTCAGCTCTTGGGAAAAACAGTATATAGCGTATATAGCATTTATGTTTTTGTTTTTGTTTTAATTCTTTAGTCTTTCAGGGTTTTTTTTAGTTATTTTCTCATTTTATCATTCTTTTTTTAATTTTTTTATTTTTATATACATTCTGTATATACACACACATATATATGTATATATATAAGTTTTTATTTCCTTTCATTGTATTTTATTTCTGTGTGTGTGTGTGTGTGTGTGTGTGTGTGTGTGTGTGTGTGTATGTTTTTCTTTCTCTCTTATTTTGGGATCTAGATCCTTTTAGCAAATAGACTAAAATACACCCAGAATCTAGTTTATTGTTTTGTTCTGTTTTACTTCTTGTTTGATTTTTTCTTATTCTGTTTTCTTTCTGGTAGAAACATAAGGCTGGCAGCAGACCTGTCCACAGAGACCTGGCAGGCCTGAAAAGACTGGCATGATATATTCAAGGTGCTAAATGAGAAAAATATGCAACCAAGAATACTTTATCCATCAAGGCTATCATTTAGAATAGAAGGAGAAATAGTTTCCAGAACATATAAAAACTACAGGAATTCATGAACACTAAACCAACCCTGCAAGAAATATTAAAGGGGATCCTTTGAACGAAGAAAGAGCCCAAAAGAAGCAAAGACCAGAAAGGAACAGAGACAATATACAGAAACAGTGACTTTACAGGTAATAAAATGGCACTACATTCATATCTTTCAATAATTACTCTGAATGTAAATGGATTAAAGGCTCCAATCAAAAGACACAGGGTATTAGATGGAATAAAATAACAAAACCCATTGATATACTGTCTACAAGAGACTCATTTTAGACCCAAAGTCACCCCCAATTGAAAGTGAGGGGGTGGAGAACCATCTATCATGCTAATGGACATCAAAGGAAAGCTGGGGTATCAGACAAACTAGATTTTAAACCAAAGATTAGAATAAGAGATGAAGAAGGACACTTTATCATAATAAAAGTGTCTACCCAATAAAAAAAAAATCTAACAATTGTAAATATTTATGCCCCTAACTTGGGAGCATCCAATCATATAAATGAATTAATAATAACATTAAAGAAACACTTTGATAATAATACAATAATAGTAGGGGACTTTAACACCCCCCTCATTGAAATGGACAGATCATCTAAGCAAAAGATCAACAAGAAAACAAGGGCTCTGAATGATACACTGGACCAGATGGATTTCACAGATATATTCAGAGCATTTCATCCTAAACAACAGAATACACCTTCTTCTCAAGTACACATGGAACATTCTCCAGAATAGATCACATACTGGATCACAAATCAGTTCTCAACCCATACTAAAAGACTGGGATTATACCATGCATATTTTCAGACCATGATGCTTTAAAATTTAACTCAGTCACGAAAGAAAATTTGGAAGAGACACAGATACATGGTTAAAGAGCATCCTACTAAAGAATGAATGGATTAAGAATTCCTCATATCAGTGAGATCATATGATACATGTCTTTCTCTGATTGACTTACTTCACTTAGCATAATAACCTCTAGTTCCAACCACGTCGTTGCAAATGGCAAGATTTCATTTTTTTTAAAAAAGAATGAATGGGTCAACCAGGAAATTAAAGAATTAAAAAAATACATGGAAACAAATGAAAATAAAAACATGACAGTTATAATGTTTGGGATGCAGCAAAGGCAATCCTAAAATGGAAATATATAGCAATAAAGGTCTCTCTCAAGAAACAAATAAAGTCTCAAATACACAACCTAACCTTACACTTAAAGGAGCTGGAAAAAGAACAGCAAATAAAGCCTAAATCCAGCAGGAGAAGAGAACTAATAAAGATTAGTGTAGAAATCAGTGACATAGCAATCGAAACAGTAGAACAGATTAACGAAAGTAGGAGTTAGTTCTCTGAAAGAATTAATAATATTGATAACCCCTAGCCAGATTTATCATAAAGAGAAGAGAAAGGACCAAAATAAATAAAATCATAAATGAAAGAAGAGAGATCACAACCAACACTGAAGAAATACAAACAATTTTAAGAACATATTATGAGCAACTATATGCCAACAAATTAGGCACTATGGAAGAAATGGATGCATTCCTAGAAACATATAAACTACCAAAACTGCTACAGAAAAATAGAAAACCTGAACAGACTCATAACCTGCAAAGAAATTGAAGCAGTAATCAAAAATCTAAAAACAAACAAGAGTCCCAGGCCAGATGTCCTCCCAGCAGAATTCTACCAAACATTTAAAGAACTAATACCTATTCTGAAGCTGTTTCAAAAAATAGAAATGGAAGGAAAACTTCCAAACTCATTCTATGAGGCCAGCATTACCTTGATCCCAAAACCAAAGAGCCCACCAAAAAGGAGAATTACAGACCAATATCCTTGATGAACATGGAAGCCAAAATTCTCATCAAAATACTAGCAAATAGGATCCAACAGTAAATTGGAAGGATTATTCACCATGACCAAGTGGGATTTATTCCTGAGCTGCAACGGTGGTTCAACATCTGCAAATCAGTCAATATGATACACGATATAAATAAAAGAAACGAGCCATATGATCCTCTCAATAAATGCAGAAAGGCATTTGACAAAATACAGCATCCTTTCTTGATAAAAACTCTTTGCAGTGTAGGGATAGAGGGAACATACCTCAATATCATAAAAGTCATATATGAAAAACCCATAGTAAATATCACCCTCAACAGGGAAAAACTGAGAGCTTTTCCCCCTAAGGTCAGGAACATGACAGGGATGGCCACTCTCACCACTGGTGTTCAACATAGTGCTAGAAGTCCTAGCCTCAGCAATTATTTATTTGAGAGAGAGAGAGAGAACAAGCAATGGGGAGGGAGAGAGAGAGAGAGAACCAGACTCCCCACTGAGCAGGGAGCCCGATGCAGGGCTCAACTCCAGGACCTGGAGATCATGACCTGAGCTAAAAGCAGATGCTTAACTGACTGAGCCATCCAGGTGCCCCTGAAGAGACTTTTTTCCTTTGGATATTCTTTTGTGCTTTGTCGAAGATTAGTTGACCATAGAGTTGAGGATCCATTTCTGGGTTCTCTAATCTGTTCCATTAATCTATGTGTCTGTTTTTGTGCTAGTACCATTCTGTCTTGATGATTACAGCTTTGCAATAAAGCTTGAAGTCCAAAATTGTGATGCTTCCAGTTTTGGTTTTCTTTTCAAAATTCCTTTGGCTTTTTTTGGGTTCCATACAAATTTTAGAATTGTTTGTTCCAGCTCTGTGAAAAATGTTGATGGTATTTTGATAGGCATTGCATTGAATGTATAGATTGCTTTAGGTAGCATAGACATTTTAACAATATTTGTTCTTCCAATCTGTGAGCATGGAACAGTTTTCCATTTCTTTGGTGTCTTCCTCAATTCTTTCATGAGTGTTCTGTAGTTTTCAGAGTACCGGTCCTTTACCTCTTTGGGTAGGTTTATTCCTAGGTATCTAAGGGTTTGTGGTGCAATTATAAATGGGCTCAACTCCTTAATTTCTCTTTGTTCTGTCTCATTGTTAGTGTATAGAAATGCAACTGACTTCTGTGCATTGATTTTATATCCTGCCACGTTGCTGAATTCCTGTAGGAGGTCTAGCAATCTTTGGGTGGAGTCTTTTGGGTTTTCCACATAGAGTATCATGTCATCTGCAAAGAGTGAGAATTTGACTTCTTCTTTGCTGATTCAGATGCCTCTTATTTATTTTTGTTGTCTGACTGCTGAGGCTAGGACTTCTAGCACTATGTTGAACACCAGTGGTGAGAGGGATGGCCACTCTCACCTGTCATTTTCGGGACCTTAGCGGGAAAAGCTCAGTATTTCCCCATTGAGAATGATATTGGCTGTGGGCTTTCTATATATGGCTTTTATGATATTGAGGTATGTTACCTCTATCCCTACACTGTGAAGAGTTTTAATCAGAAAGGATACTGTACTTTGTCAACACCTAAGAAATCACTGATCTGTTTTATGTTAGTTTAGGTTTGTTTGAATGTTGTAGAATTTTATATAAATTTGGTGATATACTGTGTATTCTTTTCTGTCTTGATTCTTTCATTCAGCATAATTATTTTGAGATTCATTCTTATTGTCATTTGAATAATTCAGCACTCTATTACCTTTTATTACTTATTAGTATCATATGATATACCACAATTTGTTTATCCAGGCCCCTGCTGATGGATGTTTGAGTTACTTCTAATTTTTTGCCTATTACCAGTAAAGCTTCTATGAACATCCATGTATAAGTCTTTGCATGCTTTCTTTATTCTTAGGTAGATACCTAAGTGTGGAATGACTATATCATAGAGTATTTGCATATTTATAAGTATATGTGTAACTTTTTAAAGAAATTGTCAGACTGTTTTCCAAAGCACTTATATCCATTTTATATTTCCACCAGCAGTATATGAGAGATTCAGTAGCTCTTCATCATTGCCAGCAGAAGGTATGGTCAAACTTCAAATTTTATTGATTCTAACAGGGATGTAGTAGTAACTCATTATGGTTTTAATTTACATTTACCTAATGGTTAATGAGGTTGACCATCTTTTCATATGCTTAGTTGCCATCCATATGTCCTCTTTGGTAAAGTATCACTTCAGATCTTTTGCCCATTTCTTATTGGATTTTAGTTTTCTTATTATTGATCTTCTATATCTGGGCCTGAGTCCTTTATCAGATATTTTCTCTTAGTTTACAGCAAGTTTTTTTTATTCTTTGGAACAGTGCCTTTGCCAGGACAAAAGTTTTTAATTTTGATAAAGTGCAACTTACCAATCTTCTTTTTCTTTTATGGATCATACTCTTGGTGTCATATTTAAGAAATAATTGCCAAACTCAAGGTCACAAAGATTTTTGTCTAATAGAGTCATATTATTTTAGATTTTTATTTGTTACACAATGAATTTTTTTACATATGAGTATACAGTTGTTCATTTGTTGAAAATATTATCAGTTCTTCACTGAATTTCCTGTGGATTGCCCAAAATCAGTTATCTGTATATATATGGATCCATTTGCCTATCTTGATGCCAATATCACATGTATGATTACTATAGCTTTATAAGGCTTTAATCAGAAAATGTGAACCCTCAAACTTTGTTCTTTTTCAAAGTTGTTTTTGTTTTTTCACTTCTTTATATTTCCATATGAATTTTATAATCAACTTGTCAATTTCTATTACAAAGACTGCAAAGATTTGGATAGGGCTTGCATTGAATCTATATATCAATTTGGGAAAAATTGGCATTTTAACAATGTCAAGTCTTCTAAGCCATGAACAAGGTATACCTTTCCATTGCTAAATTTAAACTTCTCTCTACAATATTTTATAGTTTTCAGTTTACAGATCTTGCTTTAACTATTTTTGTTTTGTTTTGATAATAGGCTAATGATGGCCTTATTGAATGAATTAGGGATCTTGAAAAGCCTGTGTATAATTGGTATTATTTTGTCCTTAAGTGTTTGGTAGAATTCTCCTCTGAAGCCACATTCGCTTGAAATATTCCTGTGGAAATTAATATCTTTAAAAGACATAGTACTGGGGATGCCTGGGTGGCTCAGTCAGCTAAGCATCTGCCTTTGGCTCAGGTCATGATCCCGGGGTCCTGGGATCGAGCCCTGTGTCAGGCTGTCTGCTCAACTGGGAGCCTGCTTCTCCCTCTCCCTCTTCCTGCTGCTCCCCCTGCTTGTGCTCTCTCTCGTGCTCTCCCTGTCAAATAAATAAATAAAATCTTAAAAAAAAAATAAATGTTTAAAAGACATAGTACTATTCAAGTGATCCATTTTTTTCTTGAGTCAACATTTGTATTTTGTGTCATCTGAAAAATTGTCTATTTCATCTGATTTGACAAATCCATTGGTGTAAAGTCATTCATAATATACCCTTATTGTTCCTTCAATATCTGTAGAATCTCTAGTGTGCAACCTCTCCATTCCAGAGATTGGTAATTTGTGTTCTCTCTCTCTCTCTTCTGATTAGTCAGGCTGGAAGTTTAACAATTTTAATGATATTCTCAAATATTTGATATTCTCAAAGAAGTTCTTGATTTCACTGATTTACACTATTGTTTTTGTTTTCTGTTACATTGATGTTGCCTGCAGTATTTATTTCCTTTCTTATATTAAAATTCTTTTTTTTAATTACCCCATTACTGGTAACATTCAAAATGGGTTATCTTTGGAAAAAATGGCAATGATTATGTTTAAAACAATATAAACATCATGTTTTGAAGTATTATATTTACTATACCATTTTTCTATTAGCACAACCTATGCTTATTTAGGCCACAAGGTCCAACTGGGTTTAAATGCTGCAAGAAAATGTCACCTTCTCTTACCTATGGATACTCCATCTGTGATTATTGGTTTGTGTTTGGATAACTATTAGCATTTTATAGGGCCCCAAAATACTGATACCTTTCCTTTGTGAATTCCTTACCACATCTTAAATAATGTTGGTTCAATTTAAACAATTGTACCTCAAACCCACACAGATATATGGAAAACTGCTTCTGTTATTTAATGAATCAAACATATTTTATTTCAACATACAGGCACAGAATTAAATATAAATTTTCTATTTTAATATGAAGACAACTATATTTGGAAAAATAAAACAACAAAGATCTATTTTACGCCTGATGTCAATACTTCTGCTAGTGCTTGGTATAAGCTGTTTCTTCAGTTTCTCATGGGCAATGCACCAAATCTACCTACATACATCCCCATTAGTTTTACTGCTCTTAAAATACTTTAAACTCAACCGTTTGGCAAGTTCCTTCAATAATATCCTTCTCTTTGTGTTCTTAGCATATTCTAGATTGCAGTACTATGAATCATTACCTTCCCTTCTGTTGCCGCCTACAATTTCTCTTCTTCAAGTATAAAATTTCTAGGTTTATAGACTAATATCATCTCAGCTTTGCAGCCTAGTCTTTACACACTTGGGTGACTGACTCTATTGACAGAAATGTTGGAAGAACAAAATTGAAACAGTCTGTGCATATTAATAATGTCAAGATTTATATTTTTGGTATAGCTCATTCTATTTACCAATTAAAATGAGGAGCATTATCTTTATAAAAGAACAAACGATCTGTTAATGATTTTAGGCAAGAAGAAATTTATTTTCTCTTAATCCAGAATTTCCTTTTCTTTTATGTGGCCTGAATTAAGTAAAAACATCATACTGCAAGGAGAGAAATCATGGAACTAGCCCCTTGTTATTGTGTGCTGATGTTAATATAGAAGAGGGCCTTCATGACTGGAAGGCATCCATGATATTAAACAGGCCATGGGGCTGTGAAGTGCTGAGAGTGGTCATGCCGAGCAACAGGCCACAGGAATGCAAATCATCCACAAAGCCAAGAGTGGAGCTAGCAGGTGGCCTTGCCCATTCATCTGATGTCAACACACTGTTCAGCTCAGGCCCTTTTAACATCTGGGAAGGCCCTCGATGGCTTTTAATTAAGTAGGACCCAGGCCATACAGTGTTCCTTCATAGAAGAAAACCACATCAAAAAAAGAGGCATCTTCTATACACTGAGGGTCACCCTCATTATATAAATAAATAGGGGCATTTAACTTAGATTGTGTGGTGGTTTTAGTTTCACATATTTTCCAGATATTATTTCAGCATTTTACAGAACATATTTCTTTGGCTTTTTCATGACCCACCAAAATTTTCATAAGGAAGAAATCTGTGCTTAGGGTTCTCTTATGACTAACATTTTATACTTTTGAAATATTTCTACTTTAAGGAGTTTTGGAGTAACCATAACATATCTTTTCAAAATGAGTTTATAGAAGATTAACCTATAATAGTGGAAAGTGTCAGGGTATGGAACTGACTGAATCTGAAGCCAAAATCATTTGTAACTAGAATTCTGCCTGAAAGTATATACATACATATATACATATAACTACCCACATACTGAATATATCAAGTTATGCAGAACAAGTCACTGTCAAAAACTACTTCAACCACACTCTTTAAGAGCCTACGAAGAGTGAAATTTCTGAAGGGTAGTCATCATGTATCGTAAATATTTAAATTAGAAAGACCAACCAGTACAATGAGACATCACCTTACACCTGTCAGAATGGCTAAAATTAACAACACAGGAAACAGCAGGTGTTGGTGAGGATGCGAGAAAAGTGAACCCTCTTACACTGTTGGTGAGAATGCAAACTGGTGCAGCCACTATGGAAAACAGTAGGAAGGTTCCTCAAAAAGTTAAAAATAGAATTGCCCTATGATCCAGAAATTTCACAACTAGGTATTTAACCAAAGGATACAAAAACACTGATTCAAAGGGACAGACACATGCACCCTAATATTTATAGTAGCATTATCAACAATAGCCAAACTATGGAAAGAGCCCAAATGTCCGTTGACTAGTGAATGGTTAAAGAAGAAGTGGTATATATATACAATGGAATATTACTCAGCCATCAAAAAGAATGAAATCTTGCCATTTGTAATGATGTGGATGGAGCTATAGAGTATTATGCTAAACAAAATTAGTCAGTCAGAGAAAGACAAATACTATATGATTTCACTCATATGTGCAACCTAAGAAACAAAACAGATGAATATGGGGAAAACAAAACAAGAGAGGCAAACCATAAAATAGACTTACCGATAGAGAACAAACTGAGGGTTGCTAGAGGGGAGGTGGGTGAGGAGGTGGGTTAAATGGCTGATGGGTATTAAGGAAGGCACTTGTTGTGATGAGCACTGAGTGTTGTATATAAGTGATGAATCACAAAATTCTACTATTGCAGCTAATATTACACTACATGTTAACTAACTGGAATTTAAATAAAACTTTAAAAAGAAAAAGGCCAACCAGGTTAGTAAGGGTTTCAGAGGTTCATTTATATTTTCATTATAATGATTTTCTAATTAGATTAGTACTTTTATCCTTTATTTTTTTTAATCTTTTTAAAGATTTTACTTATTTATTTGACAGAGAGAGACAGCAAGAGAGGGAACACAAGCAGGGGGAATGGGAAAGGGAGAGGTAGGCTTCCTGCTGAGCAGGGAGCCCGATGCGGGGCTCGATCCCAGGACCCTAGGATCATGACCTGAGCCAAAGGCAGATGCTTAACAACGGAGCCACCCAGGTGCCCCTACTTTCTTCCTTTAAAGGCAGAATTTTGTTTTCAGAGGTAAAAAGTGTTCAATGTCTTTGTGGAAAAATACTGTTTTCTTATTGGAAACTTACTAAGCTACCCTATACAAGTAACTGGTTCATATAAATTCTAAACTGTTAACCTGTGGTAAAATTTTTACCAAGAGTATAGTGAACTATTAAGAGAACCATACTAAATAAGAACTCCTGGAAATTAGAGATCATAGCTTTTATATCCACATCTATACATCTGTGTCTAAGGTGTTCAATGTGCTTGATGAAGGAAGGAAGGAAGGAAGGAAGGAAGGAAGGAAGGAAGGAAGGAAGGAAGGAAGGAAGGAAGATGCAGGTCACTTTTGATAAATGCTAAACATGAAAAACACATAAAATACAAAAATGGCACATACCCATATAATAAAATATAATGTAATACATAGAGAAAGATGGAACTCCCTGCTTCCAAAATTCAAACTTCTCAGCAAGTTGTTAAATATCCTTCAAAAACCCAGTTCTATCTAGATTTTGGCTAAAGTCCCATCATTCTTTCCTGCTAATTCACCCCTCTATCCCTATACTTTTCACCTTTCTGAGTGCATCAAGCATACCTGCAAAAGTTTTTCCACCGTCCACATAATAGAGCCCCATTCCAGACCTATTGATTCAGACTACCTTAGTTAGGTCCCTGAGTATGATATTTGTACCATATTTGAAAATATTGTAGATTTTTCTCATGTCTCACAAATATTGGTAAGTACTTACCAAACTGTTTTTCTTCCAACACATGTTCTTACCCCTACACACTTGTTTATGCTCTTCCTTCTTCCTCAAATGCTCTTTTCTGCCTCTATTTCTAATCAAAGTTAAGAGATTTCTTCTAAGTTTTTATCCCTCCCTACTGCTGAGGTTATTAAGGACTTGTAGGGACTTAAACTGGGCAGACAAGGGTCGTCTTGTCTTCCCTGAGAAAGTCCAGGCCCTCAGGACCACTCCTTCCAACTGTGAAGTCTTGAGCTCTCCAACTGTAGCAGAGTGTCCACCCTCCTTAGGCATAGTACACAGCTATCCCTCCCATAACCCTGAGAGCGAAGAGTCCAGGTCTTCCCTCCTAGATTAAGCACTTTCTACTTAATCAACTCCTAGAATGAATATCTCAGTGGCCTTCAACCTTCAAGATGCAACCTGTGTGGGGATTATTACCAAGAAGTTTCAAGAAACACAAAGGAGCTCTTATTTCTCTCCCCGCTAAAAGGGAATCTAGAATTCAGAACACAGGTCCATATATACACTTCAGGGCTCTTTCATGAAGACAAATGCACCTCTGGTGCTTTTCTGTCCCATGGCAACAAAAATAAATCATAAAGTAACCCTCTCAACATATTATCCTGCCACACAATTTTTAACCAGTTACATAGATACAGATATGTTTCTCTCTCTAATATGTTAAAGATCTTGTTATGAGATTTATAACTCATTCATTCAAAAATATATATTAAGCAACTACTCTAAATGTACCAATGATGTACATGTAAGGTAACTGTGCTAAATTCTGGTGATAAGAGAGAGAAAAGAACCTATAAAGCCCCACCCTTATGATGCATATAATCTGATAGAAAATGCATGCAAGTAAACCATCAATTGCAATGTGGCCTCCTCAGTGATGTCCTGAGAAGCACAGGAGGCTGTGATGTACATAGAAAAGAATCTAACCAAGGTTTCACCTTTAGAACACAGTGCCTGTAGATCACTGGTGCTTAATAAATATTTGTTTTATAAACTGAATACTTTTTTAAAGGCTTAAATTAGAGGTTTACATTATAAATGTCCATCATGACCCATTTCTCAAGGTGAGTAAACCCCTCTCCCTCTGCCTACTGCCCACTCCCCACCTACTCTGAGAGAGACACTTTAAAAATTATGAAGCAGTTACCAAGATAATTTTTTTCTTTCCTGTGGAATTAAACTCTACTGCTTTAAGAATTAATACTTATCTTTAGGAGAGGGGGTGGTTGTTTTCTAGACTATGGGGAGAATAAATGCACTGGTATCAGAATTTTATCCAGGTCTCCTGGTGAGATTTAGGACAAAGCCCTGCATGCCCAGCACCATTTAGGAGGATTTGGGTTTTTAATGACCAATCACATGGAGCTTTGGCATCATTAGTCTCTACATTGATTAAAGTTTGGTGGTGGGAAGATGGTGAATCTGAGGCATTCAATCCTGTGAAATAGAAAGTGGGGTATCCTAGGGGCACCTGGGTGGCTCAGTCAGTTAAGTATCTGGCTCCTGATTTTGGCTCAGGTCATGATCTCAGCATGGAGCCTGTTTAAGATTCTCTCTTTCTCCCTCTGCCCCTCTACCCCCCACTCTCAGGCACATGCTCTTTCTCTAAAATAAATAAACACATACATACATACATACATACATACATACATACATACATACATACAGTGGGGTCCTAAATGGTAGTGGATATTTGCATGCTAGAAGTTAGAAGAAAAACAGCATTTGAGGGGGTGGGAAGGGGGTGATTGGTTGGCAATGGAGAAAGCCTAATTTTAAAAAATGGGTACCCCAAAAAGTAGACTCATTGGTATATGGGGAAGTACAATTTAACAATAAAGTTAAATTCTATGTTTTCTTGCTTTCCTGTGTATCTATTCCCTATAATTACCACCAAATTTTGAGAAAAATCTGACAAAGGCATAGGTTGATTGGTAGTGATGTGGAAGAAAAGACAAGGTAGCCAATTAAATGCACTGTACCCCCACAACAAATTCTCTGCTGGTTCTCCTGGGGGAGAGTTGAATTTTTTAGGGAAGTGGATTTAGAAATTCCAGGCAGTGACCAGTAATAAAGTGAAAAGTTTTCCATAATGCAGCTAAAAGCAGTATGAATGGGCCTGTGAGACAGAGTGGCTTCATACTACACAACTAAGCAAGGAAAAGAAATAGCTACCTCCTACCCACCCCTAATACACCCTAGAAAAAAAGGGGGAGAAGCAGATAATTGGTTATTCTAATTTACCTAAAGCAAAATTCACTTTTCTGTCTCTCTGCTTCCAATTTATTCTTACAAATGACTCTATGTCTGTTTAACTCCTACATTAGCCATGGTTGGTAGGTCATATGTACTTCTGAAAGAGGATATTCATTAAGAGTATTAGAGAACATAAAGACTTAAGGGTGTTAAAGATGATATTCATAAAGGGTATAACCGATTCTATTCTGAATAAGTGTAGCAATAACTATTCTCAAATTTACTATTATAGGGCGCCTGGGTTGCTCAGTTGGTTGAGGGACTGCCTTCGACTTGGCTCATGATCCCTGGGTCCTGGGATGGAGCCCCAAATCAGGCTCCCAGCTCAGTGGGGAGCCTGCTTCTCTCTTTGTTGCTCCCTCTGCTAGTGTGTGCATGCTCTCTCTCTCTCTCTCTCTCTCTCTCTATCTCCCTGACAAATAAATAAAATCTTTAAAAAAATATTTTTAAAAAATTTACTATTATAGAACTAAAGTTTCTACTTCAGATTTCAAGTATTTCTTTAGAAATATTTTCTAGCTAATACCAGTGGAATTTCTTTATTTCCATTCACTGAAAGTTGGAATCTATATCATTTATTTACCAGTTTATATTAATACTGTTCAGACAAACTAAGAAGGTTGGCACTCAACTACATCTTTAACTAGAAATTCATTTTGTGTGTTGAAAATTTATTATAGTATTCCAATGTGCTAACAAAAAACTGTACCAAGCAAAATAGAAAAGAGAAAATTTGACTCAAGCATTGTAAAAAAGGTATGATAGTATCTTTAATTTATATAATACTTAATGGATGACTCGGACTCTGGGGCAAAAACAGTCTCTCAAATATTCTCTCCCACCGTTGACTTCTCTCCAGTTTTTTTGTCTGAATCTATAAAAGAACCGAGGGGCGTGAGTCATCTCAATATGGTGAAGAAGCAGGCCTCGTGGCCATATAGTATCCTCTGAATCCATAATGGTCCCTCCTGCAGATTCAGAGGTCTGATCTGGTGCCTGGACAATGACCACTTAGATACGATTAAAATACAGTACAAAAAGGGAGCCATTTCCAGAATTAAGCAATTATCCAGGAGGAGGGACTGGGATTGAGTGAATAACTGTATCATTGGTCTTTCATAGAATAAGAACAGGACATCCATGGGACACCTGGGTGGCTCAGTTGGTTAAGTGGCTGCCTCCGGCTCAGATCATGATCCCAGAGTCCTAGGATCGAGTCCCACATCGGGCTCACTGCTCCCTGCTCAGTGGTGAGCCTGCTTCTCCCTTTCCCTCTGCCTACTGCCCACTCCCCACCTACTCCCCCGGCCTCGCCCGCTGCTTATGCTCTCTCCCTCTCTCTCTGGCAAATGAATAAAATCTTTAAAAAAAAAAAAAAAACAGGACACCCATAGGAACAGAGGTTTCGCCTATACACACAGGTTGACAGGTGAGATAGTGGGAAATTCTCTCTCTTTAGTGAAATAGGAAGCAAGGCCATTAGCTGATAGTTTGGAGAAGAGAAGGCTGTTAACAGTTTAAGGAACTATGATATGATGGCAGCAAAAAGGCCCATTTATGGTTAGTGGTCATCAATTTACTGGGAAGCCAGGTAACATGGTTGCATCCTTATCCCATTAGACTGAGTTTATATAGCAAACAGTCGAGACCTGAATCTGATCAGGATCAGGTCTTTATTGAATAGGCAAGACGTAGAATAAGAGGGTTAAGGCAGTTTAGGATATTTTAAGGATTTATTGTCTTGACGGGCTTTTTGTTGGGTAAAAAGGGAAATCAAGACCTGAAGGAGAGCAAATGGTAGTGGGGTTGGTGGGTGAAGGGTCCTGTAGGGAAAGAGTTACTGGAGTGGGTATATTAGAGGGAGGAAGCTGGAAAGTTGAAAAAGAAAAATTGTGTCTGAAATTAGACTTAAGCAGATATTGCAGTTATAATAATAATGCCTAAATATGACAATGGGTATTGGTGACTGTAGTAAATGAAGAAAAAAAAAGTGATAATTTGACTACATCCAAAGTTATTATATATCAAAAACATCACAAAATTATAATGCAAGGGACACAATGACAAATGTGTTTGCAAGATATATGATAAAAGGTTAATAAATTAACCAAATAAATATCTCTTTTAAATCCATAAGGAAAAGAAAAGCATCCCAATGAAAATTGGCAAACACAGGCTTAGGCAATTCTCAAAATAAGATGTGCAAATAAATAATAAACGCATGAAGAACTATTCAAGCAAATTAAAGCATCTGTCAAATTTGCAAAAATATTTGCAAACTGGAACATCCAATGTCAGCAGATTTATAGTAATAAAATACAAATATATACAATGCTGTTAAAATTTTAAAACAGAACAACATTCTCAAAGTGACCTTTGAATCTCAAAAAGGTACATATCCTTTGGCTCACTAATTCTGTATCTAGGAATTTATTCTATGTCAGAATCAAAAATGTGTGTTTCTGATTATTTTTATTTGGGGATTTATTTAGCATTATATTAGTGAAAAATTGAAATCATCTTAAATATTAGAAACACCTTGCAGGAAATGGTTGTATAAAAGTAGACAGAATGAAACACTGGGCCATCTTTGAATACCATTTTCAAATAAAACTTAGTAACAAGGAAATCTTCATTAAAGAGTGCTAAGGAAAAAACAAAACCAAACAAAAAGTGCTAAGTAACCAAAGCAGACTACAAAACTATACATATCCAGTTTGCTCCCCAAATAATTATGTATGCTTGTGTATGTGTGTTCAGGGATGTTATATGTGCATACAATTACATACATAAAGTATGGAAGGAAAACCTTTGGTACTGCTATCTTCAGATGCTGGATGACTTAAAAATACTTTTTAACAGTACTCATGTTCTACCTTATATGGGGATGCTCAGCTACAATTTGAGAGAAGTCAACATAAAAGAAGCAAGGATAAGATAGAAAGATAGAACAAGGGCGCCTGGGTGGCTCAGTTGGTTAAGCGACTGCCTTTGGCTCAGGTCATGATCCTGGAGTCCCAGGATCAAGTGCCACATAGGGCTCCCTGCTCGGCAGGGAGTCTGCTTCTCCCTCTGACCCTCTTCCCTCTTGTGCTCTCTATCTCTCATTCTCTCCCTCTCAAATAAATAAATAAAATCTTTAAAAAAAAAAAGAAAGAAAGATAGAACAAGGGAGTCTTGACATAATTGGATTTCTCAATGCAGTGGTGTGCAAATCCAATTGCCCAGTGTCTTTCCCACAATCTTGTTGAATATACAAATATGTTATGTATACTCTGTTTTTTGCTTGTTTTGTTTTCTTTTGTTTTTCCTTATGTAGATTTAACTATGTTTTGATCATTTGAATCAGAATGGTAGAAAGAGATTAATTTAATCTCTTTTATGAATTACATAGCAATAAATTCTCAGTACATAATCTTTGTCCTAATTTGTTTCCTCATAATAGATTCCTAGAAGAGACTGAATGTGCCAAATCATACTGGCTGTTATTACAGTTAAAAGAACTATGGCATAGAGATGTTATCCAGGATGACCAGCCAGTCATATAGGCAGGGTTTCAAAGGGTGACCATACATGGATGTGTTCACTATTTCTAGGTTCTGGCCCCCAGTTTTGAAAGTCAAGAAACTGGACTTTCATTGGTAAAGATGAGGTTCAGAGAGAATATCAACTCTAGTAGGAATGCCAATTTATGGAATCAGAACTATTACTTTCATGCCAAATGAAATGTCAATGGAATTGATCAGTGATCTCTCTCTATAGGGGGTCCAACTTCCCCCCCCGCCCCCCGCTCCCCAGGCCATTTGGCAATGTCTGAAGACATTTTTGGTTGTCATAACTGAAGAGTACTCCTTGCATCTAGGCAGTAAAGACCAGGGATGGAGCTAACCATCCTACATTGCACAAGACATAGTCCTCCATGACAAAGAATTATTCAGCCCAAATGTCCATAGAGCTAAGATTGAAAAGCCCTGGAACAGAGACATATACCAGCCCAGTGATTCAGATAATTTATCCCAACTGATCATCTATCATCTTTCATAGGAAGCAATAGAGTTACATATTTTTTTTTAATCTTTGTATTCTCTATTTGTAGCCTCCATGCTGAGTTCAGAAGTCTCCAAACAGCCTACAACACAGTTAATTAGAGTTCAACTTCCTTTGTTCTAAGCACATTCCATTCCTGTCTCTCTAGGATTCTAACCCAGTCAGATTAACTGGAGCTTTAAGGTGTGGCCACAGTGCTTCATTTGCACAAACAAACTGGATCATAGATATGCATATTTCAGCTTTGACAACTAGAAATTGTCAAACTGGTTGTAGTAATTTACACTCTCTCCAACAGAGTTATAATCCATATCCTAAACCACGCTTGGCATTTCCAGACTTTAAATAGTCTGGAAAGTCCTGTAAAGAACTTTCCCTACAGGAAATGTCGATCTTGATGTAAAGTGGCATTTAATTATTTTTTTAATAAGCCTTTTTTCTGAATTCTATGTCAGTGAGAATCTATTGATACTTTATCAGCTATTCTTGTTTCTTCTACAATTTGCCTATGATATTCATTCACTTTTCTGTTAGCTTTTTTTTTTTTAGTGTTTCTTATTGACTTACAAGAATCTTTGTATTTGTCCTTCTGTTCTTTTTTCTGATATTACATACTGTTATATTATTCAATAACATTTATTTATGATAGCAATTCTTATTGATGACATTTCAGATCATTTTTATTTTTTTAAAGATTTTATTTATTTATTTGACACAGAGAAAGAGAGAGAGAGATAGTGAGAGAGAGTGCACAAGCAGGGGGAGCTTCAGGCAGAAGGAGGGAGAAGCAGGCTCCCTGCTGAGCAAGGAGCCCCGTGAAGGACTTGATCCCAGGACCCTGGGATCATGACCTGAGCCGAAGGCAGCCGCTTAACCAACTGAGCCCCCCAGACACCCCCAGATCATTTTTAATCTTAAAAAATGTGTACATGAGTGTTAATTCCAAAAAGTGCCGCCCCCAAGAGTTTACAAATCTCAGAGAAGCAAAGATAATTACTGTGTCTTATGTCTGAAAATATTTTTCTCTTTTAATAGATGTGAAATTATAATTATAATAACATTTCTAGTTATATAATACTATTATAAATATAAGTTATACTAATATTATAATGTCATTTCTAGATTTATATATTTATTTCAAGGTATCTTAATCTCTTAGTTTACCTTTGAATTTCCTTCAAAATATAGACCTCTGCAATAAGGTCACTGCTTATTACTTATATTTATGCCATTTAAGGTAGTCATAAATGTTTTACCTAATGATTTTAAAATAAACTATGATGTAATTTGCTAGTGTTTCTCTTTGCTGTGAGAAAACTATAACAAAGGGGGTGCCTGGGTGGCTCAGTTAAGTATCTGCCTTCGGCTCAGATCATGATCCCAGGGTCCTGGGATCAATCACCGCGTTGGGCTCCCTGCTCGGCGGGAAGCCGGCTTCTCCCTCTCCCACTTCCCCTGCTTGTGTTCCCTGTCTTGCTGTATCTGTCTCTGTCAAATAAATAAATAAAATCTTAAAAAAAAAAGAAACCACAACAGAGATTTATTTTACTTTATACAGAGCTGCATGGCATCTCTCTCATTTGCTTATTCAACAAATATTTGCTGTATTCCCACTGGGTGACCGGTGGTGTTTTAAGCACACAGAATATACTAGGATACAAAATAAACTTAGGGGCACCTGGGTGGCTCAGTCAGTTAAATGTCTGACTTTGGCTCAGGTCATGATCTCAAGGTCCTGGGGTTGAGCCCTGGGTCAGGCTCCCTGATGAGGAGGGAGTCTGCTTCTCCCTCTCTCCATCTCCCTCTGTTCTTCCCTCCCACTCATGCTCTCTCACCCTCTCTCTCTCTCTCAAATAGATAAATCTTAAAAAAAAATAAAAAATAAACTTAATTCCTGCCCTTATGAAGCTAACATTGTGGAGAGGACAAACAACAGCCTAAATAAATATGTAAAACACATTGCTGGCTAGTGGTGAGTGCCTAGGACAAAACTGAAGACTGAAAAGTAAGTATCTGTGTGGGAAGTGAGGAAGGGGGGCATGATTTCTCCATAGAATAACCCTCCCCAAAAAGCCTCACTGATAGGGCATTCAGGGAAAGTTAGAAATATATGGATATATGAAAAAAGAGCATTTCAAGCAAAAGACAGAATAAGAACGAAGTTGCTACAAAGCACGAGACATTAGGCAATACAGGTATGGAAAGCTAGAGGTAAGGGAACCAGAGAGGAAGGAGCAGGATAGAAGGTCAAAAAGGTAATGGAGGGGCCAGGTAAGGATTTTAGCTTTTATTCTCAGCAAGATGGGAAAGTTTGTAGTAGAGAGTAACCACATCTGATTTCAGTTTTTTTTTTTTTTAAGATTTTTATTTATTTATTTATTTATTTATTTATTTGAGAGAGAGAGAATGAGAGAGAGAGAGAAAGCACATGGGGGAGAGAGGGTCAGAGGGAGAAGCAGACTCCCTGCCGAGCCAGGGAGCCGGACGCGGGACTCGATCCCGGGACTCCGGGATCATGACCTGAGCCGAAGGCAGTCGCCCAACTGACTGAGCCCCCCAGGCGCCCCTGACTTCAGTTTTAAAGGGATCACACTAGCTTTCATTTTGAGGAAGGTCTCCCAGGAGACACGGGCATAAACAAGATCAGTTAAAAGATGGAGTTGTCTACACGTGTCTCTCCTCCAATTCCTTTTTAAACCCACTTCAATCGAGTATTTTTGCCTTTTTCCTATTAAGAGTAATATGACCTCCACATAGGTAAATCCAGAGGTCAATGCTTAGTCCTCATCTTACTTGACCTCTCAGGACCATTTGGTCTCCCTGATATACTTTTTTCACTTGACTTCCAAGATAGCACAATCTCTTCGTTTACCTCCGAATTTACAGGCTCTTCCTTCTCAGCTTCCTTTGCTGATTTCACCTCACATCCCCAGACACTTAATACAGAATCCCAGGGCTCTTTCTTCCTTTTCTCTTCCCCATCTACATGGCCGCCCTTGCTGATCTCATCCAGTCTCCTGGCTATAAATATCACGTAAATGTTGACAGCTCCCCATTGCTGTTTCTACTGAGACTTTGCCATTGAATTCAACCTCATATATCTAATTATCTGTGATGGTCATCCTCAGAACTGCTCCATCTGCAGCCTTCTTCATCTCAGTGGTAACAATTCCATTCTGCCATTCTTAACACACTGGAATCAGAAATTAGGGCTGGAAAACTAGGCTAAAGATATAAATGTTAGGGTCATCAGCATATAGATGATTTTCAAAAAATTTCCCTAGAAATTGTGTTTTGCGTTGTCTTCAACAGGATAGTTATACAAAGGATCTCCTTTGTTTGTAAATGGCACTCTTCAGGACAAATGTATTTCTTACCTACATCATAACTACAACCTATAATTTTCGGTTAATTAAGTAAATAATAATAATTATAAACAATAATTTTAATAAATTAGTAATTAATTAGATACTGGACTAAATAATTTATACAAATTACCAAATAATAACCATGCTAAACATGGATTTTCTGAAGTGCTTTGACTTGCTGGTCAGAGTTTGAAGGTAACAAAACTAACCATTTGTTTTACTTGTCCCCACCTTTCTTCCAGGCCATGTAATCAATCCCTTGATAATCTCTGTTAAAGGGTAATTTTCCAAAAAGAAGTAAAATCAAAACTCCTGAAAAGATATATAATGAACATCTATATTTTTTTAACTCTGTATTAATGAGGTAAATAGGCACTGTTAAACTTACTTAGAGAAGCCAAAGGATACATACATTTATATATTAAGAACATTGAAATGATTTTGTGAATAGACGCATTATCTACAAGCAGGGCAAGGCACAGAGCACCTACAGAAGTAGAATCAGATAATCCAAAAGAGGATGCTGTGCTATGAACAATGCTTAGTTTTCACTGAAAATATCCACTAATTTTTTTGTTTATTCTAACTTTCCTTACTGATAGAAGTATTTATATTTATTACCTGTCACATAAGAGAAAAATTGAAAAACTAGGAAAAACTAGAGAGTAATAAATAACGTGGAAAGGGGAAATTATTTTTTTCACTACTTCCAACATACTTAGATTTCTATATTTTCTGTAAAGAAACGTTAAATACAATAAACATGTTTTGGTGACAGGCACTCTTCAATTATTTTTGCTAAGTGACATAAAATTAGGTTTCTAGTTATCAAGGTTATATTCAAATTTTCTACTTTATTATCATGTAATTCAATTATAATAATTCTAGAAGACCCAGTAGAAAACTATTATTCTCCCTTTGTAACAACTTAGCACTTGAGAAAAAAATTGTCTTGAAGAGCACCAGTCAAATAACTTTCAACTAAACTTACACATGTGTGGTATAAAAAAGAAATTCTAGTCTTTGTCCTTTGTTTCCTGGCATAGAGTTTCAAAAAAACCTGGAACTTCCAGGGGAAAAATTTCTGGAGTAGGATTGTCTTTGTTACGTTAATTAGGTGACTCTGGGTGGGCCCCTAGATAGCTTCAGGTTGGGAGCTGGTCTCCAGAATGACCAACCACATGATTAGAGCACTTGAACTTTGGGTTAGCCTAAACTCTGGCAAGGAGAAGGAAGACGGAGTTTGAGTTCATCACCTAGTAAATGATTTAATCAACCATGCCTACATAATAAAACCCCAATTAAAACTCTGGACAACGGCCTCAGTGGAACTTCTGGGTTGGTGGACCCATTGATGTCCTGGGAGGGTGATATGCCTAGATTCCAAAAAGAGAGGGCTTGGAAGCTTTGCATCCCCCACTCTCTACCTTAGCCCTTGCCTATGTGTCTCTTCCATTTTGCCAAGTGTTCCTGATCTGTACACTTTCTAATAGAATCGTAAGTATAAATACAGTGCTTTATGTAAGTTCTGTTAGTTGTTCCAGCAAATTATCTAACTTGAATAAGGGTCCTAGGAACCTCTGGCATTTTTGTTGGTCGGTCAGAAATACTGGTGGCTCTGAGCCTTACAGATAGCTTCTGGCATGGGGGCAGTCTTGTGAAGGATTTTGTCTTTGCCTGTGGGATCTGCACCAACCCTGGGTAGTCAGCATGAGAGTTATACTGAATTGCAGGACACCTAGTTGCCAGAGAACTGGTGTCAGAACAGAATATGTAAATGCTGATTAGTGTAGAATAATATGTGTCAGTAATAATGGTGAAAATGTGCTTAAATGAAATACGTAAGGGGTGACCAAATTTGTTGCCAGTTGCCCATGTGATATTTAGTTATCAGATCAATTCAAATTAAAATCAATTTAGAAAACAAATTAAATTTTTCTATGAGTATTGGATTTTTCTGAATATTGAGAAATCACAATAACTTTTCCTAAAGTAAATTTTCCAAAGGATTTCCTTTCCCACCCACATAAATATATAAAGAGGAAACTTCTGGGCCAGTTCCTCCTACTGCAAAGGAGAAATATGGCAGATATCCAATGTATGTGAACAGTGTAAGCGGTAAGTCTGGATGATGTAGAAACAAAACCTACTTTTTAAGTCATCATATTTCATTGCTTACACATCTTTTTGGCATCAGTGCATCTTGATTTCATTTAACCAATTTTTTCAGCCACTTACAAAATAAAAATGCAAGGCTTTTACCAAAAATATTGGGAAAAATAAATCCAGATATAAACATTATGTCTACAGGATTGTTATAGCAGCTTCAATTACAATGAAAGCAATGTTTTTAAGTTTTCTTGCATTATGAGCATAATGCTCCCAGTATTTCAGAAGCCAGGGGTCTATTTATAATGGTCTTGGCCTCTCCGTGCCAATGCTTTGCGTACAAACTGAAGCCAGAAAATCAAGGATCCAAATTACACCATGTAGAATGCCAATGCACGTTTTTTTTTTTTCTACTTCCCAAAGCATAATAAGACTAAGAATTTGGAAAGACCAGCTAAAAATATGCTTACTCTTGAATCTTCAAGTGTGTGAAGTAAAAAAACAAGCATTTGACCTCTATTTCTTGATTCAAATCTACATAAAGCAGCATTGAAATTATCTGAAACTAATTTTTATGGCCAGGAGAAAGCATCATAAAAAATTTAAACTATACAAAAAAATGAAGTCAATGTAAGACCTCACCTCTTTCTTGCAAGACACAGTAAGAGAAAGCTTACTGGTTTGAAAAGAAGATGCGCTTTTATGTTAAAAGATTCAAGGATAAAACTGCCAGAAAACAAAGTACTGTGAGTATACCTTCCATCTGTAAATCTCAGATAGTGAAGGAAATAAAATGGATAGATGGTGGATGATAATCATTGGAAAACTGTGCTCTGTTATTGAGTAAAATTAGTTCACTGGGAACCTTCATTTCCACACAAGTCATTAGGAGAATACTGGTTTTTCTACCTACATGGTAGTAGGCCATTCTACAAACTGAAACACCCAAACCCTGGAACTTGAGCTATTTTTATTCTGTTTTCCATTTCAAGTACTGAGGTAGTACCAGATCAAATCATCACAACTTCTATTTCTTACTACCCAGATTAAGAGCTATGAAAAGTTCCGAACATTTCCATTATAAAAATATCTTTCTTGCTAACAGTACTAAAACTTCTTGGCCTGGATATTTCTAAAGTGTGTTCTAATCCCAAAATGAATCCTAAACTCTTAAATTCTGTATTTCCAATTTGGAAACAATAAATTAATAAACATTCTGTTCAGCAGACATTGGCTTTTTAAAATTATAATTCAAGAGAGACGTTAATATACCACCTTCTCCTACTCAGAAGGCGTAGCAATTATAAAGCATAACACCCATTCAGGCTCACAACCAGTTCCAGATTTCCCATACCTACAAGCAGCGTGGACCCTCGTCAAAACTTCAAGGCAAATAAAATGCCTCCTTGGAACTCCCATGGTCCCCTCAAACTTCACCACCTCAGAATTCCCTGTGTTGCATCAGGAACCCCTCCTTACCAAGGACTTGTCAGGATTAATTATGACTTAAATGACAGTGTCTAAAGAGGGGAATGCTTAACAAAAACGTGTAAATTGTATTACTGGTGTTTCAAATATTTCACATTGCTTGTTCAGCTTCTACATTAGGCTTTTCCTGCCGTGTGTAATGACGGACGTTACACATTTTCCTCGACAACCGTGAGACTAATTTGATGTAAAAATACGTAAGATTGGTCATTGAATCCCAGAAATATTTAGATGACATGGAAATGTTATCTTTTGGTGGATGGCATTCATTCTTTATGAAAGTCTCCCTTCTAAAGCTAGAACGTTTAAATTATTTCCTTCTTCAAACTGTCTCTTTATCTATCCCCCTTGCCCTTGATATAATCTTTTCTCTACAGTTCCCCCCTGATACTAACACTTAACCCAAATCTCTACTTCTCAAAGTTATTTTTGTAGTTTTCATAGATCTAAAAACCTTTATGAAATTGCATGACAAGACAATAGGCATTCTCATTCATAAAATGAAAACTTCAAAATGTACTTATTTTAGGAGCTACAACAAACAGTATACCCAAATTCTTGGTCTTTTCTTATGATAGCACTTGACTTGGTTTAGTCTCAATAAATTCAGAAGTCTCAAAGTGATCTAATATATTATATTTGAATTGGATTTTACTCCTGACTACAAAAGGGTTTTCTTAATCTATTAAATAATCTCTTTTTAAATTTACCATTCTTTATTTTTGTAGTACACTTCCATGTAATTCATTTCCTCGTAAGTAAATAAAATTCATTTTAACACTTTATTTTATTTTTATCATTTGAAATATTTACAATGTATTTAAGAACAGAAATGCAGTCTAGATTTTTAAAAAAAGAAAAGGAAAGATAAGAAAAGAAAAGGAATGCTTGTACCATAGCCTCAAAATTTTGAAGTAGTTACCTGAGCAAGATGGTGGTAAAAAGCTCATGAAACAGGAGACAAGGTTTTTCATGTTATAAAGTAGTAATAGAAAGAAACTTTCTCCACATTTTTTCCATTTTTAAAGGTCTATTTATTGTGTCTTATGCAGAATGTATGATGTCCTGCCATAAAATGAATAGGAAAAGTCATTCACTGCCATGTCCAAAGTAATTGGAAAACATAACATGTGTGAATTACCCATCTTCTCTTTAGAGAGAGGAAATATACAAGGATTCTTTTGGAAAAGCACCACAATTAAGGTGCTTATGGCAAGATCTTTCTGAAATCTTCCACTGGACCATTCCATATCCTCACAGTACTGCCTCAAATCAAACCTCATACACTACCATTCTGGTCAACTGCAATCATACAGACAAGCTCCTGCTTCTTATTTTGGAAAAGTCTGTTTTACAGGAGTTTGATCAATGCATTCTACCCAGTAAGTCAGCAAGAATCATTTTGCTGAGGGTAAAGAAATAAGGTAAAGATAGGAAGGGAGGGGAGTAGGACTTGGGGGGAGGTGGGAGATGTCATGCAAATGGGAGAAAAGAGTGAGAAAGTACTCCCACTGCAACTCAGAGAAGCACACACACTGCTAGGCTCAGGTTAGCTGAACAGGAAGTCAAGAGGTAAAGATGGGCCTGTAAGCTTCTAATTCACCAAATCTTGTAGGTAGTTGTCAAGCTCACTTCATAATTACAGACACACACACACACACACAATCATCATGTGATTTTAATTCACTTACATGCTGTTTGGTAAGATTTCTTAAGGATGGTTTTAGTCTCCTTTGAAATTAGTTTAAATTGACGCTGAGCTATGCAACATTTTTTTTTATGGCCCCTCCTTAGGATATTCTGCTTGTTTGAACTTTGCCTTTATGCTGTACCCCAGGTATAAATGCATTTCTCTAAGAAGTGCTCAACTTAAACTCATAAGTGTACAAGCCTCAGGGCACTTTTTAGTAGGTAGACTGGTTTGTTACTAGGCCTTTTTTAAATTAAAAAATGAGATCATAGTTTTCAGATTCTCTGATACTTAACTAGGGAACCATGCATAGTTTTTAAAACTATGGTAAACATTGGTCCAGGAGGAAGTTTAAGTAAGTTCCATGGTATGAAGTTTGGGGATAATAGCACACTATCCACTTGAAAAGTACTTAGCACATCTCTAAAAGGAAATGCAGACACTTGAGAGCATTCTCCAAATTTGCCTGGAACCATCACCAATCTTGTCCTGATAACTCTTGGATCCAGAAGCCTGTGGCAATAAACACTTTTGATTTTATCTACCTTTAGACTATATATATATATTTTTAAAAAACTAGATAGTGAAAAAAATATATCAGGTAACGTTTTTTGTCTAATGTCTTAAAAACACACAATGTGACCAATTTTTGTTGTGTCTTGTTGTCTTTTGCTTGTTTTCCTAGAAGAGTGCAATGTATAGGAGATTTTGGCATTCCCAGTAAAGAAAGGAAAGGTTGGATCAATATTAAATTTCACAATGTACAGAACACACAAAATGTCTAATATAGCACCCTGCATATCACAGACTCTCAAGAAATGATAATCGTTTCAAGCATTTAGTTCCTATTATGTGCCTATCTACACATTTTCTTTTATAATCCTTATACTATGAAGTAAATGGGGTTATCCTTATCCCCATTTTGCAGACAGGAAACTGAAGCACAGAGAAGTCAGGCAACTTGCTCAGGGACACACAGCTGATAGACTAGAGGGGGCTTTGAATCTGGCAATCTGCTAGAATGATAAATACAGTGGGTTCAAAGGGCATGTATGCCAGCTGCAGGATACATGGTACCAGATAAGGCTAGGAGGTATGAAGGGAGAAGATCACAGGGGCTTGTCAGCCATCTAAGGGAGTTTTTTCTTTATCCTAAGGACAATGGGAAGTCATGGAAAGGTTTTTAGGCAGGGAAGTACGTGAACAGTTATGCCAGATTATTACTTGACTGCAGTGGAAAACAGGTATCAAGAGGCAAAAGTAGATCTCAAACAACCAGGTAAAATGCTATTACACTGTATAGGCAGGTGAGTGTTATCTGGGTCTAGAAAGGTGGTGTGGGGAATGAAGACATGCTTTGGGGAAGCATTTCATATCCTAAAAGCATTTCATTCCTCTAATTAAAATCTTCAATTCACTAAAGTTCTGTTATCTGCTGAGGTGAGGCCACTTAAAAGCAACTGAACACTGCAGTACAGAAAACAAATTTATTGGGTGCCTGGGCAGCTCAGTCAGTTAAGCTTCTGTCTTCGGCATGATTCAGGTCATGATCCCACAGTCCTGGGATCCAGCCCCACATCGTGCTCCCGGCTCAGGAGGGAGTCTGCTTTGCCCTCTGCCCCTCACCCCTCTGCCCCTCACCCCACTCGTGCTCTCTCTCATAAATAAATAAATAAAAATCTTAAAAAAAAAAGACAAACAATAAATTTAATCAGTTTCAAAATTCAGTTTCAACACTACTTTCTCCAAGAAGTCTTCCTTCAGTGATGATCCTGGGTCAGATGCTCTTGCTAAATCCTCCAATTATCCCCTCTCATAGCATTTTAAAACTTGTATCTTTTAATAATCTTGTACTACTCTGTCTCCTCTGTGGATCCACAAGCTCTTTGAAAGCACTGCACCATTCTTTGTGGAATCCCCAGCATCTGGCACACAACCCGTCAGTAGTTACTCAATAAATGTTCAGTGATGTTTGAATGGAAAAAAAGAGGAGAGCATAGCTGCTTTCCACAAGAATACCTAATTAGCACAAGTAAATTTGTATCTGGGAAAATCTGTGGCATATATGCATCTGGATAAGGAGATTTGTGGTGTGTAGATGTATATATGTATGTGATGGGAGGAGGGGAGATTAGGAAGCCACTTCATACCACTTACTTAGTAAATCATTACAGTGGGCAATGAGTTCTATGGTAAAGTATTGTTTTTTTCTCATGCAGCGTCATCTCTACCTATATCAATTCCCCTATTTTTCCCAATCTTACAAACCCTTTTCTCAAACTATATATGACCACACTTGGACAGAAGTTTCCATATTTCACTGGACTTAAATTCAAAGACACCCACATGGAGAAAGTCCTTAGAAGAACAACTTTAAGTTATGAATTATAGAATGAAAATTAGAATCTTGTGTCCATATATACTCATTCTGTGTAAACAATTAGAAGTATTTCAGGGGCACCTGGGTGGCTCAGTCAGTTAAGTGTCTGCCTTCAGCTCAGGTCATAATCTCAAGGTCCTGGGATTGAGCCTGGTATCAGGCTCCCTGCACAGCGGGTAGTCTGCTTCTCCCTCTCCCTCTGCCCCTCCCCTGGCTCGTGCTCTCTCCCTTTCCTCTCTCAAATAAATAAAATCTTTAAAAAAAATATTTTGTGAAAAAAGTCAAATGGTTTTCTATTTGACCTATTTCTAAAGTCAACTGGAATTAGTTGTATAAACATTTGTTGAATTTTTTTGAGTGCCTGTTATATTTCTATGACACTATGAAAGCTATAAATATAAAAATACATATATATTCAAAATAAAATAATGCCCCCCAAGGAGATGAAATTCATGTATAAGCTTATAGAAATCAACTCCATATTCTAATGATTTGGAGAAAAATATAGCCACCCATGTAAGTCATATCCTTCATGGAATGTTCCCAATCACAAAGCAATAATTACATCAAAACAAACAAAAAAACCCTAAAGATTCACCAAAGAGCAGACTAGATTTTCTAATTCAGTATAACTATAGAATTAAGTACTGAAATTATCATTTGACTTTGCGAGAGACCATGTTGTATCATAGCAGATGTAGACTCTAATCCCTCCTTTACTTATCATTTGGGATCTCAATTTACTTATCTATAAATAAGGACAGCAATGCCCACCTGGAGTTGTAGGAATTGAAGGAAATCTTGTACATTAAATGTCTAGTATGGTGCCTAACACAATAATTAACAGACCAATAGGCAGATCCAAAACTAAATCTGTATCTGAGATCTCAGCTATGGATCCTTCAGAGTAAGCAACATGACACATTAGTTTGATACAGGATTTGAGGGAAATATGTCAGAAATGGTAGAGAAATAAGAGTGGGGATGGGAATGGGCTGCATTTTTATCAGTGTGGTTTTCCTGCCTGAGATTTCTTTCTTGGGTGAAAGAAGGAATGAGGAAGGAGATGATCTCCTCCATGAAGTCCGAAAAATTAAGAGTACCTGTTAGGCCTTATCAAATACATATAAGGGCTGAATATGAATAGAGAGATTATTTCATAGGCCAACTGATACTGATTCTCTCCGTGGTATATGGAATCAATTATAGGCATTTTGGGAAAAGGCTGGCCATATGCAGCCATGATTCATGGCTGGTTTCCTCAGGTATGTGCTGATCCACATAATACCCTGGCAAATATAACCGAGCCCTGTGAGCTGCGTCACCTCTCTCTATGTCCCTTACCTCTCCCTTTTATCTGGAAAAGAGAATAGTCTCCTGCATTTGTCATCATGAGTGTCTACTTGATAACATTTATGATAATATGTCTAAGACGCTAATAAATCTCTGGACACGGAAAACAGGCTATAGCGAGAATATAGAGTAAGAAACCCAATAAATGAAGAGCAGCTGTAGTCAAGACATTTCCCCTCTTAAATATAATCAACTGAGATTTTAAAATGAAATTGAAATACTTTTTGAGACTAATGTGATCATTAAGGATTCAAAAGGCAGGTTTATGAGCCAAATTCTGGATTGCAAAACATATGTTACATTTACTACTGAGTTTCTCTGTCTGAAGAGGACCAATATATTTCAGATCCTCTGTCACAAATCACACCACGGGGAATGCTGAAGGGAGACTGGCCACCTACATATATTTGTGAGTGTCCATTCAAAGAAGATGTTTCAATGACTGCGTGCTAATATTTATATAAATGCTATCCATTAAAATTTAAGCCCCTGATTAGAAATCTGGGTTCTTTAATAACTTTACTGCCAATGAGCAAAATGAGAAGGAGCTTGTGGGACATGCCAAGCTTTCACAACAATTGAAAGTTCATAATATGAGTAAGTGTTTAAGAATTTTTCAATATCTTCAGCTTAAAACAAACTCCAAGAAAAAAAAAGCCAAATATATCTAAATGCCATTAGTTCTTGAAAAATAAATGCTTAACTATCCATTTACCTGGTAGCGCTTTGCCAGACAAGAGCCTCAAATGCCAATATGCCTGAAAGTAGACAGAGATCGTTATGACACTATAAATCTCAGCTTTTCTTGGGGCAAATGTTATGGCTGAAATGGTGAACACAGATAGAGAAGGAACTGTGTGGCCATCTTACTTTTCTCTTACATATTTCACCAACAAACGACATTTCAGTTGAAATAAAGCTAGCAAGATTGCTAAATTACCAATAGAGAGGAGAGAACTTTTAGACCAGTTCGGTAATTCTAGTAATATTAGGTAGATGAGAAATACCCAATCTAAGGGTTGTTATGTTGAATATATTACGGATACCAAGATGGTATGGGAGTGCTTTATTTCAAAGAAGAATAATAGGAGATAGAGCTTTTATGAGAAATAAATACTATTGGCATTATTTCTAGGATGGTTAAATACAGATATTTTAAATACATACATAAGAGTATATTCACTATTGTGTAAAAGGAATTTTTAAATAATACACAATACAAATTTGGGGAAAAAAGATTGTCAAATTAAAATACAAATGTATTAATGCAATTTATTCAAGTGAAAGTAATTCCTATTAAGTGTGCATTGTGCCTATATCTCTATGTCCTTCTCAGTGTTTACTTAGGCTCCAACATTCCCCCCATGAAGTTAACAGGAGTTTGCCATGTACAGATAAAGTATACACTCTTAAAATTTAGATACTTTTGTCCTTAGCTATAAAATTATTTTCCTGTTGTATATAAAATGATAATGTTAAAATAATTTTGAAAAGGCATATGTATATCTTTAAAATATGCATGTTATAGCATCTGTATATATTTACAAATGTGTCCCAAATAGAGCAGACCCTTGATAAATATTTTATTATCTTTCATTTAAGCATTCCCTTTCATGATGGTCTGGCTTGGCATCAGAGAACATAGAGAAAATATAGAGACATCCAAACTGACTGCAAAAAATAATACACTCTGTCATGAAAAAATAATATGGAAAACAACATTTTTAAGATTTCTCATAAATTTACCACTAGAATTAGACTGTGTTCACCTGTGGAAGTTATTTAAAGTAAGGGTTTTCTATGTAAAAAAAATTTTAATGGGGACAGGTTCAAAGAAAGTTTGAATAGTAGCAAGGATTCATAGAGTTACATGGTTCTTTGAAAAGTGTGACGTAGTCGCTGTAGATTTTTCCTAACATTTGGGGTCGGAATACAAGGCCAGGCAAAAGGGCAAAGATGATTCAAAACCAGTAGATTAATTTACGTTTAGCCAATTATAATTAATATCACATCAAAGCTGTTTACATTTCTGCTGTCATCCATATGCATTAGCACCGGGTTAATGTGCAAGGCACGAACCAAATGATAGTTTGCATAAATCTCCACTGCTCTTAGATAGTGAAGTCCATTGCCCTATCCTTACTTCCTGGGAATAACCTTTGATCCTCAGATCAACAGTAAAAATAATTACTGACTTTGGCCAAACTGAGATTAGTCATTTCAGTTCTGAGTGGCTGCACAGCTGGAGACAGATGTGCAGGTCTCCTGCCTAGATCCTAAAGAATATTCCCCAAGCGTTTATATCATGCTTGTCATTCGTTTATCAGAGGCCAAATGTTTCTCTTTTGTAAACGTGTGTAAAACATTCTCAGAATTTCAAACAATAACAAACCAGGGCTGGATGTGGCCAAAATGCAAAAATAAAAGAAATCTCCCATCTGTCCAAATCAAACAGTTATATTATCAGAAAATAAGAGCTAAAAACAGCGCACAGGCATGCGCGCGCACACACACACACACACAATTCTTTTAATATAGATTTTAAATAATTTGCCCAAAGAGAGAATAATAATCAGAGAAAATGTCAGAAGTTTAAACAAGGGAAAATTACTAGAGAAAATATTTTTAATTATGAAAATATTTTTAATGTGCTAACTCTTGAAGTTAATTTTTATTGTTAAATTTTTTGTTCTTTCTCTTTTTATGCATTAATATTATTATTGACATTTTTAGGAAAAATAATCTACATTAACACAATATCTCATGTGAAATTTTATATTTGCAGTTGATATCTTTACATGTCATTAGTTCAGAGAAGATTATTCATTCATTTATTCAATAAATATTACTTAGAGTCTATTAAGTGTTGGGTACAGTTCTAGGCATTTGGAATACAAATGTGATAAAACAGAATGTGAATCTATAGGCTCAGACAGAAAATAAATTCTACTGAGTAGAGACAAACAGTAAATGAATGAATAAGTGAATTTCAAGTACTGAATGGTGGTAGGATCAGAATTCAACAAAACCGAATATGATGACTGAGAGTAGCTGGGGTGGGTGCACAGCCTGCTTTAAATGAAGACCTCCTTGAAATTTGTGTCTCCGGCTGTAAAACTTAATGATGATAAAGAGTCAATCACAGAAGAGTGGCATTAAAAACCATCTCAGCAGAATAAGCAGCAAATGCAAGAATCCCGGGTGGGACTGAGCTTGTCATATTCAAGGACCACAGAGAAAGCCAGCATAATTCGGGTACAGGAGCTTGAGAAACTTGGCAGGCACTAATGCTCACTTGGCCTTGGAGGTTATGGTAAGGAGATCTGATTTTATTTTACACGTATTTTGGGTTTTTCCTAAACATATTTTGAATCTTTTCCCCTAAGGAGCATTGATAGCATGGAAAAGCTAGACCTTTCTCTTTCTAAATTAATGAATAAGAAAGAAAAATAGGTACAATGAGGCCTATTCTAACATTAAAAAAAGAATCACTTAACAGACTCCTCTTGTTCTGTAAAGGAAATACATAATCCAGCCAAATTATGGTTTTGCCTATCTCTTTAGGCTATTGTCAAACACAAGGCGATAAGGGAAATTTCAAGTTAGATTTCACAACTGTCAAAAACCTCTTGGGGCTGATTTTTACATTTTATTGAGTTTGGCTCATGGATCGTCTGAATTGACAGAACTGACTTTACTAGGGTATCACACAGACACAGAATAAATAAATAAGCAGTATTTCAGGAAACCTATCGTTTGTATTTCAGGTGTTCACTAGCCCCCTTCTTGCTCACTTAAGAAATGACCGTCCAGAAGTCACACCACACTTGAAACCAGCTCAGGATTCACATATTTTTTAAACCTAAGCAATAAGTTCCCAAAGAAATTAATAGCGTTTTACTAAATAATTCATTAAGTAAATATTATTTTAATTTAGCTTCCCACAGTCAATAATTTTATTCCAATTAAAATCTAATACATGACTTGTCAAGACCACTAGAAAAATACAAAGAAAACTTCATAGGTAATTCCACCATTAAGAGAGAGCCATAGGTAATATTTTAGTTTCTACTTTCCAGATACTAAGACTTTTTAAGTCTACTTACTCTCTTATTTCCTGTTTGATTTTTTTTCAACTTAATTTATGAGGTCTCATATTCTTCTAAGATGCTGAATTGCTGATGATAATTGATAAACTATAATAATATCTACCTGCTGTCAGACCTTGAAATGGTTCTAAATGTTCCATTTTATTAAAAAGAAAAAAAAAGTTTTCTGAAAACCATAAAACTCCTAGAAGAAAACATCGGTGGTAAGCTCTTTGACACTTGTGTTTTTGGATTTGACACAAAAAGCAAAGGCAACAATAACAAATTAAACAATGGGGACTACATCAAACTAAATGTTTCTGCACAACAAAGGAAACCATCAATAAAATGAAAAGACAACTTATGAAATGGAAGATAATATTTGCAATTCATGTATCTGATAAGGTGTTAAAATTCAATATATATATATATATAAAACTTACACAATTCAATAGCCACCAATTCATTTTAAAAATGGGCAGATATTCTAAATTGACATTTTTCAAAAGACATAGAGAAGGTCAACAGGCCAGTGAAAACCTATTCAACACCAGTAATCACCAGGGAAAAGCAAATCAAAACCACAATGAGATACTACCTCATACCTATCCGAATAGCTATTATCAAAGAGAAGACATAGCAAGTGTTGGCTAGGATATGGAGAAAAGGTGACCCTTTGTGCACTGTTGGTGAGAATGTAAGTTGGTGGAGCCACTATAGAAAACAGTATGGAAATTCCTCAAAAAACTAAAAATAGGGGGTGCCTGGGTGGCTCAGTCGTTAGGCATCTGCCTTTGGCTCGGGTCATGGTCTCGGGGTCCTGGGATCGAGCCCCACATTGGGCTCCCCGCTCTGCGGAAAGCCTACTTCTCCCTCTTCTGCTCCCCCTGCTTGTGTTCCCTCTCTCACTGTGTCTCTCTCTGTCAAATAAATTTAAAAAAACCTTTAAAAAAAAAAAACTAAAAATAGAAATACCATGTGACCCAGTAATTCTACTTCTGGGTATTTATCCAAAGGTAATGAAAACACTAACTCAAAAAGATATTTGCACACTCCCCTCTATGTTCATTTCAACATTATTTATAGTAGCCAAGACATGGAAGGTTACCAACACTTAGGTTACTAAGTGTTCATCAATGGAAGAATTGATAAAGAAAATGTAATACATATATAATGGAATGTATGGAATACTATTCAGCCACAAAAAAGGAAATCCTGCTATTTTCAACAACATGGAAGAACCTGGAGGACATTATGCTAAGTGAAATAAATCAGACAGAGAAAGACAAATACCATATTATCGCATTGATTTGTGGAATCTAAAATGAAAACAAAAAAACAAACAAATGAAAACTCATAGGTACAAAGGACAGATCGGTGGTTGCCAGAGGTGGAGGGGTAGGTGGTTGGAGAAGTGGGTGAAGGTGGTCAAAAGTTACAAGCTTCCATCATAAGATAAAGGAGTCTTAGGAAGTAATGTACAGCATGGTGATTATAGTGAATAATACTGTATCGTGTATTTGAAAATTGCTAAGAGAGAAAATATTAGAAGTTCTGTTTGCAAGGAAAAAACTGTGTGTGTGTGGTGATAGATGTTAACTAGGCATATTATAGTGATCATTTCACAATATATACAATAATATTGAATCATTGTGTTATACACCTGAAAGTAATCTAATTTTATAGATTAGCTATATCTCAATTAAAAAAAAAAGATTATCAGGTCCAAAATGTTGATAGCTCTGGGGTTGAGAAATCATAGCTTAAGGTAAGAAATGTATAATCTTTGGATTTGGAATGAGATCTGTGTTCTTTGTGAACTGGAGAGCAGAAGTAGATGGTCAACAGAGAAAGAGAGGGAAAAAAAAGCTTCTTAAGAGAAGTACACATGGGAAAATTAATGGCTTCTTTGTTCTGGGCCTCATACCTTGATGGAAAGGCTACATTCCTGTCTCTGAGTCTATGAGGTATTCCACAGTATCCTCACATCAATTTTTACTTAAACTCTCTGCAGTTCATTTCTGCTACTTGGTCTTGCTTTGAACCTGTGCTCTAAGAAGTGGTTCCAAGAAAATTTACTTTTTGTGACGAAAACAAATAAAGAATTATAGATTAATGCACATGCAAAAAAAAATGCAAGCAGAAAAACTCACCCCAAGATCAAAATAATCTATATTGTAAAGTGGGAGAAACAAATTATCAATGAATAGTAAATGTGAAAAAAAACAAGTATTTACAATAGATTTAAATTTGTAATAGTGTAATAGGAGTAAATTTAAATTTAAATAAAGTTATGGAGTGAAATATTTATTCCTCAGACAAGTTCATTAAATTTCCTGAGCTCAGTTTCCTCATCTGCAAAACTAGAGTATCAAAAACAATATGAGTTAGACCCTTTCACTTGAATGAAAGAAAACCAACTCTATTTTATGAACAATTTGTGACAATCCTAGTGTGCTCTGAATCAGTAGAGCCCCTAAACCTTAAATACATCTAAAACCAGCCACTTTGTTATCAGACCTCTCTTTTTCTTCCTTCTTCTTCCCTCTTGCTCCAAAATCTCTGCTTCATTCATTTTTTAAAAATAAGGTTTTCTGGGATATAGTTTATATGCCATAAAGTTTAGTTTTTAAGTGTATAATTCACATTTTTCTAGCTAGGTCTCCTCAGGAAAGAGAAACAAAAGCAAAAATAAACTATTGAGACTACATCAATATAAAAGCTTTTTCCACAGCTAAGGAAACCATTAGCAAAAGAAAAAGGCAACCTTCTGAATGGGAGAGAATATTTGTAAATAATAAGGGGTTAATATCCAAATATATAGAGAGAACTTCTACAAGCCAACACCAAACACACACACACACACAAATAATCTGATTTAAAATGGGCAGAGGAAGGCACCTAGGTGGCTCAGTCTTTAAGCGTCTGCCTTCGGCTCACGTCATGATCCCAGAGTCCTGGGATCAAGTCCCGCATCTGGCTCCCTGCTCAGTGGGGAGTCTGCTTCTCCCTCTGCCCCTGCTCTCTCTCTCTCTCTCTCAAAAATAAATAAAATCTTAAAAATAAATAAATAAAATAAAATGGGCAGAGGAACTGAATAGACATTTTTCCAAAGAAGACATACAGATGGCCGACAAACACATGAAAATGTGCTCAACATCACTAATCACTGGGGGAAATGCAAATCAAAAACCATAATGAGATACCACATTACACCTGTCAGAATGGCTAGTATCTTGTCCAAAAGACAAGAAATAACAAGTGTTGGTTAGCATATGAAGATAAAAGAAACCTTGTACACTATTGGTGGAAATGTAAATTGGTGCAACCACTGTGGGAAACAGTATGGACATTTTAATCTTAAGAAAATTAAAAATAAAAAATACCATATGATCCAGTAACTATTTACCCAAAGAAAATGAGAACACCAATTCAAAAAGATATATGCGCCCCTATGTTTGTTGCTGCATTATTTATAATAGCCAAGATATGGAAGCAACCTAAGAGTTCACTGATAGATGAATGGATAAAGAAGACATGGCATACACACACACACACACACACACACACACACACACACACACCATGGAATATTATTCAGCCATAAAAAGAATGAAATCTTGACATTTGCCACAACATGGATGGACCCAGAGGGCATTATGCTAAATGAAATAAGTCAGACAGAAAAAGATAAATGCCATATGATTTCACTTATATGTGGAATCTAAAAAATAAAATAAATGAATAAAGAAACGGGCGCCTGGGTGGCTCAGTTGGTTAAGCGACTGCCTTCGGCTCAGGTCATGATCCTGGAGTCCCGGGATCGAGTCTCACATCGGGCTCCCTGCTCAGCAGGGAGTCTGCTCCTCCCTCTGACCCTCTGACCCTCTTCCCTCTTGTGCTCTCTATCTCTCATTCTCTCTCTCTCAAATAAATAAATAAAATCTTTAAAAAAAACTGATAAAAAATGAATAAAGAAACAAGCAAATGAAAAGCAGGAATAGACCCATAAATACAAGAACAAACTGATAGGTGATGGAGGGGGATGGGCAAAAATGAATGAAGAAAAATAGGAGCACAGGGTGTCAGTTATGGAGTGAATAAATCAGAGGGATGAAAGGTGGAGCACACAGAATATAGTTAACGGTACGGCAATAGCTTTGTATGGTAACAGATGGCTTCACTTGTGAGAATAGTATAAAGTACAGACTTGTTGAACCATTATGTTGTACTCCTGAAATTAATGTAATGTTGTGTGTCAACTGTATTTCGATAAAAAAAATTAATTTGATCCAATGCAAAAATACATAAAGTGCATAATTCACAAGGTTGCACAACCATCACCACCATCTAGTTCCAGAACATATGTATTACCCCAAAAAGAAACCCCATACCTGTTAGCAGTTATTTCCCATTCTCCCTTCCTCCAGCCCTCGTCATCCACTAATCTCCTTTCTGTCTCTATGTATTTGTCTATCCTGGATATTTGATATTAATGGAATCATATAAGTGTAACTTTTTATGTCTGGCTTCTTTCACTTAGCACAATGTTTTCAAGGTTCATCCACGTTGTAACATGTATCACAAATGTGTTCATTTCATTCTTCATTTTTCTGATTCTGTCTGCACCAAAGGTCTCACCTGCTCTGGCGTGGAAGGAAACATGGCTGCGAACAAGTCTGGACCTTTACTTCTTAGGTTCACTTACTGAAGGGAAAAGAGCTGTACTCTGTGAGACCCAAACAGGGAGAGAAGAGCCCTTGTCGATTAAATTTTGCAAGGCTTATCTTTAGACCAATTATGTGAGGTTAAGGGCTGAGTAGGCTACCTTTGGTCCCTCCTTTGTACCAATGAGGTGTATCAGAGGAACAGTACCAGGTTATAAAAATGTCTGATTGGAGAAAACCATATGGAATAAAGATGGAATCATATTTGAGAGTTACATTTCCCAGAATATTTTGGGATGGATGAATGAAGAGATGAAATAAATGTGTTCAGTATAATTCACATTTGTCAGACTAATTAAAATATGAAAAGAAATTTAGCATATGCAAGTATAAACTGCATTTGTTAATTGGTTTTATCTAAGAAAAGCTCGGACATTCTGGAGAAACTGTGGAAGGATAGTGATAAAAACTAGTTGCTGGAGTTTCATTAGTGGATACCTATAAGCATTTTCCCTTAATGAGCACTAGTAACAACTCTTAACTGTATTTTTTAGGAAAATGTGGAGTTTTGTGGGATGGAGTAGAAATGAAGGTGAGATGAATAGGTTAATGAAACTTTGTTGCATTACTGATTTCTAATTTCCTCTGAATTGAAATAAATGTGAAAGACAAATATTAAAATCGACTTTTTCAGATTTATTTCAGCAACTCAGGCTCCCACTTACTGTAAACTCCCTAAAAACAGAGGTGTTTCTGAACACCTCACACTATGATTGCTATTAAATACTGACTGACTTATGCCATGCATAGTTTATTTACTTGATTGTTTTGTCTCCAATATTTTTTGGCAGACCTGATAAAAATGTTTGAAAAAATCTTGAATATTGTTCAGTTGATATCTTTGGGTTTTTTATCAGTTGTGGAAATGGTTGCAAACCAGGTAAAATTTGGTGTCTGCAAAGACTGATAGTTTAAAACTAAATTGTTAAATCATTTGTTTAAATATAACTAATTAAATTAAATATATAGCTATTTAGTACCCATGTCATGCATTTTAAAAGTACATGAAAAGACAATCCAGGATTTTACATTATCCATTTATCTTTGAGATCATACTGCTATTCTAATTCCTCCAAAGAAAATGATTTAAATGAAATGATACTATCTAAAAATGATAAATATGGAACATCCTGTCATAACTATCTACAATTAAAGTGAATATGTAATTTAAAATCCAAATATTTTTTCTATGACTGTAACTCTCTACTGCAAAAGTTTTCTTCCAGATGAAGTTATTTAGATTATTATTAACGTGTAATTATCTACCAAATATACATTTTAATTTTATAACTATTAAACATAAAAATAAAATATCATTGGAAGTGACAATAAAATTGGTGTGATTCAAAAGTTAGTTAGCATATGCATTGATGAATATTTTTGTATTCCTGATATGAGACAGGTTTCAGCATAAATTATATAACTAGTTTTTATATTTGAAGTTATACATTGTATGTAACCACTTTAGTTAACCATAAATATATAGACAGGAATAAAAGAAGCAATAGTAATATCACTTAATTTTTTGTACTTTTTCAAGGTTTATACTAAAGCTACAAAGTAATATACATAACAATGTTTTAGCAATATATTAGGTTATAATTCCTTCAAGTTCTTTTTGTTTTTATTTTGTTCCAGAAAAATAAGGGGCCTGAATTGTAAAAAGTTTTGTTATCCAATCATAAGAATAAGAATAATTATATTTTTAGTTACTAACCCCCATGTACAAATGTCCCTTAATTTGGTGTCTAAAGGGAGGTTTTAAGCCTTCAAAGCAATGTGCCAGAGTAAGATTTAGGATGGGTAGGAGGGCTATCTTTCTTTTCAGTGTGGGTCAAGGGCGATTGTGAATGGGGTAGTTGGAAAGGACTAACAGAAAGACGTGTTCTCTTTCACAATAATACAAATGGAATTTGAGGACATGGACATTGATTCCTGTAAAACTTCTGGGTCTGCATAAACTAAGGCTCAGAGGTCAGAGTGCCCCAGTTTTAAGGTGAGTTGTCTTGAACAGTGGTCTCCAAAGTGAGGTGCATGAACCCGAGAAGATGTACAAGATCGTCCACCTGAGCTGAGATGCAGTAATAAAGTAGCATTACATTTATATTTTGATCGAAAATGGAAAGGAAATATACTTTTTTACAATATCCAATGTATGCACTGACACATACCCTTAATATCTAGTATCAGAGTTTGTCTGAGGAAAGAGTGCCACGAAGCTGAAGGGTTAAGAGTTAGGTGCACACTGGATCATTTGTTTTTGGCATACATGCCACAGACTGATTGCTGGTGTTTGCTTATATTACTGTTTGGCTTCTATTATTAGAAATAATAGAATCTTTACAACTCTGATATAAAATGGACGGTAATCATGAAAAATCATCTATATTCTACATAGATTCATCAGTTATTACATGGCAAATATTTAAAAGAGTTGTTGAATATAAATTTGATCCCCCAAAAGAATTTAAAGGTAAGAAAAAAGCATGAAGAAAAGACCAATCTGTTTTACTATGCTAAGAATTTGTACTCACCCATACCATAAAAAAGAGTGAAAAAGCAAGCAACAATCTGGGAAAAAACATTTGCAACTCATAAAACTAAGGATTAGTATTCTGAATGTATATTAGAATTTTTGCAAAGCAGTATGAAAAGCATAAAATACCCCCACCAACCGTTCACAAATTAATAGGAATTTCACAGTTTAGGATGCAAAAATGGCTCTACAGTTATAAGACACCCAATCTCATTAGTAATCAGGAAAATGAAAATTAAAGCCACAAGGAAATACCATTTCACACCCACCATCTGTCAATACTAAGTGCCCGTGAGAATGTAAAAATAAATAATGTGAGGGAAGTGAATTCAGCATGATGGGACTAGTGGGAGCCAAGAATGGCATTGAAAGAGGGCTAGTAAAGGAGTAGATAAGGAGCTTCTAGTGGCCATATGGATATATACAATTTATTTTTTTTAATTATACATGTACATTTGCATTTACTTGTATAAATGATATATTTAATTATTAAAAAATTATTCATCCCCAACAAATAAGAAGGGGGTGGTAAAAGAGAGAATGTGAGAATTGATGTGTTTTGGGTTTTGATTTGTTCTTTGGTTGGTTGGTTTTGTTTTTTGTTTTTTTTTACAAAAAAGAGAGTGTTCCAAATTCGCTGACCTTTTCTGTAATGGCAACTGGCCAACATTTATATGTTGTCAAAGACATATGTGGAGTGGGTACTGAGGAACACATTTTATATGACCTTCAAGATAAAGATAATGTTTATAACAAGAACATAAGAGAATTTTTAAAATTCATTTTAGAAAATGTCTTGCCATTTCAATTTGTGGTAAAATATAATGTGTATTACCTATAAAAATTATGTAAGTGCATATAAGAACTTGTGAAAAGAAGTATTTATTAACTGTCTTTAAAACATTTCAAATAAAGATGATCAGTGGTTACATAACCAATTTGTTCAAATTGTTAAGATAGTACAACTCCAAAATAGTTTGCAAGATAAACTTACGGACACCAAGGAAGATAGAAATCTAATAGTCAAGTTACAGCAAGAATTCTGAATCTATATATTATTGTGAGTTATTTTTTCAAGCTGACAGCTTCAAAACCAAGCTTGAAAAACCCTTGAAATCAAGAGACCTTCAAATTGCTGTATCACACATTATTAAACAAAGATTGGAAGAATAACAAAACAATTTCAATTACATTATGCTCACTGCAATAGTGTTACTGAATAAAATAGTTTCTACCATTATTAGATAAAATAAATTAAAACTTTATTATAATATTTACTTCAAATGTATTTATTCCAAATTAATCAATTTATTTCAAAATCTTATCAATTATCTCATTTTTATTTATTTATTTTTAAAGATTTTATTTATTTATTTATTTATTTGAGAGAGAGAGAATGAGAGAGAGCAAGCACATGAGAGAGGGGAGGGTCAGAGGGCGAAGCAGACTCCCTGCCGAGCAGGGAGCCCGATGCGGGACTCGATCCCGGGGCTCCAGGATCATGACCTGAGCCAAAGGCAGTCACTTAACCAACTGAGCCACCCAAGCGCCCCAATTATCCCATTTTTAAATGTGTATTTTGTGTACTAATAATGTTTATTGTCTAGTATTTCAGTGGTTCATAAGTATCACTTATATATAAATAAATATACATATATTGCATGTTCATGCTACAAAATTTTAATGACAAATGTGTATGATTTTTTAAAGTTTGGAGACCAATAGTCTAAACAGCTTTCTATTATCCCACGAAATTTTAAATTCGGATTTCTTGCCCTTCACCATAAACATGTGGAGAGAGGACCAATATCAGCCATCATGTTAATTCCACAAATGTTAAAGTTCCATGTCTGTGTTCTTACATCAGCTTTGTGAGGCAATTGTTTTGAATGTTCATATAGTTTGGTTCTTTCTTTAACCCGAGTTTCTAATTACTTGGGTGGAGCTTGCAAGTGTTTTCTGGTTTTTCAACATTCCACACACCAGTTATTAGTACTTACACATACTATATGAATAGCTGAATTTCTAAACAGAAGGGAAATGAATTTAGAGGGATGAATACTTTCTAAAACATGAACTGTGTAACTAGGGTATTAAGCTCTTTGAAGTTCTGAAAGCTGCAAAAACATTTTTTATTCATTTACATGAAACATCTCTCTTTTTTCGGGCAAATGCTTTCAGAGTCAACAGAGGCACCAACCACTTGATGAAATTTCCCACCTTCCTCAGCCAGACTCAGGCATCCTCTCTTCTGGTCTCTCTCTCCTTGTATAAGTTTCATTAGATTTGTATTATTTTTATCACAATGATTTTAAGTGTTTGCATTTATCTCAGTCAGTAATTCTAAATCATTGAGGAAAGAGACTGTCTTATCTAAACTTGTAAGAGATTACTTAAGAATTATTTTTGAATGAATAAATTAGTCATATACTCCTTATTCCTTACATCAGTGTCTCATAAAAGTCTTTTTAAAAAAAGTACTACCTTTGAAAATGTTTATGGTAAAAGAGTTCCATTGCCAAATATTCTTCTGCAATGTATATAGTACATTTCCTTACTAGAAATCCAAAATGTACATCAGTCTGTTAAAAGTTTCTGAGAATTTCTATAGCAAATAAGCCTATTTAAATTTCCTCAGCTCAGTATTTCCCAAATAGATGAGTCAAATCTTTTCTTTTTTTCCTCTGGAGCACATATTAATGTCCTGTAGAAGCGCTTGTCCATGCAATAATACTCTGCAAATGCTATGTTACAAAATTTCTGCTGTTAAATGTGCATGCAGAGAAAGCAATCAAGGGGAAGAGCTATAATTAGACCTATGTAATTCAGTGGTCTGTTTGCATCTAAAGGAAATGAATTCTAAATAAATTATTTACCCATGTAGGACTATGTCATTTGTTTATATTAAAAACATATGTTCTAAATTGAGAGGTAAATTCTATTCCATATTCATTTTTAGAGGAGGAAAAAAAAAGTTTTGTGGTCTGACTTGTCTAAAATGACTACAACATAAAAACCAAAAAGTGTTGCTTTAAATTAATTAAGCCAACAGAAGTCATAAGTCCAACGCAGTAAATGTTGCCTTCTGTAATGTCGGCCTTGAGAATCTCTATATTCAAAACCATGATATTAAATATCTCTAGGGATAGTTCATTAATCACAAGAGAAGATTATTCTTATCTTTTATTTTTTTACCCGAAAGAGCATTATGAAATGACCACCAATTTTATTCTTCAAGTTTGGATTTCAATTCTCTTAGCGCTTCTACAGGACATTAATATTCTCTTAGTCTGTTATTCTAACAAACTCCATAAAAGGTATACATTTTTTACAGCTAAAGTTACTCAAAAGGAATTCATCGGGTAAATAAAAACAAATTTTAATTGATAACATTTATTGTGAAATACACTTTGACATTTAAAAGTCAGTCTCATCCCTGTAAATAGCTGTCATGGTAGAGATGTTTCTATATGAACTTACTAATGAATATGTGAATTATTTGCGATATTTCTAAGATCACATTTTATTAACTCAAAGAGATTATTTTTTAAAAAATACTGCTTAGGTGAATAAAATACTGAAATAAATAGCAAATAATAAGTCATCTTTATTCCTTCAAAGGTATCAGTTATCTGTAAAACTAACCAGACTGAATGTCAGTGAAAGATTTTTTCTTTTTTAAGATTTTATTTTTTTATTGAGAGAGAGAGAGAGAGAGAGAGAGAGAGAGAGAGCACAAGAGGGAGGAGGGTCAGCCGGAGAAGCAAACTTCCCACTGAGCAGGGATCCCAATGTGGGACTCGATCCTCATGACCTGAGCCAAAGGCAGTCGCTTAACTGACTGAGCCACCCAGGCGCCCTGAGATAAGTTCTTATAATATATGTGTGGAAAGCAAACCAGCTTACAGTTTGACTTTTTTTTAGTACCAGAAAATGTTTGACGGGTGTTTCTTCATATGGAAAATGAGTAATTTCATTCAATCTCAACCATTTGAGTTACTGGAGGTGAGGGGGACAGAAATAAACACAAAAATCATAAGAATTAGACCCATAATGTTTTAGAATTTTATGCTCCTGATTGGGACTGAGTCCAAATGTGTTAACATAAATTCTGCAAACTCTTAACCTTTTACCCCGTTTCAATATTATGAAGGGGAGAAAGTAATTTTTAATTTTCTGCATATCTTATTTTGTTCCCTGAGAGAAGAGATCAAAGGAAGAAGTCTACTTCCATTCAAAGAAGCATCAAAACCAAGGAGGATATTTCTAATAATGAGCAAACAGTTACATTTTCCACACTTTCAATGTGATTAAATTACATGAAATCAATACCGGTGTGACATACGGATGACTATGAAATAACCAAGAGTAAGGAGGAAGTACCAGGCACTCTTTCATCCTTGAATATCTCCATGGAACTCTGCCACAGGAGAAAAAGGAAGAAGGGGAAAAGAAGAGATGGGACAAGGTGATGGACATTGGGGAGGGTATGTGCTACGGTGAGCGCTGTGAATTGTGCAAGACTGTTGAATCACAGATCTGTACTTCTGAAACAAATAACGCAACATATTTTAAGAAAAAAGAAAAAGAAGAAGATAGCAGGAGAGGAAGAATGAAGGGGAGTAAGTCAGAGGGGGAGACGAACCAGGAGAGATGATGGACTCTGAAAAACAAACTGAGGTTTCTGGAGGGGAGGGGGGTAGGGGGATGGGTTAGCCTGGTGATGGGTATTAAAGAGGGCACGTTCTGCGTGGAGCACTCGGTGTTATGAACAAACAATGAATCATGGAACACTACACCAAAACAAATGATGTAATATATGGTGATTAACATAACAATAAAAAATTTTAAAAAAAAGAAATAAAGTTTGTCAAAATAAAAAAAAAAAGAAAGAGTAAAATAACTCTGTTTGAAGAGATTTTTTACCATACACTTTGCTTTTGAAAACTGCTTTCCCCACAGCCTTCTTTCCTGAGCATGTGTTATTAATAATACATTTATATTATTAACATAATATATACTGGGACTAGAGTAGGATATTATTTTAACAAAGTGAAGTGTATGAGTGAAGAAAGGGGAAAATAAAGTTATTTCTAAAAACTGAGAGATGCAATGTTCTTTTCAAACATAACGGAGTCCCACGCATTTATTTTAATACTTGGTTTGTTCACTTTTTTGAATTATTTATTAATGGTATTTACTCTAGTTTTTAATAAAATCCATAACTACTTCCTTTTTCTATATACACAGCAACATCATTTTGAAAATTTCAACAATTTATAGATTTTGGCTTAAGTCCAACAAATTAGTTTTACATTTTTAAATTCAGAAGACTGATGTCTTGAAATCACACTACACATTCATTGCTACTCATTTATACACACAGTCACAATACTAAAATGTAGGCATGCCTACACGTCTGCCAAAATAAAATGGCCTGAAGCATATACTGCAGTGTCTGTGATCTATATAGTATGACTTATTTTATTTATTTTATTTTTTACTTTAAATTTTTTATTCTTATGTTAATCACCATACATTACATCATTAGTTTGTGATGTAGTGTTCCATGATTCATTGTTTGTGCATAACACCCAGTGCTCCACACAGAACGTGCCCTCCTCAATACCCATCACCAGGCTAACCCATCCCCCCAACCCCCTCCCCCCTAGAACCCACATGTTGTTTTTCGGAGGTGCTCACCACCCATGAGAAACGATCCACTCCGATTTCCCCCCCTTCATTCTTCCCGTTTGCTATCTTCTTTTTTTTTTCTTAACATATATTGCATTATTTGTTTCAGAGGTACAGATCTGTGATTCAACAGTCTTGCACAATTCACAGAACTCACCATAGCACATACCCTCCCCAATGTCCATCACCCAGCCACCCCGTACCTCCCACTCCCCCACCACTCCAGCAACCCTCAGTTTGTTTCCTGAGATTAAGAATTCCCCATATTTATGACCTATTTTAAAAATGCCAGTTTTACAAAGGAAAACATAAACCTGCCTGAGAAATATTCTATTGACTTAAAATCTCATTCTATCATCTAGCCTTTCCTGATTTTAAGAATGTTGGCCATAATTACAGAAGTGAAGCTTTAATCAAACTTGGTGCATTGATTAAATATTCACATGTGGGAGGGGTGTGGTATAGTTTATTGGATCCCAGAGGGCAGGCAGAGACAGCAAGTGTCTACCAAAAGTAGTGAGAGATACTGATATAAGAGAAGTTTAAAGAGTCAAGGATTGAGCTGGAAGTGGAGTTTTGTTATCTTTAGAAGTCAACACTGGGGGACTAATGGACACGTTAGTATGTAGAAGTGTAGAAACCAGAGTGGGAACGGCAGAAGTAAGGCAGAGAGGGGTTGTCAATGGTCATCTAATGCAGATATTATTGTCCAGGGCTGGCTTTCAGGAAGTTATTGAGGGGGTAACCTAGAGAAAGTCTGGCATCTAAAGGACTGTTGGTTTCAACTACCTTATTTGACACTTTTTTTTTCAGATGTCTAGGTGGTTTCTTTCCAGCAAAGTAAATTGTAAACAATTTGAGTGGCAAGACTGTTCTAATTTTTGTCCATTTCAAGGAGAACAAAAGGAGGGAAGTTTCAGAAGAACTTGGCTCCAATTTTAGTTTTTTATTCCCTTTCTATTATTGCCAGAACAAATCACCACAAAGCTAGCAGTTAACACAGTACACATTTATGATCTTTGAGTTCTGTAAGTCAGAAGTCTCAATTTACTCAACTGGTCTCTCTGAGTTTCCTAGGCAGTTCCTTGCCGTGTGGTAGGACTGATTTCCTCTCTGGCTGTCAGTTGGTGACTGTGCTCAGCCTCTAGAGGCCGCCCATACTCTCTGCCTCATGCCCGCCTTCCTCCATCTTCAAAGTCAGCAATATTGGGCATGGTCTTCTCACACTTTACCTCCCCTCCTGACTCATCTCTCCAGCTATTCCTTTCCGCTACATCCTTCTGTCTGATTATTCTGTCTTCCTTTCCTGCTTTTGAGAGTTTCTCGTATTTTCCAAGGTAAGATCTCCCACTCCTCATCTAACAGTGTGATGTTGACTCCCCTGTCATCATGATGTGGGATACTTGTTCTCTCCCCTTATATCCTCACATGCTTGGGAAAACAGCAGAAACAATGCTACTTGACTTCTAAGTGTAGGTCATGAAAGACAACACAGATTTTTCATTGTTCTCTTGATATATTCATTCTTGGATACTGGCCACCATGCTCTAAAGAAATCCAGATCACAAGGAAAGGCTGTGTGTAGGTGTTCCAGCCAACAGGGCCTGCTGAGGTCCTAGCTGGCAATCAGGACCAACTACCAGACACGGGAGGAAGTCTTGGCGATCATGCTAGTCCCAGCCACCATCTGACTGTAGTCACAGAGTAGTTGAGCCAAGTCAGTCTTCCAAATCATTAAGAGATAGCATAACTATCATTATTTTAAGGTGCTAGGTTTCAAGTTAGCAATAGGTAACTGGAACAGTTACATCTATATTTTATCATCTTGGCATTCTGGTCAACAACTCAGTTTTGTTTGATTTGATAAGTGGCTCATTTTAACACCTAAAGAATAAAAACAACATGTGATGATGTGATGATACCAATATAACTTAATGCAGCATTAAGAAATGAGATTAAAATCCTAGAGAAGAATATACATTTCTACCTTGCTAAGTCCCTAAAACCCATAGGAGAATGTGTCAGCCACCATGGTCCAATATATTTTCTACTAAGGTTTTCAGCTTTCCTTTTGTTTTTATGGCCATAATCAGCTCTCACTCTTACCTAAGATAACCTTTTCATATAGTTCTCTTTTTAAGTTTCTTGAGTCATTTTATCTTCATTAGGGGCACATGAGCAGGAAATATTCTGAGTTACTATGAATTTTTAAATGTATTTTGATCTTCTACTTTCTTTATAATGTGGCTTGGTATAGAATTCTAAGTTGGAAATATTTTTCGAAAGAAATTGAAAGCATTGCTCTATTATTTCCTAGTGTCCAATGTTCTCTTTGAGTCACTGAAACATCTTTAACTCATTTGTATGTAATCTATTTCTTGTGTTTCATCTATTTATCCAAGAGATTTTGGAACTTTTTTCCCCTCTTCATTGGTATTTTGATCTTTCACCAGGAGCCATTCATATATAGGCCTTTCTTAGTTCATCCCTTTTGGCCATTATAGGTCCTTTCATTTTTTTAAAAGATTTTATTTATTTATTTAAGAGAGAGAGATCACAAGTGGGAGGGAGAAGCAGACTCCCTGCTGAGCAGGGAGCCTGATGTGGGGCTCGATCCCAGGACCCTGGGATCATGACCTGAGCCGAAGGCAGACGCCTAACTGACTGAGCCACCCAGGAGCCCCTGTAGGTCCTTCCAGTTTGAAGAACTATCTTGCCGTAGCTAGGGGAAATTTTCTTTTAATATTATAAAATTTTAATATTTATTTGATCAGTTTCTTCCATCTTTTCATTCTTTCCCTCTCTTCTGAACATGTTTTTAGTATCTTCTAGATCTACCTTTCATGACTTCCATGTTGTTTTCAACGTTTGTCTTTAGCTCTGCATTATAGGAGAACTCCTTGTTATATTATGAATTCTGTTTTTTTCCCTTGAACCATTTTAATCTTTGTCCCATTCTTTTGATTTGTTTCAATTTTTGAAAAAATACTTATTATAATTTGTTTTGATTTCTAATTGTTCATTCTTTAGAAAGAATCTATTCTTTATATAATAGTCTCTCAAATCTCTCTGAATAAACCTAGTGTTTCTCAAGTGAATTAGTCTTCAAGAAGACATTTGGCAACATCTAGAGATACTTTTGCTTATCACAGTTTTGACAGTTGCTACTGAGACCTAGTGCATATATGTCAGGGATGTTGCTAAATATCCTACAATTCACAGCACCCTAGAAAAATCATCTGGTTCAAAGTGTCAGTACCAAACTTGAGAAACCTGAGAATATACATGTTAGAAATTTTTAAATTCCCTTTGTTCCATATATCACTTTCGATTCCTCGGGAGTTAGTGGATATGTTTTCTTCTCTTTATGGTGTGTGTGTGTTCCAAAGATGTGTTGATCTTAGTTCCTAACCTACATTTACACAAAAAGTACAGAGTTGTTTCATGGACTTTCTCTTTGGTGTGTGTCTATTTTCCCAAGAGCTTCACCTTTGAATGAGAGAGCCAACGATTAATTTCCGTTAGACAGTGGGGTCATGTCAAAGATCAATACCAGTGTAGAGTGCTTGGAAATAGAGAAGTGCTAGGAAGTAGGCTAGAGATTCCCTTAATTATCAAATTAAAGAGACTTTTACTCTGGGGATAAAGTCATTTACTGTAATTCACTACCAGATGAAAATTTCTTTTTCTTCTTCTCTTTCTCTCTCTTTTAATATTTTCTCCATGTCTGATGTAAAGGTCTGGAGCTATTTCAAATCCTTCTCTACTTCTCTCACAGGCCCAAACTCATTCTAGAATACCTCCCCAGACAGGTGTTAGGTTATAGCCTGGAGGCAAATGCTATTGCTGTCAGTCATATCATCTGTGTATATAGCAGAGGAGGAGGGAGACAGATAGCTCTCCAGGCCTAGCTATTACTAAAGCATTTATTTAATTATTTAATTTCCCTGATGATTCCCAAAACCATCTCCTAGTCTTTGTATTGTCACTGATCTTAGAGTTTCTCATGGGCTCCATTAGGATTGATTGCTCTCACTTCTGGAATCTTGGCTTGGATTCTGCTCTGTTTTCTCCATTAATTCCATCCCACCTGTTTTATAGCTTCCAGGGTTTGTTTAAACTTTCTGGTCCACTGGTAGCTCTATTTCCTGTTTTCCAACACGATTATGTTTTGATTCTTTATTTAAAATGTTGGTCCCAATCATTTCAATGAAACCATGGGTAGAAAGAGGGGTAAACCTGTAAACCAGAAGCTTTCCTGAATCAATTACAGACCTTAGTTTTAATAGATATGTCATTTTCTTAAATTGTCAAATGATCTGTATTTTGGTCATGTTTCCCAGAAACATAACCTTAGACAAGGATTCCTGTATAAGCGATTTACTGAGGAAATGCTTCAAAGGGAAACTATTACATGGGGAGTGGGGGGAGAGAAAGGAAGGATGCTAAGTGTGATAGGCAGAATAATGCCCGCCCCCCCCAACAACAACAACAACAACAAAACTCAAACATGTCACATTCTAAACTCTGGAACCTATGAATCTGTTATCTTTACGGCAGGAGGAACCTTACTGCTGTGATTATGTTAAGGATCTTGAGATATACTATCCTGGATTATCAAAGTAGGCCTTATCGTAAGAACGCTTGAAAGTGAAAGAGGGAGGTAGGAGTGTCAGAGACTGAGATTTGAAAATGCTACCTCACTGGCTTTGAAGATGAAAGAAGAGCCTACAAGTCAAGAAATGAAGACAGCTTTTAGAATCTAGAAAAGACAAAGAAATAATTCTCCCTTAGAGCCTTCAGAAGGACTCAGCAATGTCAACACTTCATTAGCCCAAAGGAACCAATTTTGGACTTCTGAATTTTCAGCTTGTGTACTTTTAAGCCACTGAGTTGGTGGTAATTTGTTTCCGTTGCGATAGGAAACTAATACATCAAGCATGAGTGAAATATCAGGCAAAATCTATCTAAGAGCCTCTTTGGCCTGACTCCATAGGAGCACCCTCAAGTGCAAGAGCTGCCTCTGGGTTGCCCCACATGAGGCAAGGGGCCTGAAGGCTGGATACTACCGTACCTGCTCCTCTTGATTGTTACAGTGAAGTTCCCAGAAATGATTCTCTGTGCCTTCAATTCTGGGGGTTATTTACTTATTTATTTATTTATTTTTATTTTTAATTTTTTTTTATCTAGAAAAGTCCTTTTTTGACTAAGATATAGTCATTCTATTTCTTGCAATGTAAGATTTGAACAAGGTAACGAAGGGGTTATAGGAAAGAACTTTCAGAAAAATGTGAGGAATCTGGTATTGGTCATCTGATTAAAATAGGGTAGAAGGCAAGGAAAGTCTCATTAATATTCCAAGATAGGAATCAAACAGCTCCTTAACATGAAGTGATAGCACCTGATAAAAGGTATTATCTAAGGTCATTAATAATCAAGTGCCCTTTGGAGGCAAAGACCTAGGGCACTCTGAGTCTAGTGTTAAGGAACAGTGTAAATGGCATAAAGAAATCAAAGATTCAGAGATGAGTATTTCTGGATTTGGAAAATTTATAGGAAAAAAAACCCATAAAAGTCTAGGTACTAAATAATAAGCTCAAGAAGTAACTCCAATAACACACATCTGCCCTTTACCTGATAAGCAATAAAACCTAAATGGTATTGTTTAATTCTTTCTTTCATCTACTCATTTATATATATTTTTAAAGAGTTTATTTATTTGTCAGAAAGAGCAAGCACAAGCAGGGGGAGCAACAGGTTGAGGAAGAAGCAGGCTCCCCGCTGAGCAAGGAGCCCGATGTGGAACTTGATTCCAGGACCATGGGATCATGACCTGAGCCGAAGGCAGACACTTAACCGACTGAACCACCCAGATGCCCCTCCTCATTTATATTTGAGCACATATATACATATTGGCACTTGGATAGTTGCTAGAAATAACAGAGATAAGGCTACACACATATACAATTTTTGCCTTCAGGAAGCTTACAGCCTCATACCATAGGACAGATATAGACTCCTAAATTTAAGATACACATCCATTTAATAATATAAAATATTAAATTCCCTGACCCTCATTAGGCAAAACCTGACAATTCTGGCAATTAGATCATTAAGGATAAACTGGCTTTAGAGATACTGTGTTTGGTTAAATAATTACCTTGAAAATATGGCACAAAATATCCAATCTAGATAAATAATTCCTTTCCACCAACACACTCTTCCTGATTCCACAAAAAATGTTTCCATCAGCTTTTGTGGAAAAAATATATTATATATCCTCTTCACCATGTGAAAAAATAATTGCCTATTTCACCAGATCAATGTGGTACTTAAACCTGTAAAGATTTAACCAGCTGTTTATAATTTCACCTACCCTCTATTTAACTCACATTAACTTAAAATGGAACTTGGGTAATTGCATGATGGGAATTCAAAACTCATTATTACAGATAATGAGTTTGAGATTGATTTTTCACGTTGACACTTTATACAATCTTAGAATTGATTCTAAAATGAAGATCCCATTGATAAAATAGAACTATTTCCCTACCCTATTACTATATTCACTTATGTTCCAACTAAAAAAACAACCTCAAGTTGTATCTATTTCGTATGACTGAGTAATTTAAAGTTACGTTTCTTTGATTGCAAGGCTATTCCTTAAATATATTCAAAGTGAAACCTTCAATCCAAAGCACTTATACTTAATTTTCCTGGAATTGAAATTGTGTCCAAGGCCTTTAGGGTAAAGTTGAGTTTTTAAATGTTCTAACAAAATGTTTATAAATCAGCTCTAGAGCTCTGACTTGTTAATTAAGTTAGAGATGCTGAAATCCAAGTGAGAGAAATTGTGATTACATTAGATTGATCCCTTTTATGAGCCAGAACTACTCCATTCAAAATTCTAAAATCTTAATATATTATTTGTAAAAGATAGTTATCTAAATTAAACTACTGAGATGCTTGATAAAGTAGATATGGAATAATTATCAATATATTACTACTCTTCTTGTATTGCTTTTAATACTCTTTAGAATATAGAGTATTTTCTGCTAATATAAAGGCTGCTAAGGCATTTATTTTTATTGAACTCCCTTTTCATTAGTTTTACCTGTCATACAGAATAAAAGATTTTATTTATTTATTTATTTACTTACTTACTTACTTACTTGGAAGAGAGAGCGAGAGAGAATGTGTAGGAGAGAGACAGGGAGAAGGACAAGGAGACTCTGTGGTGAGCACAAGCCTCAGTGCGGGGGCCCTTCGGAGGACTCTGCGATCATGACCTGAGCCAAATCAAAAGTCGGGCAGCTAACCGACTGAGCCACCCAGGTGCCCCTGTCATACAGGATTTTTAACCAAGTTTCAATAATTTGTCACTGCTGCTGCTGTTTGGGGGGTTATTGTTATTGTTGCTACTGATGTTGTTTCTATCATAGAAAGTGCCATTAAAAATTCCATTTTTTTTCCTTTTTTTATTATGTTCAGTTAGCCAACATATACTAATAAATAAATTAATTAATTAATTAATAAGCCATTTCTTGGATTTCTGTGAGGGACAATGTATCCAGGGTGTTCAAGGCCAATGTTACAGAGAATAAGTTCTTGAAAGTTGAGCTCTGGACAAGGAAAGCACCAAATGACCCACTTATACAAAAGTATCTTTCTCACCAAGTTGTTTAATTCCTGTTGCCCAACTATTCTCTTTCAGATTGTAACTACAGTTTGTACCTAAAAATTTAATCTTTATTAAAACTGAAATATATTACTTGAGCTGGGGTGGGACATTAATCTAGTGATACCACCATTTGACTTCCCAGGCATAAACATAATAAGAGTAGAACCAAACAAAAATGGTACCCAGGAGTATATGGCATTTTGTTGCTGAAGTAGAGCAGGGGAGAGACCAAAGGAGTTTCTGGCATTTGGGACCCATACAGACATGTCTAAACTGGATTTGAGGTATCTGAGCCGGGAGAGAAGTAACCAGAATTAGAATGCTATTCTAAGAAAGAAATATTCAGGAAGAGGGATGGGGACAGGTAAAGAGGAATGTAGTCCCTCTACTCTATCATATTTTCCAAGATGGGCCCTTGAAGAACATAAATAGCAAGTCCTTTTCTAATGTAATTTATTCACCATCATATGCTCCTTTGGAAAAGTTTCCAGTTATGATTTGTAAAATGACTATTTATCATATCTTCCACCAGAAAATAATTAACTATCTTGTCAAAAAATAACCTTACGTTAATTAGAGCATAGAAGGAATGATGGCCAACAGCTATATAGAAATTGTACCAGCTAGTAGGTGGCAATGTGTAAGTATCAGGATTCTCCCACCATGTAATTAAACTATAAGCTTTCTTTTTTTAAAAGAATGTCACTAAGTGTTCTCTTGACACAAAATAAGGGGAAAATTTTTTATTATTCTTGGGAAATAACTTGACCCTCAGCTTCCCAGAGTGACAATTTGGGAACTTTCAACCAAAACGTACCAGTTGTTCTTAATTGCCATGAGGACTAAAGGGGAATAAAGTAGGAGATACTGTATTATATATTTACTGCCTGCAAAATTAAAGGAAAAAATTGTAAAATAATTCCAACTATAAGTGAGTGCTATTTGAAAATTATTTGATATGTACAACAAAAATTAACTTTGATTAATTTTAATATATTTTATATATAATTTTGTATATAAAATATACTAATTATATATTTTATGTAATAATTTATACAAGTATATTTTATATAATTTTAACTCTAAATAAAAGAGACTCTTTTATCATAATGTAAGATGGGATGTGATGCAAAGAGTGAATCTTGAGTTTAATTCCCATTGAAAAATAATCAATAACTGAGAGATATTGTACATTAATATTCATTTTAGAAATAAGCTGTATAAATCAGATATATGCACTTGCTAAGAACTAACATTTTGAGAAACCAGAGAGAGCATAATGATACCCACACTCAGGGTTTTTGTTATATAAACCAAGTATCTTTCACCACTTTGGAACAAAATTCCACTTTATGTTTATAGTTATGTATCAGTAAGCTAAGTCCACAATAATGCTATGTAATGCTAATGCAACAACCAGTCACAAAAATCTCAACAGCATACAGGAATAAGCCTTTATTTACTCAGGTTATCTCTGGGTCAGCTAATCTAAGTGGGGCAAGGCTTGGAAGCCCTGTTGAGCTTGACTGGGTTCTTGCATGTGTCAATGGGTCTTTACCTCCGAGACTTTCTCATCCTTCTCCTGAAATAACAGGGTACCTAAACATATCCTCATGGTATTGCTAGTGATGCAATAGAGAAAGCCGAATCATTCAAGTGCTTTTCCCCACACTTTTTTCATTTCACACCCACCCAATTTTCCATTAGACATAGTAAGTTATGTTGTCAAGTTCAAAGGCAAGGAGTGGAAAAATACACTTCACCTTTTTAGTGAAAGGAACTTTAAGTCCAACAACAAAGGATATGGATAGAGGAAAGGCTGAATAGCTGGGCCTATTAATAAAGTCTACCATAACTCTGCCTGTAGCACATAGGATTTTGCTCCAGCTTCTGCTATGGCTTCCTTCTCTAATTCCATGGGCCCAAAGAGCTATCCACATTTGTTATTGGTGGTTTTCATTTGCTTTTAAACATATACAGTAAACCTCTGTTGATCCATAAAAATATCATTCAGAAAATACCTCTTCCAAACTGCCTGTTTAGGGAAGTCATTTAGAAGAATGTAGTATCTGACTCATTTTTTAGAGAAAGTGTCATGCATAGGCCAGTACTTGAGCTCTGCTTTTAGGGAGGGGCTCTAGCAGACACTAATGCCCAACAGCATGAATGTGATCATCAAATAGCAAAGGATAACAAAAATGTGGGGAATGGACATTCTGCCCCCTAGGCTTCCTTCCTGCCTCCCATCCATTCTCCCCAAACCCTCGGTTTGTTCATGCCTATCCATATTCATGCTTTTATGTATTTCCCTCCCACATGGACTCTGGGCTTGGTTCACATGACTTGCTTTGGCTTATAGGATAATAGAAAATGTGATATAAGACCCTGAATGGACTTGCACATCAGACTGTGCTTTCTAACTTCTAGGAATTCTGTAGTGACTAGCACGGAAATAAGCCTACTGGAGATTTGCAGCCTAGCCACCCCTATCACTCCTAGCTGAAACAGCACCAACCAACAGCCTACACCAACTGCCAGACATGAATAATGCTACCTAAGACCACGCAGCCCCGCAGCTGCAAAAACTGACTACAGCTTCAGGAGTGAGTCCAGATTAGATCGGTAGAACAAGGAGAGCGGAGTCTAGTCCAAGTTGCTGATCTACCGAATTGTGAGCTAGTAAATCATTGTTGTAACCCACTAAGATGTAAAGGTATTCTTTTATACGACAAACGCTGAGACATAATGTATATATGCATTTTAAAAAATACTAATAAACTCTTAGCTATTTATACTACCATTTGTACTAAGAAATAGCATTACAAATAGCTCCGTCCTCAATTAAAATCACTTTCCCATCCATTTGGGCTAACCATTATCTTGAATTTTGATTTTTTTTTTATCATTCCCTTGCTATTTTTTAATGTACACATACATATATATGCCTACAGATGTATTATTTAGTTTTGCTTTATTTTGAAAATTTATAAAAATTACATCATACCATATACAACCTTCTACGATGTACTTTATTTTTCTAATATTATGCTTGTGAGATTTATCCACAATTGTGGTTTACTCATTTCACTGCTTTATTATATGACGTATTTGTCCATTTTCTGTAGATGAACATCTGTGTCATGTCTGGCTTTTTAGTTGTAACATACATATATTTGTTTGTTTTTTATTGTTTCCTCAGATGAACACTTTTGTAATAAACCTTCTTGTATAATTTTCCAGTTCAGATCTTCAGAAGTGTTTCCACTGGTGAATACTTAGAAGAGGAATCATTAGGTGGTAAAGTCTGTGAATATTCTTTACAGGATTATGCTAAATTGTTTTCAAAATTATTTTACCAGTAATTTATACTCCCAATTTGTTTACCCGATTTATACTCCCATTAGCAGCATAATGATCCAAATTCTCTCCAACAGTCAATATTTCTTTCTTTAATAAAAACTATTCGCCAATCTGATGTGAAATGCTATCTCATTGTGGTCTTTACTTGCCTTTTTATAAATGTTAGTGAGGCTGAACATTGTCCATGTATTACTTGGTTTTTATTTCCTTCTTTGGGAAATGCCCGCTCAAATTTTTACTCATTTTTCTACTGGATTGTTCCTATACCTTTCGTCATTCATTGTTTTAATGTTTTTGTCTTCTCATCTTAATGTATGTCTCATTTACATTTAGCTAATAAGTAGGAACTCAAACTCTTCACCAAGGAAAGCTAGACAACAGAGAGTCACACACATGTCAATTTACACAACTTTCTCATGACAAGCCTTTTTCTTATTTCATTTTCTTTTTCACAGATAATACTACAGTAAACTGGTTTAGTACACTTATTTCAGAACAGATTAAGCATCTGTCTTCCTGATTTGATTGTTTGGCACTCTCTACATTCTTGTGAGGAGATGCTTGAAAAGAAAAGTAAGAAAACAGACTTCTTCAAAATGCTCATTGTGTTAAACATGCAACAGACTTGGCTAAGCTCTTCTAAATCAACTCCCAGAACATCATCTAGCATACAGCACTCCCTCAGAGCGCTGTTAGAAGCCTTGAATAATAGAACAAATAAAATACAGAGCATACTTAAAAGACTTCTTCAGGCTCTAGAGACAAAATTTGAGGCACTGATCTTTAAAGTTAGTAAAATTAAAATAAGAGCAAGCAGCACAGATTAAAGAAAGATATCAGCATAAAATTAACCATATATTCATTTTTGTCATCAGTATGAACACATGATACATGATTATGTCTAATAGAAGTAAAACACCTTAACGCCTTAATAATATTGTGCCCCTATAAAACAGTGACACAGATACTACACATCTAGAAAATTTTGGACTCATATTCACATTGTTTCCTTGTGATAGAAATTTTTCTGTATCAGTATACAGTTCTCCTAAAAACAAACTTTCTTACTCACTAGCTCCTAATGCCAAAAAAAAGTTTCAGTTTTACAAACAGAAAATAGCTCTAATTTTAGCTCAAAATAAAGCTGTGTACATGAAAGAAATTTTAATAATATGCTACATACTTGCAATTAAAAGTTTCAAGATGGGGGCGCCTGGGTGGCTCAGTTGGTTAAGTGACTGCCTTCCTACTCAGGTCATGATCTTGGAGTCTCAGGATTGAGTCCCACATCGGACTCCCTGCTCAGCGGGGAGTCAGCTTCTCCCTCTGACCCTCCTCCCTCTTGTGCTCTCTCAAATACATAAATAAAAATCTTTAAAAAAAATAAAATTAAAAAAAAGTTTCAAGGTGGAATTGGCCCCTGTCGATGTGGAGAGAGAGGGATGATCAAAAATCAGCAGCACTTCGATGAAGGGGTTTTCAGTCTCTGCTTGAAGAGCCATTTTAATGTTCAGTAAAATTTTAAATTAGAGGTATCTTCATTATGTCTCTCCTGAGACCTTTACACTACCTTTAAAGTTCATTGTCCCCCTTATTACATGTATAGAATTGATGGAAAATAATATATTACTTTTTTGTATTTGTTTTTCATTAAGAACCCGAATGCATATAACACTTATGTCGATGACATTTTATACAAAAGTTCCCTGATATTTAGCTTCATCCTTTTTCTCACTGCCACCTTCACTCTCCCAAAAATGCTCAGACTCTCTTAAAAGTACAGTAAGCATTATTATTACAAAATGATAGTTATTTAGTAAACTAATACCTGAATTTTATTTTCTACAATACCTATAGGGAGTTCCAACTGAATTTTCTCAATAAACAGAGACAACCTGGTTCACAAAGCCCTGTGGCAGACAGGAGCACAACTAAGCTGATTTTCTTCATGTCAGTGTCTGTTTCCCACAGGTAGTCCTTGGGCATAATCAAGCAGTGGGTTATAAAAGCTGGAGAAGGGCTCTCACTTAACTGCGAGGCTACTTGCAGCCGTGATCTCATTGATTGCTTCGCTTTACATATCACCTATATACTAATAATTTACAGATTTATATCTTTGCCCGGGACCTCTCCTGTAATCTCAGGGCTCATATTTCTAACCACTATTTGGAACTTCCACTCAGAAGTGAACATACCCTGAATCAAACTCTCAACTCCTTGGGGCAATCCCTCCCCATCCTATGCTGGAGCTCCGTAAATGATTCTTTTTCCATTTACTCACGCCATATATATATATATATATATATATATATTTTTTTTTTTTTTTTAAGACGGTGACAGAGAGCACAAGCGGAGCGAGCAAGCACAGGAGGGGAGAGTGAGCACGAGCGGGGAGGGGGAGGAGATAGAGAAGCAGGCTTCCCCCTGAGCAGAGAGCCTGATATGGGGCTCGATTCCAGGACCCCGGGATCATGACCTGAGCCGAAGGCAGACACTTAACTGACTGAGCCACCCAGGTGCTCCTACTCAGGCCATATTAGTGGGAGTCACCTTTAACTCACTCTTCTGTCACATCCCAGTAGCAAATCCTATCTATTGTGAAATATTTGAAATATTTGCGGATTCTAATGACTTCTCACCAACACAGTTTACCACACTGGTCCAAGTCACCATACTCTCTGAGACTGGATGATTTCAAAATTCCCTAAACTGTCTTTCTGCATCTGTTTTTACTGTCTTACCCGGGGCTCTCCTCACAACAGCCAATGATCCTTTTAAAACACAAGTCATGCCCTTTTCTACTCAAAAACTCTGAATGTCTTTTCATTTCAGAGGAAAAATTCAAAGTCTCTGTGGTGGGCTTTAAGACTCTACACCATCTGACTCCCTGCCATCTCCCTGAATTCATGTCTTCCCTCTGGCCTGAACACTCACTCACTCTACCATGACCACACTAGCTTCCTTGCTTCTCAGACGTGCCAAGCACACTGGTTGCTACCTTGGCCTGGAACGTTCTTCCCACAGATGACTACATAAATAATTTCTTTTGTCTCTATGTTCAGTTCTGTGTCACCACTACACGAATGAAGTAGCACTTTCTACTTTCTGGAGGCCTTTTATTCCCCTTTGTAATTTAGAAGTACTGAATCATCTGGTGGGCTCCATATTGTGCACCTTGTTTTATGCTGATTAGAACGCCCTCGAGGTTCCAGTTCAAGACGGCAACACAGGAAGATCCTGAATTTACCCCCTACCATGGGTACGTGGAATCTACAGCTATATAAATGGAACAATTTCCTCTTTAAAAAACCTAAAAACTGGCAGAGCAACCCCTTCATGTTGGGCAAACAAGACGGTAATCACATCAAAGTAAGAGGAAAGTCTGAGATAAAAATCTCACCATAACCGCCCCCGCCCAGCACGGAGACCCACAATCAGGAGGCACCTCAAAACCCAGAGCTTCTCCCTGAGAGGCAAAGGGTTTCTTCCTCACGTTAGGCACGCCACCATTTAAGACCAGCACCTGAGCAATGAGCCCACAAAACATCTGAATTTGAAAACAAGCTATGTTTGTGCCTGTGAGAGTTGCAGGACTGAGGTGAACTGAGAAACACCACTTAAAGTGCTAACTTGCAAACTCACCTGTCCCAGGGTCCGGTGTAGAAGCAGCCCTTTGAAAAGCACCCAGATTATATGTGAATGAGACTCATTTGCTAATTTCGAAGCATCGGTCTGAAGGGCTGGGGTCTGCTGGGTTATGCTCTGGGGTTGGAGGCTAGTGGGTGCCATCTTGTTAAAGCCTCTCCCTCTGCCTTTTTAAAGCCAACAAGGGGAGTCCCTGGGTGGTTCCGTCGTTAAGCGTCTGCCTTCGGCTCAGATCATGATCTCAGCGTCCTGGGGATCTAGCCCCGCGTCAAGTCCTGCATCAGGCTCCGCGCTCTGCAGGAAGCCTGCCTCTCCCTCTCCCACTCCCCCTGCCTGTGCTCCCTCTCTCGCTGTGTCTCTCTCTGTCAAATAAAATCTTTAAAAAAGATAAAGCCAGAAGCACCTTGTCTTGTCTTTCTTTCTTTCTTTCTCTCTCTCTTCCTTTTTTTCTTCCTTCCTTCTTTCTTTCTTTTCTTTCTTTCTTTCCTTCTTTCCTTCTTTCTTCTTTCTTTCCTTTTCCTTTTTTTTATTTAAGCAGGTGCAATCGTTTCACCTCTCCCTGCCTTGCTCCAGCCGGTGTGCACCATGTCTGCACTCTCCAGAGTGCAAGTATCTCCTGGAGGGGAGGTTCTACCTATGTCTGGTGCCCTGATTTTTATGTCTGACGACCCAGTTTTTGCAGCTGCCACCCAGGGGACACCCCTTCGTTTCCTGACTCTGGAGGCCAGGGATACTTGTGTTCCTAGGTCCCACAGAACTATAACAATCAGAGACTATGCTTGGCATACTACCATCCCCAGGGCACTGCACAGATAAGAGATTGAAACACACCCACAGCCTTTCTGTGAAAGAGGCCTACTTTGGAGCTTTGGAACTTTGGCCTTACAAGTAGGCTTCAGGTTTGGCACACATCTAGAAGCTACAGAGATGCAGGAAACACAGAAGAGGACACCATTTTTGCATTCTCCTTCCATCTTGCTCCAGGTCATGGGTATCTCCTAAAAGGGAGCTTATACACTCATCTGGAGCCATGATTTTTGCTACTGCCTCTCAGGAAAGACCTTCAGATTGCCCGATGATGGTGACCAGCAGGGCTTCACTTGTGGTCCCAAAGGACTATATATATATTTGCATACTTTAAAAGCTGCTGCCTGAGCATGTGGCTTCCATTCACCTTGAATCTAGGGGCTGACAGATCTTCCCCTGGTCAGTCAGTCACTGACTGGTCTTGGCACACACTCAACTACTGGGAGCTATTAAAATAGATAGGCTGCTTATCTCACAAAGATTTGAGAGACAACCAAGAGCTAAGGAAAGGTTGAATGCTAAGGTTCAGCAACTACACAAGGCTACTCCTTCAGTACTGGGAGAGGTGGCTGTTTCACCTAATGAATAGAAATCAACGCTGAGCCAAACAAAATGAAGAAGCAGAAGAATATGTTTCAAGCAAAACACCAGGATAAAACCTCAGGGAAAAGAAAAAGAAAGAGAGAGAGAGAGAGAGAGAGAGAGAGAGAGAGAGAAAGAAGAAAGAAAGAAAGAAAGAAAGAAAGAAAGAAAGAAAGAAAGAAAGAAAGAAAGAGAAAAAGAAAGAAAGAAAAGAAAGATCTAATGAAATGCAGATTAGAACGCCCTAAAAGTGAAAGATACTTTGCTTGGGGACGTTTGTTTTAAAATAAAGAATTGAGATCCCTCACTCAACTTTGACAGTATTCCTTTTATGCTTGCTCTTTATTTTCTATTAAAATAATAAATTAAGCCACCTTAATTTATTCATTTCCAAATTATTTATAGAACATCAACTATGAGAATATCTTTATGATAAAATTTAGGGAATTAATAAATGAGTTAACATGGTTGGACTTCTTCATCTTACCATGTAGAAGAAACATAAGATTTTCCAAATAACTTTACTAGCTGGCGTAATGTGATGCATGTCTCAGAAGCAGGAGTGCTGCAGTGGTTTATTAGAGGGATTAAACACATCTGGTTTGGTGTATTAGGTCTTTTTGAAGGAAATAGCAAATGAGAAGTCACTCCAGGAATCAGAGAAGAATATTAGCAGGCAAAATTTAGGGAGGGCGTTCCTGGTGAACGGAAAAATGTTATCAAGGCCCAGAAGCTGTATTAGTGTATTAGGGATACAGGAAATACTTTACTTCCATTTAATAATTGCCCGAGGAGGTTGGTGTGAAAGGAGATTCATTGGACCCATTATGTTCAATAGCCAAGATTTTTCAAATAGTCTTCCTTCTCATCATAACATCTTTGGAGAAGTGCTTGTTCTCTCCTATTTCATTTTCTAAGAGGAATCACCTTAGAGAGTTTATTTCATTTTCTATTTCATTTTCTAAGTGGAATCACCTTAGAGAGTCTCACTGACATCAACATGCATTGTTGAATACAATACTGTGAACTTTCGTCTTAAAGACGAGTAATTTTCAAATCACCAGAGTCTTGAAGCACCTGAGTGGCTCAGTCAGTTAAGCATCTGACTCCTGATTTTGGCTCAGGTCCTGATTTCAGGGTTGTGAGATGGAGATTAAGCCCCACTTTGGCTGCTTAAGATTCTCTCTCTCCCTCCCCCTCTCCTCCTGCCTCCTCCCCACCCCACCCTCCATCACATGCGCATTCTCTCTCTCTCTCTCTCATAAATAAATAGGTTCAAAACACCAGAGTCTTAATAACCTTAAGAGAATAACATTGTATGCCAAAATAAAATCCTTTTTTGTTTATTAATTTTAGACATGTAATTTAAAAAACTATTCTAGAAACAATTTTATGAGAAGATATGCCAAAAGTCAATAGGCAAGAGTATGTCCTTATATCCAAAACAGTAATGACTGGTTTGTATTAAAATGTAAATATACTTTATTAATATAATTAACCCAGTTTTCCTGTGGTGGGTATTGTCCAGGTATATATTTTACCTTCCTTCTACTTTCAACCTTCCTGTGTTTTAAAGTTTTAGGTGTGTTTCTTTTGAACAGAACGTTACTAGCTGTTGATGTTATCTTAAATCCAATCTGGCACTAGTGATCTTTTCAGTCCATTTACATGTAATATTATGTGACTATGTATGGATTTACTTCTATCATTTTATTATATGCAATATTTCCCCTTTGCTATGTTTTTTAAAACCCTTTTCTTCTTTTTTATCTTGTTGAATCGACTGTATGTTACCACATTGCAATTATCCCTTCTACTGGTTTAGAAGAGGGCTCAGCAAAGTACCAACTGTGGGCCGAACCTCACCCACCACATTTTTTTTAAGTAAAATCTTATTGGAATATAGTTACACATATTAGGGTGCATATCGCCAATGGCGGCTCTCCTGCTCCCACAACAGAGTTGAGTAGTTGGGACAGAAACCCCAAGCCTAAAATATTTATTATCCATCTTTTATAGAAAAATGTTGTCAACCCTGATTTAAAATATACACACTACTTTGTATTCTGAAGTTAATGAGTTTAATTTAATCATCATTAAGTAAAATGTAAAACCTATTATTTCCAACCATCCACCTTCCATTGTATGTTGACACTATTCAACCTGATTTGACACTGTTTAATTCTCTTGATTTTTAAAACCACAATTATAAGACATTATTATTTATTTTAGGCTAGCCCCATGTCTCCCATCTTCTTGCTCATCGTTATTATATATATTTCCTTTGGGGGCTGTCTTTCTTCCTGAGGTAAAACCTTTAGCAGTGCCTTTGCCATTGATAATAAACTCTCTCTCAGTTTTACTTGCCTAAGAATGTTTTTATTTTGCCCTAATGTTTGGAATAGTTTTGCTAGATATAGAATTCCACATGACAGTTATTTTTCCTTAGCAGTCTGAAGATAGCCATTATATGTTGACTGACTTCCAAGTTGAGGAGCCAGGTCTGATAAAGAGGTCAGCTGTTAGCCCAAAAGTTGTCTCCAGTTTTCTGGAATACTGATTAAATGGACGTTAGAACTCCCTTTGATCCTCATATACTTTAAGTTCTCTGAAATTTCCCATTGTATTATATTTTTCTTTCTCCAAAGTCCTATTGGTTCACTTAAAATATTTTGTATTTGTGTTTTTATTCTCTCTTCTTTAAAACATATAAAAATATACTTATTTATAAGTGTGTGTATATATGTGGGTATATGTGAATTATTGAAGAAAGTATAAAGATACATAATCTAAGATATATTATTGGCCTTGTGGCTCAAGATAGAGAATTATTTCCCTAGTTTGGGCCTCTTCTGTAAGTATCTGCAGAAAAATAAACACAGTCCAACTTTTTAAGTAGGTTCTATTATATTTCACCACATAGTAGTAGCCACAGTGAACTGGGGAAAAAATACTGCTCACCTCACTAACCCCTCAGCTTAGGTTCTGTTTCCAAACTGGATGGGTCCAGGGACTGTTTATGCAGTATTTTGTCTCTCATCCTTCTATATATAATCTTCAGAAGCTGTAGTGCATCTACCCATTCTCTCCATTGTGTATATATGTTGACCTTTGAGGAATGATGGGAGACTAGTTGCCTCTGCAAAGTTGAAACTGAGATGCAAAGGTTAAGTTGCATGTTTTAAAACTTCTGAAATTTCTTTTTTTTTTTTTTAAAGACTATATCTGTTCCAGGTTCTTCTGTCTTTGAAAGACCCATGTTTCAAACAGGCTTTAACGAATATTACAACAGACATTGAGGTAATTTTGCAGAACCAACAAATATTACAACAGACATTGAGGTAATTTTGCAGAACCTTTGCTCTTTTTAAATTGCTAACTTGGATATAGTGTCACTTTTCTGCCTAAATAAGAATAAATACTGGCATTGATTGTTACTTTTCCTACTTTCTCCTCAATTATGATCTTAATCAAACTTGATAAAATACAGATGTATATATGTATACTTAGCAACATATATGTTTCATCAGCAAAGGCATCTTCACTTCTAACTTTAAAAAGTTCCAGGCTGAAAAAATAAAATAAAATAAAATGCAAAGGAGAAAACCTAGAACTGCCAATAATCTGAAATGGAAATTGGAGGTTAGATTGAGCACTTGACTGAGTAGTTATGAGATAGGGACTTGTTTTTTGGGAAAGAGGATTTCTTCTGCCTTGAACAGAACTGCATCAAAAACATTACTCATTGTAAATTTCTTGGAAGATGATATTTGCCAGACTGTATAGTAGCCAGTAGACTCTGGCTCAGTTTCGATGATGGTGACATAGGGATTATAGAATGACAGTTCTTGAGAAAAAAATAATTTTGGATTTTCTTTCTTGTGTTTTTCTTATTTCTTTAGTAAACTGTAGACGATTTATTTTTGCCTTAAAGAACTTGATATTTGTGATTTATGCCCTCTACTTTCAAAAAGAATTAGAGCGACTTTACAAAGCAAGATACATATAAAGCAAGAAATTTAAAAACAAACACACAAACAAAAAGCCAATACCTAACTAGCTAAAAAACCCTGAGTTGTTTGGACCCTGTTAAAATAGGCTACATTATTCTGGCTTCTGATAGTAGCTTAAGTATTACCAAAGTAATACTACAAATTTACTGTTATAGCTATTTGAGAATAATTTAACTGAGCATATGTGCATATATGTCATATATCTAGTCTGAAAAATTATGAAAATACTGATGCCAATTATCTCCTCTCAAGTGAAAAAGAACAAGTGAGATATTTTTCCATCCCTGTCATTTTTGCTATTTTAAAAATTTTTTTGTTGTTTGGGCAGATTAAGAAGTTAGTTAATTCACGGACAATTCATATTGTCCATTTAACAATGGATTATTTATTAAAAACACAAAAACCAGTTTTGGCAATTAAAAACAACATAAGGAATCATGTAATCCACCAACATTTTACATCTGATATTCCTAGAGTCTCAGCTTATAACATACTTACATTTTTGTATCCCTCTTAAATAAAAAGCCAAATCAATAGAAACTAACATCACAAGTTTAATATATTTTAAAATATAGAAATATATTTAAACAGCACATTTGAAGAATCATATAATAGACTTCGTTTCTTATTCTTACAATGGTACACTATTTATTTAAAAATATATTACTTAATGTACCCCCAATATAGTTATTATCAAATTTTCTTTGATAAACTCTATTTTAAAACAACATTGTAATATACCTGAATTACAAACAAAAACCATAATATTTTTGAAGCTATTTCTGATATAAGTTTTATTTAAAAGTCCAAAAAGGTGATTAATAAGTGGTGCTTTATGAATATTTTAGATGAGTTGTAAATAAGCTTAACCGTGGAGCCACCATAAATTGCAAGTAATCCATCTAAATGTCATTCTTCCGAAAGTTAATGTGCGTTAAAGAAGCCTTAGAAGGCAAAGAAAGAAAATAAATTAATTTCAGAGGGAAGAATACACATGCACATACACACAACAGAACCTTCCCATTTGGAATTATTTGTGCTTGGAGGAAGGTTTACAAAATCCCCTTACAAAATAAGGTTTTCATTGAGCTCGTTCTCAAAGATATGAAAAATGGATTTCAGCTGTTCTTTCGAAATGGCAATTCTGTCAAAGCCATTCTGGGATTTTTGGTAATTTCCTTCAATTTAGTTTCAGTGCTTTTCCTCTAAATAAAATCCCTTGCATCACATCAATCAGCAAACTCAGTTATAAAGGAGAGCTAAAGAAAATGGCTCTGTCGGCATCTTTGCTCGCTATGTTTTATGTATGCAGTGACTCTTGCCTGTGGGGAGGGAAGTAGAGTGCATGTAAATGTTTCTTTATTTTGGACTGTTTTTAAATCTGAAAAAAATCTGCAGCAGTAGTGTTCTAGATAATAGGCAGACATGATTTATTTGAGGTAAGAAGGTTGTACTACAATTTTTTAGTGTTAACTTGGAAAGTTATGGACACAGGCTCAAGCCTGTCTCCACAGAATTCCTGAAGCTTTGAGCGCTTTGCAAAATCTACAATACACAAGCCAAGAAGGAACATGCTCCCCAGTTACACCAATTCTGTTAAAGCAAACAGTTACAACGATTATGTGTAATCTTTCAGCTTCTATGTTCTGCCTACCGCTTATTTATTCAAATCCAGGTCAACATTTCACTTTATCTAATGAAGCAGAAACTCTGAAAGAAAAATTGTGTTTATCCAAGCATTTTTGTTTGGGTTTTTTTTTGTTTGTTTGTTTTTGTTTTATTTCTAAATAAATATCCTATCAGTCTTCACTGGCACAACGTAACCAAATGCATTCAATTTCCTTCACCAGTGATTAACATGCAAAGGAGTTCTGTCAATTTCAGAAAATTATATAAAAATCGTATCAGAAAAAATGTTGAAATGGAATTGAATTAGACTTAGCATATCCCATTGAAAGTTACACTGGGCTATCTATTGTGTGATAGATCTATAAAATAGATTTTATTGATAAGGCATCCACAAAGGAGAATATATACCTTTAAATAAATAAAAGTGACTATATACACAATATTGTACATAGGTACAGAGATGAAATGAGCCAGACTAATTGTATGAAATTCCCTTCTTGTCTGAAAGCATACTTTTTATTATAGTCATAAACCTTAATACAGAACTTTTTCTTGTTACCATTATTATTTAACATCAGTGGCAGCCACATGAGCGCACTACCATATTTCTGTATTTTTTCAAAATGACATTGGAGCTGTCATCAAAGTACAGCACAGAGATGGCATTTAATTTGGTTGGAGCACAACAAGGCTTTGGTACGTGGTCAGGAAACATCAGATGAACCTGGGAAAGAAACACATGTTTTGTTTTTTTAAGAAACAAGATAGACATTTTGTCTACAGCTTTCAAATAATATTCTTGTTTTGTCACACTATCAGGCACACCCTTAAGCTATCACTCTTCTACTTACGTTCAATGGCTGAGTTGGGGGTTGGGGACTGGTAGTGAAGGATGTATTTTTAAGCATTAACACCTAGAGTCAACTCACCAGTTCTAATTATGTGTTGGGGCCTTAAAAAATATTCTACCAAGTAAGGAAAACTCCTTCTATGGAATATTCAGTGGAAATTTTCCTGGGGGAAAGAACATGGCAACTAGGACTGAGTTGCTTTTGGTTAGAACAATTACTTCTATCTACTTCATGAGAAATATAGAAGTTGTAAATGCAAATCAATGAAGGGACACAATTAGACTGTAGAAAGATTTGAATCTAAGAATTATTTTTTAAAGGACAATTAAACAATAAATCATAAAAGTTACACCAACTCTTAATTTTCCACAGTAAAGGAAACATAAAAATCACAGCAAAGTGAACTCCAGGTATAATCCAAAACTCGTTTTAAAGCAATGATTTCAACTCTTCTCTACAGAATTTTTTACCAGACTGGCTGGAGTTTAATATCCTTTTACTTTCCTTCTCCCCTTGACAAGTGCCAAAAAGCACGTTCGGCTAAATCAGAAGCAAGGAGCCTCGATATTTTACAAAATGAGTATCGCTCTCTTCCAAAGCCTCTAAAGGTAGATGTACACTGAAAGTGAAATGCTTCAGCAAACGGTTTATTCTCATTTTGACCAGACTGGCAGTCTGCCTATGATTTGCGATCATTGAGCAAGGTGCCAGAACATGGTTCCCCCTTTCCCACCCACCTACCCTGGCCCTTCCCCCAAAGGAGTTTATGGGAAGTCCCACTGATGAGTCCTAAGGGATCCACAAAAAGCCTCTCAGAGTTTTGGCTGCACAGTGTCCTGGCTGAAATGATATAGGAGCCCTGCATGTGGACAGAAACAGCAGGAAAAATGAGGTGATCTGACATGAACTTGAAATTTCCTAAGACCTCACAAAACTAAAAGTTGGATAGTTTCTACAAATTTCAGATGCAGCTTGTGTCCCTCATCAGCTTGATTTTCTATGACCTACACATACATGATTGATAACCCCTTGTTTCAATGACCTTGGCAGCTTCGCAAAGCAATCGTTCTGAAAAAAAAAAAATGGATTGTTCTTGAATGGTTTCTCAAACATATTAGTCACAAATATGCTTTCCTTTAGCAACAAACATGCCTGTCTTCTTGTTTCATGTCCTTCACAGAACAAACGTACAGAGTGCACAATGCCAGGAAAAAAAAAAAAAAATCAAACTTCCCATGTATGCTTCAAGTTTTGCAATGACGTATGTCCTATATCCCAGGACAGTGAGGCAGAGCAGGGTCTTGTTCCAAGTCCCCATCAGATTTTTTTTTTTTTTAATGTTTGTTTTTTGACACTGCCTTCTAGACTACAGCCCTAAAAGCTGACAATACGTGGTTATATATTCATAAGAAAAAAGAAAAAGAAAAATGAGAGGGAGAGTATTTTGACAGAGTTTTTTCAATAATTAAGCATTGCTTAGCCTGACGCAACCTTTGATACATTAGATACATATTCAATGAAGCAGCAGTCTGCTTTCTGAGTCATTGAGATGACAATATAAGGAGGCAAAGAATTTTCTGAGATATTAAGTGTCATTACTCTATAAACTAAGAGTGGCTGTGGCTTTGACCCTACGGAAAGACGGTGACCCTGGCTATTCTTCCAAGGCTTGAAACAGCCGCATTTCTCTTTCTGTGATTGCCTTTTGGGTCATCATGAATTCCCACAGGGCAAGGATAGATGGCTAGGGTTCACAGAGATTCTTTTTACTGGAAGAAGTTGGGAATACAACACACCCATCCTTGAAAAGCTCCCCATCCCTCAGAAATGAGATCCTGTATCAAGAAGTACTTCTATTTATAGATATAGCAAAGATGAAAGCATAACAAATCTTAAAATTGCCCCAGGAATTTCCTCTATACTTTGCATATGGCACAGAAGTAGGCAATCTCATTGGTCAAGAATAAAAAGAATATTTATAAATGACCGCCTTTCAAAATATGCATTGTTTTATCTCTCTGTTTCTCTTTACTCCAAAGTTATTTCCAAAGTTTTTGACAACACCCACGCTCTAGTGCCATAGATGTGCATCTTTGGTGTCTAACTCTTTTCCAGTACCTATGATGTCCAGACCAGAAAACATCAAGTCATTCAAGGATTTCATCTGTCAATTTATATATACCATTCTTTATTCAGAAGAAAACTGGGATAGTCTTTCCATCAGCTTTAAATTTTAAATTAATTCTGAAAAAAAAAACCTCAAGAGTCAACTCACAAATTCTAATAGTTTCGTTTTTTTGTTGATCATAAACAAGACTTACGCACAAAGATAGATTATTTTTTTCCTTATGGCTACTGCTCTCCTACTGCCATCCACCGAATAGCTACTTCTGTTACTAAGTCTTGAATCTCAAACAATTGATCCTCTTCCTTCTATCTCGATGACATATAGTTAAAATGTCCATATTAACCGAAACATTAATTCAGAATTTTATCACATGGTCTATTGCACCTTCTAGGAGCCTCTCACTCGTCTTCCAGAGATTGTACCTCTGCCAAAGCAGTAAGTCACACACCATAAGGCAGGTATGTCAGACTCTCAAGAGCTTTCATGAGCTCATTAGATACAGTACAACCATTTAGAGACCACAAAATCAACATTTCATTATTGTTTTCACAAAAATAAGCCCAGGTTATTAGAGATTAAATCACTGCTAAATTCCTGAATGAGGAAAGGAAAAAATGAAGATGAAATTCTACCTTAAAGATTATAAAAAACATAAGGATCATGAAATAGAAATGAATCTTCTACTTATTTATATTCTACTTGAAGTTTCATAATACTAAAGTATGTTGTGGAACATTCTTAAATAATTAGAGTAAAAGCCCTCAGATGAAATTCAGTAAGGCTATTATTCAATGCTTTTGCAATGATTACTAATGAATTGCTAGGTTAGAAATAGCCCTTGGGAACCTGTGTGGTTATTCATATTGCATAGTGAAGAAATCAGTACAGAGTGACCACTTCATGTGGTTACTCCAATTTTCCTAGCTGAATCCTTCCCCATTCTGGAATCAGGACTATTCTTTAAACCAGCTTGAATTTCCTGATTATACCCACAATTGTTACTTTGACTCTAAAAAGTACCAAGAGAGTTTTAAAGAAAAAAATAATGCATTTATAGCTATAAATGTATGCTTTACTTTAAAATAATGTCTATGTGATGCTTGCATCATAAACCATTTTCAATTCTACAAAGACAAAGCATACCAGAGTCTGAACTATAGCATGGTTGGTGGCATTCATGTGAGCATTGAGTGGAAAAGAACATTCTCCATCACAATAAAATGCAGCATATCCTTCTGGTGCTATAATCCAGTCCTAGAACGCACACACACACACAAACAAAAAAAAAAAAAAAAAGAAAGAAAGAAAAAGAAAAAGAATAAAAGAAATCACCAAAATAAGAATAAAGTAATTCTTAAATAATACCCATATTTAGTCTGGCTAGGTTTCTCTTCTTCATCCAACAATTATTCTAACAAGACAGCTACCCTCAAGCCCTTAATTTATTTTTAAGTTGAAGTTTACAACACAAGTATAAATATTTTCACAAGAAATTGCCCTCTGTAATTTCTCCCAAGAGGTTGCTATGTAGGATATTCATAGTATGCATTAATTCATGTATTCATGAATAAAACCATAATCATTAAATAGCATTGTAAATATTGTTTAAACAGGAAATGATGAACTCTGGAAAGTTCAAGTTAACCAGAAAGGAAAATAAGAATAAACTTAATTGAGATAATTCCCATTACTTCTTAATAACTCATTCCTGGTTTTAGAAGCCTGACAACCTCCGAAAGCTTTAATATTTGTTCCTTTTACTGTTTTTCTTTCCATTCACGTGTTAACTTTATAGTCTCTTTAGATGAAATGAATTGGAGCAAATTCTTGAGAACTGCACATGAAATTTTGGGGGAAGCCAAAAAATGGGCATATGGAATGGTTGTCCTGATTTTTTTTTCCCCAAGAAGTAAAACTCGGTCCAAATGTAAACTTATTGAATGAATTGTGTTGAAAGTTTATCAAAGTTTTAAAATGCTTACATTTTAATATTACTTTTCAATGAGATAGCCCAAATTCAATTCTGCGAATCCATTGTAATAGGATAATATAATCTAAAGACTTCAATTTAAAGTACCAATACATAAAGACATTAAAAACTATTTTGATTAAATGCTCCTCCTCACCCTGTTTGGGAAGCATATGGAAAAGACAGCAATAAAACTTTTAGGTTCGGGGAAAATTTTTTTTTTCTGTAGTTCTACTTTATAACAGACATTATAGTCCAGGAGTCTATTTCCTAGCCCTAGAGTTTGAGACCTTGGGGGGCAAATGGAATTGCTCAAGTTAATCTGAAAAACTGGTATTAAAATTAAAACTTTGGGATATTTAAACAACAGCACCTTTTCCCACTTTCTAAATATCATAGGATTACGTTTCTTCTTCAGCATAGTTGTTTTTTACTGTAAACCCTAATAATAATGTTTCAATGGTGGGAGGATAATGGGGAAATAAAAATGATGTGGATAACCCATATACCGAACAGTTATGTCAAAAATAATTGGTTCGTGTATTGGAAAAATTACTAACAAAGATTACGAGTAACTCCGGCTTTATCATAAAAGAGAAAAGAAACGCCTAAGTTGACTGATCATTCTTACCTGCCATCCCAGATCCCGGAAACTCACATAGAGTTCATGCTTCTTACAGGCTTGTTTTTGTTCACTGGTATTATAATCTGAAGATAAAAATCAGATTTTAAACAAATGGCAGCTTATCAGTATCCTATTATTTCTTTTGTGAGATCACTGATAAAATTAAAAAGAACCTGTACGCGATGTCGTAAAATATGAACTTGAATCTTAAAGCTAGAGCCACTTAACTAACCATGTGAACTGTAGGCAAATCACTTGTCCGGAGTTTCTTCTTCTGTAAAATGGAGTAATACCATTTACCTTGTGAGGTTCTGACAAGAATTTGGTTAGACTACCTGTTTTATGGTGCACAATCTGATGCCTGCCATTCATTAAGTACTAGCTGCTCAATGAATGCTCATTTATTAATTAACTCACACTATAGTGGTATTTAATATATTTACATATATTAAATATTCATGCAATATTTTTTAACATCTTCCATGAGGCAAACACTGGGAAAGTACCAACTGGGATCTTACAGAGTTGATTTTATTTTAATAAATATATTAAAGTCAGAATACTCGAAGTTGAACTTTTGATTCTTCCCCCAAAACCTGTCCAACATGTAGACCCTTCCATTTTTGACTGATGGCAGCTTTCCCAGCAAAGACAGAGAAACAGAAATAGAGAGAGAGAAAGCCAAAATATGCTGTTTTTTCCTCTTACTCTCACATCCAATCTATCAAGAAATCCTACACATTCTACCTTCAAATAGGTCCAAAACCACCTACTCTTACCACCTCCATGACTATTCCTGGTCCAAGCTGCCATCATCTTTCACCTGAATCACTGCAACCTTCTCATTGCTAATTCTCCTTGTTTCTGCCCTTGCTCATCTACAACAAAGCCATCAGGTAGACCTTCTAACAAGTAACTCAAATTATATCACTGCCCACCAAGAAGTCCCACTGGGTTTCCCTGTATCACTAAGAATGAAATACCCTCTGTGGTTTACAAGGCCCTATCTGATTTGACCCCATTACCTCTTTGACTCATTTCCCACTACTCTTCCTCCCCTTCATTCCATTCTGCCCGGGACCCCTCCTTGCTGTTTTCAATCCAGCTCAGCTTCCTCCCACCCTCACTCTTCCCTCTCCCTGAAATGTTTTCCCTTGGATATATACACATAGCTAACGCCTATAGCTTTTTCAACGTTTCATTAAAGCATCATCTTGTCAATGAATCCTTCACTAACTACCCTATTTAAGATTGCAACTCCCACTAAGGTATTCCTGATCTCCCTTACCTTGCTCTTATTTTTTTTTCCATTTCATTTATTTTTTAATAGGCCAACCCTTTCACTCATTTATTATGTGCATTGCTTCTTATCTGTTTCCACCCCCTAGAGTGTCAGCACTACAAGGTCAAAAATCTCAGTTGGTTCTGTTTGGTTTACTGATATGTCCCAAGTTTCAGAAACAGTCTCTAACACACAGTAGGTACTCAATAAATATTTAAGGAATTAACAAATGAATTCCTCAGTGTGTTCCACAAATGACTAGAAGGAAAGGAAACACATTATTTCCTTTACATATTTTAGAATATAATCTGAAAAATCCATAACCTTTTATAATTGTTTAAAAGAATTAAGGCTTGGGTTGCCTGGGTGGCACAGTGGGTTAAGCGCCCAACTCGTGGTTCAGCTCAGGTGGTGATCTCAGGGTCATGAATTCGAGGCCCGCGTCAGGCTCTGTGCTGAGTGTGCAGCCTGCTTAAAATTCTCTCTCTTCCTCTCCCTCTGCCCCTCCACCAGCCTCTTGCTCGCTCTTAAAAAAAAGAATTAAGGATTAAAGGAGAGCCTCAGTATTGCATCTGGACTAAAGTAATACCAAAGAAACACAGCGCTTTATAGAAAATCTCTGTTGTCTTCTTTGGCATTTGTTCACACTTTATACAAATAGCATTCTAAAAGCTAACCCATTTTTATTATTTCCAATACGAAATACAAAAGAGGAAAAAATATAGGGTTAGGGAGCAAAATAACTTATCCTCAAAGAAGACAGCTAATTTTTTCTTCTAGGAATAATTGCTACATTCACTCTGACAGTCATCTCTCTCAAATCAATGTAGGAGTTTACTCGGCAGAGTAGTGTGTCCTAAGATGTCACCTTCCAGCTTAATTATCCTCAGCCTCTAATGAAAATGTAGGCACATCAAAAATCCATGGAGCCTGTCTTAGAGGGTCTTGTCATCCACCTCTCACAGCTACTTCACGTAACTCTTTATTTAATTTCTGCCTAGAGCAAAATAATGATTAAATATTGAACTCAGACTTTTTTACTTCTAGGTCAGAGTTATTCCTGCTGTGCAATTAGCTTTATTAAAACAAATTAAGTATGTAGATAATGATGGAAAATGGAGAAAGAGAATTTATTTGGAATGTGGCACTCTTATTCCTTGGGTAAACTTTTTCCCTGATCAGAATGGCACAAGGAGTTAATTTCGTCCAGGCAATGGACAAGCACATGGTAACACTAAGTACAATAACATTAAATGGATAAGTTCTCTGTATCATTTTTAGGGAAAAGAAATTTTTGATTCTGGTGTTAGTTTGATTACGTAAACTTTTTGAAATTTAGAGGGAAAAAAGTCAGCTATGCATTAGACCAGGGGTCAGGAAACTTTTTTTTTTTTTAAGATAGTATTGTCTATCTTATTGTCTTAGATAGTATATGTCTAAGGAGTCTTCTTCCCTTGCAATGACTCAACTTTGCCACTACAGCATGAAAGCAGTCATAGACTACGTAAATGGATGGATATGGCTATATTCCAATAAAACTTTACTTCCGGATGCTAAAATTTGAATTTCATATGATTTCTACGGAAAACAAAATGTTATTCTTCCTCTGAGTCTTTTTCAAACATTTAAAAATGTAAAAACCATTCTTAGCAACTGGGTTATACAAACACAGGCCACCGGGCCTTGTTTCACCAGCCCCTGCACTAGACAATAATGGGAATATTTACTCATTCATCCTGTCTTAATTAAAAACACTGAATGTGAATAAAGACATTGTGGCCAATAACACATACAAGTATATGTGAAAAGCCATAAACTACGTATATGGTTACACGAATTCCATGTTTATAAAAAAAGAAAGTAAAACTTAAAATTCAAAATAGATCTGTTCCATCTATGCAGCTTTTCATACAGGCTAAGTGATGTATATAATGTAACATCACATAAAGGTAACGAGCAATGAAATTTATAACAGAATCTGATTCCAAGAATCTGATATCATAGAGCATTAGGACCATATGCTTATTCTGTCAGAAATAAAAATTAATGGATGAGTGAAATAAATGTTGTACCCAAACCAGCAAAGTCTGCAGTTAGGTTTTACTATAAATGGTTGGCAGAATAAACTGAAGGAGGAAGGGCAAGGAAATTAAATTTAGATCTCCAAAAAATAGTGATTGATAGCCCCTCGAAAATTAAAATGAAATGGACATGATGCTACCTACCATAGATTACCCTGCCCAGAAATGAAGAATTCTAACAGAAAATACTAAAATGTGCTGGTACTACAAGCACACTAGAAAAGCATGCTGACATTCCTCAACCATAATGCAGAGATTCCAAATGCAGCATTTCTTTGTTTTGTCTTTTAATGGTAACACTATTGGGAAACCAGGGCCAAAATATTGGAAGTATTGCTAAATACTTAACACAAACTTCTTTATGATCAATTTCTGCAAACAGTGCAAATTTAATGTTTTTCTTAAACTTTTAAGGAGTTAGTTTGTCTTAGAAAAAATTTGTGAAAAAAACATACATAGAGGTTAAAAAATCTGAACTCTACATGGGAGCTCAAAGGTCTGTCCACCAGTCCCTGAAAACAACCAACCAAATAAATAGACATGGGTTAGTTTAGCAATGAAGTAGGGGGAAAAAAATTTAAATCCAGACAACTCCATATACCAATATGGGTTTCATTTTTTATTGTTTAAATCTAATATTGGCTTAAGGGATGAAATGTAGATATATCTAGAAAAGAAAAGGAAAAAAAACCCAAAATAGAATTTAACATTTAAAACATGTCAAAAGCTTAAACAAGCCAAATATGATGAGATACTGTGTTTCAAAACAAAAGAAGTGTTAGCATTCTCATGCTCAGTTCCCAACAGAAAAAGGAGACAAAAGAAGTCAGCACCTAAGCATTGGGATTTTCGCTAATTTATAGAAAATGGAAATGGAAATGACGAATGAAGGTATAAGAGGTAAAGAAGCAGGAATAATGCTATAATAAACTATTTAATAATGTAAATTTTGATATGGCCCTGGGGGTAGAGAAACTCATGATAAACCCCAAACATGTTATAACAATCCCTTCAAAGATGAGGGATTTAAAAATGCTACTACTGGGGCGCCTGGGTGGCTCAGTCGTTAAGCATCTGCCTTCGGCTCAGGTCATGATCCCAGGGTCCTGGGATCGAGCCCCGCATCGGGCTCCCTGCTCAGCGGGAAGCCTGCTTCTCCCTCTCCCACTCCCCCTGCTTGTGTTCCCTCTCTTGCTGTGTCTCTCTCTGTCAAATAAACAAATAAAGTCTTAAAAAAATAAAATAAAAATGCTACTACTATTCTGTCTTAATCACCATCTTCCATATCCAGTGAATTCCTTGATTGAATTTATGCACAACCCACTAGGAATTACTGTTATTGCTTTGTGTAGGAATAACTGTATTTGTCTATATGTAGAAATGTCTGACACAGAGCAGATACCACAAAATAATAACTATCTGATACGTTTGCTTAACTCTGCTTAGCAAAGTGTCTACATGGATGATCCAGCTAATATCTTCATCTTTGAGCTTACCGACAAAAATCTGTCCACAAACCTGAGTTTCCAACTGCCTACCAGGCATTTCTAAATAAAAGCTTCCTGGATGCCTCCTAGTCACTATTTTTACTTCTGACCTTATACTCTTAAGATGCTCACTACTGGGTACCTGGGTGGCTCAGTCAGTTAAGTGGCTGCCTTTGGTTCAGGTCATGGTCCCAGGATCCTGGGATCGAGCCCCATATCGGGCTCCCTGCTTAGCAGTGATCCTGCTTCTCCCTCTGCTGCCGCTCCCCCAGCTGTGCTCTCTCTCTCTCAATTGTCAAATAGATGAATAAAATCTTTAAAAAAAAAAAATGCTCACTACTTTGGTTAACAGGATCACTTGTCATCTAGTGGCCCACGTAAGAACATTTGGTAAGTTTCTTGACTTTCTTTCTTTCTCCCTCATGTCCTACTTCAGATTGGTCCACAAAGCCCACTGACTGACTCATTTCTAGTCTAGATAACCTGTTAGAAACCCTTTGCTCTCTTGGGTACCTCATACTTCCTCAACATCCTCTTCCAGTAACTTTGTCCGAGGATAACAATTCACCCCTGCTCTCCCTCCTCCATCTCTGACCATAAGTCTCTGTCTCTTTTATGGAATTGCTTTTTCTCCTTGCCTATATTTAAAGGACTAATCCTCCCATGGGAGGCTTCATTCCTGATTTTTTTTTTTTTTACTTTATTTTCTATGGCACTGCCAAGTCCTATGCTTCATCTAAGCTCATATCCATATCTTTTTCCTATACCTTCCACTTACTCTTGACACTCCCAATCCAGAGTTCTGTCTCATCACTGCCTGCTGGCCCCACCCACATGCTTTGGTTTCCATCCCTTTCTCCAGTGTATAATCTTCACTGCTTGGAGTGTTGGATTAGATTCCTAATCATTATTTGGGCTTTCAGTTTCCTCCCTCGGCATCCCATCCTTCACTTGATGCCAAATTTAACTTTTTAAAATGCATATCTGATTATGGCACTCCTTTTTCCAATTGCCTACATGATGACACCACAGTTCCTTATTATTGCATACCTTAGTCTTTATAATTTGGTTCCTGCATACTTTTCTAGCTTTTCTCACACCTCTCCCACAAGAAAACTTGCATGCCCAGCTATTTAACATGGATACATAGCTTTGTAACTCACATCAGTCTAAAATGGCCTCACCCACCCTTCCATTTCTGGAAAATGTCTATTCTTTCTCATATAAACCTCTCAAGAAGTCTTCGGAGCCATACCTAGGTGCTGCTTCGGTGCTCTATCCTTCCTACTATTGAGTACCCTATACCTACTCTAATAGAATTGACCTCTTAATAATTACTAATGCTCATGTCTTTCCTATTGTCTGTGGGAGTGCTTTTTAAGAAGCAAGATCCTTAGCTATCCATCTTTTATCAGCATATAGTTAATATTGTGCTTATCACACAATGGATGCTCATTTAATATTGAATAAATCTATTTTACAGTAAATCATGCCCAGATATATTCTCTCTAGACAAAGACTTGACAACAGACACAATGCATTAATGTCTATTGACACATTTATTTTAGATTATCTAATTAATTGCTCAGGTAGATTCGTTAAAACCTCTGATGAGTTAAATTAGTTAAAACCTCTAATATCCTTCTTGCTTCTGAAGTCTCAAAGGCCAAGAAATTCCAAAGGTAAAGAAATACCAGGAGTATTGGTACTTTTTAGGAAGAGAGCTTCTACTTTTCTCTGATGTAATAGTCTGAACTATTTATGTACCAGTTCTGAAAAACCAAACCATATGAACTCATTTAAGAAGTAACAACAATAATGGCTAACACTAAATAAGCACCACTGTTCTTAGTTCTTTACACATATTAATTCATTTAATCCTCACAACTCATGTAATCTCATCCTAGGGGGCAGATAACTATTAACATTCTCACTTTACAGATGAAGACACAGAGGCAGAGAAAGGTGATATTTTGTCCAAGATTATCCAAATAGGAAGTGGTGGGCCCAGGATTAAATGACAAAATGATAAAGAGATGATAGATAAATAAATGTACAGGTAGATAATATAGACACCAAAATTGCTGTTTTAGGAGGGATTTCCCAAATTTTTGTGTGATTCAGGGCACAAATAACAGTTTTTAGTATTAATTATAATAGAAATCAAATGGATCAGAAACGTTCTCACATGTGCAGCCTTGTAAGATTTGCACTGCAGCCTTGATCTTGAGAGCCCCAATTTGGAAACAGCCAAAATGTCTTTTAAGAGTGCCATGACCAAATAAACTCTGATAGAAGCACTGTTGACTATATTGCAACCATTAAAGAGTGAGGTCACTCAATTTGAAAGATGGCGGAGACATATTTAAAAAAAAATCCATAAAACCAACTCTATTACATTCTGGAAAAGTAAAAACTATGAGGACAATAAAAAGATCAGTCATTGCTAAGGGGAGGGAGGAATGAATAGCCAGAGGGAGGAGGATTTTGAGGGCAGTGAAAGTACTCTGTATGATACCACAATGTCATTATACATGTCATTATACATTTGTCCAAACCCACAGAATGTACAACACCAAGAGTGAACCCTAATGTAAACTATGAACTTCAGACAATTATAGATTCATCCTTGTGATTCATCCTTGGTAAGAAAGTCACCATTCTGATGAGTAATGTTGATAATGGGGGAGGCTAAGCATTGTGGGGCAGGGGTATATGGGAAATCTTTGTACCTTCCTCTCAATTTTGTTGTGAACCTAAAATTGCTCTAAAAAAGAGTCCTTAAAAATACATGAGATACATCATTTATGTAATTAAACACACATGATAAAAATATATTCTCCAAAAGAGATGTATATATATGGGGGAAAAGATTTGTAAGTATAGGTACCATGTTGATATAAGTGTATCGGAGTAACCTATCTCAAAAGGATTTAGGTGATCAAGAGAGAACTTTAGTATTATTGATGATGTGATTATCTTCAAATAATGAAAATATATATTAATTATATGATATAAAACATTCTAAAGAAATAATTATAATTAATTGTTCTTTCTGATTTTGATTAACATCTGTTTGTCCAAGTGGCATGAGTTTACGTTATATATATTAGGCAAAAGACACTACCTATCAGAGTTGAGGATAAGTAGAGAATGCTTCCATTTTAATGACTTTTTGAAAGACTTGGCCTAAGAAATCACCATGGTTTCAGGTAGGGCCACTAAGGATTGGATTCACTTTCAACAATCCCTAGTATCCAGCACACAATCAGCAATCTTTGCAAGCAGTTCTGCAGCGAACCAGGACTTGCCATTTGTCTTATTAATTCTTCCAAATTCTTAATACTCTCTTCTTTTCAGCACTCATATAGTCCTTAGAAAAGCATCTTGCTCTCAGTAGATTCTTTAAGACCTTATCAATCTAGTATGTAAAGCCTTTTTAAGCTAATGAAAAAATTAGCTATTACCTCCATTTCCTTTCCTCCACACCCAAATTCATATAAACATCCATTATGCTGCCTCCTCGTGAAAGAGGCAATATCTCACACAATATGTTTGCTCAACCTCTTTGCCAAAAATCTCAAGAGGAACAAAGAAGGACAGTTTCTGTTGAAAATCTGGGGGCAGTGTTTCTGTGTATATTCACCTGAAAGAGGAATTTAGTTTTTTTCCATTCAGCGGACACATTAATTTAACAAGTTCCTGTTTTGTGCTAGACATTGTTCTAGGCTTTTCCATAGGAGTATAGAAGAACAAAGGATCATTGAGAGTTGGAAGGCAAGACTCTTTGAAACAGGAAGGAAATTGGGTAAAGAAAGCAAGAATGACCTGGGTTTTAATTCTCCTGCACTAATTGAGACTTTCAACATTTGACACATGCTTTGCAGAAAAAAATGCAATCAGGCAAACATCTAATACAACTCTCTTCCCCCCCCATAGGCTTCTCTCTTAGCAGTGCAGTCTTCAAACAGTATTTTATTGTAAAGTCTTAGTACTATTACAGCATTTATTATTTATATTTGAATAATTTTAAAATTTCACTGGCATTTCAAGTTTCCTAAGTATCAAATTTTGTGTTTATATTAGCATTCCCTTTCCTTAAGCCCCTGTCTGTTAGGCCAAATCCTATGAGACTTTTTCCCCGTCTGCTTGATTACTACCTATTGAAAGGTTATGTCTCATAGACACAAACCAGCTACTTTCTTTCTTATTATCAAAATATGGACATGCTCCAAAACTATCTACCACATATTTCACAGAAATGGCTGCCAATGACAAACTTTTTAAAAAGAAAATATTGGTCTATATTAGAATAATTTTGTACTCTAAATGGTGTTAGGAAACTGGTGAAAAGTTACATGATTTCTGCTCCATGTGTTTTATTCATTTCTAGTTATAGAAGTACATTTGTTACTTGTGGTCAGAAAGAGAAGATAGAGTTCACCAATAGGGAAAAGGACTTTGATGATTTCAGTCTCTGGAACGTCTCTGCCACAGTCCTTATAAGCTCCAATAATAAGTATGCAACTTACACTTTTCCCTTTGTAATTTCCTCAAAAATTATTCACTATTCTATTCATGGTTTAACAAACCTTTTTCTTAATGCAGTCTGCTACATCAAATTAAAAACATTTCAAGCAATTTCAGAACCATTCTACATGAAAAGAAAAATATACAACTTTGACAGGCTAGTATTTACAAGGAAGAAAAGGTCTTAGAAAGTTATTTTTCTCCATCTTTCATATTAAGCAATTATAATTTTTGCCAAACTAAATATCTTGTGAAGATCTTTATAAAATAGCTTTGTAACAAGGCACTAATACCATGTTTTACTTTCAAGTGAAAAATATGGTTAAACCTATTTGTTGGGAAAACTATTTTAAAACATTACTCTATATATAGCGTGTAATTCAGTATAATGTGATTTCATATAGAAATCTTCCCATTTCTGTTACTAAATACATCAAATAGACTTCTATCTAACATGATTGTCCTGGTGCCCATATTTTAGGAAGAGTCCAATGAATTCCAGTTTAGTATTTTTGTTGAGAGTTCCAGGTGCAAAAAAAAAATATATATATATATATATAACTATTTTTTTGTTTTATTTATAATCATTCTTACCTAACACTCATACACATTTGAGTAATAAAAAAACTGCAGTATGATTTTTCAGTTTCAAGTGACTGGGGACAAAAATGAAGATTTCAGGAAAAATGGCAAATACTGTCTGAATGGGTCTTTTTGGAAGAGTAAAGCATTCTAATTTTCTTGAATGCGATATGCAGGGATCGTGTCTGTTTTGTTCACCAGCTCATCCATTGGGCCTGGCAAGTACACTGCATATGGTGGACATTAACATAGAACACATATTTTTCAAATGAAGAAACATATTGTACTAAGTTGGGATGTTCTAGGATAAATTTTCCCCTTCAAACAGATTTAGTTTTTAGAGATAAAGAAAATTTCTTGGAATAAAATAGCCATCATTTTCATCTAAGAACAGCTTATGAAAATCTGTTTGCAGCCTGGACTAAACAAGGTACTTATTGGTATAAATAAAAATGATTCAATAACTTCAGATTTTGGCAGTTAGATTCATTCAGATTGACTGTACTTTTATCTCCTTTTCTATCAATTGATAGATTAAATTGCAAGCACATTAGGATCATTTTGCATCTGTAATATTTTGTTACTAGATTTTATACATATGTGTGTACGTACACACACACACACGCACGCACACACATAGATTATCTAGATAACAGTCTTCCAAATAATTAATGGAAATGTAAATATTACCTCAATTTTCATATAATCTCTGCTGCTTTTATTGTCAGAGAAAATGGAAACTGCATGATTCACATGTATCATCTTAAGTACTAAAGAGATCTCTTTATGTTGAATTTACCTGTTGCCCATCGATGTTTGAGAGGCCCCAGGGAAGTCAACTCAGCAAGTTGTGTAGTTGAGTTTTGGCTAGACTTTGTTGACGTAGCCATCTCATAATTTTATTACTGCCAGCTTGATTTTAATTTGAAGTGAATCTTTCAACATACAAAGGCAAGTCATGCTTATTTTGAAATGAATTACTGAGTGATTCACTGATGAAACATTCTGAGGATGTTCGAAGCATTGCCGGATGATTTAATAGACCAAACAAAGGTATAGCCAGAGGGTAAATTTATTGTGGCTACTTGATTTGCAACATATGACCCCATAACTCTCTGTGCACAAGGGTTGCTCTGGCTTTATCTTACCTCCAACACTGGACATTCTGGAGGAGTCCTGATGAGAGCTGGATTTATTGCGGTGTTGATTTTTCCGTTTGTTAGCTGCTCTCACGGATCGAAGAAGTACCTCGCTTGCCTTGAAGAAGGCCACCATGAACGGTTGTTTTGACTGAGGCCCATGTCTTCCCACAAGACCGGCGGATTTTACACTGATACTGCGTCCTAGAACAGAAAGCACAAGCGCTTGGTTTACGAGAAAGAAAGTTTACCTGACGTGAATGAATTCTGAGGGTGCTTTGAAAAAGTAACATTACTTTTTAAAACATTATCAGAATGTTTTCCTTGCAGGCCAAAGATTTTTATAAACACTGAAAGCTTGCCGTTACAGACAATTATCCATGCTTGGTTTTACATTTTGCATCATTCTTCACCACAGAACACCCTCCGGCTGCGTTCACTAACTGATCCTTCTCAGACCTGGAAGTCAGCAATATTTTAAATGGAAAGGCTTCACTACCATCAGCCTGGAAATGTCCACATTAAATAACAATTTCAAAATTATTAGCTATGGGCTCTTCTGCATTAAATGCCCTATAATTTTCCTCTAAGTGATAAAAGCTTGAATGGCTGCCTGGCTGTTTCCACTTTCTCCAGCTTTTTCAAGCCTTGCAAGTGTTAATTAGTGCTGATAGCCTTCCCTCCTTCACCTCTGGCCTGTGCCCAGCAAACTTGACAAAGTTATGCTCTACTTAAAGCTCTTCACAGGTCATTCTAGAAGCCCCTGCTGGAGATGGAGTTTTGCTTTAAATTCCAGTTCCTTCTCAACGCAAAGTATTTTGAAGTAATCATGGCAATTTCAGAGTTCCTCCCTCTCTGAGTTTGGACACACCTGAATGTTTACTGAAAGGATTTCAAAACTTGTTAACCAACCTGGAAACTCTAAGAAAGAAAAGTTCCAGATGAGTTTGGAGACTCACTTTTGTCTCTAAACCAGTCTGCATCCCAGACCCTTCTGAGCCATTGGGGTGGTTGTGTATCAGAGAATGACTGCAACCGGAGCCTGTGCAGGAATGCGTTAGAGGTCAAGGTGTCCTAGAGGCTAGAAATAGATGTTGATAAAGAATCTCTCCCATTGGGTAGTAATAATAATACTTACAATAATGCCAAAGGTATTTGGAGCACTTCTAAGGATGTGCTAAGTATTTTTCTAAGTGTTTTCCATGTGATATTTAATTTGATTCTACAAATACTCTAGGAGTTAGGTATTACTATTTTCCCCTTTCTACAATTCACTGTTGTTATGCTCTTCTAATTTAAAAAAAATCACTGAAAATTATATATAATATATAAATAAAATAGAAAATAAAAATGGAAAATAAAATATATATTATGTTATATATATATATAATCATTGGCTGATATGTAGTTCCATGAAAATCACCCAAGGAGGATGAACTATTTAACCTTAGGTTGTAAATTTAGTTGAGAATTACTAAAAACTCATGCAAAGTTTCTACTCTAGATACAGAAGTTACCAATCTTTTAAGAGTAATACATAATGTGGTTTGAAATATGTGCATGATTGACTCTGCCTTGCCCCCTGAGAGATGTGCATGTTTTCTTAAAATATTTATTCAGTAAAGACTGTGGAGTAACCTCAGTCCATTATAAGACCTGACCCACCTTAGAAGAAAGAAAAGGAAAACAAGTCCTTGAAACAGCATCAATGGCATTTTAGCAAATAAACTCTTGCTCTTAACAAAATTTATTTTGGCAGCATAAACACTTTTGTGTATACTTGTATTGTGCAGAGACCTTCTACCGTCAGAAAATGAGACTGTGTCATGTGAGGCTGTGCAGCTGTTGGGAGTGACACAGAGGTCCTTTAAATGTGGAGGTATTGGTTAAAAAAAGAAAAAAAAAAAAAGACTGTGCGCTAATCCAAGCAGCATCCGTGGCCTCATCAATTGTCCTACAACATATCGGGAAAACTTGTTCCGTTCCCACAATTATTAAAAGGGTATCTGCCTCACAAATGCCACTACCATCCGTCCTCCCGAAGAAAGAACTTACAAATAATCAAGGCAGTAAACCTTAAATAAATAAACATATAGGTTTCTCTTTTAAATGCAAACTTATGATGGCTCTCTGCCAGAGTCTATATTTCTTAGAAAAACTCTATCAACTAGCATAAATGAAAGAGGCAGTTTGATTTGTGGTCAGAGCAGTTTCCATTCTACTTCCACTGTAACAAATGTATTAATTCAGCTCAGACTTCCTCCTTCTGGCAGCCCTTTTGCTGTAAAAAGAGAAATTAGAAGTTCCAGCCAAATACCATACCTTGAACTGACCCACTTCAATACATAAACACTTTTACAACATGTTTATTCAGGTGTAGCACTTGAAATTGGTTTAAGATGTTTCCAGTGACAGAGAGCTCAGCAAAAGAAAAAAAAAAAAAAAGAACTGAGAAACTTGACTGTTACGGAAAAGAATAACTGGCGATCTGTTCTTCAAAAAAAAAATTTCTCTCTTAGAGTACAACATAAAATGTATTTGTTGCGTGTTTATTTTGATTTTTTAATGAAGTGTTAATTTAACAGGAACTAAATTTTCACTTGTATACATCGATGACTGCAGAAATCATTTTTAATATATGATCTCTCTAATACTAAAATAGGTTGCCACAAGATGTTCACAGATGGAATAGAGGTAAAATTAGTTTTCCATTCATTACAACACACACTGCCCCTTTTATAGTTAAATAAGCACTTAACGCAAAGTTCCAAGTTTCCTTGGGTTTGCAAGAGAGTTTCTTTTATTATCATTCTAAAACTTTCAATATTGTCACTTTTATCTGTGGAGAAATAATACTGCTCTAAAGATTTATGTTCTGAAAATTGTAAAGATGTGTGTATGTTACAAATATGGGTTTCTTGGGCTTTTACAAAGGTGGATATTGTGTGTGAAGCAAAGTACTCTTCAAACCAATGTGAACTCCCTTTAAAATAACTTTTGATATTATTAAGTTTCCTCTCAGTTTCCTTTTTACTTCAGCAATGAGGTGACTATTAAGATTCCATAAGTTAATGCTTGCTCAGTTACTCTTGGTCTTGAGCTCCACCAAGAGAACATTAACTATGTGACCTGCTCCTTCAGACACAATATACCTGTACTGATTATGTGAACTAAACCTTTTGAATGGCTGAGCAGTTGTTTCTGCTGAAAGTGTTAATAGGAACCCAGACTATATTGCATGTATTGAAAATAGTAAGTCTTTTATAAAATTGATTCGAATATGTTGCATTTTATTAGTAAATGTACAGTATGCTTTAGATACTGCAAATGTACAAAGTGGCTATACCTAAAACATTTTGATTTAGGAAAATTATAAGTAGATGTGTATCACTGTGGTTTTATTTTTCAAAGGTGATGTTTGATTGTTTGATTTCTAATTAAAACCTATAGACATATAAGGATTAAAGATTGAATATATGGGTATATTATTTCTGTTTTATTAACTACAGCGTGAGTAAAGATGGGCTTTAGGATGATATCTTCCAAAGAAATGATTATTCTTTTCACACAAAAATCAAGAGGGAAATATCTGAGGCTGGGGTTCTAACCTGCTCAATTTTGTCATTACTGAAGCTGGAGGTTGGAGACTTCCAGACCTGCCACTAAGAACTTCATGCCTTTGTCTAAGCACGGGGTCAAGATATTGTATTCACATGTGCCTAAGGGCACAACTAACTATTTGAAATTTACAGTCATTGAGAAGGTAGAGTGGCAAACAAAAGATCTATCCCAAACCTACTAGTTTTGTATTTCAGACCATTCTTTTTGGAAAATGTGACTTTCAAAATGTTTATTTCTTTAAAAAGAGCGTTATTAAAGGAGACTCTGACATAAAGCAACTCTTTAAAGGCATGTTGATATTATGAGGATAAATGGTTCCAAATATGAGCATTTAATTTCCCTGCAGAATACACAGTTTGAAAAACATTCATTTGAGGATTTATCAGTCTAAACGTTGATATCGCTCTAAGATGTTTGCATAAATTCCACTTTTTTTCTCCTATAAACCCACAGTAATTGACTGCATAACCCAAAACACCTGGGATGGAACTTGTGCCTAAATTACCTTTCCTTCATTTCAAAAAAGACTCTTGCAGCATCCTTTATGGACTGTTTCATAGACGACAAACCAGTGCATTGTTTCTCATCCACATATCCTCCTGATCTGCATTTACTTTCAATCTGTGATTAAATTTGATTCTGGTGCTCTTAAATTATAGTTTCTGTGACTCTAAATTATACTGGAATTTTACCCTTTTTAGAAACAGATGATTTAAAATGTGCAGAATTCTCTACCCAGCATACAGACTAAATCATCTTTATATCAGATTTTAAGGAATATAGGGAAGACAGAATTTTGTCTATTTAAATTCCACATACATTTTAACTCAAATTAACTTAAATTAAGCATGTTGTAATCTAGCTATAAATTTCAACTCTGTTACAATTTGATAACATTTCCATAGTTTCTAGTTTTATAGTAAAAAACACTGGCCTATTGCCAGATATAAGCACACGGATTTGAAGTATCACAAACAGAATTTTATGTTTGTGCTCGAAAATTTTTTATTTTCAAGATGGTTTACATTGCTTATAATCTCAAACAAAAGCAAGGAAAAGCTGGGATTTTAAACTATTTCAGTGATACTGGAAACTCATAGTTAAGAGGTTGCTGGAAAAGCTTTGAACTTTAGAATGCAAGGTAGTAAGTTCTTTGATTCTTCAAAGTAATTCTGGGGCTCTATTTAATAAGCTGGGCTCTTCATGCAATGCCTTTGCTAGATGTCTCTGTTCTCTTTTTTATGCTGACATTTAAAAGAGTAAATTAAAAATAACCACTTTATTTTATGTTAAATATTATATATTTATGATTATATATTCATTATGAAAAGGTATGAAAAACAAAAGAAAGGACAAATGTCATAATATATGTGAATAGGATAGGACTCCTGTGGCTGATAGTAAAAGAGAGAAGACACATCAGAGGTCTGAAATCCATGGAGGGCCATTGGGAACCAAATCGTGACACAGTGACATAAAACTAGGAGTTGAGAATTATCTGCAGACAAAAAATGCGGTTACAGTTCCTGGAAACACAGCAGTAGAAGAATTCCATTTTCCTCTATGACTAGGGTGTGTGAAGGTTAAAGAAGTTTAAGGGGAGAAGATAGTTTTTAAAGAGTTGAAATTTGGGGGGTTAGCTCAGGACATGATCTTAGGGTCATAAGATCAAGCCCCACGTCAGGTTCCACGCTGGGCATGGAGCCTGCTTAAGATTCTCTCCCTCTCCCTCTCTTTCTGCCCTCCCTCCTCCCCCTCTCCCTTTCTTAAAAGAAAATTTTTTTAAAGGCTTGAAATTTTTTCTAAGCATTTTGCTGAAGGCACTGTAATGCCCCACAGTTTGAGAAAGTGGTGGGAATTAGAAGAAAAAAAATAGAGTGTTTGGTTAGAAACATTGGCATGATGAGTCAGGGTGTAACGGGTGGGGGTGGGGGATGCAAAAATTTGAGAACTGCAGCTCATGAGACTTCAGGAAGGAGGGCCTGGGGCAAGAAACCTAAAGGATCAGGGCCAGGTTTGTGCCTAGTTGTGGAAGCTGTCCAGAACACTCAAGTGTTTTATTGCACCAAGGGTGGGACTGAGGTGATGGAAATGATCAGTCTCCTTCCATGGGACATCATTCTGAGATGAGGAATCTTACTGTCTCAGGCCTGACAAGCCCAGCAAACATCTTTGACTCAGGCCTTATTTTCAGCTGGTGGAAATATGAATCTTAAACTAGGAACTGCAGTTTACCTTCACATAAGCACTTACTTTTTCATAGCTCTTTGCTTTATATATAGCGCCTTTCCCCTGAGACCCTACAAGCTTTACAGACATCATCTGTCACATGTTCCCAAAAGATTGGTTAGCAGTTGCTCTTACAGTCCTCATTTATTTTAAGAAAGCAGAAACATTCTTTTTATAAAACCATGAAAAGAGTGAATTATTTTTAGCCTTTTTTCCAGTTATTATGGGATTTTTAAAATAAAAAAGTGCACGCACACACACACACACACACACACACACACACTTCTTTCCTTTAATAACAAAGCAGAGTTTCAGCAGAAATCAACCCAAAGGACTTTAGAAACTTTTTTGATGTGTTAAGATATCAGTGAAAAAAGCTTTTAGAATTCAAACTCATTTTAGTTTGTTTGATAGCAGTGAAATTAATTTAATTTCACACTTCATTTTATCTCTAGTGGGTGAAAGTGGTCTTTGAAATGAACTTAATGCAGTTACTTGGGAAACTGATGAGTGTCTAAAGGAAACATTCTTTTTTACCAGCTTGTACGATATATGATTCAAAAGAATTGTTATCAGACAGAAAAGCATGGCTCATTAAACGTTTGATCTTTCTTTTCCGTTTGATAAATGAACGTGTGAAATGATCATAAGCCACTTCCAGAATCTTTAGTCCATACCACCAAAATGAAAGAGAATTTTGAATCTTCAGTCCATACCACCAAAATGAAAGAGAATTTTGACACCTAATAAAAGAGAGTGAAGAGAGTAAAAGGTATTCTCCAAAATCTGCAATGAAGAGCTGAAACTGAGATACCTAATACATATACCATGATGAGTGTCTACTTTTGGAAGAAAAAAAAAAAAGAGTTAAGACTTTTGGGATTTAATTCTTTCCTTCACATATGAAGTTTGGATCACAAAACATATGTTTGAGTGAAAAAAAGCAGAACTTTTCTTCACCAGTTTCTCATGTCTCTAGCTCTGGCAAGAATATAAACTGTCCTGCCTCACATAAAGGACCAGTCACACCACCATGATGCCATGATGTTCCCCAGAGCAAAAGCATCCTTCTGAGCTGTCTGCATACAAAATAATAGCTGGGTTCCAAGAGTGGTACCTTTTGATCATCCTGAGTCAGCAGTAGCATCTGATTTCATAGCCTAAGTAGATCTTTCATATTTCTATCAGCTATAATACTTCCACATATAAATATAACTGGTACCCAAAAGTAGTAATAAGCAGGCCCTCCCAAAGGATCAAGAAAATTGGGAATTGAGAAGCTTAGCTCATTCAGTACTTCTAGCGACAAAACAGCTGCCTTCTATTGACATAGATTCATATGCCTCATATTTACCCCGTACAATAAAACAGTGTTACATTTTAAAAATGAATAAAAGAAGACTCAGAGAAGGATCAGATTTTTAATTCAGCCCTGTGAACCCTAAAGTAGTATGCTATTCCTTTAAGTACATAGTCTTCCCCTTTGTTAAAGATTGGTTGGGGCTCTTGCTTTGTTTTGAGTCTCTGCTTTCCACCTTGAGAAGACTGGAAGAAAACCATCCATCTCAGATCTGTCAGTGATACACACATGGTGTCTGGAAGAACAGTGTTATAGCTACTGCTTTTGTTAAGTTCAAGGTTGGACTTTCCTTAGTAAGCAGGAAAATAAGGATTCAACACTCCTTGCCCACCATGAAAGGGCAGGTGGTTTCCTCAGTTTCTATTCCACTCAAATTGAAACTTGTCACACTACAGAGAAATTAGCATGCATTTTTAAGGAGCTGGGATATGTCACTTCCCTATCAAAGTACTTTGCCTCTACTTTCAAATTTTGATCACCTCTTGCGATACAACTATGGGCTCTGGGTTGTCGTATGCTTTTGTTTCTCTTTTGGTTTTCTTCTCTCACACATGTGCTCTCACTAGGTGTGCCAAAGTTGAATTCTCAGCAGCACAGAACACGGTGACTGCTCATGCCTTATAGAGACTAAAGCTTCTCTTTTCTTCCCATTGTGTTCTCCACTCATGATGCAAAACCAACCCTGGTGTTATCTTTGCATATGTCTTTAAGAAATATGGGTCAGCAATAAGTTAAACACACAATGGAAAGACCAATGGGAAAGACAGAGTTAACTCTAATGGATGGTGAGAATAAGGAGAATCTCACATTCCTCATGGCCCTAAATCAATATTACCATGAAAATATCTACCCCTCAGATCATTAGTTAAACCAGAATTAGAGTCTAGAATCAGAAATATAACAAACAACAAAAACTGGCATATATTCCTGACATTGGCATTTGTTTGGCAAGATTGGTGATCCATGGTTACTGTTCTGAATTAGGGAAAATCAAAAACAGAAATACAGATGTAGCCAAACACTTCCACATCCCTTTTCATTAAGGGAAATCTAAAAAGTGGTAAAGTACATCTTTCACCAGATAATGAAGCAAGACTAACTAACTCCTGTTTGTCTCTGCTTACTTTAAATCATTGATTTCAAAACTCTTTTTCATGTATGTTTTTGAGTTATGATGCCAAAATTTGGATAAGCAAATTATGTTTACCATGTGTCTCTCATTGAAATATATACATACTATAAATTAAAACAAAGAAAACTGCCATTAAAACCCAGTTTTAAAACATTGTGTATATATAATGGACATGGTAAAATAGCATATTCGAGGTTTTCCATTTATTACTGAATATATTCCATAATCAACATCTATTTATAAAGGAAAATTATTTTCTATGAATCATTATACAAGACTAAATTAGGCTATGAGAGGCCCATTCAGGGTACTGATCAGAGAAAAAAATATAATATAGGTATCAAAAAAAGACAGAAATATTTTAAAAGATATCAGAATCATGATTCTTCATTTCCAGCAGAACAAAAGGATCTACACATTCTAATCATTTTGCTTAAAATACAAGGTTTTTAGAAAAGCAGTTCACCCAGATAAGCTCTGCTCATAGAAACACAATGAACAATTAAAAACGTGTTTCATTGCCAGAGGTTTTTTTTTTTTTCAAATTTTTTAGGGAAGAATTACCCCAGTGTGTTGCTCCCAAAACACAATTCAGGTAGTCCAAGATCTCTTTAGGGTTGAAACAATACCAACTCACAGTCAGCTTTGATGCTGGAAGGTGGGAAGGTGAGATGGAAGAAAGGATTAGCTTCACACTGATTTTTTGTAAAATAATAAATGAATGAAATTTGGAAACTGCATGCTTGACTGGCCTCGGTGCATTTGCTGCACCCTGCCTTCAACCACAAACCTGAGCACGAGCTGGCACTTAAAAAGGGCACTGAGGAAGGCAGATACAAAGATTCCATGATGGCGAATATAGATTAAGGGAGAGAAAATGGGAGGAGAACCTATCAAAATACATTAGTGAAAGACATAGCATGCAAGGGAAAAGGATGTTCATTATTAAATTCAAAATAAAGAGATGAAATTTTGGCTAAATTTAATTACATGTTGAAGTGAATCACTGGCAGAGGAAAAGTTACCTTCTTCTCAATTTATGAATGTGTCAAATTAACTATAATCATATAAGAGGCTGAAAGAAATGCTGAAGTAGTTAGATTTAGAAAACAAAAAATACGGTTAAAATGCTATTACATTTTGTATGCCAGATCACAGTTTAATTCCAGACAGAAAATACAAAAACCCAAAGGCAATTCCCAACAGATCCACCATAAAGTTCAATTTTGTCCCATAACAATCATTATCAATAGCATTTTTTTAATTTGAAAATTCTAAAAATACATTTATTTTTTCAGTTTGGAATTTGTACAAAATTCATATAATTTGTGAGAATCATAGTATATTAGAGCTTGCTCTGGAAATAAATCGTCGTTAGATTCATGGGCAAAATTCCTGAACTTTCGAAGGTGGAGTTTCCTCATGTACAACATACAATAATCATGAAGATAAAGTAGACAGACATTCCATTTAAAGAGCTAGCAAAATGCCTGGCATTTAGTAAGCTCTCAGTAAATGTTAAGTTTCCATTAGTTATTAATATTATTGCAATTGACCATCACAGCAAACACATGGCTCGAATACTTATTTAGAATGAATTAAAGATGTATCTAGGAAGTAAAACTTAGATTAATCATAAAGAACTAAAAAATATGAAATATTAGCATGGAAGAATAATTGATGTTGGTAAAAAAAAAAACACTGTGAAAATCAGGGTATCTAAAAAACAGAGTCTTCATATAGACAGAAAGTAAATTTTGATAAATAGAGTGAGTTGGAAAATACATGAAGTATAGTTTATGAAAACTGTATATGACTAATAAGAGAATTAATAGGGTCTTGGGTTGAACAAAGTACAAATTTACCAGTGCTCCAATATTTACGTTTAGTTATTCTAGCCATGAAAGGCATATTGATGATTTTGCTCATTTCTATGCAGTGGGAAAATAGCAAAAATCTAAAGCATACAGGAAAGATTTATGTTCTCTGATGTGCTTTAAGACATTACACGAGTTAGAAAACCCATAGGTCACAGCCTACCTGGGTTTGGAAAATTAACAATACTGATTTTAAACCCCAAGGGAAATCTATGTCATATTTATTTTCAGTAGACATCTAGTCATTTTTACCATAAAGATACAGGAATTCTTCTCAATGGAAATTTTTCTGAATCATTCACATAAAATGACCAATGCAGTTGTTTCTTTTAGCCATCTTATAAATATCTCTCCATGGCTTCATACAAAGAATGATTTTTAGAAACTAATACATTGCCATAGATTAATTTATGTTTTAATGTTTTTGAAATTCTATAGAAATATGATAGAAACAGAAGCCACTTTAAAGAAAATATTCTAGAAAAATTTAGATTAAGTTTTATGTTTTATTACAATACTGAAAATGTTACTGTGGCCCTTAAAGTAAAAGAAAGTATAATCCTTCTAAATTCTGTCACAAGAGCACTCTAGAAACTAATAATTATAGATTATCAACTATGAACTTATATCTGATTCCTCCCATGACTCCTTGAGAATGTGTTTATGATTATTTTCCCTACACACACACACACACACACACACACACACACACACACATGCACTTACCCCAAAAGAAAGTTCATGAGATGTCTAACATTTCTTGCTTCTTTTACCAGTTTCTCCACCTCTGATTTTATATATCTTGAGTTTTGGTTTGAATGTAACTATTTAATACCAAGCTCCTTTAAGATGGTACATTTCTATTCACTGCACTCTCTCTGAAGATAATATTTATATATATTTAAAGCTTAAAGTATAAATTTATGCTCATAAATTACAATTACCTGATAAATTATCTCATGCAATATAGTGATGCCTAGAGAAAATGTCAAATAAATGGCAAATTCTTCCAGTCACATGTAGCTCACTTCTCACAGTACAAATAATTCCATAGCCATCAACTTCCATTTATTAGGCACTTTTTTCCTTGTACCTAAATCTGCCTTTTTTTATCTTCCCACATTGATTTCATTTCTGGACTGTGGGGTAAAAGTTCAATATTACTTATTTATTTATTTAAGTATTTGAAGTTAACTATTCTTCAACTATCTTCCTAATTTATTCTTAAATATTCATCTAAAAGTCAAGCAAGTATGCTCTAATTATCCTTAACATTAAACAGTACATAAAGAACTACTTCATTTATACTAATATTTACCTAGAACAAATCATAGGGGTATATATTCCTTCGTATTTTCAGAACATTTAGCAAGATATGTGATTCTTGCAGTTTCTTGGATGTGGAGACTCATTTATTTATTTGAAACCAACTGTCATCATCATAAATTCAGCAAAAGGGAGCCATATGGTTTTATGAACAAAAATGACTTAATTGCTTTATAAGATAAAGTTCAGATAAGGGAAGAGAATATTATCAAATCTCAAAATGTTTAAAAGATCCTCTGATAAGTGGACATAATTCAGCTTTTTGAACTTAGATAAATAATGGGGAACTGTAGTCAAAACAGCCGGACAAAAAGAAAAATATCACCCTTGATCTCTGAATTTCTTCTGCTACTTATTAGCACTATGTCAGCTGATATTCAGATTAACTAACCACATAGATCATCTGACCCTTGACACAGATAAATAGTCATCTGACAACACAGGGGCTTAATTTGGAGATTTTTCCCCTGAGGTAAAAAACGACTGTCTTAGGAATCCTAAGGGTAACACAACAAACTCATTTAACCAAATACTTCCATTTAAAAATAGTAGATTCCAGGACATTAAATTTAAGCAGATATTACATTAAGAACTCTTCATCTGTCTCACATAAACATGCTCGCATTCAATAAAGGTAAACGAATCTCAAGTCAGTACCTTGTACATTTGTTTAATATATAGTGACATGAGGACTGGGATATATTTTTCTAATTAGGAATATATATTCTGGATGGAACTAGAGGGTATTATGCTAAGTGAAGTAAGTCAATCAGAGAAAGACAATTATCATATGATCTCACTCATATGTGGAATTTAAGAAACAAAACAGAGGATCATAGGGGAAGAGAGAAAAAAATAAAACAAGACGAAATCAGAGAGGGAAACAAACTGTAAGAGACTCTTAACTATAGGAGACAAACTGAGGGTTGCTGGAGGGGAGGAGGGTGGGGGAGAATGGGTAACTGGGTGATGGACATCGGGGAGGGCATGTGATGGTAATGAGCACTGGGTATTATATAAGATTGATAAATCACTGACCTCTACCTCTGAAACTAATAATACATTATATGTTAATTAATTGCATTTAAATTTAAAAAATTAAAAAATTAAGTTTGAAAAGCAAAAAAAGGAATATATATTCTGTAATTCAAAAGATGTCATGGAATTTTTAAAAAATCCAATTTTTTAACACAGCATATTTAAAAGAATTGCAGGATACTGCAATTTGGAAGACAATTTTTATCATTATGTTAAATTATTCTGTACCTAGTAAGGAAAATTAGCAATTAGCACACATCTCGAGGCTGTAGAAAAAATGACCAATTCCATTCCTTATTATTAATGTAGATGGAGCAGCTGTCAATTTCCAGCAGTGAACAACAGCAACAAAAAACCCCACAAGTTGGAACCCTGGGTACTAAATGTTCAAAAATACCCATTTTCAATCTAGTAGTGCTGGTAACTGAAGTCAATGTATTTTTAAGTTTGCACAATAACGTTGGTGAAAATAATAGATTAAATTGTGCTTTTAGAAAAGCTCTGATATGTGTAATTTCTAAAAATGGAACAGAGAAAACACTTGTGTACTAACAAGCAGAAAAAAATGCTCTAATTTTGCCCCTTTACAATGTCTGGGAAATACAGCTGCTAACCAGCATGGGTTGTAATCTGAGAAGAGGCAACTGTTAACAATGGTTTGCTTCCTTGACTTTTTGGGAGGATCTTCTCTGATGTTCTTCCAATGAGTTCATATCTTCCATCTTCCGATTATTTTATAGAAAATGGCATTTATATAGTGGGGATTTTATGCAATGTGCTATAAATATCAGTGTAACATATTTAGAAAAGACTCTTTAGCAAAGACTACCAATATTTCTTTAGCCACATGTTCTACAAACATTGAAATACTACTTGTAATTCTATATTCTTTGTAAGAACCCATTTTGATGCTAAGAGGCTCATGAAGCCAAATACTAGTAATTTATACTGAAGCATCTTTGGGTTGGAAATTTTTTCTTTCTTTTTTTTCTATTTTTAAAGATTTGTTTATTTATTTTAGAGAGAGAGAGAGTGCACGAGCCAGGGGTAGGGATGGGAGAGAGGGAGAGAGAGAATTTCAAGCATACTCAGTGCCAAGTGCAAAGCTGGAGGCAGGACTCGATCTCAGGACCCTGAGATCATGACCTGAACTGAAATCAAGAGTCGAATGCTTAACCAACTGAGCCACCCAGGCACTCTTAGAAATGTTTTCTGATGGTAATATAGGCCATCCTTTAATCAGTTATCCCTATATATATAAGCCTATCAAGTGACAAAAAGCTTGTTTCCCTTATTTTCATTGATGCAATTAGTTATTCCCTAAATATCTATATTTTCTAAGAATAAGATGATTGGGACTCAAGAAAGCTACTGTATTAAGTACTAATAATTTGATCATCTCTGGTACCTATGAATATCTAACCAATACAAGCAATCAGTCATGATGCGTATCTCTGAATGTTCACCTTTATTGACTGCATACCCCAGACTGGAATATATTTAAAAGTTTCCTACCAATAATCACTTTATCAGCCAAAGTTATTAGACATGAGCAGCATAATAACATAGTTGTCTATACACTATGCTGCTAACTCAAAGTTTAAGAACATATCAATAATCTTACCTTTTTCCAGTGGACTGTCATCATCTAAAACCTCCTTAAATCATCCAATCATCTGTGCAACCTCCTTAGTAAAAACAAACAAACAAACTCTATCCTAAGTTAAATGGAGTACCCCCTGGAGTAAGTACAAAGTCTCTGTGCATTCTCTCATCCTGATATTCAGCATAAGGACTTTTTATTCCTGTCTTACCATGTGCCAGGTACAATCACCTAATACAGCATCACACTGTCCTTGGAAGGATTACTATAACTCATTTTATTAATGCTATGTCTAAAATATGAGCTACTTTGTCAGAGTCAAGATTTGAATCTAGTTTTCCTAATGATTTCTTCTTAGAATTTATATTTCCAGAATGGAGCTATTTGTTCTCTTTATTTATCCTCCTTATTTAAATTAAATATCAAAAAAAGAATCAAAACTTTAAATTCTCTTATCTGTAGCAATAACTATAAATTTATTTATCTTATATTTAAGCATCAATTACAATGGAATTTAAATTGAGAGTTTAATACCTCTGAAATCTGTTTTTTTTTTTAAAGATTTTATTTATTTATTTGAGAGAAAGAGAATGAGAGAGAGAGAGCGCACATCAGAGGGGATAGGGTCAGAGGGAGAAGCAGACTCCCTGCCGAGCAGGGAGCCCGATGCGGGACTTGATCCTGGGACTCCAGGATCATGACCTGAGCCGAAGGCAGTCGCTTAACCAACTGAGCCACCCAGGCGCCCCTGAAATCTGTTTTCTTGATTTGGCTACAAAATTTAGTGAAACTTTGAAATCTCTATCTATAAATCTGAATTTTTACCTTGATACACTTGGAGGTTATGCCACAACTTCATTCGAAGAAAAATGGATATTAGCATCTTATTTAAAAAAAAAAAAAAACCTTATAATGTTTCTTGGACATTAAACAATACTCTGACAAAACAACATTTTGATGACTTGAATACAAATGAATCAGAAACATACGGATTGAATTTTCTTTGACGTATAAGTGGGTTTGAATAGAAAGGAAAAAAAGTCATTGGCAAAATTCATTCTGAGTATTGCCAAACCTAAAATGTCTGAAAACATAGGATTTTTTAAAAGACAATCTAATGAACCCAAAAATACTCTTTGTTTTTCCATCTCTAAATTATTCTGTAAACCCAAGTTTGAAAAAAGAATTGATTTACTTGGAAGGTGTAAACTATATAAAGCATCAAACAGTGGGAAATTATAGTGTTTGGAGGGAAATTCTAAGTCTTAAAATCTCAGTTAAATTACTATCTGTGTAAACTGTGTACATATATATGTACAAAGGATAATGATACCATAGATATATCAACAATCTTAATAAAGACCTAATAAGTCAGACAATGTATTTTTTATAATTTGGGTAGCTGAAAATCTTAAATTATAAACCAGACCTAAGCCTACTCATTTGCTATCTATTTATTTATTTATTTTAAAGATTTTATTTTTTTGACAGAGAGAGAGAGACAGCAAGAGAGGGAACACAAGCAAGGAAGGGGGAGTGGGAGAGGAAGAAGCAGGCTTCCCATCGAGAGGGGAGCCCGATGCAGGGCTTGATCCCAGGACCCTGGGATCATGACCTGAGCTGAAGGCAGATGCTTAATGACTGAGCCACCCAGGCGCCCTTCATTTGCTATTTAAAAAAGAGTACCTATCTTATCACAGAGATTTATTAACCACCATGAGAGAATGCTTGAGAACTTTAAAACTGATTTTGCACAAGTGGATCCAACCACTTGCCTGGAATCTCTAGATTTGACCATTAAGAAGCAGCAATGTTTCTTTTTTGTTAGCCTGATCATATGCTTGCTTTATTTTGCTGAAACAAACATGAGGAGTTTGGAGAATTATTCTGTATAAAAAAAAAAATCAATAAAATATCCTTAAACTCTCCTGCCAAATCCACAACAGTTCATTTGTCAAATTTCTAAAAAGAGTATTTCGTAAACTGACATAGTTTTCACAGTTCCTCTGAGGAATCATAATGCTACCTTTGATTTCAGCAATCTTTTGATTTCCAAAATATATACTTCAGTCTCTTACCTTTTTTTATTTTTTTGCAGGAGCAGGATAATCAAAATTTAATAATATGCCTCATTGATTTTCTCCTCAGCTTATAACTGAAACCATTTTAACTACTGTACTGGGAGATGGGTACAAAATTCTGCCCCTGAGTTACACCAAACTGATTTGGTTAATAATCACCCAAAAGTTACACTTTGGAATGTCTTCTTAGGAGTAACATGTTCGGTGGCAGGTGGCGTATAAAAGTCTTTTAAGTCGAAAACTCATTCAGTGATCACTCAAGACATGTTTCCAATACCTACCCACAACCTTCTTTGTACCAAGCACAGAGGGTGCAACTGTGAAGGAGCAATACACATCCTATGACCTCATGAAACTGACCTTCATTCAAACATGTAATCACTTATGGTGTTGCTGTGATTGATTAAAGTGGCAGGCCTGGTTCTTTTATGATGTGTGATCAAGCAACAAGAACATATCATACAAAAGTGAGATTTCATTTTCCCTCCATGATTTGCCTCCAAATCACTTTCCTAATAGCATCTGCACTCATATTTTAGACATGAATGTTGTTCTAGCCGACTCTGAACTATTGACTTTTTCCAGACCATACCATGCCATTTTGCCATTCTCTGCATTTACTCACAGTGTTTCATCATCCAGGAATGAATTCTTTCTTCCTGTTCTCACCACCACTCCACATACTCTCACAACTCCTTCTCTTCTCACCTCCATTTCTTTGAATCTTATTCAACTGACCTGGCTTATAAGTTACCTGAACCACAGACCTTTTGGCTCTGTCCTATCTGGAATTAACCCTCTCTCTTCCATTTTCCTGGAGTGTCTTGATGATATCACTGTTTTTAGCATTTAGGACACTTTACTTTTTCTAAAATTAGCTACCTATGTCTGTCTCCCAGATTGTATTGCCCTTTAACATGTTGTCTTCCCTGTGTAGGTACTCAATAATTTTATGTCTAACAAGTGAATAAGTAGAATCAACGAATGAATTTGAAAGCAAACTTTCCTGAGTATCATCCAGTCACAACTACCAATTACTTTTGCTGAGAAGTAAACGTATGCAGAATCCATTATTGCAAATTAAAGATAGTTTGTCTGCTCTGTTTGAAGCAATATCGCAATATCATGTTGAAAACATCAGCAGTAGTAATGAATGAAGCAATAATAAGCTGAAGCACCTGGTTATCCGTATTAATAGAGAAATGTCACAAGTAGACTCTCCATGAGGTTGCAGTTAATAAAATTAAGGTGCCAGGAGGGTCACTTTATTTCTCAAGACCAAATATGCTCCAGCTCTGGTGAAAATCTGTTTTAAGTATTGCTTAAATGCACAAAGCCAGCTTGCCTAGCACATTTAACCATTTTAATATTTTCATATTATACAATATTAAAGAGATAAAGAAAAGTAACAAAGGCTATAGGTAACCTAACTCTTAAATAAAAGATTGGGAAGCCTTTGAAAAAAAGTGAAATATTTATTTTAGATTCAAAAGCAAACACAAAGCCCCCCATATATAATACCACAATAATTTAAAGTAAAATTAATATATATAAGAGAAATAAATCGAGGAGGGCGGAACTCCAAAATATAAAGTATTCTTGGGAAGAGACTTTCTCTTCCCAAGAACTAGTCATCTATAAATTAAAAGCAAGACAGAAGCCAAATTGTATGGATAGTAAAGCAAAGAGAACCAATACAGAAGAAGGAGTGGAAAAAAACAGAAGAGAGAAATTTCAGAATTTTCAAGTGGGGTGTGAGTGGGTAGGGAATGAAAAGGCTGATCATATATCATAGATCTCCTGAGTTGTTTAGACATTTCAAGCATCTCCCCAAGGAGAAGACTGGGAGAAACACATACCAGTAATTTAATTTTTCTTCTTTGGGCCACATACCAGGGAAGAAACGACGGCTCACCCCCACAGTGCTGATTTCCCAGTCACATTTCTGACCATAAATGTACAGTAGTTTAACATTGTAAGAATTCCTGCAAGATTATTTAAATATGGGTTTTTCTCCATCTACATTTATAATGCTTGAACTCTGAAAATCCTTAATGGTAATCTCAAAGCCATAATTGGAAAATAGCCTATAATTCAAAATATTTGAATTGTTCATTAAAAAATTAAAATGTAGCATTGTAATTAAAATCTATGGAAAAGTCTAGATTTAGTGGGAAAATGTCTGAAACTGGTCAATAATACTAAGAACTCTTTCTAGATCAAGATCTGAAGCATGAAACTTTCACTAGATGAACTCTGTAATAAATTTAATTTGTATCTGTCAGCCTCATTTCATATATGCAATCCTTGGAGTACCAACATTGGTTATAATATTATTCTTAGGCTGTAAATCTGGTTATATAGGTAAAACAATGCCACTCTGAAGTCCTATCGCTTATAGCAATAAACCCCCTTGCAAGAGATCCAAGTCAGACCTAACTTCTACTTAACTCTGTATTTATTAAGCAAGGCTTTAGTGTAATATAGCAGAGGACTGAGTAGGGCAAACTCTAGGGCTAATGTGTCTATTGCCTGAGCCTGCAGAAAACTAAAGGCAGTAAAGCTTAAATAAGGCACACCCTCTAATTAATCATCCCTTTATAAACTACCTTCCCTGTGCCTAGCCCTCACATTTGCAGGGTGTGGGGCAAGAGCACAACATAAGCCCACTTGGTCTACATCTAAATATGTAAAAAGTACTAACAAATCATTAAATAAATTATGTTCTATCCTATTATCATGACAAATATAATTTTACATGACTTGAAAGTCCAGATTTGGATTTAAAATTTTTGGACTCTTTGAGTGATCAAAGGACGACAAGGCTCTGAATAAATTGGTCTGGGCTTCCCTGGCCTCCTGCTGTAATGTGCAAAGGCCCCTTTTACCACAGTCTTGGTCAATTCTGTTCCATTTGTCTGAAATGCCTGCCCCTGACCTTTTCCCCTAATCACATCTTCCTGATCTTTAAGACTGTAGTTTAGACTCACTCACTGATCTATACTTGTAAATCCACTGGGCTCTTCTCAGGATGCAGTATCACCATTCACTAATATATCTATGTGATCACTACCTGGGCCTCACTCAACTGCGAGCCTCATGAGGCATTTCTGCACTTGCTTACTGTTTTATCTCCAGCATCTAGCCAAGCATACATACCACACACTGGTGCTCAATGAATACTTGTAAGCGCAATAATTTCTGGAGCTTCTTCAAAATGAAGATTTCCTACAGACCCTCCCACCCAACAGGTGATTCTGAAGCTGTTGTCTTTGACCAAATATTGGAATATGCTAAGACCTAACGATGTTTATTTTCTGCAGTACTTTGTGCTCTTTTGTTTTATCTCCATCTTCCCTTCTCCCTTTTTGTTATTAATAGCTCCTCTGCCTGTTTCCCTGACACCACTGTATACATATAATATATATACATATATATATCTTTGTTATTTTTAGTCATTTTGAGATATCTTTTACATATAAGAATATTTATTTCAAGGTACAGCTTATAAATTCCTACAAACTATGTAGTTATATAACTACCATCATAATCAAGACATAGATCCATAGCACTTTTATAAAGCTTTCTTTTGGAGTTATTATATTACAGTAGTGCTACTTGTTTGTGTACAGGTCTTCAATACTAGATTAAAAACTTCTTGAGATCCAGAAACAATATCTAACTCTTCTTTACCCCTCCAACCCCACTACAGAGCCTCAAAATAAAGGTGTGTTGGGAAAATACGTTTACAAATCAATTAACTAATTAACATATTGCACTATCCTATGGCAGGTGCTACCTTGCACATCGTTAAGTATAAAACATTCTATTCTATCTTGGTTAAATTGTATAGAAAGCTGTAAATCTTAATGTGTCAAAACTAGCACCACAAAAAAAACATATTCGAAATTCATTGCTTACCATCTCCTGTTTCTGCACAGAGTTGTAAACCCAAATTATTCTGTGGATTAATTACCCAATGATTGCTGGTCACAGTGATATCAAAGACAAGCCAACCCACATCTAAAGCTTGGGCTTTTCTTGTGTCTAACAGGAACAGATCTGCATCCCTAAGGAGAAAAAGAACAACAACAAAAAAGTTAAAAGTGTGAAAAAAAAGATCATCATTTCCTATCCTTAAGTGAAAACATTCCAAAAGCACTCTTTAAAATAACAAAAGTTAAAAAAAAATAACAAAAGTTAATTAAAGAACAAGGGGAACAAGGGACTCAAGTGATGAGTAATAAGATACAGAGCCTTTTATTGTTGGCCTCCAACCCAAATCTGGTGCAGATTAGTAATAGCTGAAAGTAATTCCCATTTTCCTGCTCTTCGCTGGCCTTTACAGACTGACTTAGTGGTCTAGATTTGGGCTCTGATAATCAGTGTTCCCTGAAACCCCTGTCTGTAAGTAGCCTTCCCTGGCAAGTGCACTCTCAAGGGCTAAACTGGGTAGAAATGGAAGGGAAAGTAGCTACTCTAATTTGGATGAATGTGGATTGTCGAAGGAATGGAGCAGGGAAGGGCAGGATGTGATGCAAGCATCTGCTTTAGAGATAGTTTTCCCTTATTTTTCATTTTCATTATACTTGGGGTTTTTTTTCCATTATATAATATATATTTTTATTTTTATTTCATTTTCCATTTTGATTATATAATTATTTTATGGATACCAAAGGCCAAGAGAGGCTCTCAGACTGCACCATTGGATTAAAGGATGAATCCCATGAATGGAGCAGCAGATGCACCCTGACTTGCTTTAACATCTTCTGCATGCATAAGACCCCGGGGGACAGTAACGGCTATGATTATGAAAGTGTATGTTTTGGAATAGTCTCCACAGTGTCACTGTGATTAACATTTATCAATCTTAACTTTAGCAATTACATTTCCAAAGGTATGAACATTTGTTGAATTATAGTGACCTGCTTTTTATTTATTATTTCCTTACTACAGGCAGCCTCTGATCCAAAAGTTACATATGTCAAACATTTCATCCTTACAACAGCTCTTCTTCAAAGTAGCATAGAAATATACTATTATGCATTTTTATGACGTTTGATCCTGTGCTGAATCTGGGTAAGGACATATTATTTATATGAGGAAAGGCAAAGCTATGCCATAATCAGCCATGTTAAATACTGTTCTGCATTTGCCATCTAGTTGCATCACACAAGTCACTTCATAGGTGGCTTACAAAATGTAAAAAACAAATTTTGAGTAAAACCCAATTATGTATATATATTATTTCTTAAGAAAAATACTCTATTATCATTGAAAATTTAACGATTTTTAACAGAAGTGAAGATTCTTAATGTTCTGGAAGCTGCATCTTCATTTTCTTTATTTCAACTTGATTTATTTCATTCTTTCACTAACCTAGAGAAGTTAAAATAAAATAAAATGCATTCTTTCACTAACCTAGAGAAGTTAAAATTTTCTTGATTTATTTCATTCTTTAAAATAAAAGTGAAAATTATGATTATTTAAATCATCCAGCTACCCTAGTCCCAAGGATGCAACTTTCATTCTCTTTCACAATTTAATCATAATGTTTACCAAAAGGAGGGGTACACACATCTTTTCATATCGAATACGGGACTCAGTTTGAGATACCGAAGACATATGGCAAGCATAAACTACAATGCAATGAAAATATTCCATTAGTTCTCACTTGGATTTTAAGGACCCATTATATTCATAGTGTGACGGGATATCAATCCAATTCTCCCTCTTCTTCCTAACTTGGAAAACTCATCAAGTAAACAGAATCTGAGAAAACACAAATTATCCTTAAATTCTTGAGATATTTGGTGAGTATCTTTGAAGCTATACTATTGGAATAATTTAATCACATTATCGGCTTCTGAAACAGGAGGAGTCACCCTGTAGCTTGGGAAATACTCAAGTCCTACCCTGCTGTCAAGCCTGCTTTCAATTTGAAATATGGCATAAATGTTCTACTAAACTCTGCACAGTTTATAATGCCACCACCTTGGCATGAAATAAACAAACATTTGAAGAACAAAAAAGAACAAAGAGGTAAAATTTGAGAACAATTTCCACTAAGTAACAGATGTCTTTAGGTAGTTATCCAGGTAATATTTTCTATTATTTTTAAATTATGCTATTTTTCCAGAAAAATATCCCCAAACTATCCACATCCAAGTACCCAAATTTTCAAGCATGTCTGTGAAGAAAATGGTTTCAATTTTAATGGCTATATTTAGAAAAAGCATCAGCCAGAGGATTCAAGCAAGCCCTAAATATCTGAATTTCAGAGATGCAACTTTCAATTCATTGGAAGGTAAATCAAGGCAGATGGTATGGTTTGAAAAATCCATATATTTCTAGTTACCCCTCTGAAAAACTTTGAAGTTTCAATTGCTTTCATAAGCTCCATGGGTTCCTATTCCTGAGCAAAGCTATTTTATTCTTGACTGATAATTGCTATTCTTTAATTTTTCCTCTCTCCTTTTCTAGGAGCTCTTCTGCATTACCTACAGACAACAGAATACACTTTGGAAGAATCAAGTCTATTACTAATCAACACAATGGTTACAATTCTGCAATTTTCACTCATGTAATACCTTTCATAGCAGTCTCTTAAAAATAAATCCCTACCCGTTCTGTAGAAAATTAGATGCGATTTCTTTTGAAGTACAAAATCACTCCACTAAAAATGGAACTTAAATCACTGGAAATAGTAGAAATACTATGTCCTATGAACAGTATAAAATAAACCTGTTAATGTTGCCCCATCTTACTATTTTTACCTGACATTTTTATAGAAATTCTTGAAAAATCTAATAAAAGTTATTTTAAAATACTAATTCATTTAAAAGGAATGCAGTAGAGAGAAAATATATGTAGAAAAATGTATTTATTTGTAGCAGAAATAAATCCATAAAAAATTTCTGTATATTGTTTATAATCATAATAATGAAACTAAAATTAAAATCTGCATTCTAGCAAAGGCAATAAAGTCCATTTACATGGGTGTGTATAAGCAAATATTTCACAATGGTATTGTGTTAGCTTTCTAAGGCTGCCATAACAAAGTACCATAGATTGGGTGGCTTAAACAACAGAAATGTATTGTCTCACAGTTCTGGAGGCTGGAAGTCTAAATCAAGGTGTCAGTAGGGCTGGTTCCTTTGAGAGCTATGAGGGAAGTATCTGTTCTAGGCCTGTCTCCTTCTCTTATAGTTGGTCATCTTTCCTTGTGTCTTTCATATAATCTTCCCTCTGTGTGTGTCTCTGTGTCCAAATTTCCCCTTTTTATAAGGACACCCTAATTGCCTCATTTTAATATAATTATCTCTTTAGAGACCCTATCTCCAAATAAGGTCACGTGCTGAGATCCTGGAGGCTCAGACTTCAATATATGGATTGGGGGAGAGAGGGGAGCACAATTCAATCCCTAATACTATTTTAAAATATTTTTTTACAAGCAGAAATTATCCTGGATGTGAATGTTCTGGGTTTGTTTACATTAGAGCAATTATCAACATTGAAATGTTTTCAAAAACAAATATGTGAAAGTAAACTTATATTGATTAAAATGATTCATAATCACTAAAATTTGTATTTTAGTATTTGAGTATTTGTCTAGACTATGATATAAATCAGCATAATAATTTCTTACACAGCTAAATGAAATCATCATGCAGTTGTTAAATACAGTTATATTTAATAGATAAAAGATTTGTAGCATAGATACATACATACACACATTTAGAGTTTGGTACAAACACATTTACGCAGATCTTACATTAATCATGACCAGAGGCTTAAACATGTCTAGTCATGGGGAATTGGTGGACTGTAGATACTGATTTGCAAAGGTGCTTTACATTTTACTGAGAGAGGAAAGAGTTTTGTGTCTGTGCCTTAGGAGTCTAAAAATACTAGAAGGGTAGGAAGCACGGGTATTTCACTAAGGACTAAACAGCGGGAGCCAAAATTCAACAAACTTTGAATTGTCATCATACCTACAACTCGAAAGTATAGATTGATGGAATGAGAAAATTGAAGTTATATATTTAAGAATGTGACAACAGGAGAGCTAAAATTTATCTTACCATCTTTATGTAAATATCAATGTAATGTAATGATAAAAAGGATTTGGGGATCAGACAGAGCTTGAATAATTAAGGAATTCCTCAGTCTCAGTTTCCATATGTTTAAAATACAGTATGGTAACCCCTGCCTTAAAAGATTTTGTAACGACCAAATGTAATAGAATCTGAATATCTATCTAAAGGAGAGGCAAAGTATAGGTGAATTTTTACCTGGTGTGTCATAACACAGACGGCTCTAAATTGCTTAATTTTGACCTGTGAAGCTTGGGAAAGTATTATTTGGGGAGGCACATTACGATCAAATGACCTGAGTCAAGGTTATTTGGGGATGCTTAGAGCTGTTAGCAATAGAACTGGTTACAACTAAAGGAGAAAGGAGGAAGACCGAGGATAGAGGAAGGGGCAGAATGAGGATGGGAGCGGGGAGGAAAGGATAAGGAGGGAGTGGAGAAAAAGAAGACACACAAGGAAATCCAGTAACTCTTCCTGGGTGTGTTGTTTTGAAAAAGCCAATAATTGGCTGTCTTTGTAAGTCACGCTCTTAAAAATCACTTACAGGAGCATAGAGTCGGAAGTTGCATTGTGGATATCACATTTATCCATCTAGAAAAGCCTAAACACCAACAACAATAAGAAAAAAAAATGTGTACATACTGGTGCTTTTGATAACATGATATTTCCAATAACAGTATCATACACAGATTGAAAAAATGCTATTTTTCAGACAAAGATGAACCTGAAGATGATGTGGTTTGTAGTATTGTGATACGTGACTCAAAATACAGCGATAGACCTGATGTCAAACATGCATGTGAAAAGCTTGAAAGTTTCACCTATGTATTTTGAGGGTAAAACAAGGAATATGACTATATAAATATTTTATATGACATGATTAAAATATATACACATAATTATATGAGTAAATTTTTTGTTTTATTTAACTGCATTCATTATATAGCTGTATTTATAAACAAATCCATTATATAAATACTCAGTTTCTCCCTCTAACTTTTTGGATCTTTTACTTGGGTAAAGCAGATATCATTTTTATATGATCATATCATGATTATTTGTTCTCCGTATAATCAGGCATACACAGTATGCAAACACGCCCAGTATGCATGCAGTTCTGAAGGTTAACTTTCTCTACTGTCTAAATAGCTGACTAAAGGGTGTGTTCTCATTTTAAAACTAAATAAAAACTATGACGAAAAATGTCTGATGTGAAATTAGCTAGTCTGGCTACCTCTGAAGGTGACTAAATTTGATCAAAGAATACTAAAACTAAGTGGGATATAAATTACTTAGCCAAACTGTTATTTTATTGATGAGAATCAATAGATTCTCTAGCTAGCTATTCTACCTCTGAAGGTGACTAAAATTGATCAAAGAATACTAAAACTAAGTGGGATATAAATTACTTAGCCAAACTGTTATTTTATTGATGAGAAAATTTAAAGAGAGATCAAATTATTTCTTATGGTTACTCAGCTAACTGGGAGACCATATCTCAGTTTTCCATATTTCATTTTCAGAACTCTTTCCCTTATATTATGGCAGCTCCCTTGAGTCCCAAACTATATTTTGACTGCTCTCCTTATACCAAAAGATCACTGGTTTTTGGACTGGAATACCAAAATGTCGAGCTGAGCCACCAGCCTAAAACAAGATGGTAGAACTGGAGCCAAGGAGTGACCTGAGACATTTTGTAAATTTATTCATCCATCCATTCATTTACTCACTCTTTCAATTTAACATTTATTGACTCCCAGTATGGGTTTTATACTATATCAGTTTAACTAAACTGGAACTACCCTGTAAGGTTCTGGAGTAGGGTTGGCCACAAAAGAAATTTAGGTAACATTTGGAAAGTGAAAGTGAAGCAGTAGCCATATTTATGCTTGGAAGACTTCCGTTATGTTCAAGTGTTATTACAGCTTAGGCATACTGTCGAGATCTGCTGGTTCACCTTTTTGGTGTAGGGCAGCAGCTGAGCCTGCAGCTCCTTCAGATCCCACTGAATCTCCTTGTTCAGTTTCTCTGAATTCGGGGTCAGGCATGTGGACACATCTAAGGAAAGATTTGGTAGCAAGGAAATCATCTGCATCATTGAAATTGGAGGCTTGAAGATAGGTTCCAGTTTGTCCTCATGGCTTCCAGATCATCCTCGCAGGTTCTACTTTGCCCTTCTTTTCCCCAACTCACCCATCTTTTCTTTCAGTCTTCTCTGAGGACCTTAAGCTTAGCATCAAATGTAGAGCAACAGCCTTACATAGACTGCTTAACTACCTTCCACAGTTGCATAAGGTCAAATCCCTATAATAAATCAATATGGTATCATTCCCCAGAGGAATTAGACAGCTACCTTGTATTTGGTCAATTATATTGAGCCACTTACATCATAGAAGGGAAGTACTTGTTCTCACTGGAATAGGTACTGTGGATATGAATTTTCCTTCTCTGCCCATAAGGTTTCTGCTAAAATCAATATCCATGAAATTGTAGAATGCCTTATTTGCTGTCATGGAATTTTAATGCTGCTTCTGATCAAAAAGCTCATTTAACAGCAAATGAAGTGCAGAATGGACTCATGCTCATGGAATTCTTTTGTCTCACCATGTTACCCATCACCTTGTAGCAGATGGCCTGATAGGACAAGGAAATGGCCTCTTTGAAGACTCAGTGATGCCACCAGTTGGTTGTCAGTATCTTGTGCAAATGGACTAATACTCTCAGGAAGCTTTATATGCTCTATATCTGCAACCAGCATAGAACTATTTCTCTCATAGCCCTCTCTCATGAGGCTAGAAATCCAGGGGTGGAAACAGGAGTGGCTCTTCTTACTCGCTCTTCCTGATCCAATGAACAAAATTTTTGCTGCTTGGCCTCAAAATGTTGGGCTCTGTTGGTCCAGAGCTCTTAGTTTCCAATAGTAGAATGATACCATTAGTAGCCTTAGCAGTGGTTCCATTAAGTTAGAAATTGAGATATCCACGTGGTCACTTTGGGCTCCTCAGGCCAGTGAATCAACAAGCTGATAAAGGGCTGCTATAGTATGCAGGTTGATCAATCCTAAGTATCAAGAGGAAACTAAGTTGATTCCACCACTTGGGGAATGGGAAAGGAGTATGTCAGAAATATAAGACATCACCTGGAACACCCCTTAGTACTCCCATGTCCTCTGATAAAAGTCAGTGGAAAACTACAGCTCAATGCAGGCATTACTACTAATGGCCCAGACACTTCAAGAATGAATATTTTATTTACCTTACTAAGTAAGGACCAATGACTGACAGTAGTGCTTAGTGAAAACAAAAAGGATATGGTTTGCATAGCAGAAGAAGGAAGTTATAAAGACCAGCTACAACCATGTGACCAGTTACAGAAGTGAGGGTTGTAACAGTTATGAGTATTACTTTCTTATTTTGATATTAATGTATTTGTACCCCTATGAACCAATTCTTTTTTTTCCCTTCCCTATCTGCCTATCACCTACTATAAGTAGTTTTGATGGCAGCTAACCTCATATTTCATATTGAAGTGACAGGACATTAAAGGGCAATATGACCCAGCTAGAAAAGGACTGAACAACATCCAAAGATGGATAAAAAATCGGAGAATGATTTTCCTATTATATTTTTTGGAAAAGTATGAATGATTATAAAGTGTATGTGTTGGTGTCAGTCTGACAAAGATGGACTGCTATGGCTTTATATTTTGTCAAATTAGCTAAACTGAAACCCAGACTCCCAGAATTCTCTTCCCTGTTTGGTTCTGTGTAATGGTTAGCCATATAAGAAATTTGTGCAGTAGTTGAAGTGAAGCAGCAGCCAAGTTTATGCTTGGAAGATTGGTAAAGTGCCAGGTTTTCCTCCTGCTCACATGCATTGCCACTGATCTGCTGGCTCACCTTATTGTGGGGAACAGCTGGGTCTGCTGCTCTTCCAGCTTCCACTGGATCTCAGTAACACCAGTTTCTCCAAATCCTGGCCCACAGTTCCTCCTGCCAGGTCATCCTCTTCACCTTCACATCCTAAGTAAGGGGTATGTGGAGCTCATGGTGAAGTTTACCAGCTTACCCTGCAGGTCACTCACATCACTGAAGTTGGGACTTCCTGAGTACAATGGTTTCCAATATGTCCTTGGCGTTCCAGCTTATCCTCCCAGGTGTTAGTTCTCCTCATGCTCTCCTACTCCACATCCATTTTCCTTCCCAGTCACCTGTGCTACAAACTTCAGACCCATCACCACCAGATGCAGAAGCAACAGGCTCAGAGGAACTCTTTAAACAGGTCCCAAATTGCAGAAAGACAAATCACTCTAGTAAGTCCTTTATTCCTTATCACTCACATGATTCTATTTCTCTTATCCAACACTAACTGACATATTCCCTGGTATGCATTGAATTGTGTCCTTCAAAATGATATGTTGAAGTCTTAATCCTGGGCACCTATAAATATGATCTTATTGAAAATAGGGTCTTTACAGTGTAATCAAGTTGAGATTTGGTCATGAGGGTGGGGGCTATTCCAGTATGGCTGCTCTCCTTATAAGAAGAGACATAGATAGACACATTCGGAAGGAAGATAGCTATACAAAGACAAAAGCAGAGATGGAAACTATGTTAATAGAAGCCAAGGAACATCTGGGGCTATCAGGAAAGGATCATGTCTTAGAGGTTTTGGAAGGAATGTGGCCCTAGCAGAACCCTGACTTTGGACTTCTGGCCTCCAAAACTGTTAGAAAACCAATTTCTGTTGTATTAAGCCATTCCACTTTTTGGTAAGTTGTTATAGCAGCTTTTACAAACTAATACAGTTCTCTAGTTGGGATATTTCACATATTAAGTAGGAGGTGGGAGGCAGTATCAAAGAATGAAAAAGTGTCCATAAGATTTCATAACAAGGAGCGTGTTGGTGGATGATGTTGATGGATGATCAGTAGAATGGAATTACGAGAATCAAATTGCAGGAGTTGAGGGGTGAATAAATATAAGAAAGTGAGAGGATTTAAAGCAAAGTTATAATGATCTTCATTATAAGTCTAACTTTATAAAACAAAGAATCATTGTTGTAGATGGGATTGGTATCTGCTTAATTTCAACAATGACTTGCTATACGTCAGCTTTGATTAGAGTAATTATGCCCTTTAAGTCATCTTTCTGAGCTTGTTTTTTCTTCTTTAAGTAAAGATTAAAATAATATCTATCTCAAAAATATATTGCAGGGGGGCGCCTGGGTGGCCCAGTCATTAAGAGTCTGCCTTCGGCTCAGGTCATGATCGCAGGGGCCTGGGATCAAGCCCCGCACCAGGCTCCCTGCTCGATGGGAAGCCTGCTTCGCCCTCTCCCACTCTCCCTGCTTGTGTTCCCTTTCTCGCTGTATCTCTCTCTGTCAAATTAATAAATAAGATCTTAAAATATATATATATATATATATTGCAGGGATGAAAGGATACACAAATAAAAAATGCTATGCAAATTACAATTGCTATTTTCTTACCAAAACAAATTTATTGCATGTAAGTATGTATATAATAAGTTGTATGTATTATGCTTGATGGCATAATTAGGATCAGAAGTGATTTATGCAATTATTACTGCAAAAGTTCTTTAATTAACCTGTGCTTATAAATTTTGAATATAGGTATTAATTCATTCTCTTTAACTCTATTAACATTTATTGATGCATATAATCCATAATGAACCTTTGTCCCTAAATCGGTTAGAGGGAAAAAATTAAGTTGAAAACTTATCAAAAGGAAGTAAAATTATTTATATAATCAACAATTAGAGATAATGAAGGAGAAATATTCTTCAGATCATTATGGAAATATTCTTCAGATCATATTTATTTATGCATGTATATGTGTATATACACATACATTATATATTATATAATAGAGAGAGAGAAGAAATAGTTAACCAAGAGCATAATCATTCTATAATCTAACCACCAAGCACTAAACCTGGTCAAGAAAAGCTTTCAGAAATTGTCCGGAAGGGGCGCCTGGGTGGCTCAGTTGTTAAGCGTCTGCCTTCGGCTCAGGTCATTGTCCCAGAGTCCTGGGATCAAGCCCCACATCGGGCTCCCTGCTCAGCGGGAAGCCTCCTTCTCCCTCTCCCACTCCCCGTGCTTGTGTTCCCTCTCTCTGTCAAATAAATAAATAAAATCTTAAAAAAAAAAAGAAATTGTCTGGAAGATACACTTTGGAGGAAAAGTGGCATTACTCTTTTTCCATAGACATGAACCTTACAATACCAGGACTTCTCCAGTCTTTCCAAAATTTCTACTATTATAAGTATTTCACCTCCTTCCATCACCCTTTGCCTTTGAATAGCTTGTCAAGTCCAATAAAAATGTAATGATAGCCACCCAAGGACAGAGCATACATCTTTCTCTGGGCATTTGACATAAATACCACAATACCACTTAAGGAACCCAATGTACAACTCTAGTATGGAACACATTAATAAGGGACAACAAATGAATAAATTATATTCTCGAATTTTTGTCAAAAGTTTCTCTCAGAAGCAGCATTTACAAGTATTAGAATTTGACTCTGTTAGCTGACTGATATTTTCAACTGATTTTTTTTCTACCAAACAAATGTGAAATAATAAAATTCTATGAACCTCATGGAGCATCAATTTTCCGAATATCTGACTCAATGCTGCACTTACATTCTAAGGGTACAGAGTGGAAAGCACAATGGGAAGAAAAGAGAAGCTTTAGTCTCTATAAGGCATGAAATTGGTAAATTGGTAAATTGGTAAAATAGTAATATTAGATGAAAGTGAATGACAAGCATGTGAAAAAAGAAAAACAAGTTGAATTCCCACTATGAAAATTCAGTTTTCTCTCAGCAGAGTTTTTTTTTTTTTTTAATTGCCAAGATATTGTTAATGTTTAACAGGTTTCCTGGCATTACATCATCCCATATTTTTCCTCTGCAGAGAATCTAAACATGTGCTACTGGATATATATATATACACACACACAGGAGGCCCCCTCATTCAACAAGAAACAAAGAAGTAAGACTGTTACACAGATAGTCCAACCACTTTTAATGCCTCCTAATCAATGAGCCATGCACCCAGAGCTCTTAGGACTTGAAAAGCTCTTCCGCGCTATGACGCGTAGGATGCAAAATATGAAATTAGTCAAAGAAAAACTGACCGGGACTTTAGTCCCATTTTTATATTTATAACTTAAACCTTTAAATAGAACAGGGTTTCTCAACCTCAACATTATGGACATAAATGTCATTCTTTATGGTGTGGAGGAGCTGTCCTGTCCATTGTAGAACGTTTAATCGCTTCTCCCACTACCCCGGCATTTCTACTCACTAGACTCCACAAGCACTCCATCCTCCCACCCTCACCAACCGTGGCAGTCAAACATGTCTCCAGACATTGTGAAATGTTCCCCGGGGCCCACACTGCCCTAGTTGAGAACCCCGAAAGGGAGCACGAATCCCTGCACACTGCAGCGATGCAAGTTATGCTTCTGTACCATCCTGTATGGAGAAAACGACATCAACCATGGAGCATCCTGTTCTGCTATACTGCTCTCAAGAGCCCACGAAATCTTCCTGAGTGGAAATTGTCAGCGTAGACTCTGAAGTATGTCCACAGAAGAATCACAAATCTTAGCGAAGCAGGATGGGGGAGATGATGTAAATATGAAGCTGACTGTGAACTGGAATGATGACAGCTTAACTAAATATATCCAAGTAGTGAAGGTGGCTAATGACATCAAGCAGGCTAACTTAAAATGTTTTTACAATGGAGTACAAAAATTTATATTCATAGCAGAACATTAGGAAAGGGTTGAATTCTGCATAGCACATGTATACATATATAGGCACATACATGTGCACACATGTGCATATACATATGTGAAAAAATTAATTCAAGTACAGCACTCAGCACAGTGCGAGACACATGGTGAGTGCCATTAATTGGATAAGCCCTGGCTGCTATTCTTAGTAATAGTAATATTGGCATTGATAGTTTTACTTGTATTATTTCATTCCTTATACATTTAAACATTTTAATACTCAGGAATATTTCTTCTAGGACACACCCCTCTCTCTGTTTCTCTGTCTCTCTCTGCCCCTCTCTCTTCTCCTCCCTTTCACTCTCTCTCTCCCTCTGGCTATAGGAAATTCCTACTCGTCCTGAAAGGCCCAGCTCAAGGGTGCACTTCTCTCAGTGGCTTCCCTTAAGGTCCCTCACCTTCCCACATGAAGAATTAATTTCCCCTTCATTTGTGTTTCCACAACACTTAGTGCATACTTACATCATAGTGCTTAGCACATTGTATTACAGTTATTAAAGTCTGTGTGCGGCAGGCCCACCACAGCCCCTAGCCCTCAGGCTATGAGCTTCTGAGATTTTATTTACTCGGCCTTATGTCCCTTGTGCTTGCTACATGGTAGGTGCTCAGCAAAAGCATGCCGACCTCAGCTGAATTATCTGGAAAATTCAATCATGTGGAAACCTCATTTCCCAATAATGCCAGATATATGAGGTGTGACTGAGGAGCAATGCCTTCTATATAGAATTTGGGGCTGTAAGCCTTATATGAAAAGATTAAATAAGTGAAATGATGCAAAGTGTGTTAACTTTTTACCAAGAAAAATAAAAATCTGGATAAATATCAGAACACTCCTTTAAATCGCACACATTTAAATATGAGTGGGAATAAATGGGGGAGGTGGGAGATGGTAGAACTAGAATATATTATTTTAAGACTTTTAAGTCTTGCTAAGATAAATACATGTGAAAGAGATGATATAATGGGTCTTTTAAAAAATTTTCATTACCTAAACACTGCCAAAAAATTCATATATTAGATGGTTAATGGATTAGAAAATGTCTTGAATATAAAAACGTATCTATAAAACATCAGTCTGAGTTACCTTGAGAATCCCCACTATAACACTCTTCTATAAGAACATTAGGGAAAGTGAGCTTTATGTATGTGAGATATATATATATATATATATACATATATATATATATACACACACACATTGTTGAATGCATTGTATTCAAGAATACAGTCTGCACTGACATTTCAATTGTTTCTGAGTTTAATTCAAAACACTAAGTAAAATACAATCCACAAGTCTGAAGATAGAAGTTTTACATAGAAACTTTAAGAGGTGACCCTAGCTTTGAAAATGGCCAGAAGTACTAGTTTCTTTTCCTACTTCCATTTTAGTTCTTGATTTAAGAAATATATGAAGCCATAGAAAATCAATACTAAACAAAATATAATAATAATTGGATTTCAAAAGTACTTTTTTTAGTTTTTATTTAAATTCTAGCTAGTGAACATATAGTGTAATATTGGTTTCAGGAGTAGAATTTAGTGATTCATCATTTACATAAAGTACCCAGTTCAAAAGTACTTTTTAAAACTGAAATTCTTTCTGTTTTAACTGTGATGACATGATATATAAATGAAGTATTTTTAATCTGTTCCTCCTCACTTTCAGAGAGCTAAAGTCAAGACTCCCAGTTGGCACAATAACTTCCCAAAGTATAAAGGAAATATATACATATATATATATATACACACACACACACACACACACAGATACTTATCTGTCTTCATTTTCTGTGGGGAAAAAGATGCCTTCTACGGCTTATTAAAAATAAGGGCCACTTATTGCTAAATGCTAGTGTTTTGTTTAGTTTCATTTTGGTTTGGTTTTTGCCCACCTCTACCTCGAGAAGCTGGGAAGGTTATTTTGTAAAGAAATGTGTAGCATGAAGTTGTTTCATTAACATCTCTGTCTCAACTATAATTATGCTTGTTTCTGATTATAAAAATAATGTTGGCTATAAAAATTTATCAAGTACACAAGGGGATAACAATTAAAATTTCAAACCCACCAGTCAGCAATAAACACTTAGTGCTTCCTTTTGATCTGTTTTCTACATGAATTTATTTAAAATTGGTATAATTATGCCTCATACTTTAGTCAAGTAATGTTATAGTCTGAGAACCTTTCAGTGTTATAAACACAATTTCTACTTGTTATATAAAGTATAGTATCTCCATTTTCCATAAAATGAAGTGTGATATCTTATCTTCTGTTTAACACTGAAATGTCCTCAATTTATGCGATTGCAAACAATACTGTAATAAACACTTATATGTGAATCTTTGTCCAATTTGTCTACATCTCTGATATTTCTGTATAATTCATAAATAACTAGTCTCCCATCTCCATCACTCTTCAACTGTATTTCAAAGAAGAGTTTGATTACTTATTTAACATTTTCTTTCAGGGACAAGTTCAGAGATAGCTTCCATGGTGTTGCTGTTAAGTTGGGTGATATTCATTTCATTATTAAACTTAAAAATGTACCAATTCCTTTGTTATGAATCAAAGATCAGGTGATTTTTTTATTAAATAAAGGCACCTGGCATCATATTACTTACTTTATCTTTACATAAAAATAGGTATCAGTATATGGTAGCTTTTGTTACTATAATAACCACCTGCTTTTGGTTCCCCTATGCATACAATCCTCTAAACCCTAGCAAAATAGTTGCTCCTACTGAGCTATATGAGTATATATTGACCAATGTATTTATCAAGTATCAACTATGGTCTTTGTACTGTGATAAGTACTAGTTCTTCCCAAATCATCTGAAATACTTTTGTTTTGTAATACTTGTTATTGTTCCATAATACTTATTATTGTTTTTATTCTTTTCATATTTGTAAACTGAAATCCTAAGATATACAGCAATCTCCCCATAGGGAAATTCCAAAGTCCATGCTGTTATTGCTATACATCGCTATTGTCTATGGTGGCTGAAATCCCACATAGAAACCTGAAATATTCTAAGAGGCACATGTACTGTTTCTATATCATCCATCCCTTAAATATATTTATATTTCTTTGGAACAAAAAGTAGAGGTGCAAAAAGTGAATCCTGAATGTATGACAAAGACAGGGCATTTTCTCACACTGTGGATTAATAAACCTCTAGTAATGAATGAATGTCTATTTCAAAGACAAGGAAAGAATTTTGCCAGAGATTCTCTCAGCTGATCAATAGTATATAAAATTGAAATGTAGGGTATACATGCGTGAGTTTGCATGTTTTGGAGATTGAAAAAGATAACTAGGAAAAAGCCAAAACACATTAGCAAAAACAAAACCCACAGAAAATAATAAGGATAGAATAAACCTACAGGATGATTCAGCAACAATACGTGATAGATTTCAAGAATGTCAACTTAAGAGAACTGAATTAATATGGAATCGAATTTACTGAATTGAACTTTTATAAATGCTATTCAGTAAATTGGATAACAACCTATGCAATCTATACCATCCTAGAGTTTAGAATGGCGAGCCAAGAGAGTACTTAAGATTTTAGAAATCATTTCTCAAAGATTTAGGGAAAATATCAAGGATATTAGGAAATCTTGGATGTTAGAATAGACCTAAACACATGTGAAAATAAGTAAAGACTTAGCCAAATTATACTCGAGAGTACTGAAAAAGCATGCAGATATAGTTGTAGAAACACTGAGAGCAGTATTTTTCAAACCAGGTATAATTAGAGAAATAGCAAAGTTCCAAGATAAACAAATGTCCCATCGTTTGAAGAAATTGAAATTTTCAAAACTGTGAAATCTGATAAGCTAAGCATCAACACCCATAAATATTCCCAAATGTATTACTCATAAAACTCAGCATGAGTTCATCAGGAATCAATCTATAAATTATTATCAAGAGTCTCTTCTAGTAGTCCTTTATTTTCATCATGATTATTATGTCTTAAATTATGCAATTCACATACTTGGAGAAAAGAGGTGAAAGAAAGTGAAACGGATGGCTAGTTCAATGGGTAACATTTAAAAATATCCTGAGCATATACAACAATAGAGTTAAATAAAAGTTAGGATTTTAAATTGTGATCAATGTAAAGTCTGTATTTAGAGTCAAACAATCAGTAAGTATACTCCAGAGGATAGAGACCTGGTATACCAGTGGTTCCTGTAAAAAACACTTGGGATATGAAATAACTAACTATAAATTCTGTATGCATAAATATTGTGAATGACCAAAAATGGAGATAATTCAAGTATTTTAATATATGTTAATAGAGTATTATCCCAATCATGGGTAATAATAATTTCAAAATTTTAATTTGTATCAAGCAAATTAGTGCTGAGGATTAAAAAAATATTTAAGACACTATCTTTTCTTTAATGGAGCTCACAATCCAAGAGTGGAAACAAACAGAAAAAGAAAATTACAACTAAAATATTGGTTAGTTATGGCAATATAATTAAATAATATTTGGAGTATAATTTTTAATTCTCATGACTTAATCTTATTTTTTTTAATTTTATCTATTTATTTGAGAGAGAGAGCACGAGCAGGGGCAGGGGCAGAAGGAGAGGGAGAAGCCGACTTCCCGCTCAGAACCCAACTACATAGGGCTCCATCCCAGGACCCGAAGGCAGATGCTCAACAGACTGAGCCACCCAGGCGAACCCTCTCATCACTTAATTTTAAAAGACACCATCATCATTTAGTATTAAAAAATACAATGTAGTATGCCAGGCTCTTTCTCTGACAAAAACAAGCAAAAAAACCCCAAAACTTAGTATACTTATTTTATAAATGAAACTACTGGATTGAGATTTAAACAAACAAACAAAAAATCTACCCATAGACAAATAGCTAGTGAGTGTTCAAGCTGAGAAAGGAACACAGATTTTTCTGCCTTGGATTACTGCTCTTAAAATAAGATCAGCATTTATTAAAGTCCATCCGGCTGAAACAGTGTTTCATGAGTATTAAGTGTTATACGACCCAAAGGAAAAGATTTCACAGTCAAATAATTTTGATGAAGACTAGGTTTCTTTACTCTAAAGCTTTCTTAAGACTTTAATATTCTGATGTGCACTGTGAATCTCCTAGAGAATGGTCTAACAGGTAGGATTTTCAAATGCATTTGACCTCAGAAGCTTTTTATTCTTTTTTCTTCATTGAGCATTATGAGGGGCTATTGTCCCATTGAGCACCCTTTTGGGAACTCTGGCACTCTTGAAGACCAAGAGAAATCTAAACATCAGAGACTAGAAATATTCAACAAGGAGAGGGAGGAGCCTTGGAGGGGACAAGATAGTTGTCTTTAAATATCTGTCTCATCAAAGAAAGACATACCATTTCACCAAAGGGAAGATCTAGATCTAATGAATGGAAGCTACTGGAGACAGAGCTGTCCAACAAAGGTGGCTTATCACCTATAAAGGTGTTACCCAAGAGACTTCTTCACTGGGGGAAAGGCCTGAGAACTACACTAAGCTTCTTTTCAACTCTTCTATTTGATGGTTCATTTGCAGTAATTATCAACTGAAGTTTTCATATATTTAGCATTTCAGGTTATCTGTCCATTTTTGCACCATTTGAATGAACCATTTTACAGACAGAAGACATACAGGTCAATGGTCAGAACCTGTTGCAAATGTAACGCCTTATATCAAAATACGCATAACAACACACAAGCAATTTACATTTATGCCAGGGTGAAATAAAGCTGCTCTCTTCTCTAACTTACAAAACACCAAGTTATTTAAATTATTTTAATTATCAATTTTACATGTGCATACTAAAATGGAAATTTTCTCATTTACAAAATGAGACAAGGGACCTGGGAAGCATGAAACCATCTAGTATACAGATTGGTGTCAGGAGGACGGAAAAGCTAGGGAATGTGGAAGGCATTTTTCAGATCAATTACTCTTATTTTCAATGTGTCTATACCTGGCTCTCAACGTCATTACATCCAAAGAAAACATGATTTGATAGATCACATGGATTATCAATGGCTTTTACTACAATTAACCTTTGTTTGCATAGTAAGTTAGATATGAAGTCATTACCTATTTGCATATTCCTTGATGATCTGATATATGCTAATCTTAATTGTTTCATTTTCAAATCGACTATTGCTCTGGTCCTTGTATATTCGGAATTCAGCTGCTGTCACTGCTTCTCCATGAGGAATTTGAGTCAGATCAAACCGGAATTCTTTGTAATGCCTTCGCTGGTGAGAAAAATCCTTGTCTCTTTCAACTGAAGAAGAAGAAAAAAAAAAAAAAAGGAAGGAAAAAAGTTAGTCCTTTATAAAATATGGAAATTAATGGTAAATTCTCCAGCTTTGAAAATGAAGACAAACAAGTAGGATATTATAAAACGGAGAAAACACTAGAACAACAGACCCATACATGTTTCCAGTGGAAGGAAATTCCACAAACCAACATTTAGTTCAAAAGCAATATAACCTCTGTGGTTTCATACAAATTCCTGGATCTTAAATAGAAAGGCTATCCAAAAATGTTTTAAAAAGCAAAGGTTATAAAATGATTACTAGTATGTATCAGGTACCAGAACACAGAAGGGTTCATACAGGGATTAGGAATACGTTATAGAAACCCCCAGGGTTCCAGGTGAAATCAGTGATGAGATTTAGCACACCTGAGGGAGGAAAATAGGAAGGACTGAGAAATTGCAGGCACATAAGGACTATGTTTATGACATTATAAAGGTCAAGTAAATAAAACAAATTTATGTTCACAAGAAAGATTACTTCTAAAACGCCTTCCCCAGAAGAATTTTTTTCTCCTTTTAGCAAATAAAATGTTCTTTTATTTTTAAAAATATTACACTTTTATTACTTCTTATAGATTGTTTAGTACAACCTCCTTACCCATGGTGCAGCATAAAGCCTTCCAAAGATCTCTGTCTGTTCTTACTCAAAATAGAGGGAAACATATTTTTCCCCTTCAACAACCTTCCTGCTAAATGAAGTCAGAGAACTTTTCCTCTTGGGAACATTATGGAATGTTGAAGAATTCAGGACAGTAAGTGTCAGGCATATTATTATATAACCTGGCTTTGTAAAATAGAGTATTATTTCATACAGTCTCTATCCACTGGGCACCAAACACCTTCTTAAGGAATTATCTATTCAAAGGACTCGTTTTTAGTCCTGCACTATCATTTGATGAAGTTATGTTTCTCAGTGTTGGTAGCTTTCTCAAAATCTCAGTTATCTAGTATACTACAGGACAGGATCACAAAAACCTCACTCCAAAGCACTGTGCACAATGTATCTCGTAATTACAGCCTGCAATCACACTTGTGCACGTTCTCAGTAATGTGTTTCTATTGCTAAAATTGTGTTGCAAGAAGATAAAAAAATGTATAAATTGTGTAAATGAATTCACAAGTTGAAAAAGTTTATGAAAATATCTTGAAGTGCTTCGTTGAAATCATATCAACACTGCTATAAATATCCGAAACTTGGGGTCCTAAACTAGAGGAAGGATTAAGATTAAGGAAGAGAGAAGAGGGTCATGCCCATCCAGGAATGACCGTGGAAGCCAAGGCTGCTAGAACTCTGTGTTCCATGGCCAAATGAGATCCATGTCCATGAAGAAGCTCATGACAAAGGAGTACATGATTCCTTGCCTTCATCCTTCAAAACAATCTTGGGCTTGTTTTCCCCAGGAGGAGGAGGTGGTTTAGGAGAGCAAGGAGCTCATCTCCACCCCTACCTCCCATACCTAAGCCAGCAAAGAAAAATATAAACCACACCTAGGGGCATTTTTGTCCTGTGGTGCTTGGCAAGGATGGTGCTCTTCAGCTGTCTGGCTCAAGGTGATACCACCTCATCTGACTTGTTTTGTTTTTTTTTAAATATCACTATCTTGGTCCTTGGACCTAAGAAAGGTCCAGTCCCAGGGAGATCATTCATCAACTTTTCCCTAAATAAGGAAGGTAATCTCATTTTTAGGATGCTATTTTGGTCCATAATTTTAAACTTCTTTTCTGTCTAAACTTCTACTGGCAATAGCATAGACTGGTATGAACACATGTCCCGTGGCTCTGTTTGCCCATTCTCCCGACTTAGCCATGTAAGAGGGAAAGCATAAGGGTAGAAAATGCCTACATCTAATAAATGAAAGTGACTTCAAACTTGCCATGTTAAAACGTGCCACAACTTTTGTTTACAGAATACTGAACCTAATTCCCTGCAAACCTGTTCTTTTCTGATTCTAAATTAAGTAGATGATATTATAAAACAGTATTTAAATAGCACTCATTATATTCTAGTCCTATTCTAAGCATTGTGTTAATATTAACATATTATACTTTGTAACAACCAGTGAGGTAGGTTCTACTATTATCCTCACATTGAAGATGAAGTAACTGAGGAGGCAGAGAGAATAAATACCCAAGAATATGAATCAAGCATTTGAGGCCACCAGGCTATGAAATCTGAAATCTCAGATTCACAAGTCCAAAATCCCAAAAGCTCTGAAAACTGAATGTTTGGCTTCAGGTTAATTTGGCAGAAGAACTGGAAATTAGCTGATTTGAGGCAACTTAAAAGTCTCTATTTATCCCACTTTATATAAATATTTATTGCTTTGCTGCAGAAATGTTCATGTGTTTGACTAGGTTGCACTGTTGCAGACTCTGCTTGAGGAGTTCCATATTTTATCATAAATGCACCAACCAGCCATTCAAAAATATATTTTTCTATTCTGAAAGTCAATATTTAAAATTCTAAATAACAATCATCGTGCAATTTTTCATTAACAATCAATTTTATATTTGAAATTTAGACCAAAAAAAAAAAAAACCCTATAGTCCTCAAAATAAGGCCTGAGACATGAGTTTGTTAGGATCCAATCTAAAGCATGCACCTGCATAATGCAAATAAGTATTGAATTCATATTATGGAAAGTCATCTACTGTTCTGGAATCCCTTGTGAGATGTTAGTATAATAAAGTGGAAAGCTAGAATTTCAGCTGTTATTATAAAATTCAGTTTTCTAATCCAGGCTATTTAACCTAACCCCTTAAGGGGGCAAATTTTCAAAGAGTTTAATAAAATTTTATATTAAATATACCACACAAAATAAAGTTGCAGTGCAGATTTGTCCTGTGACTCAAATTCTTATATCCTATTGCTTTGAATTATAATTGCACTAGTAAATGCCGTGGGACATGTTGGAGTGAATAATGGAATAAAACTTATATTTATATAGCCTTGCACTCCTAATGATGCTCACAAATATTCACAAGGTAATCTCAGTTACCTCAAAGAGCAAGGCTAGGGAGGTGTCAAATATTAATACCCCTAATTTAAGAATAAGAAATTGGGTGATGACAGCTAGGCGGTAACAGATGTCTGTCTTCTAAAGCTCATTATAAATCTTTGCTCAATGTCCATACCACCTACATAATGACATCCTACGGTTCTGTACTTAGAGACTAGTTCATAGCTAGTATATTTTTACAATGTTTCTCAGCAGCACGCAAAAAGGTGGAGAATAGGCTGGAGAATCAAGGGCTTGATCAACAATGGTTAATTAGCATCTAACACAAACAATGCTTGATTCAAAAAAGTCTTCTAATAAATACTGAACAGAAGAGTGTATGAATGGATGAAAATATGACTCTATCTCTTCACTAAGTATCATCCTGCTGCATTACCTGTTGAGGAGAGGCATGATAATTTCTTTAACTCTCATTTGTTTGGCACATACTTCATTTAATCCTCATACCTCTCTTATGTCTCCAAGTTTCTATAACTTGCCCAAAAGCCCACTATGAATAATTGGGAGAGAACAAATTTCATTCCACAGTCAAGAATGCAATTCCCAGGGTGCCTGGGTGGTTCAATCAGTTAAGTGTCTGCCTTCCGCTTAGGTCATGATCCCAGGGTCCTGGGATCAAGCCCCACATCGGGCTCCCTGCTCAGTGAGGAGCCTGCTTCTCCCTCTCCCTCTGCTGTTCCCCCTGCTTGTGTGCACTCTCTCTCTGTCAAATAAATAAATAAAATTAAAAAAAAAAAAGAATTCAATCCCCAAGCCCTCAACAACATAACACTGTGTTTTTTTCCTAGATGTGGTTTTGTTTTATCTCATTATCACTCAGCAAAGTTGATCTTTCAATGCTTTCATTCTCCTCTATGATGCTCCTACTCTAGAGAAGATGCCATACTTTCTGGACTCTGCTCATTCTTCTAGAAGTCAATCCCCCCAATCTTTATTGTAGTAAATGTTGTGTTATATTCACTTATTTAATATTGATGCTATTTCTTATCTAAGGAAATTTTTATGAATAAGCAAGTGATTGTATTCATAATTTGAATTAATATTATGTAACATCTGTATTAGCATGCAAGGTCACCCTTTTATTACAACCATATTTTAAAATAATTGTAACTGACCAGCTGGAACTTTCCATATTCCAACCTTTTCTCCACCAGACCTACTACTAAAACTATCCTCCCAAAACAGATGAAAAAGAACATACAGACATGTTTTATATCCCTTAAGTATAAGCTTACTATAGGAGATATCCCTGCCGTGTTTATATCTAATGATTTGGGTACATATTAAGCATTGTTTCACCATATATTACAGTGTCCTATAACCCCCCGCAGTTATAAATGGCTTGGAAAGCTTAAAAGATAAACAAATAAACAAGAAGATAATCAGGAAATATATACGATTTTTGTTTTTTTAATTCATATTGTATTAAATATTTGGGCCTCTTAATTCACTCTTTAATTTAAATGTTCTATCAGCTAAATCCCATGAGATTCCTCAATCACCTTTATCATTTCTAATAAAATCTGTATTGCCGAGTTAAAATATGTAAGACTCCATAAAATCATAATTACATTCCTATTGGGTGGTAGAAAAGACGCTCTTAATCACTGGACAAACAAAAAACAAACAAAAAAACAAAAACGAAGGCAGGAGGTTTAGCTCATTGAAAGCAGATCCAGATTTGTCAAGGGGATAGAATGACACATGTTAAAACATACTGAGGTCAGGAGGTTGACACTTTTCTCTAGTGAAGACCATTCCTTTATCCCACACCACAGACACCATTTCTCTGCTGTGAAGTGGAAAAGAGAGTTTGGGAACACACGTAAGTAGATTTAAAACACACATCTGTATCAATCAATTCACCTATGAAAATTGCATTTAAAAAGAGAACACAGTGACCTGCCCAGACTGCTATTTTCATATCTGCTTACATATCTAACAAGGTCCATAGGCTGTATTTTGCCAATGGCCATACATACAGTATGGCACACACTTCTCACACTACCAATGAGGATACATGCTTGTTTGGAAGATCGCTAGGTGTAAGCCAATGAATATCACCATAAAGGTTAAATAAGTCCATCAACATAGGATTGTTTACTTACCTAAGATGATGGTTGCCAACAGTGCGCCCTGCATAAATTAAAAACAGTTGCTTTCCTGCATATATATATATATATATATACACATATATATATATATATACAAACCCAGAGAAAATAAATCACCAAAAATTCAGCAAAATTTATACAGTTTACCACTCAAAACACAATCATAATGATGGTGGTGAATATTTGCTTCTAGGAAACACGTTTTTGTCTACTTCAAACATTTGTATCTATGTGAACTACCTGGAGCAAAAAAAAGCTCACCAACGCTGACAGAACCAGAGAATTTATTAATTATTATTATTTGGTTTTAAAAAGTGGCAACATCAAAGCATCCAAGAGGTAAAATATGAATCAAAAGATTCACATTCTATGAATAATGGGCTGACAGTAAAAAGAAACAGACAGTTAAACAGAAGCCCCAAACTACATTCTAAATGCTCTAAATTGCCAGTGTTTCGCAAAGATTAAGCTTCTCGTGTTTAAAGACAGTCACTGGAAACTTTTATTGCCGAGGTATAACTTAACAGAAGTTAATGACTGATTGCAGTCCCTCTCTTTCCCAGACACCTCTCTGAATGTCTTTATCATTAATAGAAATTGGATAGAAATGTCCCGATTAAAGATTTTCACGTCTAACATATCTGAAGAGTAGAATTAATTGACAGAGGATTGCAGTTTTATCTATGTAGTGATTTATCTGCAGTCTTCGGGAGATGCATTCACGGGCAATCAGTCTTAATCTCCCACACACGGGCTATAACTCGGAAGACACAAATAGAATCAGTAGCTGCAAGGCAAAGATAGCATTCTCCCAGGAGCCTAGCCCGCTGTTGAAGGAGTACAGATCATTGTTTGCTGCTGAGTGCAAAAAACATTAAGCGATTACTCATAGAATTATTACTTATCCGCATTGCATTTTAAAGTAAAAGGGGAAGAAAGCACAGATAACATACGACTACCAAGATGTATGACTTCACAAGACATCCCTCACGGGCTAGTCCAGTGAGAAACACAAGCTGGTCCCATAGAGGCCTATTCATTGATCAGTGAGCGCACACGCACATGCTCCTTTGAATGGATAACCATTCCAGAGAGTGTGGTAAACTCCAGATTCCAGAAACCCTAAGAGCCTCTTAACACCACCGTAATGCTTGACCTGAAGGAGGGAAAACTGTCGCCCTGAATGTATTGTTTCAAAGAACAATTTCAATTGGCTTTCAAATGTTCTGTAGTTAAAATGCTCTTACTTGTACTCATAAATGCTTCCTGAATTCAGTTTTATAGAGAAGGAAATCCCAAAAGAAAGGTGAGATGGTTAAATACTTTAAATATTTTAAGGAAATGGCCAAACAAATTGGTTTCCTGAATCAATGTCAAATACACGTAATTTTGAAATTTACAAAATTTAATTAATGGTCCAATATCTAAATGTTGTTTTGCTTTAACAAATATAAGCAATTTAGGAACACAAAGAATTCAACCTTTTACAAAGAGAGCTTGGAACTGGGGTGAAGATGATGTGTGTTCTACTTGCCCTCAGACTGGATGAGCCCAGCACTCAGCCCTCAGTAGTTATTTAGATTACTATAATGATAACAGCTTTACAGATTAGGCATTGGCATGAACATGGATATATTTCATAATAATAAATTAAACAATAATAACAATAAGTTAAATAATTTTTATTTGATAAAATTAATATATTTCAAATTTTTTTCCTTCTCCCTTATTGGACTCAGTCCATCTCCTGGCTGTCAGAGGCTGCTTTTCTTTTTCTCATCTTCCACATATACTCACCTTGATAATCATCCTAAAAATAGCTACTGTATGACTTTTCCATTTGTTCAATCCCAAAATATTTATTGGATAACTGCTCTGGGCCAAATCCTAAAAGCTAAGGAGATATAAGAAGAAAAGAGATGGGAGCTCAGGATGAGAAAGAAAGACATGGAAAAGTACCATTGGGACACAACTGTGTTGAGGCTACTGGGGATATGTGTAATATAAGGCAGAATAAAAAAGGAAAGAACAACACATTGTATATAGGATGCTGCAGGAGGAGATCATTTTGAGCTTGGTCTTAAAAAAATTTTATCAGGTAAAGCGTTCATATCGATGGAAAGAGATTTGAAGGCTATGGCCAAAGTAGTGAATAATAAATAGTTCATTGTCATTGCACAATATGGAGTCTAGGAGGTGAGCAGTAGAATCTGAGGAATAGTAAGAGTTTACTGGGAATGGATCAATGTTTTCCACTCTTCCCATCCCATTGGTGCATTATGTATTCTAATAGTTGAAGACATGAACTTATATTTTTGTAATCAATATCACAGGCAAGTATATAGTCAACACTCGATCTTGAAAGAGAGTTGGATGAGTTAATGACTCCTTAATAATCCTCTCCCTTTCCTAATTTGATGGTTCTCCTCCCCCTGTCCTCTAACTAAGATGCTTTTCCCATTTTCAGAACTCCAAATCCTACCTCTACTTAACATCTCCAGTTCCAGGGTGCCTGGATGGCTCAGTTGGTTAAGCATCTACCTTCGGCTCAGGTCATGATCCCAGGATCCTGGGATCCAGCCCTGGGTTGGGCTCCCTGCTCAGTGAGGAGTCTGCTCCATCCCCTGCTTGTGCTCTCTCTCTCTCTCTCTCTCTCTCTCTCTCTCAAATAAATAAATAAAATCTTAAAAAAAAAAATCTCCAGTTCCAATGCCACAAACACCACTTTGAAAATTTCTGTCTACATTAATTTCTCCCGCTAAGAACCCCACAGCACTTTTTCTATACCTCTCTTTAGATAATGGACATGACATAATTAAGAGTGCTGGATTTGAAGTAAGAAAAACTTGAATTCAATCTTATTTACCTAACATAGTAAAGAGTGTGATATTAGGGAAAGTGATTCAACATCCCTATGCCTTTATTTATCCATCTTTAAAATGAAGGTAGATGATAAAATGCTCACTCCAGTGTGTTGTAAAGGTTAAATGATATTTGAGAGAGTCTTAATGTAAGTGCCTGGAACACAGCAAGTTCTCAAAAAGCAGTAGATATCCTATTAATCACTTTCCACTTGCATTGTAATTATTATGTCACCCCATGGGTAAGACACTTTAGAGAAATATCCACATTTACATTTTCTTCTTGTTTTGTTTCTTATCTTTATATTCCTGCATAAACTCCAAACAGGATTTTTTATATGGGAAATGATCGATAAAAGTTTAATTATAGAAAATTGCTACCTGTCCTAAAAAAACACAGCCATTTTGATCATCAAAACGTCACTTTGTTTATCTGGAATATAGGTATATTAATAAAAGGGATTAATATATTTTTTAATTCATTATGGTGGAGTTAAAATCTTTCAGGCTAGAGCTAGACTTTTACAAGAGTGGACAGAAAATAATTGTATTTTCTTGATACCCTGCTTGGCTATTTCACATGTGCAAGGTAGAGAAAGAACACAGTTGCTCATATTTTGACATTCAGATATTACCCATAATCTAATCAAATTTACTGATTCTGACACATCTCTTTAAGGGAGTCTGAGAGTCTCTCAGTTATTTTTACCCCTGAGGACAACAATACATCATAAAGCACAAAAAATATTTTGTTATTGTTTTTATCATGAGTATTTTATACAAGAAATTATGAGTTGGAATTTAAAACAAAGTTCATCTTCTGTGGATTGGATATTAATATTCAACTTCAAAAATTAGTTTAGAGTAAATACAGAATACCTGACTAATTCACTTTGTGTAATAAGAAATGATTATTTAAAGATGAGTGAGTATATTTAGTATATAAATAATGGATTTCAATCACACTGTGTACAAATATTTGAGAAAAGTTTGTGTTTGCCTATAAGAAGTCAACATAAAAGTACAGCTGTCTGATAATCACCTCTTGGTAAATATTTAGTTCCCATGTTTTCTTTAGTAGAAAAATCTGTGGGTTTTATAGATTGCCTGGCAGCTAGAGGTCAACCATTCTAATCTCACCAGATTTCACTGAATGACCTCGTGAATTCTTCTGTTCCATCAGTAAAATAAAACAGTCCATTTTTAACCACCTGAAGGTGACAAAGGTTACAGTAAGTCGGTATACGGCAAAGAACCTTCCTTTACATCTTGAATATAAAGCAATGATAGTTTATCTACAGTGAATACTTGTGGTTATCTGACAAAAACAGGTCAAAGGTTTTGTGAGTTTTCTTCTGAAATTGCTCAGTGCCTTCTCTAATGACTGATAATTGAAAACAGAGACTGGGACTACACAATGTGGTGGGTGACAGATAAGCAGTAGATTAATGCCAATACTTGGTTAGAAGACACTAAGAGGTCAGAAGTCACAGGAATTAACTCTTGTGCTACTGTGACAACACAGACATCAAAAGTCTATTATCCCTTCAACAGCCCTTCCCCAAGCCTTAAATCTATTCTCACTTCCTTTGGTTATAATTAAGAGATAATTTTGATGTCATTGTATGCATGATCTCAAACTGAAGCCACTCACCCTAAGTGTACCAATCGTCAGGGTTTGCATATCTTTATTTATATAATAAAGATTTTTTTCATATCACATTTTTGATGTAGTCAGTGCTCTTTTTGGAGAATTTTAGAAACCTTGTTCCCAGCAAAAAAGAATTGTATTTAATGGGAAGAAAGAAAAACTAGAATAAATTTGTTCAGAATTTCTCTATGGGGGTAAAATGAAGAAGGTTTCAGAGTTTGCATAGTATGAAAGACATGAGAATTTTTGTAGCTGAACATATAAATGTCTTTCTCAAATTTAGTGCTTTAAATTTTAAATTGATACAATACCTTTAATAGACTTCACTCAAGTTCAATCTGCAGTTCAGTCTGTCATTTTGAAATAAAAGCAAACTACGAATTGCTTCCAACAAATGGGTTGCATCAGTGAAGTTTGGTAGATGGAAGGAGGTCACAGAGAAATGTGATTGTTTTTAATGACATATAAGGTTACTAGACACATAATTACATACTTGTATAGGTTTTTAAGCAGAGGAATAGAATGATATACAAGAATATATTACACATACACTCTAATATAAGGGTAGCTGATCCGTCTGCTTAGGCAAGACCATAAGTAGCCTTTGGTGGCCCATGTTTGTTTCCTAAGAAGTGTGTATTTGCTGTCTGTCTCCCTCACTAGATTTTAAGCTTGACAACAGTAACACTTTTGCTTGGCTCATTGCTGTACACTCGACTCCTACCTCAAACTCTGGCATAGAGTACGTGTTCAGTATACATGTGGAATGAATGAATGTAGGAATGTATGTCAGCTTCTGGTTCTCTTTTTGGTTGGTTGGTTGTTTCAGGAGGGATAGTATGTAGACCCTGTTAATCCAACTTAGCCAAAAGTGGAATCCTTCAATCATGTACTCCTTTTTTTTTTTTTTTTTTTTTTACTGTTTCACAACTATTTTTAATTTAACAACATATCATGGACATCTTCTCAAACCGTAGACATCTTTCTATGTAAATGTGTATAGAGTTGTCTCATTCTTTTTTTTTTATTAACATATAATGTATTATTTGTTTCAGGGGTACAGGTCTGTGATTCACCAGTCTTACACAATTCACAGCACTCACCATAGCACATACCCTCCCCAATGTCCATCACCCAGCCGCCCCATGTCTTCCATCCCCCCCACTCCAGCAACCATTTATTCTTAAATGAGCCCTGCTTATATTACAATATAGTATTTTCCTAATTATATATTCCTTTTTTCCTTTCTTCTTTGAAAGGAATTCAAATAAACAATGATAACTTAGAATTTTAATGTCATATATTTATTTTCAGTTTCCACTAGCTATCTTAAAACTTAAAAATACATGCTAGACTAATAGAATCTCTATGGTTCTTAAATGGACATATTACTCTTGAGGAAGGAGGAAAAGGTAATAGATAAATTAAATAGCATTGCTCTCATTTTACGGTTATTAATAAAATTATATTGAAAATAATTTCCAGAATTAATCATGTGGTATAGAAGGTAATATTTATGCAGTTTTGGAATATAATTCATATATTCTCATTGATTTTTCTCTCTACAAAAATGCTTAAGAATTTAATTTTTCTACTATATATATAAAATATGTATATAAACATATATATATAATATATATAACCAAGTCTTTGGTAACATGTTCATAATTGTTTAATCTTCTTCCTAAATTATTGAAAATAGTTGCTCCCTTCGAAAATATGCTTTGTTTTTGTTAGTTACTTTTCTGTTAAAAAAAATATAACTGTTTCTTTTTGGTATGTTTTTCTAACATCCTCCTTGAAAGTAAAAATTCATTCCATCAGTCTGTACGTTTGCAGATAGTGCATAACTTGCTTAACATTTCTTTATAGCACATTATTAAAATGGCGTTAGATGAATCTATACACTGTATTATAAGATATTTTCTATAATTGGAGACCTACTTCAGAACATGTGTTAGATTTAATAAAGATGTAACAGGTGCCAAAATCAATAAAGAAATCATACGCTCTTCCCACATTTATTGAATGAGACCATACTGTAATTAGAGTCAAGGGATCCTTAGTGGTCTCAGGTCACAGAGTATTCATATGAATAGTCTCATATTTTGGTTGATCTGGTTTCACACTCCTGGGCTTTTCCTTTGTATTGGGATTTCAGGTCAACCACAAAACTCAGAGCAAAATTCATCACTGAGCAGTATCTGGTTTTGAGTTCAAACTATACAAATCCTCCAAGTTTCTTAAGATGCACACCTGGAAGAAACAATAAGTCTTCTGAGATCCAAGTCAGACTGTCTCATTTAGATTCAAATTTAACAACTTCCTGAGTCTCCAATCCAATTTTATATCAATTATCAGATGGCCCATTTGTTGCTAAAATTTGACGTGTTTTTCATATTATTTAATAATTCATCCAACTAACCCATATGTACTGTTCCATAAAGAACCAAATTCGGCAATAGGAAAAGCTAAGGACCAACCTTATTTCAACCACACATTACTCAAAAATGTCAGAAACTGATATCTAGTACTTCCAGAAATGAGTATGATGAGTTTGGGGTTAAAATAAGGATACCTGAATACTAGATGTTTAAGAAGGAGGTGGACTCTTAGATTGCTCTCAACATCTGTGCTGCTCAGTGACTGCTTTTCCCCACTGAGCCTCAGTTTGGAAATTTTCTGGAGAGAGGAAATGGTGGCATCAGCAGATGTCTATAGTGAGAGTGTGGTAGTATCCTGAAAACAGAGAAACTGGACAAACTTATGCATACTGAATGCTGAGTTCCCAAGCCTCTTTCCCCTATTTGGTTCCCATAATATTTGACAGCCAGGCTTGTACCTTGCAGACAAGAGAATGAAAGAGTCCTCTCATTGAAATCTCACCATTCCAGAAGAAGGACTAAGTCTCCACAAAATGGCAAAGGAAGAATATCTTAAGGAGAGAATGATACTGACAAGTTCCACCCATATGTGAAAAGTTTATCAGCTTTTTAATCTCTCACTATTAACTAAGAACAGAGAAACAAAAAGATCACTAGTTAGCTGAGAAAATTCTCTACCTTCAAATATAAAGACAAAGTAGCTCGTTAAAAGAGGAATTTGAAGGAACTTAAAAAAAAAAGCAAACTACTAAAAAACTACCATAATATCCTTTGAGAGCTAAGAGAAGATACTGCATTCATGAAACAAGAAGAAGATGCTGTAAAACAAAAAACACATATTCATTGCTAGAACATCTCTTGTAAATAAAGCTAAAATCAATCTCAGTTTGAAATATTAAGTTGAAAAATTCTTCAAAACGGAGAGAAATTAGTCAAAGTCAAAGGAGTGCAAAACAGAACAGTAGAGGAAGACTAAACAAAGAAGAAGGAGAAAGAAAATGATGAGTCCAGAATTGGCCCCAGTAGTCATGATTCCATAAAGAGAGATGGGGGGGGAAGGGAGGAAATTATCAAAGAATTAATTCAGTTCACTGATCAAAATCAAAGAATTAATTCAGTTCACTGATCAAAAGTGTAACAGTTTCAGGACTGAAAATGTCTGCTTTGTGGACAAAGATTCTCCGAGCTTCCAGAGACAAAATACAAATCACGTACGTAGGGACCCATGAATCAAAATGGATGCTAACCGCTCAAAAACAACACTGCAATCTAGAAGACAAAGGGACAAATGCCTTCAAAATCATGATAAAAAATTATTCCCACCCTAGAATTCCAGACTCAACTAAATTAGCCATCAAATATGAAGGTATAATAAGGATGCTTTAAGACATGGAAGGTATCAAAAATCTGATTCCCAAAAGCATTTCTTCGGAATTTCCTACACAAGATGCAATTCAGCAAAATGAAGTAAGCCAGAAAGAAAATGAAAGCATGGGCCACAGGAAAAAGGAGGTTTAACACAAGAGAAACAAAGATAATTCCCAGAATGATTTTGAAGGGAGATCTCAGGATCACAGCTGTGCCTCAGGCACTCGGCAAACAGTCCATCTTGGGTGTGACTCAACAGAAAGATATGTGAGGGCTAACATCACAAAGTTGGCATTTCCCATTCATACTCTTCTTTGAACCTGACAAAGTTTAGGTGATCCCAAACCAGACTAGTACCGATAAGTAGCTCTCCTGACATATATTTATAAAGTTCCTGCTCTCTTCTGAAAGTCCCACTGCCTGGGTCCTCTGAGAAGAGTCACTTCCTCTACAGTAATGTTTTTTGTTTTATGTTGTTGTTGGTTTTTTTTGTTTGTTTGTTTGTTTGTTTTTTTCTTTTTTGACTTATACCTCAGAGCTGTATGCTGACCATGGTGAGCCTAGAAGCTGAGACTACGGAAAAGCTTATACCTTCTCACTGTGTTTCAGTTGACCCGGCCTTGCTACACTCCACCACCCCCTCCCCCTGACAAATTCCCAGGGAACTATCTCCTCAGAAAGGGGCCTTTAGAAACTGTCAAGCAAACTGCACCACAATTTTATTCAGAGGCTATGTTTAGCTCATCTTCTGGAAACATTTACCTAAACACTTTTACTTAAATATCTAGCTTGGTACTTTGTATTACTTCTAATAGCAATTGGCTTTATATTTACTTATATGTGAAATATATCTGATTAAATAGAAAATATGTAATCAAGAAAACAATAATGTATCCAAGTTCATGTGTATAATAGTAATCCATGGAGCAGTTTCAAATCAAGAGCTGCCCCCATCAGTACCTCTTAGGAAACATTCCAAGAAGCTACAAAATTGCTTTTTGAACTTTGATATTTATGCTCTGCCTCAGTGTTTATACTAATTCCAAAAATCTACTTTTCTAACTTTTCCTGTGGATGTCTTTCCTTTAAAATAAATCACAGAGTGATTCGGAGTATTTAACGCTAGGGAGCATTTTCAGTAATCCTCATGGCATTGATTACAGTACGGGATGTTTAGACTCTGCAAAATGCAAAGTGTTATTTCTACCATCATATCTAAGTATACCACGAATTGCTCTTGTATAGAAACAGAAAATACACTTAAAGTTCTATTTTATTTTCTCATCCCTTGAGACGTGATCACAACGGCAAGTCAGGCATCACCCTGAAAGCATATAAACATCCCTAAGCAGTCTATTCCACATTGTTCTTAATACACAGTGACAATAAAAGCCATCTCACAGCTAAGATATGTTTCACATATTTCCAGTTATAACTAGCTTTCTTCTTTTTTGCTTTTGCAGGAAACATGCTAAAGCTGAAAACAGTGATGTGAATCCTCATTAAACAGGCGAGAGCTGACGATGATAATGGAAACCGTTAAAGGGACTCATTTGAAAAAGACACTGCATGCATCTGAGAGAGTAAGGGATTAGCAAACTCATTAATAGTCATTTCCTAATAAATTCAAGTAAGGGTTGTCACAGAACATGTAGGCAGAACAGCAACCTCAGAAGAAAAAAACAAAGTCTGTGGCGTTAACTATATTAATGACGGCACAGAAATTAGAAGCTATAGTGTCCCCTTTTTTACTCAAAGTCATACAGGATATTCTATACTAAGTCATAAAATCCTAATGAATTTATGAAACTTAGGTAGATATTTAATAGCTTTATAATATTCAGAGAATCAGTGATAATCATGATTATAAAAATTATAATTAACATTTATGAGACATTATGTGACATTATGCTAACTGTACATTGTCTTATCCAATATAATATGTATTTTGTGAAAGAAGAAAGAGAAATTCAGCTAGCATTTATTGGAAGTTTATTATCCAGCCACCACTTTAGGTAGAGAATAGTGGTGGGAACAGAAGGGAGAAAGGGGGGTAGAGAAAGTTATTTTCCTACAGGCAACTGGCTAATTGCTCTCTGAGGTGGTTGGATTCTAGAAAAAAGTAAAGATTGCAGAAAATAACATGAAATTAGTGTTAATTAAATTAGAGCATTTTTTCCATCTATGATTAATGTCTTGCTTGTTAAAATATGAAATTGTCGGTTCTCTTAAAGCCATTTCAGGTTAGATTTCAAGAACAGGTACTTCCTTTCCTCTGTCCTTGAATCTTGCCTTTCATTCACTCCTGGTTATATTCTGAGAAAAGAATTAAATAAAAGTAAATGTTATCTACATCAGCTTGATAAGTAAAATGACATACTCAGGTGTTTAACATTACTTGCTTCTTGTCTCTAACATAGAAGCCTGTCTTTATCTTTTTAAGATTCTGAAATGTCTCAGAGGAAAATCTGCACTCAGCTGGTCCATGTATTTCTTTTTTTCCAGGTCTATATTCCATTCACTGAGATTATAGCTATAAAAATTCAATCAACTATCATGTTGTTGAACCTTCACATGTGGCAGATGCTATACTATGTCTTATGGGGAATGCAACTCTCCAAAAAAAAGTGAAATTCATACTTTATATACCCTCCTTGATATATTTTTTAAAAATAAATAAAAGAACATGTTGAAATTGATAGCACAGATGAGATTTCAGAAACAGAGTCTAGATTTACTCTTTACTACTATATTACTTTGTTTGGTATACCAAACAAATGGTACAAAATCCAGGATGCAGTTAGTCTGAGGTAACTTATTTGTGAACTAGAAGTCCCTATTTAGTATTTTGACACAACGCATTTGCAGGGAAGCATTTACTTTATACTTAATATACCATCTAAAAAATAATTGCATGAGAACAAAGACCCTGTCCCCAAGTCCCCCACCAAATTCCCAACAGTTGACAAGATAAGAAAATTCAAGATTTCATCAAAACCTTACAAAAGCAAGTAACACGGATGGGACAAAATTTCCTAACTGAGCAGGCATCATCTTTTTGATTTAAAATCATCAAGGGGAACAGAATACATATTATAGACGCTACTGCTGTGCTTAAGACTAAACTACATTGTTCAGGGCTCAGGGTTATATAGTTCTATTTTACCATCTCTCTGTCTGAGGCTTGGATTCTGTCCAACTTCCAGTAACCCATTTTTCCTTTCTAGAATGCCAACTATAGCCTTCATTGTGTTCAAGAGGAAAGGCAACAGATAGAGCAGATTTGCAACACTTGAAAAACACTTCAGTGGCAAGGGACTAAGAAAGGAATTTTCGGTCAGAAACTATTTGGGGGACAGTGTTACAAACAGTTTCGATTTAAATTCAAAACCAAAGTGAGAGTTTAAGCAGCACTTGTTTAGGACTAAAGAATAGGCATATAACCTACATCACTGTTGGTATGTTTTCACTAGGTTTTAGCACAATTAAACAGTTAATTTGTTCTCTCCTAAATATTGTATAGAATGATAAGACCATTTCATTATCTATTGAAGTGTAGGATACATGGCTCAATTTCAAAACAAAACAAAATAAAATTAATACATGTGTGAACTTGACCAAGATTCTAAAAGCACTCATAAAAATAGCAGAGAATAAACAATTATTAAATACATAATTACAGGTAGTGTTTCCTGAGCTTTTAAAGTTTGCCATGCAATGAATTAAAGGCTATAAATGCATTTTTAAATTCAGTACTATATAAAGTCCATAACTAAAATTCAAAATAATCTTAAAAGTGACTGTTACTGAATTTTTGCAATAAAATTATTAACATTAGGAAGGAGTAAACATTAACCAAATCCTGGAACATGTACATACAGAGAATTATTTTGCAAAGAATAGAGAGCCTCTTTCAAAAGCAAAAACAAACAAAAACCTTCCCCCATCACTCTCAAGGGATTTAGGTCCAGAAGTAATAGTTTCATTGTTCGGCATAAAAATCTGACTTGATAAGTCTCGGTGAATCTAGTTTGTGATGAATCATTACTAAGAATGAGATTTTTGCCTACTGACTTTGTAGACTCCTGGTTGATCGTCTCTAGGCTGCAGAGACCTTTACCCCCTTCACACACACACGTAAGTAGGTATCACCAGGAGACCTCCCAGATTATCTAGTTTGCCCTCCCACCCCAGACTGGTGCCAACTAACACATTCCAGAGAGTCCTGGACAATTCTGGACTCACCCAGCTGTACTTTTATAATTTCTTGGTCCAGTGTGAAACATCAACATTAGGAAGTTCAGAGATCTGTCCGAAATACCTACTCACACTACAGTTTAAACACATTTCTTATCTTGAACTTGGGGGATATAAAAAATCAAATCAGAAGAAATATTGTGGAAGACTAAAATTAACTAATTATAGACAAAGTTCTTCACATTTCTAAGGTATAATTCTATCCAATGTGCTCTTTTTGGTATTGAAAGTATGGGAAGAACTTCTGAAAATTATGTAACTACAAGTGTTAAAATAATCCTTTGTTATCTTACAAAATACAACTATTCTAGATAGGTGATGGATGGATAGAGAGAGATGGATATTTAATTTGGGCTAAATCATTCTAGTCTTTTTAGTTTGTCTCATTAAAAGCTACTTTAAAAACTTCTGCGGGTGTTCTCCAGATCTGGGCCACCTCCAAGTTACTCATGTTTTGTATCTGTTCATTCTCTAAGTACACTAGGTATTATACAATTTTGTGAATATATCATAACATACCTAGAGTGGATAAATCTATTGATTGACAGATATTTGGGTCATTTCAAATTCTAGCATATTATAAATAAAGCTTCTATATATATTCTAGTAAAAGTCTTTTTGTGAACATAGATTTTTTTTTTAATGTCTCTTGAATAAATACCTAGAAGCACAGTTGCTGGATCTTACATGTATTTTTAGTTTTTCCAAAAACTGCCAGAAAGTGTACCAAAGTAGTTGTACCATCTTGTACTCCCACCAGCAATTCATGAGTGCTCTAGCTGTGCTGCATCTTTACCAACATCAGGTGCTATCTTTGTAAATTTTGCTATTTTAGTCAGTGTATATTTTGTTTACATTTCCTTAATAGCAAATGAAATTCAATACTTTTTCATATGTTTTTGCCATTTATAAAATGTTTTTGCCGTTTATATACATTTTCATAAACGTTTCTTATACATTCATAAACATATTCATGTTCTTTGCCATTCATTGTTGGTGAAGTGCCTATTCAGTCTTCTCATCGATATACTATTGTATGGTTTAGCTTATTATTGTTTGTAGGAATACAATATTCATTTTAGATGCAAGTCCTTGGCTGGATGTGTATATTGCTAATGTTTTTTCTGGGGTATAACTTTACTTTTCATTTCTTAATGGTATGTTATAAACAGAAGTTTTTCATGTTGATAAAGTTCAATTTATTTATCTAGAGAGAGAGAGAAAGTTACTTAGTTCTTTCAAGGTCATGAAGATATTGTCCTTATTTTTGTGTAAAAGCATTATAATTTTTTCATTTAATTCTATGATCCATCTCTGTGGATTCTACGAATTCATTCATGCTATGAATTCATATCATGACTCCCGGGTTACGTGTAGAGTATGAGGTAGAAGTTGAGGTTCATTTTTTCAATACATTTATCTAGTTGTTTCAGGACCATTTGTTGGGAAGACTTTCCTTTTCCATTGAATTTCCTTTCCTCCTTGGCACTTTAGTAAAAAATTCTTTGTAATTCTGCAGGTTTAATTCAACACTCTCTACACTCTTCCATTGCTGTGTCTGCCTGTTCTTTCTCTAATACCACATTGTCCTGATCATTGGACTTTTATACCAAATCCTGAAATTAGATAGTATAAGTCTTCCAACTTTGCTCTTCTTTTTTTCCAAGATTATCTTGGCTATTCCAGGTCTTTTTCCTTTCCATGTGCATTTTAAAGGCAGTTTATCAATTTAGATCTTTTTTAAAGATGGTTGGGATTTCAACTGTCATAACATTAAATGTATAAATCAAGTTGGGGAAGATTGTCATCTTAACAAGACTGAGCTTTCTAAATCATGAAGTCAATCTATCCCTCCATTTGTTTAAATCTCTTTAATTTATTCCAGCTATGTTTTACGGTTTTTAGGATAAAGGTCTTGTATATATTTTGTTAAATTCATTTTTGATGTTATAGTAAATAGTGTTTTTAAAATTTTATTTTCCAGTCGTTTGATGCCAGGATATAAAAATACAATTATTGTTTTATATTGACCTTGTATGCTGCGACTTTGCTAAATCCACTAATTTTTGTTAGTGATTGTGTAGAGTTTTTTAAAGGATTTTGTACATGTACCTGTTGTCTGCAAATAAAGTGTTTTACTTCTCCTTTTTAAATCTTTGTATCTTTCATTTCTCCTGACTTATTTTACTGGCTAAGAATTCTAATACAATGTTGAATAGACAAAGTAAGCATAGATATTCTTGCCTTATTCTTTTCTTTTCTTTTTAAAGATTTTATTTTTAAGTAATCTCTACCCCTAGCGTGGGGCTTAAACCCACAACCCAGAGATTAAGAGTTGCATGCTCTACCAACTGAGCCAGCCAGGAACCCCTACCTTATTCTTTATCTCAGAATGAAACCACTCAATATTTCATCTTCCAGTATAATGTTAACTGGAGATTTTATGTAGATGTCCTTTGCAATATGGATATCATTTGCCTGACCTTGAAGATTTTCACCTAGAATTTCTTAGAATACAAGTTGCCTTGCTTTGACATATCTCCACTTTCATTCATCTAGAATACATCATTATTTTAGCCATGATTATGAATGATAAATTGTAGAGAGCTCATACATTTTCATTCTTTAAAATCTGTTGAGATTTGTTTTGAGAGACAATTACATTTCTGATTAATCCTTTTAATCCTGTCAGCCTTCATTAATATAAAATTATTTTTTTAAGATTTCTATGTATTTATTTATTTATTTGAAGAGAGAGAGACAGAGACAGAGACAGACAGAGAGAGCACGAGCAGGGGGAGGGGCAGGGGCAGAGGCAGAGGCAGAGGGAGAAGCAGGCTCCCCTCTGAGCAAGGAGCCTGACAGGGGGCTCTGTCCCTGAGCTGAAGGCAGACACTTAACTGACAGAGCCACCCATGCACCCCTAAAATTATGATTTTTTTCAGAGTAGATCTGTTTTCGTTTATCTTTAGTTCTAGGGTATAAGCTCTATCCTAGGTACCCTTGCTCCTGAGGTATGGCCTCCCTGGGGTCTGAGCTGCATTTCCAAAGACTGCAATTTCTCCACACTCTGATTGGGCTAGAGTTGGGTGGGTCCCTTGCGTGTCCCGTGACTTGGCCATCTGTTTGACCCTCATCCCTGGAGCCACTGCTCTCGGCTTAGGCCTCACAGACTCTCAGTCTGTACATGCAGAGCCCAACTCTTGACTACGTTCATGAGGGCAGTTCAGTGCTTCCCCATAGGCCCCTCATCTATAGTACCTTTCCCTGAAAACCCCAACTGCCTCAGGAGCCCCAGACGCCAAATCAGCCTCCAGCTCAGGGGTTGCTGCTCTCAGCCTAGGCTCTATCTTCTTGTTTATGGTCCCCCAAAATGCCTCCACACAGAAAACCTGAGCCAGTCTGGGTCCCACCTCACATGTCCTCACTCCACTGAAGATTATAAGCCTCCACTGCCCGCTGTTCAATGCCTAGAAAAACCGTATCATATACTTTTCTCCAGATTCATAGGTTATTTTGCTTGGTTTTATTCTGTTTTTTAACATTGAAGATTCAAGTCTGAGATCATTAGTCTGTCATAGTCAGAAGAAAAAAATATTATGTACATATTTTTTGTTTGAGCCAAAATAATATATATCAACTGTAAAGAATTATTTTTCCTAACTCATCCGATTTTTGCTGTGAGACAGAAAAGAAACGAATTGCTTGCTTGCACCAGAGACAATCTCCTAAGAATTGACATCATTAAATCTATTTCCTGACTATTGACATTGATAGCCAGGATTGATTGATAAAGCTTTCTTATGAAAGCTTTAAGGCCAAAAATAAAATAAACATGAAAATAAAGTAAGACTTGTCCAAATTCTCTTTTTTCATAGGCCTAGCAAATAAAAAAAAACATGTAATGTGCATGGCTACTTCCCACCATGTAAAAACACTTTATTTTCTATGTATCCCCAGTTAGGATAAATGATTTATAGCCTTACTGATAAATGATTAGCTTTTAAAGCAGATTGGCTGGTTCATTAGATTGCTTGATACAGGTGTAAAATTTAAAAACAGTTTCCATCAAGTATTTAAGTACTTGGAGCAAAAACTTCAAAAACTTGCATACTGTCTTAACCATTTGAATATGTTTGATTTAATGTTTTTTTCTCCAAATTCAGTTACATTTTTTTTGTGTGTGCAATACCCTAACATACAAGTCCTTGGATTTCACATTGATTAGGCTGCCTTTATCTCTTTATTTTTTTTTAAGATTTTTATTGATTTATTTGAATGAGAGAGAGAGAGAGAGAGAGAGAGAGCATGAGCTGGGGGAGGGGCAGAGGGAGGGAGAGCGAAGCCGACTCCCCGCTAAGTGTGGAGCTAGGCCCTGTAAGCTCCTCAGGGGACTCCTTGGAGGGCTCATGGCAGGAGGAGGGGGCTTGACCCCAGGACCCCAAGATCATGACCTGAGCCGAAGTCAGAGTTTAACCAACTGAGCCACCCAGGTGGCTTTATCTCTTTAAAGAACTATATGGCTCTTCTGCAAGCACAATCATTTAGGAATAGTGGAAGCCAAATAAGCTATACATATGTTTAGATAAAAGGATCTGGGGGCACCTGGGTGGCTCAGTCGTTAAGCATCTGCCTTCAGCTCAGGTCATGATCCCAGGGTCCTGGGATGAAGCCCTGCATCAGGCTCCCCGCTCATCCGTCCGGGAGCCTGCTTCTCCCTCTCCCACTCTCCCTGCTTGTGTTCCCTCTCTTGCTGTCTCTCTCTGTCAAATAAATAAAATCTTTAAAAAAATTAAAAAAAAAATAAAAGGATCTGTAAGAAGTTAAGTTAGTACCTAAAGGTAATTTGAGCACTCTGATGAATTTGTTATATTTGTTTTTCGGATTTTATTATTTCAACTTTAATAACCGAAAAATTGAAATAAATAATAGACTAGATTCTACATTGGTGGAAATTTTTTCTTCTAATGATAAGAAAAATTAGGTACTAGTTTTGAAGCGAAGCTTTATATTATCATTTTATGTAACAGAATGGAGGAATTATTACACTGTACAGTGGAGTAGTCTGATAATCAGAAAAAAATTAGCTTATCTGAAACAGCAAAAATGATTGATCTGGCATACTATCATGTCAAATGCAATCTCTGGCCCATGGTATTCACTTAATAAATGAATGTTGACTGAGTTAACCAGGCTTTCCACTACAGTCTGAGCCAAGATTCTAATTCAGGATGGCTTGACTCCAGAATTGGTACTCTTAATATCCTGCCCTGAATAATATCCTTAATATCCTGCAAAGAAACTTGCATTCTCTGAATAATTTTAAAATTCAGATTATAGCACCACAAAGGAATCGTCCTTAAATTTGACTACAAAGGAATCGTCCTTAAATCTGACTACTAATGAATCGTCCTTTAAGTTTAAATAAGTGTCAGTCATAGGGTTCTCATAAAAAGTCAAACTTGACCATAAATAGCTCCCTTCACATCTCTACCAACATACACACTGAGGGAAAGGTACTGAGGGAGAAGCCCACATAGCAATCTGTTTTGACGCTACAGGATGCATTGCCTTGAGCTTAAGGAAGCTTCCAGCACCCTTTGGATAAAGCATCACATTATTTATCTGAAGATGGCAGGAGCCTACAAGTTGATTGTTCTGCTCCCTCCTCTCGCTCCCCCACAAAGCTTTTGCAGTCAGAAGAGGAAAAGCAGGCAGAATTTGGAGATGGCCCACTGGTAATTTATCAATTCTTTTAACTGTGCTGCTATCATCATGCCTCATTAATCAAATTTTGATTTGGAAAATTGAATAAAAATCATTGTCAGATTTTCTTTCCTGTAATATCAATCTAAAGACAGCAAGGTTTTTTTTTTTTTTTCGGTTTAAAACAAAAACTATCGGCAGAGGGAAGATATAGGATCATGGAGTTATAGAATGTGATAGCTATAACAGATTATGCGTATTTGTGAACTCACTTTTAATGTCATGTATTTAAACTGGAAGTAATTTCCTTTTTATAATAGACTTTTTCCTTGAGAGTTATTTTTTGAGATCTACACATTAGCAGATTACACTATTTCTCCCCCAAACTTCAGACTCCAAAATAGGTCACAGCAGATTGCTAAAATTCAACGTGCATTCAATAAATAGAATACCAATGCTTTTCTTAATAATTTTATAAATTACACAATCTACTGAAAATTTGTTGTCTTACCTTTTAAAATCTAGTAAACATACAGTTTAACTCTTGATATAATTTTGAAATTCTACAGAAAAATACGGTTTCATAACAAATGAAAGACTCAAGACATAAAACTTATGTAAGAAAAAAGTAACAATGCTGTTTAACACCTACCAAAATATTTTCTAAAAGACTTAGCTAAAAAAATGCACATTTTGAAATATTGATTTTGACATGTTAAATTCATTTTAAGTTCATTTCAAAAGCAAAAAACTGACACTTTGTATATATCATATAGCTTCAGTTTAATTCACCATGTACATGACTGTCAGTTGTATTTATTATTTCCTATACACATGAAAAACCATAAACAAATGCTATTCTCCAAGTTATTTAAAACATACTAAAATTTGAAATCCCCTAGAGGACATTCACCAAATTTTATGGCTAATATCTTTACACTGCACATGCACATAATAAGAAACAGAGCTGTCATATTTACTTCAATGGATATTTATAATGAGATTTATATTTTTGCCAAGAAACTTGAGTTTCACAACAAATCAGATATGCTGAGACAATAAAAAATAAACATGGAAATTTATGAATTATTCCAAGCTATGATTTTACCATACAAATTACTTGACATCTGCAAGTAACTAAACCACTCTGCAGCAAATTCACCTTAAACCTAAAATGGGTCTGTGGAGCAACTCTTGAAACAAAATTATGGTCTGGAAGCTTTGACAGAGTGATATAATCAGGAGGTGGTGAGATTTCCATGGAACGTGTGAATATGTAACACTTCATCTACTATAAAGATGAGTGTCTCCTACTAGCTTTAAGATATTTTTTATTTAGGCAGATCTATGGGTGATAGTAATAGTGTTCTTTAAAATTACTTAAATAGCCAATATATTTACCTGGATTAAAATATGAGGTTGAACTATCATAAAACCACAGCAAGAAAACTTTCAGAGAAACACGGGTAAGCAAGAACTGGATTTCTGTCATTCAGAGAGCAAGGCGTGGTGCTTCTATCCCTCCCTGACTTGGAAGATAAGCTATGAACCATTTATGCTCAGTTTATCAAAGTTCCCCATGCCAGTCTTCTTGGAAAACATATACTGTACCATTAAGCAGCTATTTTAATTCCTCATGCCCTTACTTTTATAGAACAAAGTATTTGGGAAGAAGGACACGGAATCCAATTCCCTCTCCTCTCCAACCCCACCCCTCATCCCCAATGTTCTAAGGTACAGAAAATCTCAGAGGAAGCAATGTTGTTCCTAGAGAGAGTTTGAGAAATGTACAGAGCTTAGACATTTAGCAGAAAGAGCAACCCAAGAGTTTCTCACAGGGAAGAATTTTCTCAGACATCACCTTGCCTTTGAATGGCCACCAAACTAAACCTTCATAAACATAAACCGGTCATTCTTTAGTACATAATAATAAAAGTTTTCACAAGAACATACATGGAAATACCAGTAATTCAACAAAAGTTCAACACAGAGAGGGAAGCATAAGTGGAATAAAGGTGATGACTGGAAATTATTGAATTATTTACTTGATACACTATCCTGTAGCCAATGTATAATTGAAAGAGGGTATGTCCATAGTAAATAAAATGGGAAGGAAAATTCCAGTACTGATTCGATAACTTTCCTTTTGTCAATATTTTACTGAATGTTATTAAAGACACATAATAGTTGTTTGGGATGGTCTTCAGTATATTATTAGAGAAAAATGCTGCCCACGTAGGATTAGAAAAGACGACAACCTGAAAGGCTAATGATAGCATTATTATACTCTCATTTACTACTCTCGTTACTTAACACTAACACAAGTTTATATGCTCAGATTCCCCTGAATGTCTGCTCTCTCATTTCAGTGTGTGTTTTGAATGCAATGGCTTTTGATATCACATGCCTTAAATTCAATATTTCATCCTAGTAGGTGCAAGTACCTATTTTATTGTTTCACCTGCTGAAGTAAGACCCAAGTCGTTACATATTTAAATATATATTATTTAAGAATAAATTATTTTTATTCTTCTGTTATATTACATTTAAGCTTTAGCTGATGTTATAATTAGGTATAGGTAGATTATATTGTTTTAATAATGTTCATGTCAGGGAATTAAATATTTGTAGTTAAGAGGTAGTTCCAAGGTGAAATCCCTTCCCGAAAGCAGGGAGAGGAAAAGCAACCACCAGGGCCGAACTCTGGACCAGATCTGTCCCAAGCACTGTATGGCTACAATTCCACTTTCTCACAGAGTGAGAATTGCAGTTCCTATTTTATAGATGTGGACTGTGACGTCCCAAGAGATTTACTTGCCCAGGTTGGCAAGCAAGAAAATACGGGAACTGGGTTCCGTCAACACATTCTAAAATGCACTTGAGCCCCTGCAGTCTTCTTTAGGGAGCCCAGGATTAACGTGCATGCCTGCCCGGGCAGACTCAACATTTCATTTCATGTTAAATATTTTGTAATGTGTCCTTTTCTATCTTGAAATAAAACTCTTAGATCCTATATCCTGCCTACCTTCATAGTTTCAATCAATATATAGTCAATATAAAATCAATACTATAAAGTAATCGATCTGTCCAGTAGAACTAGTCAGAAGTGCACCAGGCATGCAACAGCCTCAAATGTAGTTGCACTGCCATCAGCCTTGGTATTTATCAAAATGGAATATGCTGCTTCTTAAAATCCCCAACAAAAACAAGCAAGTACAATCATCCTTTGATATAAAAAATAAATCCATAAATGAAGAACCCAATCTATGTAAAAATGTAAAAATAATTTTTATTTTGATGTTAAATGGGTTTAGAATCTAGGTTTGAGTTTTTCATCTATAAGACATGTCCAATAGGGGATTAGAAATTTGTGTAAGGAGCAGAAAATTCTTCACTGTATGAAATGTTTATTGAGTGTCTCACACTCCACTTACAAAATATCAGTGATACATCTCAATATTGTGAAAGTATGGGATGCCTGGGTGGCTCAGTCGGTTAAGCGTCTGCCTTCAGCTCAGGTCATTATCCCAGGGTCCGAGGATGGAGCCCTACATCAGGCTCCTTGCTCAGTGGGGAGCCTGCTTCTCCTTCCGCCTGCCGCTCCTCCTGCTTGTGCCCTCTCTGTCTCTGACAAATAAATAAATAAAATCTTTAAAAAATATATTGTGAAAGTAAAGACTGCACTCTAAAATTTGAAAAGGACTCCTAGGGCAAATCACATCACTCCTATGGTGTTTTCATAGAGATCATTAATATTCCCAGTGAAGAGTGCTTTTAATTATATTCCAGTGAAGCTTTTTTATAAGGATAAATGATTCGAACATATCCAGTTTGACTCTTAAGACATTATTCTTAAAACAACTTTCTAAAGACTCCTATTTACTTTCTTTGTCAAAACTGCTACGTTTAGACATCCCTGTGTAAGGCCAAAAGTTTCTACTTTGAACCAGAATGCTTCTTTGTGTATATTTCTATAACACTGCTTGTAAAACATTCTGTTTGTTGTTCTGTTTCCTGGAAGACCACCCTAATGTATGAATAAATATCCTGCAAAAATTCGGCTGACTCCTGGTTTCTGGTTGACCAATTGCTGTCACTTTGGTATAATCATTCAAAGGCCAAAAGAATGCGATTTTGTAAACAGAGAAAGCCCTGCATCCCAGTCACTACATTTTATCCTCTATCGTTGCCATTTAGGAATACACAAAGTTTAGTTGATTGGCACACTACTCATGATCCAGTATATTCATACTATTCATATATTTGATATATATACACACATACATTTACACACATATACGTAAGGATAGCTACCAGATGATGGATGGCATCACAACAAGAAGAAAGTCCTTGTTTATCTCATTTCCTGCTATAACCCCAGGGTTGAAAACAGTGCCTGGTATGTAGTTGGAGCTTAATAAATATTTTGCTGATGACTGAGGAGCTGGGACTTTATGCTGTGGTCTGTGGACGGCCACAGAGGGCTTGTTGCAGGGGGATAATATCCTTTCCTAGTTTTCAACTTCATTTTCTATAAGATCTCTAGTGTCTGTCAGCCCCAAAATGTTTTGATTCTAAATATGGGCCACACATCAAGTGGGACAAAAGATGCTGCAGGAGTCATTTTTCTCTTCTTTTCTGGTCATAAAAGAATGCGGAGTTAAACCTGCTCTTAAAGTGCATCTAATCTGTGCATGATCCCCTCTAGATTTTTAACTAAGAAATTAAGTAGACGCTACTTGAGTACCTTTGGTAACAGGGAATGAACACTACCTGTAAGAGCCTCCTTTATCTCTGCACAGTTCGGACACTTACAAAATGCTTCCTCATCTTGACCTCAAATGTGATAACCAATAATTCAGGGTTCTTCCAGATTATGTCTAACCACACTTCTGTGCAAACTCAATTCAAATCTGTGATGATAATAATTAGCCTTGCTGCATTTTCCCTTCTCCAGGCTAAATGGCCATCATTTATTCCCTCAATAAATATCTATTGTGAGCCTACGAAGTGCCAGACACAGTTCTGGGGATTGGGTGTACGGCAATGAACAAAACTGACAAAGTTCCCCTCCTTATGGAGTTCATATTCTAGTGGTGAAAACTGTAATAACAATGACTAGAAGTGATGGATGAATAATAATGTCACATAGTGTAAGTATCATGTTATATATGTACATGCATACACACATACATACATTCATATCACTATAAGAGGAAGGAGTAATATGGATGCTATTTTGGATAAGATGGTTGAGGAAGGGCTCTCTGAGAAAGTGGGAATTTAAAAAAGTGAGAGTAAGCCACATATATACATTGGGGAAGAACAGTTAGGTAGTGTGGGTGGCAGGTGCGAAGGCCCTGGGGCAGGATGGTTTTGGCTTGTTTAAGGACGAGCAAGATGAACAGACTAGAGTCAATTGAACTGCAGGAAGAGTTAGGAAAAAAAATGTAGGAGAGCTAGCCAGAAACTGGATTGCCTGGAACCTTGTAGGACAGAATAAGGAGGTCAGATTTGATTCTGTGTGATGGAAAGCTTATAGATTTCCTTCAAGTGCTCCTGAACTAATTAATTGACTTAAAACACCCTCACAACCTATATTTACCTCACATGAACTTACTGAATTTTCTCTACATGTCTTTTAAATCGTGGGGACTAGAAGTTAATGAAAACAACCCTAGATTGATCCGATCAACGATAAGAATAGAACTATTTCCACCCTACTTTTTAAAAAAAATCATTTGAGAGAGAAAGAGAGAGTGAGCAGAAGGAGGGGCAAAGGGAGAGGGAGAGAGAATCTCAAGCAGACTCCATGCTAACTGTGGAGCCCGACGCAGGGTTTGATCCCAGGATCCTGAGATCATGACCTGAGCCAAAATCAAGAGCCGGCCGCTTAACCAACTGAGCCACCCAGGTGCCCCTACCCTACTTTTGATAATCTATTAATAAAGTCCAAACTTGCAATACATTCTCTGGTGGGCCTATCAACTTGTTTCCTCCTGAACTTAGGGCCAAAGAACATCTTGGAGTCTCTCACAGTACACATAGTCATTGTCAAAATCTGCTGGTGCTGTATTTTTCTCTAGATTTTGACCTAGATCAAAACTTCAAGTTTATCTCTAATACATCACCATGTTTTGGAGAACCTGGATTTAAATCCCATCTGCCCTTTACTAGTTGTACAACCTTGACCAATTACTTAACTTTTGTATATTTTATTTTTTCATAAAGCGGGATTAATAATAGTACTTATATCATAAGTATTTTTTGTTAAAGATTAAATGAGATAAACAGATACACATTGCTTCGAACATGCCTGATGAATGGCAAGCAGTATATAAGAGTTAAGTATTTTACATAACATAATTAATCAGAAATTCAACTGTCTAAGAGAGTTAATGCCTATAAAGAAAAAAAATATTTGGTTGTTCACAGATTAAAGATGTTAGTTAAAAACAGAAAATAAAAAAATAATAAAATATTCATTAATGGCAAAAAAGTTAACTGTTTTCACTTTACATGAAATATATACACACACACATATATACATTCATGCATACGTATATTCATTTATAAATTATATATATGCATATTGACTTTATATATGCATATCCAACATTCTTTCTCATAACTCTGTAACCAGAAGCTCTGGATTCCAATCATACATGCATGGTCCTATATCCTCACACTACTCAAGACATTATTCTATGCCACAGAGGTCTGCGTTCCCAAATTCTATCCAGTGTAAGCCTTATTCTGTGCATGTTTTCCACCACCCCTGTCTCTCTGCTCACAGTGATCATGCTCTTTTCCAACAAAAGTCCTCACCACAATAATTTATTTTTTGACCGCAGCACTGCCATATAAGCTATATATCTGTTATCATAAACTCTTTCATTAAATATTTATTTAGCATCTACTAAATGTATATCTGGAAGCTGTCTGACATGGTGGTTGGTAGAGTAAGTTCCAACCCCATCTTCTTATTAGTTGTGTGACTTTGAACATTTATTTAGCCTCTCCAAGCCCCAACTTCCTCATCTGCAGATGGGGAGTAATAAACAGGACTCAGCTTACACGGTGTAGAGTGGTTTAAATGATAAAGTGTACATACAGCATCTGGCATTTTGTGGAATGCAAAGTAGGTAATAGTAATAGGTGGTTATTACCCAAGTTATTGTCTTAATCTTTCTAACAGACTATAAACTCCTTAAGGAGGTTTGTGTCCCATACTTCTGTATATTCCATACATCGCACAGTGGCATGAACTGCTAATGTTGTGGTTTGTTTCATCTTTGACTAGTTTTAATAGAGTAAGGAAATAGAAAGCTGTTTATAATTTTCTTCTTAATTTTCCTTTCCCCATTCCAAACAGCCAGATAGGTCTTTGTGCTATCTTTTCTTTCAGGGGATGATTATGTTTTATGATAGAAAACAGAGGTGGCCTGTAGGCAACCTCCCTTCCTGTTTTTTTTTTGGGGGGGGTTGTGGGGTTTTTGGGTTTTTTTATGTCTCTAACTTAATGTCATTGAGGGGATTATGCTAAGTATGTCAGAGATGGAGAGCACCTAACCCTTTTGAGGGGAAATAGGTAAGAACAGCAAGACAGAACGGAAAGATTACCCAAGACTATGGAGGGAGGTCGGAAACCAGTTCCTTCTTGGAGGTAAGGGGTGGTCGGTAATACTTCTGGAAGGCGTATGGAGAGCAGGTTTCCAACCCCAGGGAATATTATTAGAATATTTCTGGAGAGGAGTATGGGTAGCAAAGTCACCAAGCTTTAAAAGAATCTTTGGGCTTGGAAAATAGAGAGTACTTCTTATTTTTCTTAACAAATCTTCATGTCATGATTTAAAACATATGCATGTATAATTTTGATAAAAATAAGAATCAACAGGGGCGCCTGGGTGGCTCAGTCGTTAAGCATCTGCCTTCGGCTCAGGTCATGATCCCAGGTTCCTGGGATCGAGTCCCACATGGGGCTCCTTGCTCGGCAGGAAGCTTGCCTCTCCCTCTCCCACTCCCCCTGCTTGTGTTCCTTCTCTCACTTTGTCTCTTTCTGTCAAATAAATAAATAAAATCTTCAAAAAAATAAATTAAAAAGGATAAAAATCAACCTAAAAGGATCAAGTATTACAAAAAGTACTTGTTAAACACTAGTCATGGCTGTTCTTACTCTGATCAGATGTCATAGAAAGCATCTGATAAGAAGAATTCTACCTGTTTCCTCTAGTAAATCATAGGAGATATGACTTAAAAAAATGAAAAGCCTTCTTTTTTTAAGTTTGGGCTATATCAGATCTTTAAGAAGTATATTTCATTGCAAAAATATCTTGAGCATATGAGTCTACAAGAGAGTTGATGATTCTATTAATTTTCCAGTAAATACAGAAAATAAAAAGGCATTGACCCAGATTTTCATACCTCCCACTACCAAAAAAAAAAAAAAAAAATTAAGGGTAGACTTTTTTTAATGTACCAAGCAGAAAATTCAGAAAATTTTTCTGTTTATTTATCTATCTACCCTCACTCTACTGAAATTGATCCAATTCAGGAAGCATGCTATATAAAAATCTTGATCTGTAAATAATAGGGGCTCAATAAGAAAGAGTAGAAGCATGGAGAAAATTCTGGAACTTCTATGAAATATAGAAAGTAAATAAATGTTGGTGTATTTTAGTAAGACTTATTTATTTTTGATGATAAAAATACATAATCATTATATGCCATTTTGAAAAATAGTAGCAAATATAAAAAAAGAAAATTAGAAAATCACTACAAATTTAATTCCCAGAGAATAAGCTCTCCGGAGGAAGCTGGTTATTTTCTCCTGGGCATTTTGTGATAGATTTTCAAAACATAGCATAAGTAGTTGTTTATTCCTTAACAGATCCATATCTCTATTATATTCCCTACTCTTTTATTTGTTAGAGCCCTGTGCTTATGCTAATTTATATAAGCTCATTATACATTTATTTTGTAACATTTACATTGTTTATTGTTTGTTACAAATTTTTTAACCAATTGATATTGATCTTCTAAATCTATTCTTCTTAGGTGGAAAAATGTTCATTTGTGATATAGTGAAACTAGCTATTTTTTTTCCAAGATTTTTTCCATTTCCATTAATAGTAGAACTTTCTCCCCTAACGAATGCTTCAAAATAAACATTAACCTCACCACATGCAGACTAGAGTTGCAATACTGTATTGCATATTTAAAACTTGCTGAGAGTAGATCTTAAAGACTCTCATCACATACACAAAAATGTGTAACTCTATGTGGTGACAGAGGCAATCATTCCACAATATCTACATATATGAAAATCATGCTATACAACTGAGTACAATGTCATATGTCAATAAATTTAATTAATTAACTAATAAATATTAATGCCATTTTTATTTGTAAGTATGCATTTATTGTATACTAAATTATTGTGCATGTTGTGTTTCTTTCTCAGCTATTCTGTTTCATGGATATATACCTTGTTATATACAAATATTACATTGCTTCTACTATTATCTCATTATATGTTATAATACATGATAAGGCCTTACCAAGTATATTAAGATTTCATAGGAAGATTCCTAAACTTCCTATTCAACTAGATCTTATCTAATTTTCATTTCAAGATGAATTTGAGTATATTTTGTCAAGATCCAAGAAAGATTCAGTTAAGAGTTTTAATTGGAATAATAGTAAATCCATATTCATTTACAAAGACAATATTTTCCACCTCTCTTCTCACTTGGGAAATGGTTTGTCTCTGAATTTATAACTTTTTTATTTACATAAAGTTTTAGTCATAAAGGTTGTTCATGTTCTTGCTAAGGGTTCCAATTAAACTTTTCATGTCTTTATGTAGTTTTTGATTTTACTTTTCTACTGTCATTGGGATGTAATTTTCTCATCAGAGGTTTTAACTGGTTGTTTATATTCAACAAATCTATGTGTTTTTAGTTTTAGTTTTATGTATGCTCATTTAGCCAAACTGATCTATTTGGTACATTTTCAGTTGATTCCCAAAGTAAACAATAAGGTTAACTATATATATATAGTTGGACTTGTTGCATTTTTCAGAACTTCCTGACCTGTTAATTATTGATGGCGATGCTGTCGTTTTGTTGTTTAGTTTGTATTTTTTTTTAATAGCCAGGTCTTTAGTGTTAAAATGTTTGCTATCAATTTGTGATAGATTTTGCCATGTGAGTAAAATATCTTTCCATTCCTAGCTTTCTCTCTCCAACAGAATCAAGGATTGACTTTTTATTGTACACCATTAACTTCATATTAAGATCACTGGTATACCAAGAGTAGGTGGTTGAAGCATTCCACATCAGGGCCAGAAAATAAAGGGATTCATTAAAGACAATAATACAACCAACCCTAAGTCACTCTGCTTTTTATTATCACCAGACCTCAGCAATTCTAAACAGTGTTAGTGATAAAATTTTCCTCCCAGAAATAATTTTGTGTTGATCAAAGTTCAAAAAACTTGTTATTGTTACCATTGTATTTTCATAATATATATGTAAGCTTCAAGTTAGCACATTTTTTATTATCTATCCCTTAATAAACACTGTATTATGTGGAGGTTAATATGGAGAACTGTTGGTTAGATAGTCAACCCCGATGCACATGGGTAAGAATTTAAGTTCAGTTATATTTTTCCTTTATAATCACTGTGCTTTCATTATTTATACCTAATCTGATTAAATGCAGAAATATGTAGTGCCACATGACTTAGTGACACAAATAGCACCCAGAGCAAGCTCAAACAATTCTGAACCATTATGAACTTCAGAAGTTTTTACCAAATACAACAGAATTTTATTATGAATTTTCTGGTGAAGATATTTCAGCAGAAAAATTTCAAATATGACATTTGAAAGCCACTAGAAGAAGTAATCCAAGGAAACACAGATAGAGTTGCAATTTCTAGAAAAGTAAAACAGGATTTTTGTGAATCTCAAAATAGGTTTAACCATACGTTTATGACTTTCCTTAACTATTTGTGTACCTGTTGTTGTACGAAATGGAACTTCTCAAAATTAAAATTTATAAAAATTATTCTTTGATCAAGTAGGAGTGAAAACAAATTGACAAAAATAACTATACTGCTGCCAAACATAAATATAGTTTTAAAAAAATCATTTGCCGAAGGCTTGAAAACAGAAACTCTAATGTTAGTTCTCATGTCTTTGACCAATATGTTGATATTGGTCAGTACTTTTCTTTATTTTCATTTCAAAAAATGCATTAATATGATTTACAAATGTTAATTTAGTACCTCTTTTCTTATACTGTAATCTTAAATTATTTTATTGGCAAACATACATATATATGAATATGTGTATATATATGTCATTCAATAAAAAAAGTTTTATTATATTTTTGTGGTTTTATTTTACTGTATTAATTTCATGATTATTATTGAAAATAATTTGTCACATAGAGAAGCAAGATGTTAAAATGATCTATTCTGAGTGTCTAGTATTCTAGGTATGCCATCAACTAAGATTATGTAATTTATTGAATTCACAGATTCCCTGATACTAAATCATCCTTTCATTTCTAGGATCAAGCTAAAACTGGTAAAGATAAATGACTATTTGAAGTTACATTTAATGTCATGTTGCAAGTACTTTAATTAAGATTTTGCCACAGGATTTTTTAATTTGATTTGCAAGTAATTTTAATTAAGTTTCTGCCATGCAGTAAATGGTCTCTCTCTTTTTCCTATTTTCTTATCCAAGTGTGCTAATTTATTAAAAATTTCTAGGTAGCCATGTTTTTAGCATTCTGGGCCAGTTTATGCAGCATTCACTTTCTGTTTCATTTTTTTTAACCCCTCCACAAATGACAAAGCTTCAAACCTTTGAAAAAATGTTTTGATCAAACTTTTAATAATTACCAATGTTGTTTACTTATTCATGTTTCTCAATTGCTGAGGTATCTCATTAAGATTTTCAGCTTATTAGCATAGAGTTAATGTAGTAATCCATAAAGTGTTAAATCAATATTTATAATTATATATCATTTCTCTTTGTATTATTTTCTTTTCTTACTATTTTGCTAATATTTGCCAGAAGCTTGTTGATTACTTGGTCTTCTGAATTAACAGCTCTTAGATGAATTACTTCTACAGTTTGTTTTCTCATTCAGTAAATTTTGTTTTTATTTCTGTATGTCACCCTTTTAGGATTTATGGGGTATATTGAATAGAATGTTTAATTTTTTTATAGATTTTATTTATTTATTTGAGAGAGAGTGAGCGAGAGAGAGAGCAGGAGTAGGGGCAGAGGGAGAGGGAGAAGACTCCTCACTGAGCAGAGAGCCCAACATGGGGCTCCAACTCAAGACACTGGGATCATGACTGAGCCACCCAGGTACCCCTAGAATGCTTAATTTATTTATCTGTATTTATTTCCATTTTTTATTTTAGGACACAAGCTCTGAAAGCATGAATTTATCACAGAGTTTAGCTTTGGCAACCACTGCCATGTTTTGATAAATTTTCATGTATTATGGCATTTTCTAAATCTTATTCCTTAAACATTTAACTTCTCTCTTAATTTAGCCAAAAGATCTATTTTTTGAAAAGTTATTCTGTCTTATGAATATTTATCAATATGACATGTGAAATGCCTACCTCTTTGCAATTTTTTTTAAGTAAGCTCTACACCCAACATGGGACTTGAACTCAGGATCAAGAGTCTCATGCTCTACACACCGAGGCAACCAGGCATCCCCTGTAATTTACTTTTACAAATGGAACGTGCTAGTGGGTCTATGGCTTTTGGCAAACGTAGAGTTCTGTGACCACCACCACAATCAAAATACAGAATGGTTCCATCACTGCTTTGCAGCTCCATTAGTAGTCAATTCCTTGCCTACCTTTAATCCATGGCAAACACTCATCTGTTCCCCATCTCCAGAGTTTTGCTTTATCCAGAATTTCATATAAGGAAATCATACAGCATGTAGCCTTTTGGGTCTGATATGTCTCACTTAGCAGAATGTATTTTAGATTTAACTGTTTTAGCACATATCAATAGTTCTCTCCTTCTTATTGTTGAGAATTTCATTGAATGGATGTACCACTATTTGTTCAACCATTCAGCTATTGAAGGACAATTAATTCTTTCTGCTTTGGGTAATTATGACTAGAGTTTCTATAAGCATTTACGTACAGGTTTTTGTGTGACCTAAGATAATATTGCTCTAGGGTAAATATCTAGAAGTGAGATTTATGGGTCACAATGGCAAGTGTATGTGTAATATACAAGAAACTCACGATTATTTTAAAGTGCCTGTATCATTTTGCATTCCTACCAACAATTTATGAGAACTCTATATCTTTGCCAGCACTGGTCGGTGTTTTGAGTTTTTATTTTTTTCCTTTTTCCATCTTAGCCATTTCTAGGACATGTAGTAGCATCTTACTGCAGTTTTAATTAGCATTTTCCTAATAACTGATGATGCTGAACATGGTTTTATGTGCTTCTGGACATCCATAACTTTTATATTTTAAAATTTATATATCTTGTGATTAGTGATTTATCTAAACATTCCATGGAATCTCAAAAAAGTGTATCTTTACACCATCTGACACATGTCAATATATTTCAAAGTGCAATCCTTAAGATGTGTCAATTAATTCAATTTTATTAATTACATTATTCAGGTATATCATTACATTTGTGTGTGTGTTCTACTATGCAGTTTTAAATGTGTGGTAAGAGCTCATATTACAATTCTGTTTCTACCAACTTTTACCCATACTTCCAGAATTGAATGTTTTATGCATTCTGATTTCTCACTTTCCATATAAAGAACAGTACTGAAGCTTGGTTGAGTTTTACAGAGTTTGTGATCATAATGACTGGTTCTGTTCCATGTCATTCATTTTCCCTGGAATTCTAGACTTGCTATCATAAAATTCGGACCCCTGCTTTCTTCTACTTGCACAGCCCTCAAACACTTTATTCTTTGATTCAGAATTTATCTAATTATTCGACTGTCACTTCAGTCGAATTACTATTGCAGTTAGCACACTATCATATCTAAATTTGGATCTCTGTTTCTGAAGTGTCTTTTAAAAGTTACACCATGTTACAGTATCGAAACTCAGAAAGTTATCATGTATGACTGAAAACTTTTCAAAGCTAAGAGAGGTTGATAAAATGATGAACATGTATAATGAAGAAACATGATTTAGAGACCAGATTTAGCTCTAACAAATACGCAGATGTGCCCTGGGACTTTTCCATAACCTCAGATGTCGCTCTCAACCTGGAAGGTGCGGAAGAGGTTAAGGTGATGAAACTGGTTTGTGAATATTCCACAATATTGAGATCATTTAAATAACCACAGATGACAAAAAGTGATACTGAAATATCTTGGGCTTCTTCTAAGCAACGAAGGCTTAGACTCAAAAATCAAACTTGGTGTAGTGTTCCATGATTCATTATTTGCGTATGACACCCAGTGCTCCATGCAGAACGTGCCCTCTTTAATCAAAAACTAATGATGTAATGTATGGTGATTAACATAACATAATAAAAAAAAATCAAACTTGGATACTAAACCAGGGGATGTAATTTGTGGCCAAATGTTGGCAATTGCTGTTGCATTAAAACATAATATGTGCACGTACTTAGTACTCCTTCCCTCCAATCCCAAAATGGGCCTTTAATGTAGTATAATCTATGAGATACTTAGGATACTTCACCATTCCAATTGTTCTTAGGTCATATATGTCTGCATGTTTTATAATTAAATTACAGAGCGTTTGGGCATAAGTTTATTTAGATCAAATCCATTTGCTCAGCTGATTTTAATTCTTAAACTGTGTCTCCTCGAAGACCATGAATTCCCCATTCTTCTTAATTTCTATTTCAGTAATCTGCTATGGCATGCCTTCGAGCAATTCTTTCTAAAGCGGAATGTGGGAGATATATTTTATAAACTCTTAAGTATTTGAAAATGTTTTTATGTGACTATTATATGCAAATGACCAGTTAGGGGGAAAGTAAGAAATCAAGCATAACAATGGGGAAAAGGTGAATAATTATTAAATATCCTGTCACAGGAGGGATTTCTAAGCATAAGCAACCATGAAATAAGACAAATTAAAAAAATGAACAAAAATAGCATAAAACTTCACAAAGAGAAAATATAAGTGGCTAACAGACATATAAAAAAATCAATCAGAAGAAATACAAATTTTAAAAAAACATGTTTTAGATTATTAAGAGTGTAAATATATATTTAATTTAGGTTTCAGTTTGATAAAATAGCATTAGCATTTACTTGCTGGTGCACGTATTAAAAAAACAAATTTGCTAAAACACAACTTAGTATATTTCAGGAGATTTAAAAAAATCATAGTACTTTTCATTTGAATGATTCATTTTATAAGAACATATTTTAAGGAAATGATCAGAAAGTGTCAGCAATGTTTACAAAACTTATATATACAGATAAACATTGCAACAGAATATATGATAGTAAAAACTGGAAAAATTGCATGCCCTGTAATAAAAGAATGTTTATATAAATGGTGAATTATTGAGGTGAAATAATATTTGTCATCAAAAATGTGCTCATAAAGAGCAAATGAATGAGAAAAATCATATACTAAAAAATCAAGAAAAACTAAGGGCCCAGAAAGAAATCCATGCTTATTTGGTCAATTAATCTATGACAAAAGAGGCAAGAATATACCTGTGTATATGTGAAAAAGACAGTCTCTTCATAAATGGCTCTGGGAAAACTGGACAGCTACATGCAAAAGAATGAAACTGGACTGTTTTCTTACACTACACACAAAAATAAACTCAAAATGAATTAAAGATCTAAAATGTGAGACCTGAAACCATAAAATTCCTAAAAGAAAACATACGCAGTAGTCTCCTGGACATCAGCCTTAGCAACGTATTTATGAATATGTTTCCTCAGGCAAGGGAAACAAAACCAAAAATAAACTATTGGGACTTCACCAAAATAAAAATGTTTTACACAGCTATGGAAACCATCCAGAAAACAAAAAGGCAACCTAAAAATGGGAGAAGAGATTTGCAAATGATTTATCCAATAAGAGGTTAACATCTAAAATATGTAACTGAACATAATAAAAAAATAAAATATGTAAAGAATTTATACAACTCAACACCAAAAAAACCCAAAAATAATCCAAATAAAAATGGGCAGACGACCTGCACAGACATTTTTCCAAAGAAGACCTACAGATGGCCAACAGACATATGAAAAGTTGATCCACATCACTCAGCATCAGGGAAATGCAAATCAAAACCACAATTAGGTATCACCTCACACCTGTCAAAATGGCTAGTATCAACAAGACAAGGAATGAAACCTACTGGTGAGGATGTTGAGAAAAGGGAACCCTGGTGCTCTGTTGGTAGGAATGTAAACTGGTGTAACTACTATGGAAAACAGTATGGAGTTTCCCCCAAAAATTAAAAATGAAAACACCAAATGATCCAGTAGTTCCACACTGGGTACTTATTCAAAGAAAATACAAACACTAATTCAAAAAGATATATGCACTCCTATGTTCATTGCAGCATTATTTACGATAGCCAAGATATGCAAGCAACCTAACTGTCCATCAACAGATGAATGGATAAAGAAGATGTGCTATATTACTCAGTCACACAAAAGAATGAGATCTTGCTACTTATGACAACATGGCAAGGCCTAGAGGGTATTATGCTAAGTGAAATAAGACAGAGAAAGACAAATACCATATGATTTCACTTATATGTGGAATCTAAAAAACAAACAGATTCAGAAATATAGAAAACAAATTGGTGGTTGCCAAAGGAGAGAGGTGTGGGGGGAAGAGGTGAAATAGGTGAGGGGATTAAGAGGTACAAGCTATCAGTTATAAAATAGCTAAGTCAAGGGAGATGAAAAATATAGCACAGGGAACACAGTCAATAATATCGTAATAACTATGTAAGTTGACAGAAAGTAACTGCACTTATTGTAGTGAGCATTGCATAATGTAATAGAATTGTCAATCACCATATCCTGAACCTGAAACTAATATAACATTGTGTATTGGTGATACTTAAATGGTAAAAAAAAAAAAAATTTAAGAATAAAGAGTACAACACATATCAACATTGTTCAACTTGATAAAAAAGGTATATTTTTAAAGTATAGAAAGAAATATATATAAAAGTATGAACAATGGTTGGTTCTAGACAGTGGAATTAAAATGTTTTTCTTGCTTTTTTTCAATTTGGATATAAAGTAACCACAGTGTCAATAAATTATATGACCTTAATGCTCTGCTTGCTGTATCTCCAAAATGGCTTTTATAAACTAGTATTTCCACATGGAAGAGTATTTCTCAGAGTGAGTTCCCCATAATTCTAGGCACCCATGGTGCTCAGTTAGGTGAGTCCCAGTTGCAATGTGCATGTGAAACCATATGAGCATATGGCTCATAATCTTTGCAGAGATTCACAATGCTCATCAGCATAATAAAGACACTGAGAAGTTTCCTCTTGGAAATATCAAAATCAGTTTAATTATTGTTTCTCAGCACAGTCCAAACCTACTTGACTTTAAAATTTCAGATAACAACTCTTAAGAAGATGTGGCAATGCTCTCAATGAAATACACTTTAGGAGGGCCACCTGCGTGGGTCAGTCAGTTAAGCAGCAGACTTTTAATTTTGGCTCAGGTCATGATTTCATGGGTGGTGAGATCCAGCCCTGCATGGGGCTCTGGGCAGAGCAGTGAGTCTGCTTGAGGATTCTCTCCCTCTGCCCCTCCCCCCACTCACTTATGCACATTCTCTCTCTCTCTCAAATAAATAAATCTTAAAAAAAGAAAGTACACTTTAGGAAATATTGATTGTGATTGAAGTGCCCAAGAGATTTAAGTAATTATTAGTCAGCATGTGCTTTAATTATTATGTGTCAATGAAAGTTGAATTAAAATTAAATATGATTTTGACCTATTCATAAGCAATAATTTTATCATATAATCTTCCTAAGTACATTTCAGTCTAAATAATTAAAAATCAAATACTGATACTATTGATATTTCTTATATTACAATCGGTAGATTGTGTAGTTGTGGTTAGGTAAAGGCAAATAGAGAAAGAGATAAAGAAACAGAATTGTTACAAAGTAGCAGGTGACATCCTAAATGCTCATCTTTACTCTGCAGCTAACTCTTGGCTTACTTTGCAAAGCAGAGATTAATGCTCAGGGGTTTAGGTACAGGTTGATATGTTAGCTATGATACCTGCTTTTTACAGTTCCTCTTGACTTTCCTTGCTTGGAATGATTGCTGAGGAGAGCTGAAAATGAATTGTCTTCAAGAACTTTATCATTTTGCTTTGAGAAATGTTGTCAACCCAAAAATATTTCCTTTTGGAAAAAAAAATTAATTATCCCAAGGCCTTAGCCTCTAATTCATAATACACCCAAGGAGCTGAAAGAATACATTTAGCTTTCACATGACACGGGGGAAATGAATGAGCTATGTGAAGGGAGCTCACTTTACACACGCCAGAGAGAGGGTTATAGCTGCTACATATCAAGAGATATGTATTAGATGTGGAGGGTCCAATGTTGTGTAGAACACAGAGGAGATGTCAGCTATAACTAGTTGGATGAAGCAGAGGCCAGAGTTCTACCTACAGCAAGAGGAATTTCCTAATCTGTAGGCTGTTGGGGGGTCCTGTGGCCCAAACTTCCACTTTAGCAGGTTTCTCATGAGATTCTCCGGCCAATCCAGAAAAGGTAGGCCAAGGATATTCATCCAAGGCTACAGGACAGCGTGCTTGAGGGGCCTCAATATTTGCCAGCAGGTTAGTAGCTGCCCAGCATCCAAATCCACCACTATTGGTTTGCTCCGATCTCCAACCTCAGCTTTTGAGGTCTTTTACTATTTGTAACTTTGATGTTCTGCCACTCTTCCATTTTGCTAAATGTTACTCCTCTTCATGTCAAGTCTAACTTTTGAAGTTGGGAATCAACACAGATTACTTTTCCTTCCCTCAGCTGGTTGCAGGGCCCCAGGGTCAGTACTGTTGGTGTCTGCAAAGAGCTTCCTGCCCCTCTGCCTGTGAGTAGTGTGAATATTTGCCTTCTTCAAAAGGCCACGGCATCCTAGTTCAGAGGAAGGCCTGTAAGAGCCCAACTCCAGGGATAAGACTCTTGGTAAGCTCACTATTTAGCAATTTTTCCCTAAAATATGAAGCATGACTAATGAAGTGAAAATATTTCAATATAAGAAGCGATGGGGAAATACACAGAACTTTACAAAGAGGTTAAACAATGTCCCAATCACAGCCTTCCCAATTGCATTCACAAAGGCAACCCGGCACAGCAGTGAAGAGCTTGGACTCTGAACCCAGTTCCTCCTCTTCCAAGGTGTAGGACTTGAGACAAATGACTTAACATCACTAGGTCTCACTTTCCTCATCTCTGAATGGGGTCATTTTGTGACGCAGTTAAATGAGTGAACACTTGAAATGCTGATAGCGCCCTGTCCTGTGCTTAATAAGCACTGGATACATGCTACCTATGGGAGACAGCGAATTCCAAGGAGAGCAGAAATCATGACCTGTCTTGAGTTCTTTTCCTCTTCTTAGTATTTCACTTGGAGAATCTGGACTTTTGTGGATATGAATTGATAATAACAGTGATGGCAGGTCAGCAGACTTGGATTTGTATTTTGTGAAAATATTTACTCCACAGGCACAGCAGCCTGATGGTGAAGAGTAACCTACTAGTAAAATATTAGGCCATTTTCCCCCATAATCACTTCAAACGTGAAGCAATAATTGCCTAATGCCTAATATCCTGAGTAAATTCAAAGCAACCTAATCAAAGAGGTCTTTATACCAATTCTTGGAACTCTCTACCAGTTTCGACTTTATAAAATGTGTCTCCACTGACTCGGAGTATCACTCGAATCCACATCATTTTCAGTATGTACAGTAACAAAGTAAACACTGAACACAACCTTGTTAGCATAGAAATGAAGAAGAGAGGTAAGGACAGGGGTTGAGATGAAGGCCAGATCAAACAACTTCATTTTGAAAAAGTGTATGACATTTTGCCCTTTTTTTCTTAGTACAACACAAATAAACAATGAGTGTTTAAGCCAAATGTATGCTCTGGAATGTGCAGCAAGCAAACAGTGCTTTTAGATACTACCTTTAAAATCACTGGAACCTCCATACATATAAAAAAACCCCACAGCTACAAACACAGGTTTCTGAAAGAGCCCCTAAGCTTTGCTGAAGCTTGGTTCTACCTTTGTTCTTTGCCCTTTGGACTAACAGTCTTCCTAAGGTTCTGTTGGCTGGTAATGGGCTCTTATTTATTTATTTTAGATTCATTTAAAGGGATTGAGATTTGAAAAATATTTTCCCTATACCTAGAAGTTTCATTGTACCTGGTTACTTAAATAACAAAACACATTCTTGCAAATAATGCTGGTGAGTGCTTTTAATTGTACATGGTGCTGGAATTTTTGTGTGGATTTTTTCAAAGTATGTGACATTGAGCAAAAAAATCCTGGCACAAGAACCAGGGATTCTGGGCCTAGACCTCGCTTCTCTTGCCTTGTGATGTTGGCAGTAAAACAGGCACAGTCTTTCGCACAGTGCCTGGTCCCTAGTAGGTAATCAGCTTCTATTTGTCAAATGACTGAATGAATGACCTTTCAGAGCTCTAGTTTTCAGAGCTGTAGACTGTGGAATCATATCTACTTCCGCAAGTGCTAGACACTGAAACGATGCAGATAAAACCATGTAAGGTACATAAAGATGCTTTCCAGAAGTATAAACCATTATCGTCACTGCGATTAAATATTACACATTTTTCGAAAGCAGGTTACCAACCAAGCTAAAGAGTAGTAGCCAGACAGATCACGGTTCCAGTACAGATTCTGCCATTTACCAGTTGGGTGACCTTTGTAAGTTATTGAATCTCTTATCACGTCTCAATTTTCACATCAACAAAATAGAAGAAAAATATTTATGCATACGATTGAGATGCAAATTAATTGACATAATGTATGCAAATTGCTCAGTCCAGTTTCTGGCATAGGAATTATGTTTATTGTTGCTTTTGTTGCTTTAATTACCACTGCTACAACTATACCATAATTTAAATGATATATATGTGACAATGTCCTATACTTTAAATGTATCACAGGCACACACAACAGAATGATAATGATTTGCTTAATTCGGATAAGTTCTTCCTCAAAGTAATTGATAACAGTAGAATGATAACTGCTTTGACACAGCAGTGCAGAAGAGAAAAATCTTACATGTTGATTTGAATAGGTGTGTATATATATATATATATATAGATTCCATATTTTATTTTAAGAACTTTACTCATCACAATGAAATATTTAGCCAAGATAATCTTTCAGCATGCTATCAAATCATGAAAAAAAACAGTAAATTCATATTTACCCACTCAGTGTATTATAAAATACCAAAAGTCAACGTGATGGCTTTACAGTATGGATACTGTAAACATGTATGCCTCTTGTTCAACTTTTCAGATCAAACCCGTAAGTTCCCATCCTGCTTCAAAATATTGTAACAGAAAGCAACTCAAGAAAAGTAATAAAAAGATGTGACTGTCATCTGCAAAAACAAAACAAAACAAAAAACAGCCCAGTCTAGGAAAGTCAAAATACTTAAGGCTAAATGGTATTAAATAGAAACAAAATTATAATGATAATACAAATAGTAATAAGAACTGCCACAAATTAGAAAAACATACCTTCAAACACGATTTGAGTTACACACAATACAAAAATTTCCTGGATTCCGTGATCATTTGAACAGAGTGGCTTTTCTATTTAGAGTTCAGGAGCTTATTCACCAAGATTTTCATCATAAATCAACTTTTTAAAAAATTACAATTAAAAAAACAAGTTGACTTATGAAAATAAGCATTAAAACTCCTCGAGACTTTTTTCCTTCTTTCCAAGGGTCTTTTAGAAAGTGCCTATGCCTTCGCAACCAATTATTTTCTAATTGTACATTATTACTTTGGCCTGCAATCAGTATGCCCTTCCCCATAACAAACAAGGAAATAGAACAGGTAATATCTGAAACTAAGGTAACATGAAAAGCACCTTTCAGCGGCACATCACAGAAACTACTGCCCCTGGGCGCTCAAAGGGAAGCCCCACAGTTACCTACAGGCTCTGTCGAGGACTGGCTTTTTTTCCCAGGACACCCTGATGAGGGAATATAAACCACCAACAGCCCAACTCCAAGACAGAGTCAGGGAAATTCAAGGGTTCATTTTCTTTTGGGTAGAGGAAAAGTCATGTGCATAATGTTCCGCAATTTCAGCAAGGATTTATTTGTCAAAGTCTGGCGGACTGGGTGTCGATCTCCTCCGACACTAGACCTCCATAGATTCTACTCTAGTAGAAGCAGTTGTCGTAGGAGTGGTGGCTGTGAAATGAGCACTTGTCTCATGAAGGTTTATGGTCTTTAACCTAACCTCACTGAGGACAATTCTGTATTAGGATCTCCACTTGACAGAGGAAGGCAACAGTTCCAGTAAAGGGACACAGTTTCCTCAAGGATATGCAGCTGTATGCAAAGCTGGTATCCGGAAACCCCTACGCTTACACCCTACTGAGATAGTCAGAGAACTAAATAATCCCTCTTCCCTCTGAGCACAGAAAACTTCTACAAGACATGAACCATAAAGCCGATTTAACTGATGACCTTCCTTCTTCCCCACTAAATGAGTCTTCAGTGCCTGCATCAAGGTTATTTGTAGAGGAACCTACAGTTTCCAAATTGAACCTTCTCTTCCGCTGCTTGTGATAATTACAGATGTAAAATCGGGTTAAAATTACCACCCTTAGCACTTTGAAGGGGAACATAGACCCTACTGGAAAGGGGCCCTTCTCCTGTGTGCTTATGTGTGATTCAAGGGCAGTGGGGGAAAGGCTCTGGACCTCAAGGCTTAGCAGTTGGTTATTCATGAGAAGTAAACTGCAGCCATACCTGCTCCTCCAGTAAATTCTGCTTCCATGAGTCACAAGAACACTGCCCGAGGAGAGGAAGGGTAGCAAAGAACAACAATAATCCCAATTTGCCTCATCCTAACATTATTTCTGCCTGCAACATTAACTGTGGAGGAGACGTCTGATTCCACTCAGAATTCAAAACGCTTTAACACACAGCCATGGGTCTTTTCAGGAAGAAAGACATAGGATTGAGAACAAGCAGACCTAAAGATTGAAAAAATAGACTGCTCTTGGTAATTGCTCTGCATATTTGCACGTGCTAGTGCTTTCTACACTGAGTTTTTGGGTTGGCAATTGTAGTCCACTGTTTGTCCTGGGATCTGCAAGTGCTACTTCTCCCCGGATTTTTGTTTTTTGTTGTTAATTTGTTTGCTCTAAAATAGTTTTAATATGGCACATGAAATTACTGATCCATATACAATTTAAGAATTTTTTCAGCATGTCAGGCCTATTTTGTCACTTCACTAACTTGTGAAGTTATTAACTCCCGCACTACATCATGATTATCTCTTGAATTTTATAATAAATTAGCAGGACAAAGAAGGTTAACATATGTGTGCACATACATATACATACACAGACATATAATTAACTTGCACTGAAACTGAAGTGATTCTAGAACTTCCATTGACTAAACCCCTAATATTCATTTACCCATTTCTGCCAAATATCTTCAGTTTGTGCCTCAAGATCCACTCTCCACCTTTCTCTCCTCTGCTCTCAGCACCAGGAAGCGGACTCTCATGAGCTCCACCAGTAGGCTCCATCGCCCTGTGGCTTTCGGTGCCAAAGGGAACGTGGCAGAAAAGTAGGGGCTGAGTATTTAGTCCTTGGTTGCCCTCCCTGCTGAGTATGTAGGGGTTGGCTGCATGGCATCTCTCTCACAAAAGCCACAGTTCCTATCAGAATACCTTCCCCACACAGCTCTCCTCTGAGTTTTCTGGTGACTGTTTCTGCTCCCTGCCCAGAAGTACTGAAGGAAGCCTCCTCTGCTCTTCCAGGTGCTGCATTATCCCGTTTTGCCAGAAAGCTCTGCCCACAACATCATAACCCTTACAACATTAGGTAAACTCTCCTCAGATGATTCAGTTTGCACCTGCTATGTCTCTTTCCTTCTGAGACGCTGATATACCCCTGGGGATAAAAAAGGGATGAATAGGGCATGGTTCCTGCTGTCACAACATGTAATCAAATACATAGGGCTGGCTTCTCTGGTGTGTGACCTGGGCAGTGGCACGGGCCCCGCACTCAGAAGGACCACATGCTTGAGCTTACACTCTGCTTCCTCTAGGTTGGAATTCTTGATAATTTTTGAACAAAAGGCCCCACATTTTCATTTTGCACTGGGCTCCACAAACTATTTAGCCAACCTTGCTGATGCAGGGCAGCCTTTTGGATACGTGCAATGCTAGTAACAATAACAGCTATTTGCTGAGGGCTTACTATGTCCCAACTGCTATTCTTAAATTTATATGCATACACTCATTTCATCCTCTCCACACCCAATGAGGAAGACATGCTTATTACTGGCATTTTTTAAATAAGGGACCAGGGGCACAGGGAGAATTTAAGTAACTTGCCCAAGGTCACATTGCTAGAAAGTGTAGGATATGGGATTCCAATCCAGGCATTCTGGCTTCTTCTATACTACTCTGCTTCTGCCATGGAAACAGAAAGGAACACAATCAGGTTGAATCTATAATTAAACCTTAAAGCCACATGAGCAGTAATATACCATGGACCTAAGACTGGCAATAACAGTGTCTCCTACAAAGGAAGGCTAATCACAAAGTTACACTAGGGACAGAAAACCTGTGCAGAGCAAATAAAATTGAATTTCTCATATCATACAGTATAAGAATAGCTGAAGGGGTTTGTAAATGTTAATAAATCTTTTGATTTTGACCTGTCTCTTAGTTCTGAATAAAATCTAAATGAGACTTGCATCTGTTTATCTTGTCTTTCTCAAACTATTTTCTTTATTCCTAACAACTCCGGGGAAGCTGGGAAACAGCAAGAACAATGAAAGTTATTTACTTCCAGAAAGAAGTTAAGTAAACACAGTATCTAAGAGGTAATTTAATTAGATTCACTTATTTCTAAAATACAGTTGTTTCTTCTACTGCAAGGGCCAATGTTTTGCTGCTTGTAAAAAGAAAAATGAAAGGCCACATCGTCATGAAGACAGGGATCTTCACCATCTTAGAAATCATAAAATAGCACATACCCTAGTTCAGTCTCTATACCAACCAAATTATTTAAAATCATACAAGGTCTTGGTTTTTAACTTTTATGTAATGTTTACACAACTCACTACCTTCCTCCCCTTGGTTATGGAGGGTTGTTGTCATTTTCCTTTCTCCCCAAACCAGTAGAGATCCTTCTGACTAATCAGAGATGGGTTTTTTCCCTTCATATTAAACATTACACACTTTAATAGATTTTGTTTCCAATTTCTTAGGTATAATTTTACCACAATCATTTAGACAAGACTCCTGCAAGTCAGGGGTGACTACTGATTACATGGATTCTTGTGGGTAAGACATCTCCGAGAAAGGCAGGTAAATACTCCGATTGTTATTTTTACCTTCCTCTCACAACTTTAAGATCCACAACTGGATCTTACACATCCCAGTCTGACATCAAAAATCACAACAGATCTCCTTTTCCCCAAATAAAGGAGCCATTTGTCAGGGCTGACGGGTACATTTTAAAGGCTATCTCAGCCAAGGGTATTATTTTAAGAGATGAGCCAATGGGGAAACCCCACAGCCCAGCCAATAAAATATGAACTTAAGGTGCAAAGCAGCACTCATAAACACGACTTAGAACAAGGGATTCATTGTTTGGCTCCAACCCTTTCAGTGGCTTCTCTGATCTCAGCCCCGCTCTGGGCGTCAGGGAAGCCTCTTCTTTTACCCTGTGGTTTTTTCAAGCTGAGCCACTACATTATTTATGACTGTAAATGTGAGTAGCCCGTCTGTACGCTCCTTGTACACACACACACACACACACACACACACACACACACACACACACACAGAGCCCCTTCCCTTTTCCCCACTTTGGTATTTTAGTGTGGAAGGATGGAAGGGTTTTCCCCTGGAGCTGATGTGGTTGGGATGTGGAATTAGCTGCTGTGTCAGTATGAGGTAGACTGAGGATTTCCCAACACATCCTACACCTGCACACCCAAAGACCAGCCTCAGATGACTCATTTCATTCATTTTCTCTCTTCCAAGGGCCTTTTTAAAAATATATATATTTTATTTCTTTCTCTGTCTCATCCTCACTGTTCTCTGCTCTTGTTCTTTTTACCCTCCCTCACCCTCTCTTCTCAACTTAAAATAAAGGAAATAATCTCTTCACAGACGTGACATGAGTGTGAAATAAAAATAAGGTAAGCTAAAGTGTTTTATAAACTAACAGAGAATGGCATTTTTTCTTAGTGTTATTTTCGGTCAGTGTTGAAGTTCTTTCTTTCTCTTTCTTTTCTTACTTTCCCTTAAATTTCCCCTTTTAAATTTTAATTATGTCATAAAATAGGGAAGGCAAAAACAATTAAGTTCTGTCAATGGGATCCTCAGGGAGAGGTGAGGAGGCAAAGAAGGATGGGATGGTGGAGAAATAATTCCAGGGGATGCCAACAGCCGGAGAAGTTCTGATGCCCTGGGGAGCTTTTCTCCTGATGGGTGGAGGCTGCAACTGGCACATCATAACCTTTTCCTTCTCAACTCCAGAGAAACAGGAGACTGTACCTAAATGATCAAGCTGTAACTAATTGATTTTCAGCGAATCTCAGCCTCCAGCTATGAAGAAACAAGGACCAAAGGCGGACCCCAGGAAGGGGCGGGGACAGTGAGAGGGGTGCCAAGAAAGCCTGGAGGTAGAGAGACCATCAAACTAAAGAGGAAAGGCCAAGTAATGTGAGGGGAGGAAGTGGGAGAGGGAGGCAATATTGAAAAAAATGGAAGAACGAAAGGAGGGAGCTGGAGGTGGTGGGTGAGGCAGCCCTAAGCCCTCTGAGTCTATGTTATCCTACCTTCACAGTTCCAGCTGTTACTTCGGAATAAACTTTTACAACTGGCTATTTGTGAGTGACCATTAAGATGAGCAAAAAGCTTTTAATTAAGCTACATGATTATAACTATCGCTGCAGCCACGCCCATCATTGGACAAGAATGTGGCTTTAAAGAAAAGAATCCCTTGGGTCACATTCATGAACGCCAAGGGTTGTTGAAGAAGAGAGTAAAAAGATTTCCACCCTCAGCAACTTCTTTTCTCTTCAAAAGTTAAAGGTGTTAAGGAAATATTGTCTTACCCAATATCAGCATTTGTTATTCCAGGCATATCCATGAATATGTACTATAATGGTTTTAGATCATCTTGTTTCCTTTCCTATCACCGCCTCCCCCCAAAAAATCTTGCATGTGTTTATAGGTAAGTTTATGTTACACAAGTGTTAATAACCCTGTTGGAGAGACTACACAGATAGGCATCTTTAGGTAGATCTGTGTATAAATTCCTCTCCATTGGGCACTTGAGTCAGCCAAAAGCAACAATAAATATCAATGATGTCTTTCAAACCTGTCAACTGAGAACATAAGCATTTTTTTCTTCTAGTACCAGGAGAGTTTAATGATTTGGGGAAGTAAGAAGAGAAGGGTTTAATTTAAAGTTTTGAAAGTATTTTTTTTCTATTTCATATCTTAACGCGCTAAATATGTTGTTATATGAAAAAATCTAAGCATCACCTTCATGTACTTCCATGCTTTAGAATTAATGCATGTTCTTGAAATATATCTAAGTTTTTGACTCCAAGCCAACTTGATGAGAATGATGAGAAACCATTAAAAAAAAACCCCAAAGTTTGTCTTTATCAGAGAAATACATGTAGACAAGGAATACTATAAAAGTAAATTTCCTGTGTTCACTGTTTTTTGTACTTTGCTCTAAAACATCTACAATGTTGTATCATTTTAATTGTACTATTGCCAAGTAATCAAACAAAAGCGCTTTCTAACTAAAAGATCTTAGAAATACACCATGTTTTATCTTAATGTAAACAGAAGATTTACTTAAAAATTGCAAGCAAGTTCCCTAATCTTCCCTTTTATTTGCATAGATATCTGATATATAAACTAACCCTTAACATTTTTTAAAAAGATGGCTAAAAAAGAAAAGATTTACAGGAAAGATATTTTTGTTCTCAACAAAACAACATGGTATTGACTGAGCAAAGATGCCTGGGATGGTCAACAGTTTTAGGGACAAAGCAGAAGAGTCAACCTGTAAGAGCTGGACGCTAGGAGACTGACAAAAATTGGCCTAAAAATAACGAATCCAATAGTGTGGAAAGTTTCTCTTCACACAATAATTAATATTTGTCTCTTCAAAGTGCACAAATCTCTAAAACAACTTAAGGGGCATAATAAGGTGCTTGTTTTCATGTTTAGTTGTTTACATGGGCCTTAAGACAATTTATTCACATTTTATTTTTTTTAGGAAATACTCATCTATTTTTCATTTATGAACAAAAAATTAATCTCATCTGAAATTTTTAAAAATAGGTATTTTGTTAAATGATTCGGAGTTTAATTTAATTCTTGATGAGCAAAACTAATGTTAGAAAAAATGTCTTTCTGAATGATAAGATAATTAAAGAAAATCCATCATTTGACTTGAAAATGACACATATTTGCATTAATATAAAGGATGCTACCATATCCTTTTAATGTAATTAAGCTTATTATGGAAACTGTCAACAGATTCTTTTCACATATTTAAATATCCAGGTGACTTCCTCAATACAAATCCCTTGCCTGTTGCTAATTTGATCATTTGCCCTTAGTCCCCACTGTATACATATCTTTTAAGACACTAAAATAAATAAATAAATAAAATCCTCCTGAGTCTTATAAGAACATTAAAAAAAATACTATTTGTTAATGAATGATACGTTAAGAACCACTGAAATTCTTAGTGCAGTTAATCATGGTATTATACTTTTACCTTTTCTAAGTCTGCTTTGACCTATTTTATTATGGAAGAAATACAGAAGTTAAAGCCTTTTACTAAGTAGTGATTGGTTGTAAGCTTTGGATATATTAGAAGGCATGGTCTAAGGATAAAATAAAATTGTGGTTCAATTTTCCTCAGAGACTACTTGGAAAAACTCAGTAGCAGGATCAATTTGTCAGTAATTTCACATGAGACATTTAGTTTGGAATTATTAAATAAAGAAAAAATAATATGATTCATTATTGAGGATAAATCACTATTCAGCAGTTCAAGCATGATAAAAATAAATATCTTCTAGAGCTTATATCTGATATTGTTTCTCTAGAATAAAATGAATAATTGTGTTTCATGGTATAGTTAGTAAACTGCTTTGTTGGTATAATCCAAACAATACAACCAAAATTTCATTGATTTAAAAATGTAAGTATTCTTTAATGATAAAAACAGCCCTAGAAGTCACTGAATAAAACTGTTTATTATTGTTTTTGGCTTTCTTATTTTGTGTAAGTGTATAAAAAGTAATGGCACACAGATTCAAAAGTCATACTTAATTCCTTTCTAAAACAAATACATTTCTTTTGTGAATGATAAAAATACTTGATTTCAATAAAATATATATTTTAGAACAGATTCATGACTGAGTTATTGTTTTTTAAAGTACATAACACAGTCTGCCCTGTTAGATTTTAGGTGACCTGAGTTAATTTTTTCAGTGATTTATTTTATGCATATGTAAATTATGCTAGATTGAAATTCTTCTATTAGAATATTAAAACTCCTTTAAATTATTGAATAATACTTTAGAAATTGCAACAAAGTAAAATATGCCATGAGCCACAGAGCATACCACTTATACTAGGAAAAAGCAATCAAACTAATTTAAAACTAAGCCATATTTTAATGGCTTGAAAGTTCCAAATGAAACCTGTTAATTATATGTAGAAGAAAACGCCTCCAGTACACCTGATTAGGGCAACCAATGATGACTTACTAAAAAACTTAATAATGAGAGCTTTGTCTCTAGCAACATGAAGTATGATTTATTAAGCACCTTATCCTTCATGCTATGATTGCTAAGAGCAAATGAGCAGAGCATAGTAAGCAACATGTTTTATAAAAGCATTCATGTACTTGAATTTGTTGCTATCTGACTTCTCAAAGACTATTTTCTTTGAGACATTATACAAGGAAGTTTTTAATTAAGTATAATAAAACGTCAATTTTAAGTCAAAGCAGATTACAGTTTTCAAAAGTTTTGAAAGTTCTTACATTAAAATGTTTCTAATTCTTTCAAGTTGATTAAATTTGTTCATAAAATTTTGTCTTCAAAGCTAACTATATACTGTTACTTTTTGAATGTCTGAAGATGTGAATTTTCATCTTTAGCCTCTACTAAAACATTTTTTAAAACTACAGCCCTTTGAAGTCTCTTTAAATTGGTAACTCCTTAATATTTTTGAGAGATGAAATATTGGGTATTAATTTACCATTTGATATTGTCAATATTTTAAAACTACCATGAAAGGACCAGCATTGAGTAAAACATAATTTAAAAAAAAATTATTCTCTAATAATGCTGCTCATCAAAGAATTTTTCAATTCATTTCTTATCTAAAAGGAAAAGGAAAACTTTTGCATAAGTAAAGACCATTATAGCATGTTTTATATTTCTCTTGCTTCTGGAAATAATCAAATGGGTATGATATCTTTTCATCATTAAGTTAAGAAATGTTAGTTTGAAGCTTCTTTTCCAAAATACTTTTCACAGTTTCAGAATCTCTCCCTGAAAATCTTTGATAGTAATCTTTTACAGCATTATTTTATCTCAGTTAATCGCACGTTGATATTTTCACAGTAGCTGACTCACCCAAATGAGAGTTTTTAGGTAGCGTATAAACGTATACTTACATGTTTGTTAAGTTGCTAACAAAAAAATGTTTCAGAAAGTCACTTTAGTTTTCAATCTGCAAATGCTTGTTTCTTTTTTATTTGTATTATTTTTTTGCCCATAGCACAACTATCCTCATAAATTTTCCTTTTTTTGTAGACTATTGCCTGTTTATTCATACATTAAAGCAAGACTGAAATTTTAACAAGATCTAAAAGGACCCAAAACTACCCAACTGTAAGTGTTTAATTTTAGCTTTTTATATTTAAAAAATTAAATATATGTACCTGTGTGTATGACTTTATTGCCTAAAGCAAAATTTTACATTGTATCAATGAAAGAAAGGAAACAGAAGCTACGGAAGAGAGTTATAGAAAATGATTTTATATAAACACTACCACCTACCAGGCAGCTACTTTACTATTAGAAAAACTTCCACTTAGTGATAACATAGTTTAACAAATAAAAGAACAACATACCTAAATTGACAAAGCTCATGACCATGTCAGCATCATTCAGAAAGTTGGTATCCTGTAGGCTGGCTAGAGGTGGGCTCTGGGTGGTCAGAGGAGTCGTTCGAGATAACTGTACGCGACGAGTGTACCCATTGGGAGAGGCTGGATATCCTTTTCTCGCTCCTCTGGTCTCTCCTGCCAGGGATGCCCTCACTGAGTATTCCGACTCTTCGGGATTTTCTTCATTGGCCATAGCATTGTATAGGTCCAGCATAAAGAGAGGTGCAGAGGAAGCTTGTTTTCCAGGTGAAAATGGTCTGGGTCTATGAGGCAAACCCAAGATAGAGAGAATTTCCCTCTGTATTTCCCGTCTTTCGTGGTTCCGTAGTCTTCTATAAATAAAACTGGAGTGAACATGATTGTCTCCCAAACCTCCTTTTGCATAACCCACTAGAACCCAGCAGCTCCAGAGGAAACCCACAATACTCCTAAGTAGAAATACAGTCAGATGCATTTTTGTCCAAAAGCAGAAGTTGGTATTTTTAGTCCTTCTTGTCCTCTTAAAAAAAAAAAAAAAAAATCTAAGTTCCTAGGAGGTATGCTTTCCCGGTAGCTGAAAAAACAAATTTACCTATTCTTCATGACAGTGACATTTCTGAACATAACATCCTCACTGATTTTTCCTGTCCTATTTTAAATATTTGGGAATATGTCAAGAGTAGTTATTCTAAGAAAGCTGAAACTTGGATTTCCAATTATCCACAGTTGGTAAGAGTTTCTCCTGCATTGATGTAGCAGAAAAAGGCTAATAGTATTTGATCAGATGACCTATGCATTCCTATATAAATTGATGCTAATCAGGCCTTTGGTATTTGAATCAACGAAAGTTGATCTTCTGATAAACTGTAGTTCCCAAAGTTATCTTCACTGGCTCTTGAGATCTTCTCAACCCTTGAGCTCTTTCCAAGACAAATCCTGATTTCTGAATCACAGATCTATGCTGATCTGCACCTTGGTGTTGGAATATATATTTGTCCGGCAGCTTGGTGATAACTTTAACGTCTTTTGTGTCGTCTTAGTGTAAAATAAGACTCAAGGTTGTACTATTCAAGTAAATGTGTTTCCCTGAATTTACTTGAAAACCTTCCTGTAAGTCCATTCACTCCCTTTCTCCTTCTAACTGTTAATTCCACCTCCAGCAGGCACAAATATACCAGCCCTCTTCAAGGGAGATCTAAAGAGTAATGTAAGCACAACCCTGCTGGGAAAGAAGAGGCTTCTCATTGTAATTTGAAACTGGTAAAGCAAAAAGAACTTAACCCTTTTGCTACCAGAAAAGCCTTCATTTTCACAATTTTATAGCCACGCATCTAACAGAGCACAGTGATACATGGGGCATAGAAGTCCTGGAGGGGGGGGGGAGCCAGTTTGCAAGCAGCACACTGAAAATTTTGCCACCAGTTTTACATAGTACTCTTTTAGATCTTTCTTTGCATAGTACACATTTAATACACTTCTGTAGTAAATCTCAGGTTGTGGCTAAATTAACATATACCTCAGTTCTATATTTGAGGTTATTTCTAGCTTTTATGAGTTATTAAAATTTACTTTTTAAAAAATAGAAGGAAGAGTTGTAAATTGAGGTTAATTTGTTGTTTCTTAATGACAGCCAGATCTTTTTAGAATAAAATACAGTAGAGAAGTAATCACTAGTAAATATATTCTAGCTCACAAAGCAGTAGTTATAGTAATTTAATAATGGTGATGAGACAGCCCAGCTTTAATGATCTTTATAGACAAAAATTTTAAACAGAAAAAATATATTTCTATTTCTCTCATTAAGTCAGTTACGGTTGAAAAACAAATACCCTAAGATACAGTGTCTGATTCTTAACTTTTAAGTCATTTCAGTTGAAATGTAAACAGACTTACAAAGACTTACAAATTAGATTTTTCCCATAAGTTATACTCAGTACTTTGGTTTGTTTTAACCCATGCAAATAAACACAAGTCAAATATTCTCTATGACTACATGCAGATCGAAATTTGCATTTTCAAAATTTCATGGGAATAATGGGGAAAGTGCACACCTTTCTAAAATACCATACTTAATCCAAGGAAATGAGCAAAGTACGTGTTTATCCTTAATGTTTAATGCCTTTAAAATTTGGAAGTCTACAATGTTTTTGTGCAGCTATAATTTTCCTTACAAGCTCTCACTTAACCTTAGGGCTCACAGTACTTTCATTGTCTGGGATATTATTCTGATACCAGTGTAGATTTATCGAGCAAATTCTAGAACTATTATGAAATTTTAATGTTTTTCTTTTACTCTACCTAGAGGCGCCTGGTTTCTTGTTTAATTTCTTTTTAAACATTTCCTCTGAGTGTCTAAAGCAAAGCCATATTTTTCACAAGTCTTCAGTTTATTGGTGAAGGCAAGATACTGAAAGGGCTGGCCAAATTTTATTGTGTGCCTTATTTTTCTTATACAAACTCACTGCCCTAAAACTTGATAATGCTGTTTAAGATTTGCCCTCCTGAAGATTCTTTATTAGCAGCCATGTAGGCTACACAGTGGCAGACCCAAGTACTGACTGACATACACGGGACACCTCTATAAAAGAGATATCGCATGAATAGCAATAGTGCAGGTTGTTAGTAAGTGAAGGAATACCATTTCAATAAGAAATGGTTTAAACCACTAAAATTCTTGAAGTTGTTTATTTCATATCCAAACCAAACTTAGAACCTTTTGGTCATTGCTGTGGATTCAGATCAAGCACTTTGAGACAAAAACAAAAATCTTTTTCTCTGCGTTTACAAAACCAATCCCAACTAAAGCCTACTACAGTTTTTCTCTACATTTTTTAAATAAATTATCAAGGTTCTGAATATGCTTCATGTCTCTAGAGTACAGCATAAAGTTACAAGTAAAAATTGGCCACACTAGAGGAAGAAACGATGCTTATTATCTTCCACACGTGCTGACTTTTTTTTTCCTAAGATACAAGTGAAAAATAAGTCTAGGTGTCACGAGTCTCAAAAACTCATTTTCCCAAAGCATGATTTATAATATCAATCAGTGTCATTGTAATTTAACTGCTTAACCAGGCATATAGCTTACCTCTATGTTGGGAATAAGTTGCCAATATTTCTAGTCAGATTTTTTAGTATCCACCCTCCCCCACCTTCCCTTCCAACTCAGACTAGATTTGGCAAACATTCATTTTTCAAAAGGATCAACATGTGCAATGAGAGCAAGAAAATAAAGAAGAAAAAAACTTGCCAGGAATAAAGGGGAAATGCTAACCACCAAATGAAAAGTCAGATTCATTTTCAATTAATTGTATTTTACTACATAATTTGGATTCCCAGGTAGATTTGTATTTATATACATGAGAGCAATTTGAAAGATAAAGTATCTGCAACTGCAAAGTATAAACATTCCAAATTTCAGAGCATGTATTTAAAAGTTGTATAAGTCATTGAACATACTGAATAAATATACGCTGAGAGAGAAGTTGGGACCGGAGAAACACCCAGAGCATCTCAAGAATTGTTCCTAAAGATAATTACATTTCAAGAAGAGAAGCCTGCATAAAAACCTCCCTTTCACAATGTAATATTTGCCTGGGCTATATAATGGAAGTGACCTTCTGGGGAGGGAGGCGGTACAGAGACAATTAAATCCAGGTAAGAGGTACTTCTTCAACTGTCATTCTTTCGGTTCATTTTATCTTTCCTTCATTAAAATTTGACACATTTAGTCCACGAATATGTAAACCAACTACATGCAATAGACAGCCTTTCAAAAGAAACTTGCTCAAAAGAAAATTGAAGCATTTGTAAATCTGTTTTGTCTGGAAGGGTCTTTGTATTTCACTTATGGTTTCTTTGTTGGTTTCTCCTTGAAACAAAAGTTCCTCCGTGAAAGACATGACTGCAGTGAAAGACAGATATCTAATATACATGGTATCTGCATTCCTAAATTATCTCTCAAGTTTGGAAAATAGTCCAAAATACTGTTAATGCGATCATAAAATTCTTAAGCAGAAGCTATCTTGGATCCTGTTGGAGGGAGTGAGGGGAAAGGGTGGGGAGGAGATCACTGAGGAGATTGGAAAGGCTGGAAGCAATGGGAGAAAACATCCCCTTCTAGAATCTTCTTGGGGAATACACACACACACATGTGCAGAACAGAGCAGCTTCTGTGATATTAAACTGCCTTCAGCTCACTCCTTTTGAGCCAAAAACATAGCACAGATAAAAGAGAGAATATGGCATGCATAGCAGTGGTGCAAAGGAAGGCTGAGTGGTGTTACACCACCCCCAGCTGCCTTAGGTTTGCTGCAGTAACCTGAAAGCGGTTACAATCATGGGCAACCTACACTTTTTTGTCTAAGGAATATCTTTTAAGGAAAACTTGGAAATTAAAAATAAAATACAGTCACCAAAAACTTTTAATGTTTGGTATTATTTTTAATGAATGGTGACATTAGTGAATATTTTGAAGTGAAAAGAGGATTTTTCAGTATGCTTTGTATTATTACACATTCCTAAGGTTGTTTTGTATCATTTCATGAGAGTAGGTTTTCTAATAGTTACTTAAGGGAGAACAAACCAACATTTAACCATTATGAATCAAACACTACTGATGAAACGCCTAAGGACTGTATGTGACAAACAGACTCCAACTGACTGACTTGAGAACAATTGGTCAGAGTATTAGGTTAGATGTTTTATCCATCAACCAAATGACAGAATATTTTAAATAGTTAGGCAGGTGACCGTTAAGCAGTTATGTAGTTAACCACAAAAGAATGTCTTCCTTGGTAGAGCAATTTATAATTTTAAAAGCTCATTCACAATAACCTACCATTTGGAATTATTTATTCATCTGATGAATATTTATTAAATGCCTACTATCTGACTACTATGTGCTGTATCTTCAGATGTTATCAAAAATTTCAAAAAAGGTTCTTGTCCCCACAGAGTTTATAATCATATATTATCATTTCAATTGATTTAATAGCATAAAATTACTTAAATATGGTTATTAACCAAGCTATTTCTACTTTTTTGAGAGAGATTACCCAGAATGAAAGCTACATAAAAGTAGGGGCTTAGTTTATTTTGTTCACCAATGTCAAAGAGTACATATTAGCCACGCAATTAATACTGGTTACACAACATATTTTTTAACAAAGATGAACAATATTCCAGAGTTTTGGCTTTTTTTTAAAGACAGTGCTCTCTGGAAACAGGAATAAGGATTCATTAGGCACATTAGCTGACCAATCACTGCATCTCTCAGTAGGTGGGCTCGCCTAATATACTAAAGGTTATTACTACCATGAAGAAATTTGCTTATTACATGCCTTATTCCAGTTATAAATTAAAGTACAAACTTCTATGTCAATACTAGACAATCATAATGACTTAGAAGGAAAAGCATCATGCAGTGAATTACGTTAGTAATTGCAAAATACCTTGGTCTATCATTACAGGGAGAGCTGGTTAGGTGATGCCTAGTGAATTGATGTGGTCCTAGACCCAAAAGAGCAGCTTTTGTCCCTGTCAATTAATACCTCATTCTTTTGAATTGTAATGGCTTATTTGTTTTGTTTTGGGGTTTTTTGGTGCTGTTTTTATGGCCTATATTACAACGCAAGAGGCCCTGAAAGTGACCATTAACAATTAACACCACCCCTGCTAAGGCTCAAGTGGATATATACAGAGTTGAGATCCGCAGGAGACACTGGGATGAGGTGAGATCTGAAAATGCCTGGACATGGGAAAAGGTACTGGATAAGACAAACTGGAGAGTACCAAAGTAAAAGCTTCTAAATTCATACTTTCCACAGTTTAAACTTTTGCAGATGAAAAACTTTACCAACATACTGACCGATGCAAAATCTGTACGACTGTTATTAAAGTTCAAGGAAGAGCATAAACTGCTAATTTACCCCAATAATTCCCATGAAAAGCAAATCAACCCTCAGTGGAAAATAAAATATATAAATGGCACTAGTCATGGTATGTCCAAATAAGACAATCTGAAGGAAATTTAAAAATTACCTAAAAGAAAATTACCTCGATAGCATATTTACTATTATCTGCAATGCTTTTAAATAAATGTCTCTATTTTTCCATAACATCTCCCCCCCCAACCCAGGAAACAGAGAATATTTCATAGGATCCTTATCAAAAGGTTTAGGATAAATTTAGAGCCTAATAAATTAACCCCAACTATATCACAAAAATTGTCCATTAGCAACAGAAAAAAAAAAATGTGTGCGTCAGTCACCCAAAACCCATTAATATTCCATAACATGAGAGGATAAGAACTCTTTTTCCTAAGACATAACATGCTGAGGAAATATAATAATGAGGGTGATAGACAATCATTATCAATATTCAAGTTATAAACATATAAAATGCCTCTAATGAAAAGTTCTCAAATCAAGTTGTACATTACAATCACAAATGGGAGCAGGTAGAATTTTTAAGAAATACTAATGGCTGCGCCACACCAAAGACTAATTAAATCATAACTCTTGAGGACAGTCCCAGACGCCAGTATTTTTTAGTACTGATTAATATATAACCAGAGTTAAGAACCGCTAACAAATGGTCTTAGAAACATCTAAACCATTACACACATAACAAGAGTATGTTTCAGTGTCATAATAGTGTTCCCAAATTAGAACAAGACCTTTGATTTCTCCTTCGTTGCTGCTAGGCTTTCATGGTAATAAACTCCTTAAACAAATACACAATGCTTGCATCCACGAAACCATGTGCATCCATTATACACCGAAATACAGCTTATTCAGCACTTACCACAGCAATAATAAAACACCATCCCTGCTCTGGCCAATTTAGTGATCAGTTGTTTCTAGAACAATTTCCTTAGATATTTGTGTTTGAACAATGTGCTTAAAATTCAATTTCTAATACAGAAAATGCTATTGTATTACGGCACGAATAAGAATATATTCTTCCAAGTGGCATCTGGGATCACATAGTCCTCTTTGCTCTTCTATGCGTACAGCTCTTTCTTGGGCTATAATATAATGTGAACAACAACATAACTCTTTAAATTCAACTAAAATAGTCACCTGAGCTCACCTAACAGGTGGCTTTCCTGCCTACACTGAATATGTTCAGTTCTGAAATTTTCCTACCTCCTTGGTTTTGAGGCGTCCGTGTGTTTGTGCGCATGCGCATGCGTGCTTGGGTGCACATGCCTCAGATGGGCGCGTGTATCTCTGAAGTTCCCTCTTGCACTGGATCGCCTTTCCATTTTGTTCCCCAGTTACTCTCTATATTTAAATGCTATTGATTTTCACTTCTTAAACCTTGCATTCTCTTGATATCTTTGTTTCTCCATTTTACAATAAACTCTTTTTTATCTGTGTCTCCATTTTTAAAAGCCTATCCTCCTAATTCTCTTATCTAGAACTCTCTTCAAGTGTGTAACTGTTTTCTTTATCTCCCACCTCTCATCGCCTCTCTCTTCCTTCAGGGTAAGCCTACCACCCCCTTAGTAATCTCCAGTTCTTTCTTCCTCCTCCTGGAACAGTTGCATTTTCCATCACTGCATGTTTATTAACAAGGCAATGATAGCATCAAATTGCAGTATAATAATACTTTTTCCATCTGATAAATGCATTTTATGCTTAAACTGCTTCTGTGGAAATGGATGCAAATATTGTAGCTTATCAACTCAACACTAGATTGGTGTTTTCAGATGCAGATATAAATCCTTTTGAAACATTCACAACTTTTTAATACTCATGGCCAAAAAATAACAATAACTCTGAATTTTAATGAGATGTGCAACCTTATTTTGAAAGCACAAAAAAATAACCTAACCTGTAACTGAAATTATATCCAGATGCTAGTCCACACCTAGCATACTGGATAATTACCTTGAGTCCAAAGTATGACCATTTTACTCTCAACATTTTTATATTCTGAAAATGAGACACAGTTCTCTAAATAGGAGGCTCTAATCCAATATGCAGTACCACTCGATACTGTCTTCTAAAATGTCTTTTAAGACTTCCAGAAGTTTCTCTAGAAATGATGCTTATCAATTGTATGTTATCTTCCAACCATTTTTAAGTAAATAAAGTTAAACCAAATCATCTACAATTTCTAATGTAATCCAGGAATTCCTCATATGTAGGTAAGCTACTCATTTACATATATTTTCAAACATGCTTCTTAAATCACTGAGAAAGACTCATTGGACAAAGACCAATCTGATAATGTCCCGTACACAGAATGGTACAAATGTCAACATTCACAACTGGTCAAGTTTTCAAGTGCTCTCTACGTGGTAAAACTTACTTCCATGGAACTTGGAAGCAGCTGGGTATTCTGAGCTTTTTCTGTTCTAAATCTGCAGATGTTAATGGGTGCTTGATTCTACAACTATAAGCCCAAAAATATGCTGGTATGCTTCCTCTACCAAACGTAATTATTGAATCATCTATATATACTGAATCAGAATCACTTAGAAGGATAAAATCAGTAAAATCACAGGGCATCAGCTTATAACTCATTGCCCTATAATATGTATACTATTTTCTTTGCAAGTACCCCTGTGTCATTTAGATGCTTGAATCTTCTAGTAGGTATTCACTACACCTTATCACATAACATGTACTCAAAGAACGTCAACCAGGAGACTAGATTTATATCTTGGTTTTGCCACTTACTGTCTGAATAACCTTGGAAAAGTCACTTTGGAATCATACATCTAGAGAGTAACAGGAAGGAGTTACTTTTCTGAATCTAAGTTTCTTCCTCTGTGAAATGGGGCAAAAAATACCTCACATGGGGTTGTTGGACCCATTAAAATGAGAGACTATATGAGAAACTGCTTCATAAAAATCAGTGTGTTTCAAAACTTATTATCATAAGCACATGGCATAGTAGAATTTAGATTCCTGTAAGCTTATCCATTGGTTGGTCCACATTGATAAACTAAGACTCAGTGTCTGTATTCTTGTTTAGTCCCTTAAAAATTATCATGAAAAGATTATACCCCAAAAGATGGTTGTTATGTCTCCAGATAGACAAAGTTAGACAAAGCCAGGGATTTTATGCTGTTATCTTTATGCATAATCTACTAACATCTTGAAGAATATAAGCATGTCTCTCCCTACTGGTATTTCTTCCTTATTTTGTCAGGCCATCTCAAATCTATGGTATCCTACTGCAGTGGCAGAAAAATAAGTTTGATTAACTAACTGTTCCTCCACTGTACAAGGGAGAGCGTTTTATTTTCATTTATTTTTTTTTTTAAGGAAGAACATTTTAAATGCACATCTACACTGAGGTTTTCCATTAGCATTAAGCAGGTAGTCCACATCTGCACTTGTTTGAGTGAAAAGAGAGGAAGAGTTAGCTTGCTCAGCTTTGACTCAAGTAAGCAACATATGACCAAAGCCTAGGAAAAAGGATGGTCCAAAGCATATAATCATGCCTATAAAAATGTGTTCCACAATGGAGACATTTACTCTTCACAATGTAAAGCATTAGATTTTGCATCAGAGTGGTTTCAAGCAGTAATTCTGGTTCTGCCTACTTTGTTACACATGAGAAAGGACACCTCTCCTCAGTTTCTTCATCTTAAAAAAGTGGGATAAGGCACCTGGGTGGCTCAGTCATTAAGCGGCTGCCTTTGACTCAGGTCATGATCCTGGGGTCCTGGGATCGAGCCCTGTGTTGGGTTCCCTGCTCAGCGGAGAACCTGCTTCTCCCTCTCCCTCTGTTGATTCCTCTGCTTGTGTTCTCTCGCTATCTCTCGCTCTCTCAAATAAATAAATAAAATCTTTTTTTAAAAGTGGGATACTAGGGCAGCTGGGGACCTCAGGCGGTTAGGCATCTGACTTTTGTTTTCAGCTCAGGTCACGATCTCAGTGTCATGAGATCGAGCCCCACGTTAGGCTTGGTGCTAGACATGGAGGCTGCTTAAGATTCTCTCTTACCGGGGAGGGGGTTGGGGAGATGGGTTAGCCTGGTGATGGGTATTAAAGAGGGCACGATCTGCGTGGAGCACTGGGTGTTATGCACAAACAATGAATCATGGAACACTACATCAAAAACTAATCATGTAATGTATGGTGATTAAAATAACAATAAAAAAATTAAAAAAAAGATTCTCTCTTACCCTCTCCCTCTGCCGATGCCCCCTAAAAAAAAAACAAACAACAACAAAAAAAACACTGGGATAATAATAATATGTATTCTAGAATATTCTTATGATTCTTAAATGACACAGTATATGAATATTCTTCCATAAGTGCAAAGCGATTGTTATGATAGCATTTGGCAGATTTATTATTCAGAACACTGTCCTTGAGAGGAATACTGAACAATTTTTATACCTTTACAGAGAGACTGTCCAAAGGATTAAGCTTGCTACTACACATTTAGAATAAATAAAGATATTTTAATGACAGTGGTGGTAGCATACAGTATTTTCCAAACAAATTTTACCATGGAGTCACTTATTTAAGGAGATGATTGCTATTTTGTAAAACACATCCTAGGACTGATCTTCAACTAGCACGTTTGGGGGAAAGAATCGATATGTTATCATTGGAGAGGCAAGAGAAAACAGTGACTAAGAGCCTATGCTCAGGAACCAGACTGAATGTAAATGCTGGCTTCACTATTCGGTAGCTATGTAACGATGCTCTACCTTGGTTTTCCAATCTTTAAAATGGGGACAGTAACAGTTCCTTCCACACAGGATTTTATGAGGTTAAATGAGTTAATAAATGTAAAGACTTAACATTGGGCCTGGCCCATAACAAATGTCAGGTACCACTAGATTTCACCATTTAGCGACCAATTCCTAGCGGACAGGACTTTTCTTTTTATGTGTCCTTATGTCCCCCTGCTGAGTGCAGTGTTTGACAGATAGATGCCCAAGAGAGGGAATGCTCATTCATTTAAAACATATTTACTAAGCATTTACCGGTAGCTAAACAACACCCACTTTTAAAGAAACATTTGTAAGTATTCACATAGCTTATTACTTTACCAGTAAAGTATTAAAATCTAAGAAATGTAGCCATGATTGTGATTGGTCCATACAAACTGTTATTATTTTGATAACACAACTCAACAAAACGCATCCTGCAATTTAAATCACAAAAGGTCAAAATGCTGATCTCCCAGAGGACGTTTTCTTATGCCGATGTGACCTGTAACAACACTAGCCAAGGGCACCAGATGAACCATAAGACATAAGATAAGTTTTACTTTTTCACATTATTACAGATGCCTTGAGAATACCATGTGGAAATAAACAACCGTAATATAAGCCTAAGATCTAACGATCAGTTCGTGACTTTCTCTTCTTCTCACTGCCCCAGCTGGAGACAGTTTTATTGTCATTTTCATTCTTTCCATTGGACGGTAAGGGACTACAAAAGATGAAATTAAAACTCGTCAAACCTGGAGCGCCTGGGTGGCTCAGATGGTTAAGCGTCTGCCTTCGGCTCAAGTAGTGATCCCAGGGTCAAGCCCCACATCGGGCTCCCTGCTGAGCAGGGAGCCTGCTTCTTCCTCTCCCTCTGCCTGCCACTCCCCCTGCTTGTGCTCTCTCTCTAATAAAAAAAAATTAAAAATCTTAAAAAGAAAAAAAAAACTCGTCAAACTGTTCTATCCTAGACTTTTTTCCCAGGTTACGTGGTAAAGGAGGTTTGAAGGAAGGAATAAACCCCTTTAAAAAGTCCCTGCCACTAACACAGATAACTGAAAAATCAATTTTTATTCATTTTGATAAAATCAGTCATAAAAACAAATTTTGGTTCACCAGCTAAAAAGAGGATCATTCAAACACAAAAAGGCTTTCCGTAAAAGTTGTTTTAAAATTAAAAGTGCCATGAATGGTTCACTAATTTGTATTTAGTTTTATTCGCCAAATATGGTCAATTCTGACTTTTATATACAGTAGGCCGATGGAGATAAAATCTCCAAGTCCAAAAATGTAACCATAATAAATGGAAGACTTTACTTTTTCCCACATTTATGAGAATAAAAATGAAACTCTTTTGGTGTTCAGACCAAACTCAAAACAAAATCCCTCAACTTCTGTTCTAGAATTCTGATGCCAGTTTTTAGCTAATGAAGTAACAATCCCCAGCACTGTTGCAAAGCTAAAAAAAAAAACCAAAAAAAAAAAAAATGGGGTTTTATACAAACACTGACAGGCCCTGAGCATCAGTGGCACTAGAAGGCGCCATCATAATTGCAGTCTCCTCAAGACATAACTTCTTTCAGGCTAAGCAGGCGAGCCAATATTTTGTATTTTAATTAAGAAACCTGGACTTTGTTTATAATAATTGACTGTTAGGTCAGTTCTTGCCAGGATATACTTGTAAAAGAGAATTTTTGCCTCAAGTAAGCTTTCATTTAAGATTTTGGAACAGATTTAAAATTGGGGATTGAAATCTTTTTTAGTCATTGATTTTAGCTTTCATTGTAATACTACCAGTTTAAGGATATATTTGTATCGATTTCCAACCTACTCATCAATGGCCACAAATATTTATTTGCTCCCTGAAGAAAACTTTTAGTCGTACTGATGAAAATATATTATCTGCTATGAACACAAAATCCACATTGTTTCCTCATTTACTAGTGAGACCTGAAAATAATTCAATGCTTGCATAGTGTTATGAAACATACCAATCAGTAGTCAAGATAGAGTAGAACACTAAAGAGATAATCTAACAATAGATAAAATATCTTAGATGTGAAACACCCATATACTAATTTTGAAAATGTCTCTTTTGGGGCTGTTCAAATTAAAGTGTTCTATACAATTAATCCTTTCAAGCTCCTATTGTCAAAAATATTTGTCTTCTCAACCATAATTATGTTTGGGAACATGTGATAATAGCAATATTACTTAATATTGTTTTAAAAGCAAATTAGAGGCAGAATACATGTCTAAATTATACCTCTAGCAAATGAGGTTCCAAAGAAAACCAAATGGAACACTGCCACCTTTTGGTTACTTAAATTGTAAAGTTGCAGACGTTTACTGTAGGGTTTTTCAATGAAAATATTTAGACATACTTGCAGCTTTTAGAAATAGTAATCCTACCTCTGTTGATATGAAAATATCCATCTTTAAATTTTTGTTTCTCAATTGTAGTTCTTTAAGTATTTCAGTTTTCATTTTGTAAGTCTGTCCCCAAACTCTTGAACTTTAGTACCTGGAAACAATTCTTCCTGTTTATTTTGTAAAGAAGGGCGGGTAATGACCTCATAATGAAAAACACAAAGGGACTTTTATATCCTAGGGCTCTGTTGTGAACATTTCTATTACTTCTCTTTATACCAAACCACAGCACTACCTTACAGAACAGGATTTTGCAATGACACACTCTAATTCCCCAAAGCACTAATTGCATTTCTTTCAGCTAGAAGGATTTATGCCTTCTCACCCCAGAAGTGTTTTATGTATAGTTTTAAATTATAGAGTAAAAAAAAAAATGATACAGTAGGTGCCTAGACACATACAGGGAGTAATTGGTGGGTGAGAAGAAACGAAGGGCTATATATAAACATAGATTTCATTTAGGGCAAGATCTGAGGTTATGATGTCTAAGTATGCAGACAAAACAAAATAAGGAAAATTAAAAGTGGGAGAATAGACAGCCCCTTAATAAATAAGATAAAGGAACTAGTTGAACAGCAAATTATACAATTTTTTTTCAGTCTAGTTCCCACAACCTGGTTGATTCTACTGATAAACAGCCCCTCAGGCTATAAAAGTAGAATAACAGTAAATAACATAGAGTCAAGATAATAAGAAATATATATATATATATGTAATTTAAATAAAAGATGTAGAAAATCTTAGGTGCTAGCAACAAAGAAGAAATGTAAAATCAGAGATTTGAAAGTGACACAGTAGATGTTCAAGGGGTTATCAGGCTCAGGTAAAGCCTCATTTCTCAGGACTGAAGATTAAATATCCATTTGGGATATGAACATGACCTTAGGACTTTGTGAGGTTATATGTAGAACCTGAGATCCCTATAAAAAGCTAAAAGACTCAAAGAGTGACTCCTGAATGGGAGAGGGGAGCAATAGCATCACTACACTTGGGGAAGTCTGGGGAAATAACAAGGATATTTAATTTAGCCTGAGGATCTAAGGGGAAAAAATCAAATTCTTTTTTAAAGATGAAAACCAAAGACTTCATGGTAGTCTTTCAGGATGGTAGTAGAATCCTCAAGTCTACAAATTAAAAACTAGTCCTAAACCAATTGAACAAACATGAGTACATGCTTTGAGTACATAGCATCCCTTCAACAACCTACGGTTCACAGCACTCCAATAGGTGGTAAAATGCTTATTGAAGAGAAGTTCAAAATCAAAAACTACAAACCATATAAATAAAGGCTTTAACATAAGCAGGAGTCATCAAATAAAACAAGTAGTATAACACATCCCAAAACTGGAGGCAATGAAATCATCTGAAGAAGACTATTTTAAAAACCATGCTTAAAATAGTTAAAGAAACAACAGAAGAACTAGAAACCATAATTAAAACACACACACACACACACATATACACACACACGCACACACACATATACACACACGCACACACACACGCATGCACACATACATATATACACACGCACGCACGCACGCACACATACATATATACACACACACACATACACACACACACACACATACACACACCAGGACATTGGGTGAAAAAAAAGAAGATTTGAAAAATAAATTAATAGAAATAAAAAATATAATCACCAAAATTAAAAAAAAGTCAATGATTTAAACAACCACTGGACACAGCTGAAAGAAAAATTAAACTAGAAGATCTAGGAAGCTTACCAATATATATATATATTACAAAAAAATAAAGAGGAAGATATAGGAAAATGAAGCATTGAGTATCTCTGCAAAACATTATGGCAGCTTTCTCTTCAACAAACGTAGGTGTTTGTCTCAGTGTAATATTTATAAACCGATTTCAAGACACACTATCCTAGTATCCACCACTACTGTACTTTCAAATATTGCTTGAAATAATCATAGAAAAACTTTTATGTGCAAGTTGAAAATAGTAAGTGTGGCTTTCAAACTACTGAAGTTAAGAAGTTTCACACATTCTACGATGGAGAAATTTGAATTGCTCATGAAAATTCTAATTTAGGTCCTCATGAGTGTGATAGGCAAACCTCAGAAATAGCTTCCTGGTATTCATGCCCTTGAATAATCACCACCTTCAGTGTGGGTTGAACTTACGGACTTGCTTCTAAGGAGTAAAATACAGAAGGAATGGGATCTTTCTTCCAATATTAGGTTAAAAAAGGATTGTAGCTTCCATCTGGTCTGCTCTCCCCTTCTCACTCTCTGGCTCTCTCTTGTGAAACACCAGCCATGCTGTTGTGAGGACATTCAGACAGCCTATGAGGCGAGAAATTGAGGCCTACTAGCAACCACATGAGTGAACCTAAACGTAGATCTTCTGAGGCCTATCCACAGCCACATGAACGATCTTGGAAGCAAACCTCTCCCCTCTATCCATCCCCATCAAACCACCGGGCGATATCACAGGTACCACCAACAGGTACTGCCAACAGCTGCAGCCTCATGATAGATCTTGAGCCATGGGAATAACATTCTTGACCCACAGAAAGTGTAAAATAATAAATGTTTGTTGTCTTAAGCTTCTAAATTTGGGGGTTATTATGTAGCAATAGATAGTTTCTTTTTTTTTAATTTTTTGAGTATAGTTAATGCATTAATTTTACATAGTAGTTAATACATTTGTTTACATACATTTATTAATACATTAGTTACATACAATGCTATTAGTTTCAGACGTACAACATAGTGATTCAACTTCTTTATATGTTATGTTATGGTCACCACAAGCGTAGCTACCATCTGTCACCATATTACAATACCATTGACTATATTCCCTATGCTGTGCCTTTTATTCTTGTGACTTATTCATTCTATAACTCAAATCCTATACCTCTCACTTCCCTTCACCCATTTTGCCCATCCCCCATCTCTCTGGCCACCGTTAGTTTGTTCTACTTATAGATCTGATTCTGCTTGTTATTTCATTTTTTTTTTTAGATTCCACATATGAGTGAAATCATAGGATATTTGTCTTTCTTAGTTGACTTATTTCACCTAGCATAATACACTCTAAGTCCATCCATGTTGTCATAAATGGTATGATCTCATCCTTTTTTATGGCTACATAATATTCCTGTGTGTGTGTGTGTGTGTGTGTGTGTGTGTGTGTGTACACGTACACACACACACACACAAACATCACATCTTCCTTATCCATTCATCTATCAATAGACATGGGCTGCTTCTCTATCTTGGCTATTATAAATAATGCTACAATAACATAGGAATTAATGAATTAATGTTTAAATTAATGTTTTCATTTTCTTGGGGTAAATATCCAGTAGAATTATCAGATCATATAGTAATTCTATTTTTAATGTTTTGAGGAACCTCCATACTGTTTTCCACAGCGGCTATACCAGTTTGCATTCCCACCAACAGTGCACAAGTGTTCTTTTTTCACAGCCTCGCCAATACTTGCAATTTTTGCATTTTTTATTTTAGCCATTTTGATAGGTGTGAGGAGGTATCTCACTGTGGTTTTAATTTTCATTTCTCTGATGATAAGTGATGAGCATCTTTTCATGCATCTATTGGCCATCTCTATCTTCTTTGGAAAGATGCCTATTTAGGTTCTCTGCCCATTTTTTAATCAGATTGTTTATTTGGGGTTGAGCTGTATAAGTAATTTCTATACTCTAAGTATTAACCACTTATTGGAGTCATCATTTGCAAATATCTTCTCCCATTCAATAGGTTGCCTTTTTGTTTTGTTCATGGTTTCTTTTGCTGCATAAAAGTTTCTTATTTTGATACATTCCCAATAGTTTATTTTTGCTTTTGTTTTCCTTGCTTCCTGCTTGTGCTCTCTTCTAGGATTTTTATTGTTTCAGGTCTCACATTTAGATCTTTAATTTTGAGTTTATTTTTGCGTGTGGTAGTGATCCAAGAAGTGATCCAATTTCACTCTTTTTCACGTAGCTATCCAGTTTTCACAAAATCATTTATTGAAGAGATCGCCATTGCCCCATTGTATATTCGTGCTTCCTTTGTCATAAATTGGCCATATAAGCATAGGTTTGTTTCTGGGCTCTCTATTCTGTTCCATTGATGTATGTGCCTATTTTCATACCAGTTAATCATACTATTTTGATTACTATGGCTTTGTAGTATATCTTGAAATCTGAAATTGCAATACCTCCAGCTTTGTTTTTTGGGGTTTTTTTTGTTTGTTTGTTTTTTCCCTCAAGGTTGCTTTGGCCATTCAGGGTCTTTTGTGGTTCCATACACATTTTTGTTTTATTTGTTCTAGTTCTGTGAAAAATGTTCTTGGTATTTTGATACAGATTACATTCAAATTGATTCTTACATGAGTAATATTTCCTTTAATTTAGGAAAATTATTGGTATCAGTATCTCAACATTTATATTGGAATGTTAAATAATATCACTCGATATCCAGTTTCTAAAGAATATGGATCTGCCGTCAATCAACTCCAGAGATATTTACAATTTTTTTAATTGAAGCATTTTATTCACACGTATGTATTACATCCCTAGAAAAAGAATGCCAGGATTTTCCCTCCTGTGTGTTTTCATTTTGCTTCTTCATGGTCCATGATGCCAGTGAGGTTGTCAGTACCATAAAACTAAATTGGCAGGACAGGAGCAGATTATTCTGCCATTTTTCTAAATCTTTTTGAGTTGTGCATCAAATCTGGGGCTAATCACTCCACACTTGTTTAACCTGTCCATGAGCTTCACACAGTCGGAAATGGAACCATGGCCTAATAAGAACCTGGTGCTGTCCTCTCTCTATGGCACTGTTAATGCTCTGGAGAGCATCTGCCAGCACAAGCGTGCTATTACGGTGGCACAGAAAGGTGGTGGAAAGAGCTAGAGATATCGTTTGTTACTCATCAAAGAAATTAGTATCAAAATCTGTTTTCTGTTTTAAAAAGCGGCTAAGAAACAAGCTATTGAAAAAAGATAATCTAAGGGGCATGCCATCTATGCAATCCTTGAGAAAATTTAATCTAAGGATAGAGTATAAAGTAAGCTTAGAATGTTAGCTTAGAACTTCCATAATGCTAATGTTGAAAATACTGTCCCATCTCTAAATATGTCCCTATTTAAAACATCACGTAACATTTTTATTTTAAAATTTAGTACCGGGGGGGCGCCTGGGTGGCTCAGTCAGTCAAGCATCCGACTCTTGGTTTTGGCTCAGATCATGATCTCATGGGTCATGGGATCGAGCCCCAGGACAGGCTCCACACTCAGCAGGGAGTCTGCCTAAAGATTCTCTCCCTCTGCCCCTCCCCCTACTCACACACTCTCTCTATTTCTCTCTCTCTAAAACAACTAAATCTTTTTTAAAAAAATAAAAAACAAAATAAAATTTAGCACCAGGGAAACATGTTTATTCTATAATTGCATTCATCCATTCATATCATAAATAGTTTATTTATTGTTTTACCGTAAGTTAGACCTTTAGGTTGGTACTAAGAATACATTTATCAGAAAAAAAGTGTCTGCTCTCACAGAAGTAGCTGTCTAAGGAACAAGCAAGCATTAAACATGGATCAAAAGGAAAAAGATGTTAAGGTGGAAGTTTTAACCAAAACCTTAAAATGGCAGATATCAGACATCAACAAGAAGTGCTAAACAAACATAAAAATTTTCAAAGGAGGTTTATAAAAACAAGTTAAAAATCCCATAAGTCCTTCACCTCAGGAATCGACAAGGATCAAAGTAGGAAGAACTGCTGGTGTGTTGTGAATTCCTCCTCCTTTTCCAGGGAGAGAACTGGGGAGGGTTTCTGCCTCTAACATCAAACTTAATTACAAGAATTTCAGGGACCCCCCTCAGAGAATATGGACATGTATGCCTCAGAGCCGGGAGTTGCAGTGGCTGGTCTTCTACTATGACCTAGAAAATGTAAAAGCAAGAAACTGCAGGCTAACCCCTCTGAGGATGAGCAAAGGGAGGTGGCTGATTTGAGATGGGCTTGTATTCCCAGAAGTTGATATAAAGCAAAAGATATTTTGAGGGTTTTCCATAGACCAGATCTGGGCCACAAAGGGGGGAAAGTCAGTGTGCTGAGCTGTGTTAGAGCCTCGCCCACAAAGGTTACCTAAGGAGTGACCTGGCTACAGTCAGTAGAAGTTAAAACCACCCCGGGCTTCTTAGAGCCTACAAAAGAAAGAAACCACAAGTGAAAGCATCACCTACATCAAGATAGTAAGTGAGAGGTGTCTGGTTATGGAGAGTAGCAGCATGTCTAAATAATGCACAGATGTGCTTTACAAAAGAAAAGGGTCCATGCTGAACATCTGTAGGCCCAGAGATGGAAACTTGCAACCTGCTGCTCTTACTTCCCTACATTAGTTACCTGAAGCTGCCATAACAGATTACCTCAAACTGGGTGGTTTACAACAATGCACACAACATGGTTCTGAAGGCTAGAGGTCTAAAATCAAGGCCATTGCTCTCTCTAAAGTCTGCAGGGGGAGGATTCTTCTTTGCCTCTTCCAACTTCTCCTGGTTGTCAGTAATCCTTGGCGTTCCTTGATTTATAGATATATCCCTCCAATAACTCCCTCCCTCCTCACATGTCTTTCTCCCTTGTGTGTCTGCCTCTCTTCTTTAATAAGGATACTGGTCATATTAGATTTATCCAGTATGACCTCATTACAATGAAGTACATCTACAAGGACACTGTTTCCAACTAAAGAGGCATTCTGAGGTTCTGAGTGGACATGAATTTTTGAGGACACTCCTGGACCCCATATACTCCCCTACCTCCCACCATTCAAATTCCCAGAGTGGTTGGAAAAGGTAGCTAGTGGTGCAGGAAATGAACAGTCAATGAGAAGAACACATTCTGACCATTTCACCCTCAACCTCTCTTCCCGACTCCTCGCTCTCTTTTCTGGCTCAGTTCTACATTTTCATCTTATACCAGCCTCTGTCTTTTTCAGTCATGTTCACATGCTCTCCGTTCCTCAAACTGGCCACTCTCTCTCTTGCCAGAGGGTGTTCACCCTGCTGATCCTTCTACTTGGATTACTCTTCTGGAATATACCTCTGCAATGAAATTATGCCCATCCTTTCAGAATTTGTATGAAATATCACTTTCTCAGAACCCAAATTCTGGTTACCAGTCTAGAACCAGTCCATGGCAAGGTTTTTATGACAAAATAAACAAAACATTAGCCAGAGTAATGATGATACAATAACAAAGATACATCAATAAATTGATAGATGGATAGATGCTTATGCGTGGGTATATATCATTTTAAGCACAGGCATTAATATAATTGCAAGATGTGCTTTCTTGAGAAAGACTGATTGTATTTTTTTATTCTGAGATTTTGCCTTTCTTGCTTTTTTATAATATTAAAGTACACTTTATGCTAGCACATTAGAGTGTTAGCAGAGGGCAGGGACTTTTTTATTGTCCTAAATTGTTAAGAATACATAAAAATTTTGAAAGCTGGCAAGTTTATGTCAGTAAAATTAGAAATTTTATTGGCTTATGAAATCAAAAAGTCTAGGAATCACACAGAATCTAATGATAAGACTTCCATACGGGCCACTAGAGGAGCGAAAACATGGAAAAATACTCAATAACAAAAGTACTCTCCTTTCACTACTATTGCCTGTTACCCTGTGTGTTTTACTCTGTTACCCTCACAGCTACTAAACCTAGTATTCCTTTATTTACCTTTGATCCCTATACCATATATCTCAATCCATTCACTCACTGTTGTCTTACTCATCATAGTCCAAATGATCACTTGCTTCAGAACTGTCCTTCATAAAGTCTCTGAATTCCTCATCTCCTTAAATTTTTAACATTCCCATCTCACAGATCTATTTCTTTAGGTCCTGCCAAGTGAATGTGTTCACAGAGTCATGCTGTAGCAGCTGGGCCCTCCTCACTACACCACAAGGCATTTATTACTATTACCAGGTTGTTGACTACTATCTTTACAGTGGCTTCTCCAGGCTAACCTAGTAACCTCAGCTTCCCATCCCAATTCAATACCCTCTTCAGCTGATGTCATAATTTATTGAGAATTCTTCACAAACCTGAAATTAATTCCCCTGTCTTAAAATGATTCTGCATCCCCATCCATTTTCTTTGCCTTTCCTGTGTCATGCAAAAAGTTACATTGAACCTCTCCCATCTCCTACGCTTGCAATGATTCGTTACTGTATCCTACTTTGCCTAAGATGATCTTCTACCACCAATTCCCTTTTTAATGTTTCCCACCATCTGCCTTTGTAAGCCACTGGACAAATATACATTCCTTCCAAATATGCAATGGTCTCAGTATAATACAAAATCTTGTGGTCACCTACCAATCCCTCAAATCATCATTCAATCTCTCTCCTATCCAAACTTCCACTTTGTTATCATTATGCATTTTGTCAAGTACTAGTATTAAAATTTTGTTCCCACCACCTAGAGCTGAAACTGTTTCTTTACATGTCAACTCTGATAACCTACTTATACTATAAAATGGATTTCCTCCATTCATGACTTTTCTGATATATCCCAACAGCCTTTGACACTGTAATTGCAATATTTAATGTCAACCCATATTTCACCATGACACCTTATCATCTGTTCAATTATATGCCGCTGATTCTCTTTCCCTTTGTATATTTAGGAAAGCTTCTGATGTGTCTTTTTCATTACTTTTTCATCTTCTACTGCCCCACTAAATATATATGTCTGTATATATATGTAATTAGTTATGATTTTTATAATGTATGTATAAACAATATATACATATATATCCCTCCAAACTTCTGTGATTTGTCCTCTTTTAGACTCACTTTTCCCAGATAATGTCTATTTTTTTATGGCTTCAGTTAATATCATCATGAAGATTATTACCAAACTAAGATTTTTAGTTCTGACTTATTTCTCACTTCCAGACCCACATTTCTAGTTGCTTGTTGAGTACTTAAAACTGAATAAACTTATGGCACTTTGGTCTCAATACATGCAAAATGAAATTTATTTGTTCTCCTTCAGGACCTGAGTACCCTTTATTCCATTAACAGTCACAATCTGTTAAGTGTTCTACATTATAGTCATTATCTGTTAAGTGTTCTCTACTCTGATACTGTAGAAGGCCTGGTAATACTAAGATATAAGATAGTTTCTACCCCTAGCAAATAACATAGTTTCTACCTTTAGGTCTGGTGGAAAAGATAGAAATACACAATTTAGTGTACTTTGATAGAGCTTAGCCCAGATTGCTCTTGGTGCCTATCGCAGACTGAAGATGATCCTAGAAGAATTTCTGAAGGGATGGTCTCTAAGCTGCTGTGTTCTAAACAGAACGCAAATTACTAAAAGAGTTCATGTTCATTTTTTCTTTGATATTATTTAACAATAGTCCTTGACCTTGTATATACATCACTATGACCTCTAGAACTGTTTTTCAAAATCAAAGTGCCTGGACTTCCAACTGAAGATCCTGATTCAGCAGGGTCAGAGTGGAGCTAAAACCATTTTATCTTTCCAAATTTCTCCACTTTAAAACTTCATACTCATTTAGAATATTACTGAAGAACCAGGATCAACTACAGAGAGGAAGATTTTTTCTAAACATGGGAAAATAATTCCTGATCATTAAAAATTGGAAGAATATCATGGGCTGCTCACATATGCTCACTTCTTAAAAAAAGGTTACCCAGACCTTCCCTCAATTCCAGGGACACCACCTGTGATAGATTTCTATCAATGTCCTTATTATCAATACCCTTATCTCTTGTGCCTGCCTCCTCCAATAGATAAGGAGCTCCTTTAAAGTAGGGGTTTTTGCTTTTTCATTTTTGGGACTTCAGTTCTAGATAATGCTATGTACGTGGTTAGCTGTTCAGTGAATGTTTATGAATTAATTAATTAATTAATGAGAACCAAATGGACCCTGGCTGAAGAATGTTCTAGGAAAATGTAAGAGCAAATAGAGTCCTAGAGGTCATAAAAGGCATGTATATTCAAGAGTAGGATGCAAAGATGTTTGTAGCCAGGGATAAGGCTGGAGAGCTAAGGATGACCCAGATTTATAAATGGTCTTGGATCCCATGCTATAGTTTTGAGCCTTTATCCTAAAGGTTATGAGAAACCTCTTGAAAAACATTAAGAAGTATATTGTAATTGAACAAATTTAAGTCATAATGTTAAGCCATACACTCAGGTGGGCAAAACTTTTAACATTCATTTTCTACAATTCACTTGTCTCAATTTTTAATCTCTATTATCATACCTTAACCAATACTATGGAAACATGGTTATTTCTAATTTAAATGCTTTCTACTCAAAATTTTCCTTCCTTGTACTCCCATTTTTGCAGGGGATATTTAATTCTATGTCATGAAAGGAAGGCATCTGGTCTCTGGCCTTTGGTTTCTATCCATACTATCATTGACTGAAATGCAGAGTCAGGCATGGTTCCCAGGATTCTAATTGGGTTAACTGGATGGATGATATCACCATTCACAAGAAAAAAGATAGAGGAATAAAAGCAGGACTGTGGAAGGATCAGAGTGGAGAACGCTATCTTTGAAGAGCCTGGGAGACAATCAAGAGATTAACTCAAGCAGGCAGACAGGCATCTGGGATCTGGAGTTTAGGAGGAAGGGCTGAGCTACAGATGGTGATGTGGATTTCGGATTCATCAGCAGAATGCCTGAGAAAGATAGGTGCTCAATAAATTCTCATCTAAAAAACAGTGGAAATGACGAGTGAAACCATGGGCATGCAAGTGTAGAGTAACGAGATCTAAGGTCTGAAAATAGAAGGTTAGAAGCATCAAGTTTTATGAAACAGGTTGAGGAAGCACTGCTCTTTAAAGAGCCACATATGTGGGAAAAGAAACAAAGAGATAGTGGTGTCACAGAACCCAAGATACCAGAGAGTTCAAAAGCATGGATTAATTACCATTCTCAAATAGCTCAGTGAGGTCAAGTAAGATAAGGAATAGAAATTGCCTGTTGTATTAAGCCATGGATTGATCTTCAAAGACCTTTACCTAAAAAAAATTGGTGGGGTGTCCTTGATGGAAAACAGATTTCAAAGTGTGTGGAAAATGAAATAGTGAGTGAAGACAACTATTTTACAAAAAATCTGATGTGTAAAAGAAGGGGAGAGATAGGTTTGCTACTGAAGGAAACGTTAAATTGGAGCGTTGCTTGCATTTACAATTGCAAAACATCATTTTTTCACTAGTCAGCATATTAGTCTCAGATCCCTGGTTATAATCCCTTCATTCTCTACATCACCTGTATCACCATCATTTGCTAAATTCTGTCAATTTTGTCTGGGAAGCAGTTTTCACATTGCTTCTTTCATTGCCCTACTAACACTCTTCTGAAGTGTAATACCTTCTTAACCTTCCTTAATTCACCTTACACAACAAGTTTACATTATCTTACTAAAGTACTGCTTTGATCACCTCATACAACTTCACATTTTTTTCAGTACTTTCCTATTGCCTATCACATAAAACAAACACAACTTTTACTTCTGGAGGAAAAAAAACCCTCAAAATTATTGCTCAGCTCATACAGTTCATTTTTTACAAGACTCTACCATTTGTCATGCCTTTCCCTCTGCCTAGAGATAATATCCTCCCCCCTTTTCCAAATTCCACTCACCATCTAAGACTCAGTCCAGACATCATCTCAACAATGATATTTGCTTTTGATCTCCCCAAGTAGAAGGGATCCCACTTTCCCAATCCGACGGTCTTGAATTCTGACAGCTCCTATCACAATGTTCACACACAGTTTGTGCTGAAGTTATTGGTGTGTTTAACTCTCTTGTGAGAGAGTAAACAGCTTAAAGATAGAGAATATGGCTTGCGTATCTCTCAGCCCTAAATGAGCTTTCCTTATACAGTACATGTTCAAGGATACCAGTAAATACCTGAATCCATTTGTTAGCAGCATGAGCACAAGAAGAGTCAAGAAAAAAGCAGTTGCAAAAAAATGAAATTATTTTACTATCTATTCAGTAACTGAGACATTCAAATGCCTCTATTATTAATTATTATTATTATTATTTTGGAATTTCATAGATCATATGTACAAAGCCTTAATCAGAACCGTAAAAATCAGTTTAAAAAAATGAATTCAATATACACAAATAACAATGATACTAACAGTCTAATGATAGTCTAATGAGAGAGACAGGAAGTTATTAATAGCAGGACATTATTGTTCCAGCCTAAGGTCCAGCACCAAATGTAAGATGTTGATGGCAGTCACCAGAGATGACAGTCATGGCCCCGCTACAGTCCCCCCACTGGCTGAAATCTGAGGCAGCCATGGTGGTACCAATTCAGCAACCCCAATGGGAACCAGAAATCCTCCATTGGACAACTCCTGTGTCTCCAGCTCTGTCTTCTCATTGTAGAGCTGGGGCCTCTCAGGCGTGATGCCTGCTACCTAGTACAGAGGGAGAGCTGGGTTTTTCCTCCATCCTGCCAGCATTTCTGCAATCTCCACCCCTACCATCGTTCAATGTGGATTCATTCTAGACCAGAGCTGCCCACTAGGAATATAATGCAACTCAGTGACCTGCATACATAATTTCAAATTTTCTAGTAGCTACAATTTTATTTTATTTTTTTAAAGATTTTATTTATTTATTTGACAGAGAGAGAGTTAGTGAGAGCAGGAACACAAGCAGGGGGGGAGTGGGAAGAGGGAGAAGCAGGCTTCCCACTGAGCAGGGAGTCCGATGCGGGGCTCGATCCCAGGACCCTGGGATCATGACCTGAGCCAAAGGCAGATGCTTAATGACTGAGCCACCCAGGCGCCCCATCTAGTGGCTACAATTTTAAAAGGTACAGTGAAACTAATAAAATTAATTGTAATAATATACCCAACATGTTAGTATTTCATGTTATCCAAAAATTACTAGTAAGATATTTTGCATTTTTTAGTCTTTGAAATATAGTGTTTTATTTTATACTTACAGTGCATTTCCATGCAGACTAGCCACATTTCAAGTGCTGAACAGCCACATGTACATGACAGCTGCCATAGGGCACAGCAAAGTGCTAGACATTTGATACCCATGGGGAAACTGAGGTAGGAAAAGATACTCAATACAACGTGGTCGGGTTTGTCTGATTTGTCCCCCCCTTGGAACACCTCAGTTACCAGATCTTGGCAAGGACATGTGGTCCTCTAAGTGGGAACTATCATGTACAATTACATTTACAACCTAGAGATCTTACACAATGTTGAATATAAACAGTGACACTGGGCGTTCCTCTTATTCCTGATTCCAAAAACGAATGTGTCTAACATTTTCCCATTAAGCACAATATTTGCTCTAGGCTGTCAGTATATACAATCTTCTATTCCCAATTTGCTAAGATCTTTTTTTTTTAAATCATCAATGTGTTTTGAATCTTATCAAATAATTTATGTACTTCTATTGAGAAAAGCATCTAGATTTTTCCCTTCCTTAATCTGGTAATGGGGCAAGTTCATTAACAGACTTTCTAATGTCAAGGTAAATTGAATTTCTGGAATGTAAGAATTTCAGTCTATATTTTTTGCATATCATCTGAATTCAGTTTGCCAATATTGTGTTTAGGATTTTTTTTGCGTATATGTTCAGGAGTAGATTGGTCCATAATTAACTTTTCTTTGTTTCCTATATCTAATCTTGATATCAAGGTTAGTTATACAACGAGTAAGGGAGCATTCCCTGGTTTTCCTTTGTCTGAAAATGTTATATGACTGAAATGATCCATTCCTTTAAAAGTTTATAGAACTCACTCATAAAATTGCCTAGATCTGATATTTTCTTTGTGGAGAGATTAATGATTTAATTTCTTTCAAGGTGATAATCTACTCAGGTTTTCTATTTTAAAAAAAAAAAAAAAACAGCATAAGGGGGCGCCCGGGTGGCTCAGCCGGTTAAGCGTCTGCCTTCGCCTGAGGTCACGATCCCCCGGGCTCCTGGGATCGAGCCTCGCCTCGGGCTCCCTGCTCGGCGGGAAGCCTGCTTCTCCCTCTGCCCCTCCCCCTGCTTGTGTTCTCTCTCTGTCTCTCTGACTAATAAATAAATAAAATCTTTACAAAAAATAAAAAATCATGGGAAAAGAGAGACTCAAACAAATGCTATGCTAGAGATGCTGACAGAACTGCTGTGGAAACATGAGGATCGGGATTGCTGAGGAGAAATGGAAAAGCAGAGGTTGCAACCCTGACTTAAGATTTGAAAGGTGAGTGGACTGTTGATGGAGGACAACTTGGGGGGGAGGCAGGGAGGGTAAGAAAAGAGGTGGCAATCTTAACCCAATGCCTCACATAAACAAAGTTTCAAAAGCATCAACTTGTATAGTATGTTCCTGGAGGAGCAAAGGGTCCCGCCTGGGTGTGCTGCATGGAAAAATACCGAAAAATATGAAAGCAGGCTGGAAATTTGAACTCAGTGCTAAAGATTTGGACCTAATCTTAATAATTACATGTAGAATGTCAAAAATAATAGAACTGCTTCCTTATATTTGTTCTTTGACAGATTAGGGCTGCCTGATATCATTATAAATCAGCATGTATTGTACTCTCTCAGGCTACTCTTCTCAAAATTTTCTAAGCTTATAATGCCCTTCTTCTATTGTGTTCTGAAAATGTCAGCACTCTGAGGGACTAGCCAGTAGCTATACCACATCTTGAATGCCTTTGCCTTTTAAATTTTACCTGAAAGAAGAGAATCAGACCCATGACTAACCACTTATTTCATTGGATAAAATAATGATTCTATCTGAAGAATAAAAAATAAAATGGAAAAGTATACATTTAGACATTGCTTTAAGAATGATTGAATATATATCTGAATTATTTTTTTCATTTTATTATAACTTCATATTTTTTCTGTCCTAGGCGGTTTAATGCTAGATATTTTGATAAAATACTGTGGTACACGAAGAATGAGATTCTGGCAGGTTCCTGACAATTTAGCAGATTGACAACAGCTGAGGTAGGGGGAGGTAACTACAGTTTATTGACTACTGCCGTGTGCTAAGCACTAAGCTACGTGTTTTGCATATATAATCTTATTTACTCTCCACAATATTTCTATGAATTAGATATTATCATTTCTTTGAATAAATGATGTAGCTTAAGTTCTGAAACTTACACATTCAACAAACAACTTTAAATTTTAAGTTAATTTAAAAATAAACAATGGCATGTATATTTTCAAAAATATTTGCTGGATCAAACAGTGTTAAATAGCTTAAGCAAGGTCATACACGTACAATTTGGCAGACACAGAATTGAACCCAGGTCTCTGATCCGAGGGCCCCAATCCTAAACGTGTTTTATTGACTGTCTGCAGCATGATTCATAAAACACAGTATCATCTAAATGAAGAGGTGATTATTATTTGATAAATCTAGGTTTCTTATAGAACTACTCCGTAAACGACTTAGCTCGGCGCTAGGCACGTAAAAAAAAAAAGGATCAGTTGATAGCGATCATTGTTACTAATGTAATTAACAATATTGATCGATAAGATAAGCCCAGCCAAGATATGAAGCAGTCAAATTTCTATTTAACAATTGAATTACTATGTTGGAATTCACCAGATGACTATAAATTCTTCACTTTACTTTGGAATAAAAGAGCTCCGGGGAGAAGGAACTGTGTGAAATGGATATGGAGGCTGTGTGTCCGCTGCAGAGGCACAGAAAGGGTAAGGGCTGAGGCATTCTTAGGAAAAGTTCAGCATATTTGTTTTTCTTCTCCCCAGGCTCAGATTTCCAGAGGCCCCAAACATAAGCAGAAAAAGAAGGGGGTGGGGAGGAAGAGTTGAAAGGTAAGGTTTAGATAAACGTGACTCATTTGTTCAGAGAAAGAGGTTGAATTCCAAAGAGATAAGGGGAAAGGAGCCCCCCTGAGGACGAGGGCAGTCAGAGCTGGGGGCTCCGGCTGGGTCAGGTTTTTCAAGAGCCACGAAGGCTAGTGCCTATTAGATTAGAAAAGCCAAACAGAGAATTTGATGGTAGAGGGAGCTTATAAACCAAGGAATAATTCAGAACTGGTCAGGAAGCCCGTGACAGCAGAGAATGATACAGTCTCATTTCCTAACCAGATAGCAGCCAAACTTGAGCACTCACTGTTCTGTCAAAAGATACCATGACAGAGGTTTTAAAAGTACACAAACTGAAATAAACAGTATTTAAGATAAAAAATCCTTGTAGTCTCATGAGGTGATTTTTTTTTTTTTTCCCCAAAAGGAACACCAAAGGACACAAGCAATTCTCTATCTGGGCCTTACTCTAGTTACTTTAATGCCTAATTCAAAAGGAATTGTGATAAATACAAACAGTGAAAACATTTTACCCAGAAGAACATTATTACTGTTAAAAGCATTGAGTAGTAAGAAACTATTATGTAACAGAGTATCCAAAAGAATTAAGTTTTAGAAGCAATTTATTAAGGCACCCAAGGAAGAGCATCTCTTTCTTAGTTCATCTTGCTCCAACTGAAATTTGAAACCGAACATTTCCCACAGATTTAGAAATAATCTATTTAAAAATTAAGCATCTTACAAATACAAAACATCTATTTATTTTTTTCCCCACTTAGAAAACTCCCAGGCACTGAGCTCAATTATTCTCCATAGACTAATGAAGGACAATGACCCTGGGTGCAACTCAAAAGACTGTAAGGTCATGGCCAATATGAGGAAGTGGATACATTTAAACTTTCCTCTAGACATTCAAATTTTTCCATTCCATTCTGGGTTTTCTGTTTTTTTGTTTTTGTTGGGTTTTTTTGTTTTTTTGTTTGTTGTGGGTTTTTTTGAGAGGGATGTGGGGGTTGAATTTGGAGAGGAACATTTTCTGAGTAGTATTTTATACACGTGTTAACTTACTAAAGCTAATACCACACTAATAACTGTTGGAGATCAAATGTCTCATTAATAATTTTTCCTAGTCTCAGGAAGCCAGAGAATAAAAAGAGAGGTAGGTGCTATTTCCTGTTTCCTTACTTAAAATCTTTATCTCTGCCTCCTCCCAGAACTCAAAAGTCTTTTTCTTTACTAACTACACTTTAAAAATTATTTCATTCGTCTGAATTGTTACTAAAATGCACAGGATTCTTCTCCAGACCAATGAGGAGGGATGGAATTTGTGACCAGTACAATCAAATAATGTTCCCGATCCATCATGGGTGTCGACATGACTGGGAGGAAAATACATGGGTAAGAACATAAATATGCATGGGGCCACGGGATAAAAGAGAGCTTGTGACGATTTCAGTGATATTTGATGAGTCCTCAAGTAAGACTTTATTCTTCCTTTAGCTGAAAGGGTCACTCATTTCAACCTTGGGTTTCAGCCAGAATTGGGAGGAGAATCAGGAAATCTACTTAGCCATTAGATAAATGATTTGCCATTAGATAAATGCATAGACACAACAGATTTTGCAGACTAGTTTTCCTGCCTATCAGTGAAAGAATTTGAGAAGGTTGAGAGGGTGCGGCGGGGTGGGGGTGGGGGTGAGGGGGAAGAAATTCCCAGCACTAGCACAATATGCGGAAGGCAAGAGAATTCACTTCATACCCCCCAGGAAGTTTGGGTACCTAAATTGTAGTGCATGGTTTGAAACATATAGGGAAATGAAGTCAAGAAGATGGGATGGGGTGAAAATGTAGATCATCTTGCTTTCCATGCAAGACTGTTTATAGTCTTTCAGGAGCTGGGGCAGTGAAGATTTTTTTTAGCTGAGACTTTACATAATCAACTGCCTGTAATGTTAATGTGACAGAGATTGAAATAAGGAGACACTGAGAGGAGGAAGACCAGGTGAGGCAATAATTCAGGGGGAAAAAGTTAGTGCTTGAACTAGTGTTTCAGGATTTATTTTTCTTTGGTGCCCACAGTTCTTGGTCACGCCGCTTGGAAGAACGAAGAGGTAGACCAGAGGAAGAGTGGTGGGCAGCAAAGCAAAGTTTATTGGGTGATAGTACAAAGCTCCCAAGGAGGGAGGGGCCCCAAAAGGGTTGCCCTCAGAGTTTCTAAATCTAGGGGTTTTTATGAGATTGTTGGTCGGCTGTTTTAATCTGATGAAGCCTCCATGTACCTCTCACCCAATCAGGTTTTTGTCTCAGCACGCAGCTACCTATCAGGGAGCTGTTCACATGCGGGAAGGGTGGAGGGCTCCTTTCAGGGTGGTGTAGAATAACAGGATGGGGTCTTTTTTCTTTAAAGGGTAGTTTCCTCTGAGGACTGAGCCCCTTGCCCCTGCCTGCCTTTCTTCCATTACTAGTAGGAGAATGGAGAAGATTGGATGCATTTTAACTACATTGCAGAGATAAATTCTAATAGTTTTAGAAATAGCTAGCTAGCTAGCTAGCTAGCTATTTATTTATTTATTTATTTATTTATTTATTTATTTATTATTTATTTATTTATTTAGAAGGGGAGAGGGAGCGAGAGAACCTTAAGGAGGTTCCATCCCCAGCATGGATCCCACGCAGGGCTCCATCTCATGACCCTGAGATCATGACCTGAACCAAAATCAAGAGTTGGATGCTTAACTGACTGAGCCACCCAGGCACACCTAGAAATACACATTTTTTTTATTTCACTTTTGGTTTGTTTAGATTTGTGAACAATATCCTACCTGTGAAATTGAAACACCTCAGTTAATAGGATTTACCAAATTCTTACAGGATCCATAAATATATTAGGTGGATCTTCATATCATGATAAATAAGACTTTTGTTCTTAAAACAAAAACAAAATAAATAAATAAATAAATAAATGTTGGGAGTTTAAAAAAAATCTAAACTTCAAATTGGCAAAATAATGATCAAAGAATTTGTTATTCAAAGTTTACCTTGAAAAGTGATATGCTAGGGAAATGTTAGTGACAGGATTTTTATTGAACTGTAGAATTAAAGGTGCCTTGCTCATAGATAGTAACCGATAGAATCATTACTAAATTTTACAATATATATTTTTAAAATGTATAGCCCACCCAATCTATATGGGATTTCTAATATCTGATAAATATAATTAAACATAATAGTATGAGGAGTGGGGGAAGAGTAAGTTAAGCCCTAGGGGCGCCTGGGTGGCTCAGTCATTAAGCGGCTGCCTTCAGCTCAGGTCATGATCCCAGGGTCCTGGGATCGAGCCCCACATCGGGCTCCTTGCTCTGCGGGAGGCCTGCTTCTCCCTCTCCCACTCCCCCTGCTTGTGTTCCCTCTCTCGCTGGGTCTCTCTCTGTCAAATAAATAAATAAAATCTTTTTAAAAAAAAAAAGTAAGTTAAGCCCCATAAAGGAAAGAGGCTGATAAATACTACCATAATAGGGGCTTATATCATTCTTTTAACTAAGCATTTAAAATACAGTACAAGGACGCCTGGGTGGCTCAGTCAGTTAAGCGTCTGTCTTCAGCTCAGGTCATGATCCCAGAGTCCTGGGATGGAGTTCCACATGGGGCTCCCTGCTCAGCGGAGAGCCTGCTTCTCCCTCTACCTACTGTTCCCCCTGCTTGTGCTCTCGCGTGCCCTCTCTGACAAATAAATAAATAAAATCTGTAAACAAAAATAAATAAATAATAAAATATAGTACAAAAGTTCCTGGAAACATATTGGAAAAAATTCTGTCATCAACCGCTTAATCTTATATTCTTTAAAATTCTGTCATCAGCCATTCTATTTTAAATTCTCTATAGTCAGACTCTTTCAAACTGAGATTCAGATATATCCAATTGTATTTTCAACCAAGCCTTGCACAGCATCTAAGTTCATCAGATTCCCCCTAAACCAGTAGCCCATACTGGCTTCTTTGAAGTACCTATTAATGGCATTATCACTTCTCTAAAACACGGTAATCCATGTGCATTCTCAAGATATAAGGCAATAGAAAAAAAATGCTGATATAAGCATTGTTAAATTACTTATTTTTTCAAATATGTTCTATATATGCATATTGTTATTTTTAATGGTATAGTATTTTCCAATACTATTCTGTGACCTATTTTATTACCTAGACTATGAATTTTTCCATGTTCCAATAGGCAGATTTATATCTTCATTTTTGGTGGTTCCATTTGATTTTACAGAATAAATGTATAGATTTGTTCTAGTTTGCTACCTCAGAAACAGTAAAAGCTTTTGTTCATATAGTTTTACGTGCTTGTCTAAACAGTTCCTTTGTTATTATTAAAGGTGGAATTGCTGGAGAAAAGTGTACTGTTGTACTTTTGCTTTTATGGTTTCTGGTATGTATTACCATATTCCCTACCTAGAGATTTGACTGATTTCTATTGCCATCAACAATGAATGAAAGTGCCTCTTTACAAAGATGTGGGTTTTGACCCAATGGTATTTTTTATTATTTACATTTCCACTTATACTGATGTTATCTGTAACTACAGATCATCTCTGAGTCACTGTATCCTTTCTTACCACCACCATTATTGTACCTGCCTATTCTACCCCTCACCAGTATGACTGCAATAACATCCTAACTGATCCCCAACTTCAAACTATCTATCCCCAACTTCAAACTGTTTACCCCAATTGCTCTCTCTCTCTCTCTTTTTAATATCAGAAATCTAACGATGTTATTCTCACATTTAAACTTCCCAGTGTCTCCCTTTGTTTAGCAAATTAAGTACAAATTCCATTGTATCACACCAGTTATAAGAAATGAATTTAACATAGCCTCAATTGTTAAAACACATAGGCATATGGCAGGGGAAAAAAAATCAATTCTCACTAGCTAAGGACAATCTCAAACAAGATCTCACTCCTCTCTTGCCTCTGCCCACCCATCCCAAATACATGAAGAAACCATGGGAGAGAATCTGCAAAAAGGAAAAAAATAAATAAAAGTAGATTTGAACTCACAACATTTCAAATATTGAAGTTCTGAATATAAAATATTAACATTTTTCAATGTTTAAATAAAGAGAATAAATTAAAAATATAAAGAAATTAAGTCTACCAAAAATGGGTCAAGTATATTTGGAAAGAACTGACCATTTTGTCTAGAAATATAAAAACACATAGTTATTAAAATTACAAACTCAGTACATGGGAGAAAATATTTGCAACTGGGGTACTTGAGTGGCTCAGTTGGTTAAGTGTCTGCCTTCAGCTTAAGTCATGATCCCAGGGTCCTGGGATCAGCCCTACATCAGGCTCCCTGCTCAGCAGAGCATCTTCTTCTCCCTCTCCCTCTGCCCCTCCCCCTGCTCATGCTCTCTGTCTCTGTCTCAAATAAATAAAATCTTTAAAAAAAAAATTTACAACTTATATTGCTTACAAAGATCATCTATCTGAAAACTAGGAATAGCTCCTCAAATCAATAGGAGACAGGTCAACAACTCAATAGAAAGATGATCAAGAGAGCTCAACAGACTTTGTCAAAGGTGACATTCAAATGGCTAGTAAACACATGAAAGTCACATGGAATGAAAATCATAACTTGAAGGCTATTGTACTACCCACCTAACTGTAATGACTAGTGCTGACTATGGAAATTCTCATTCCACCGATTGTGGAAGTGAGGTTGATATAATACTTTGGAAAAGAGTTTGGCATTATCTACTAAAACTGAAGAGGCTTATAATCTATGGATTCTACAACTAGGTGTGAACTAAAAAGAAATGCCTGTACACACACTGAGAGACACAATGGAAATGTTGATAGTGGCATTATTTGTAGTATTTTTAAACTAAAAATAATGCAAATTTATATCAGTGGAAGAATGTGGTTTGTTCACGTGATGTCATGCTATACAGAAAATTAACAAATTATAGCTATATGCAGCAATATAGGTGAATTTCACCAAAATAATGTCCAGTGAGAGAAGCCAAAAACAAAAAAATATATACACTGTATAATTCCATTTATATAAAGTCAAGACAAATTCAGAATAATGGTTACCTTCGGGAAGGATATGCCTTTGAAGAGGGTAGAGATTGGGCAGAGGTAGATTTACAGTGAAGCTGCAGATGAGTACATTTCGGGCTCCTTGCTTGCATAAGCCCATTTCAAGATCCCAAGGAAATTTGAGAAATGTGTTCACATGATCATATGTTTTTGTAAAATGTTCAAAAGAAAAACACTGAACTGCAATTGTTTAAGACTGATGGCTCATTCTTGTCCAAATTCCCTTCTGTAACACTTCCCCTTTTATTGGCTGCCTTAAGAGAGGTAATAGGCATTCAAGGGATCTATCTAAAATGAAAGTGAGTTAGTTATTCATTTAGTTTGACTCTAGTGGGATATATTTATTTGGTTAACAATCACTCTTGTGTATAGTTAAGTTCTTGCTACCATTCCAGAGTAGGACTGTCTTCTGAGAATAATTTTACCACTACAGTGTTGATTCCTTAGCTTCACGACATAAAGGTATAGAGCCAGAGGACACATGGCAATATAAGTGTATCCTATAGTGGTGGGCACTGGAGATATTTGGGTAGTGGAAAAGAAACAAAGTAAAATGAACAGAGACAGAACCTGTCCAGGGAAATTCTTCCAATCATGATGTATAAAATTATAGGTAGAGAATTTATTTCTCAGTTATATATAGTCAAAATAGAAGTTATCTTGTGACAGGACTACAGTAGATAATACAACATAAACAACTATAAAATGCACCATAAATATGTTTTTCTTTTTCTGCTGGGAATTAAGAGAAATAGAACTTCTAAAATTTCTCAGATTTGGGAGACTGAATAAATTTCAGACAAAACTAAAAAGAAAAAAAAATCCACCATTAGAAACATTGTGAAAAAAAATGAGAAATTAATAGAAAGAAATTAAAGATCACTTACAAAGAACACTAACTAAATTCAGCTGAAATGCTCAAGATCAGCACAGGAAATAATAAAATAGTTAACATCTTCAAAGTCAAAGAGAAATGTCTCTCAGTATCTTAGTGAAAAAAACGTTTCTCAACAAAACTATCTTTCAGGAACAATGAAAAAAATAAAGACTTGCATAGAGAAATAGAGTTTCATGAAAAAAAAATTCTTACATGTGATTTAAGAGGCAAGGAAAACATTCTAAGAGGAAGGCTTGAGATATACGGAGGAATGAGCAGAGAAACTGGTATCTGAATAAGCCTTGCCTATAATGATTAAAAAAATAGTAAGATTGCACTAACACTAGATAAGAAATGCCTATGAGCCAGAAAGAGGCTCAAGGCAGTTAAAGCAGTCTCAGAAGAAAAGCAAAGATGTTGATTCACTTTAGAATTCCTTAAGTTTACGTTGCATGTTATAAATTCTAGGATACTAATTAAAAGAATACAGAGCAAATAAATCAACTCTTAAACAGAAAGAGAAAAGGATGAAGGGGAAGAAATTTAATAAAAAAAAAAAACAGAAAAAAGAAAGATGGAAAAAAAACAAAGCAGTAGAAATAAATTCAAGTATATCAATAATTATAATACATTTAAATAGACTGATTTCATAAATAAAAATTAAGAAAAATACCATATTGATTAGATCTAAAAATCATGCAACATACTATTTCTAGGAGATACTCTGGAATTTAATGAACCAAAAGGATTGAAGGTAAAAGAATAAAATAAGTTATGCAAATATTTGCCAAAAGAAAGCTGCCAATGTTCTATTATTAACAAAGTTTAGAGCTAAAAATGTGATTAAATAGATTTACTATATAATAAATGTTTTAATTAACAAGGAAGCTAAAATAGTTCTAAATTCTATGCACTTAATAAAGTCACCAAGTAGATGAGGCAAAAAAAAAAGTGAGAGCGCCAGAAAGAGAAATGGAAAAATAACCAAAGTAGGGGGAGCTTTTAACATATATCTCTTAGTAATTGATAGATAAATCAAACCAGAAAAAAAAAAAATGGAACATTTGAACAGCACAATTAACAAGCTTGATCTGATGAGATTATATAGACCTTTAAAACAGAAATTAAGGACTATACATTCTACTAAATTAAACACAGAAAATAGATCATGTAATAAATCAATTACATGATCGGTTTTCAGTAAATTTCAAAGAATTGGTTTAGTGCAGAACTCATCCTCTGATCAGAATGTAATTAAGTTAGAAATCATTGTTGATAAAATAAAATGTTTTATAATTTTATTTAAGAATTTTTAAAACACATCTTAACCCGTGAGCCAATGAAGAAATTATAATGAAAGTAATCCTATATCTAAAACTGACACATAATGCAAATACAACTTGTAAAACTTGTTAAATAAAAATGAAGAGAATTCAGAGAGAAATGTAGAGCCTAAATGTTTATGTTATAAAAGAAGAAAGGCTGATAACTAATGCATTAATTATACAACTTAAGGAATTAGATAAAATAACAGAACAAAACTAAAGAAAACAACAAGAAAAAGGAAATGACAATAGGATCAGAAAAAAACGAAGTATAAAACTAAGAAAAGAGAGATGTTACAAAGCCATTATGAAAATTAAAATAGATATGCCCCTTTATGGAGACAGGGGGAGGGAAGGGAAGGGGAGGGGAGGGGAGTTGAGTTGTTCAAGGACAGGGGGAAGGTGTAAGTCACAGAGGAAATATGCTGGATTTCAGAAATCCCTTCTGATTGGAAGTTAGAGACAAAAACATTTCAACTGGCAGCTACCAAGTACTGACTTCACAATGAGGCAACAGCTAGAGAAGGATGTCACAATAAAACTGGTCAGGCAAAAAAAAAAAAAAAAAAGGTGTTTATTTATTTTAAGATTTTATTTATTTATTTATTTGACAGAGAGTGACACAGCAAGAGAAGGAACACAAGCAGGGGGAGTAGGAGAGGGAGAAGCAGGCTTCCCAAGGAGCAGAGAGCCCGATGTGGGGCTCGATCCCAGGACCCTGGGATCATGACCTGAGCCGAAGGCAGACGCTTAACGACTGAGCCACCCAGGCGCCCCAAAAATGGTGTTTATAAAAATTATTTTTTTCTCTACTTTTCTCATGATGTTTATTGTTTCTCTTGTTGTAAAAATATTTATAAAAAGTTCTTTGAGTCTTCTCTCCTGCCAGTTCACATTCCAGTCTCCTGATTACTGATAGTGCTCTCCAGGACCGACCTCGGAATCATCCTGGGGTCACGGTTTTTGGAACATTCTTGGAAGATTCCCATAGTCCTCTCATGGTCACCTGTTGATGATACGTGCTATCCAACATAATCTCAGATCATTCAATGAACCTATCCACCACCATAGTAACTCTATAGACCTCAGTTTCCACTGATTCCAGTCTTTGCATTATATAGGAGTTGATGTCAAAATAGAAAGATTATCTTGAAAAACGGGAGGCAATTGCTTGAAACAGTGTAAGGGGAAAACATACCTTTCTATGAATCTAAAGATTCAAATTAGAGAAGTCAATGACGCTGAAAAGTATTATTTTCTTCTCTTCTTTTCTCATCTTCTGTATTAAAAGAGAGACAGACAAAAGATTAGTTTTTTTATTTGAGATTTGGGGGTCAAATTTCTGAGCTTTTGCGAGACTACATAGGCAAAATACATCAGAGACAAATGATCAAATATCATACTAAGGGATTTATAAATCTGTATATATACATATATATGAATATACACACAAACACACATACACCTCAAAGAAAAATATATAAATAAGTAATTTGTAATAGAAACACAGATGGGCACTAAACATGAAAAATCCCATTTTTAACAGTAACTGAAGAAATACAAACTAAAATGGAATATCATTCTCGAGGATCACATTTGATTAATAGAAATATCCAGTATTATCCAGACACTATTTCTGATAGTTGCAGTTTGCCATATAGAGTATCTTTTAAATTTTCTCTTTAAATTCAATTTAATTAACATATATTGTATTATTAGTTTCAGAATAGAATTCAGTGTTTCATCAGTGGCATACCTAGAGTATTTTTTAAAGTTTCTGTGATTAAATAATACAATTGAATTACATGATTTAACACTTTTAGTTTATCAAAACACTTTGAAACTAGGCTCATATCCAACTGCTTACTCAACACCTGAAACTCAACATACCCAAAACTAAATTCATCTTTCCACCAAACCTCCTCCACCCACCACTTTCCCCATCTCAGGGATAGATACTCTACCTTCCCAGTTGCTCGGGTCAAAAACCTTGGCATCATTCTTTATTTTACTCCCATATCTAATATGAAAATACATTCTGCTGGCTCTACCTTCAAAATCTATCTGGAGGCTACAATTTTTCATCATCCCCACTGCTGGTTGAGGGTTCCAAGCCATCGTTGTTTTTTGTTAGAGTTACTGTTTGAGCCTCGTACCTGATCTCTCTGTTTCCACTCTTACACCTCTCTACAGGATACTACCAACAGAGCAGCCGGAGAGAAACTCCTAGAATGTAAGTTCAAATCATTCCTGTACTCAAAACCCTGTCTCCCCATTTCACTCAAATGAAAAGGCAAAGTCCTTATAACTGCTTCTGCATCAGTCAGTATAAGTAACTGTTGTTTCCTGCTTACACGAAGCAAAACAACAACAATAACAACAACAAAGAAACCGTGATGGTTCAACACAATGCCACAGTGTGATGCAGGATGAGTGGCTCCTAAATATCTCCCCTCCCAAGGGAGACTCAGGAATCTAAACTCCCTACATTCCTTCATCTATGGTTCTGCTCTTCCCTAAGGCCATCTTAGAGGGCTCTGCCTGATCTCCTCCATCGAAATGACCAACAATGAGAGAGAGAGAAGACAGAGAGAAACAGAGAAAGAGGAGACAAGGAGAAAAAGGAAGTAAGAGAGCTAGTCAGAAATTGGACTGCAGGGGTTAGGGGTCGCCTATACAAGAGGCATCAATCACTTCTGCCCACATTCTACCAGCAAGAATTCATTTTACATCCCCTCCCAGACTATAGGGAAGAATAATCTAGCTGTGTAACCAGGAGGAAATGATGTGGCACTAGCTCTTTCCCCTGCCTGGATCATTCTTCTTTAAAATATCACTGATGAAATTTTTCATCTTCTTCAAATGTTTGTCCAAATACCACTTTCTTACTGAGAGCTTTCAGACCAAACTATCCAACTGATAGCTGCATTCCCTAATTCCAATCACCTTTCCCCTACTTTACTTTTAGTATTTTCCTAATAAAATTTACTTATTTATTATGGTTATAGCTTATTATCTCTCTCCCTACTGCTACATGTAGGACATTGACATATTTTTTATTTCTAGAACAGTGCTTGGCACAAAACAGGTACTCAATAACTAGTTTGCAATAAAAATTATAAAATGGTTGTGATCCTATGGCTATTATCTTTTATTTTTTTTTTTACTCTTGACCAAAACTGTTATTTTTATTATGTTCCTTTAGCCACTGTATAGATCATTAGTTTTTGATGTAATGTTCAGTGATTCATTAGTTGCGTATAACACCCAGTTCTCATCACCACACGTGCCCTCCTTAGTACCCATCACCTTGTTACCCCATCCCCCCTCACCCCCTCCCCTCTGAAACCCTCAGTTTGTTTCCCAGGGTCCACAGTCTCTCATGGTTCATCTCCCTCTCTGATTTCTCACCCTTCAGATTTCCCTCCCTTTCCCTATGGTCCTCCGTGCTATTGCTTATGTTCCACATATGAGTGAAACCATATGATAATTGTCTTTCTCTGCTTGACTTAACTTCACTTAACTTAATCCCCTCCAGTTCCATCCATATCGATGCAAATGGTGGGTATTCATTCTTTCTGATGGCTGGATAATATTCCATTGTGTATATGTACCACATCTTTATCCATTCTTCTGTTGAAGGGCACCTTGGATCCTTCCACAGTTTGGCTATTGTAGACACGGCAGTTATGAACATCGGGTGCATGTGCCCCTTCTTTTCACTATGTCTGTATCTGTGGGGTAAATACCTAGTAGTGCAATTGCTGGGTCATAGAGTAGCTCTATTTTTAACTTTTTGTGGAACCTCCATACTGTTTTCCAAAGTGGCTGTACCAGCTTGCATTCCCACCAACAGTGTAAGAGGGTTCCCCTTTCTCCACATCCTTGCCAACATTTGTTGTTTCCTATTTTGTTAATTTTTGCCATTCTAACTGGTGTGAGGTGATATCTCGTGGTGGTTTTGACTTGTATTTCCCTTATGGCTAGTGATGTTGAGCATTGTTTCATGTGTCTGTTAGCCATTGGTATGTCTTCTTTGGAGAAATGTCTGTTCATGTCTTCTGCCCAATTTTTTACTGTGTTATTTGTTTTCAGAGTGTTGAGTTTGAGTTCTTTATAGATCTTGGGTATCAGCCCTTTATCTGTAATGTCATTTGCAAATATCTTCTCCCATTCCATGGGTTGCCTCTTAGTTTTGTTGATTGTTTCCTTTGCTGTGCAGAAGCTTTTTATCTTGATGAAGTCCCAAAAGTTCATTTTTGCTTTTGTTTCCCTTGCCTTTGGAGACATGTCTTGAAAGAAGTTGCTGTGGCTGATGTCGAAGAGGTTACTGCCTATGTTCTCTTCTAGGATTTTGATGGATTCTTGTCTCACATTGAGGTCTTTCATCCATTTTAGTTTTAAGCTTCTTATGTCAGGAGTTTTTCAACTTGATTAGTTAAGATTTTATATATTTTTTCATATAGCGAACAAATTCTTTTACTTATAATTTTCTCATTTTTATGATTTCTGGTTATTCATTTCTGATTTTGTGATTATTAAAATTGACATATTTTCTCATTTTAAATTTTTCTTCTAAATTTTGACTTCAATATTTAATTAGTAGTCATTTATTTTCATGTTTGTATAATTTCTTCATATATTACCTCTTCCAAATCCCCATTATGCTATCAATAATATTATCTGACATTTTAGGTCCAGTTAATTATTGTTATTTTTCAGTGTATTTCATATTTTTAGTATACTCATGACATTTGCATTTTGTACATATTTATAATTATTTAAACTTCACTTTATTTTTTTGTTTCAATTTTCACTAACGTTTTTATAAAAAGATATATTTATTCATGCAAAAGAATACCAATATAGCTGATAGAGAAATTATAGACCATAAATTTTCCCTTAAAAATACAAATGTTTTTCCATTATCTCCATGTATTTAATGTGTTAAGTTTGGAGGTTCTCCTGGTTTCATTTTCTTTAAAGCTAATAGTTTATCTTCTGACCAAATGCTATAGAATTTTTTTCTCTGATTTCCAAATTCAAATATTTCACTAGATTTTGTCTTGATGTTAGTCTTTTTTCATTAATATTTCCCTTGTTCCAGGAGAGACCTATCAATGTGTAGATTCAAGTCTATCTTTAGCCAAGAAAGTGTTCTTCCTTTTTCTTTGATTCTTGTTTATTGTCTTTTTTATTAGTTTTTATGAGAGCAACAATCTGTTTTCAAATTCTGCTTTTAGTTCTTCATCTTTTTTAATCCCCAACTACCAGACCTTCCATGGAAATTTAGATTACCTTCATTAGATTGACTTCAGACTATAATCTTTGTAGCTTATAAGGCAAATTTTAATTATGTTATTGCATACTTAACTTTCTTAGCTCACCCAGCTAATTCCCTTTCTATTTCTACCTGTTTCTAGGCTGGTTCTCATTTCTTCTCCATTTATTTTATTAGCCTATTGCTTTGCATTACTTTTCAAATTATCTTATTAGCATAAAGCTGTCAGATAAGTTTCCCATCTGACTTCTGGGTCTGTAGTTAGCTGGGGCTCATGGGTCCTTGGATGCAGGTCCTTTTAAATGCGTTACATTTCAGAAGTGCAAGTGAGTCCAAGTGGAATGTTTCTTTCTCTCCCAAGAGTACTCTCAGAATTTTCCAGAATTCTCAATGCTAACCTACTTCACCAAAAGGGAAAATTTCAAATTTGGCTTTTAGAGATCCCATCAATCTACACCATATCAAGCATAAATTCCTAAAATTTTATGGCAAATTTACAGCATTTTTTCCTAGTTGCCAGCGTGAATTCTGGGTTTCTCTATTATTTTGCCATTGCCACCAGAATGCAAGAGGCAAAGCAAGAAGTTAGTGTTCAGGTAATCATTTTATCTGAAAGGCCTTCAAATAGATTTTCAATTAAATGTTTTAAGAAGCAGCGAAGAGTAAAGTTAACTTTACAGGGATTTCATGTCACTGACATTGGCCTATTTTTCTTATTATTGTAACTCTAGCTTCAAAAAAGACCAAGTCACCAAGGATTTGTTATTTTTAGGGGTATCAGCCCTCTCTTGGCAAAAGTTCTCCCTCAGAAAATTTGGGAAATCAGCCCATCTAAACAAGCTCAGTGTCTCCCGTTTGTCATGATGATAATAATAAATATTTGCTTGGCTCATTCTTAAGAGTTGACAAGCAAGTCTCCCTGCTTTTACTGGTAACAAGTAACCTCCTCAAAGTCAAGCACAGTTGTTGCCTGCAGAATCTTCTCTCATAGGCTCACTTACTTCTGTTACACACTTTTCAGAGGTAAGTCCCTTCTGATGGTGTCTGCTCCCCCACTCTGCACCCGGCAGGAAGACTCCACACAGGCTGCTTACACCGCTGTCCTGGAGGCTGATCCTACAACTGACATCCATAGCTCTCTCCTGGAGACTTAAGATCATCTTAAACCTTTACTTGATTAATTAGCTGTTTTTCCTTCTACTCAAACATTTCCTAAGAAAATCCACAGAAGCTGCTCCTGCCTGAGGGAAGTTCAAATTTCCATTGTGTCCATCATCTTCAGAGCCAAAGGATGCAAAAGGGCAACTGTAAACTCCTCACCATTAGGTGGCTTTTCCACCTGTGTCGCTCCAGAATCTAGTAGAATGAATGTCAGACTCTTTCCAAGTGCTCAGTAAATATCTAGAGTCCACACAATCACACTGGCTTTCTTGTCACTAACTCTGTGTAAGGCATAGTTAATTACATTCTTCTTTAAAGTTCTAGCCTTTTAGGAACTTTAAATGCTGCTTAAGAGAGGTTAGAATATCTTCCCACATAAGATCTAAACTTAATTCTCCAAAACCCAAGCCATTTTGATTTTTCTTCACTTTATACCCATATGGCATATTGAAATTTAATAGAAAAAAAAAGGGGTAACTTTGGCTTGAATCAGAACAAATCGAACTATCATTAACTATAAAAAGAAAGGTCAAGAGCTTATTAAAATCCTTTCTACCAACCTACATACAACTTTAAAAAGACTAATATTAGAATAATTTTCACTGTGATATAAACTGAATATATTTATATGTATTTATACTCATGCAAATAAACTGCCTCAGCTACTAAAGATATTTTTTTGCCACTAAAGATATTTTTAAGAATTTATGAAATGTTCGTAGACAAAGGCTTTCTTTCTTTTCCCAGAAGTCCTATAACTCCTTGTCTCTTCATTCTTATGGCACAGGATCCTGGCTAGAATTGTGCTTGTTTTAGGATTTAGACAAGTTCAGGACAGATGAGGTGGGCACAAATCATCTATCTGCATAAAGACAATTAACTGTGGGGAAGACTTTAAGGGAATTAAGAGTAGGCACACAAGATTGAGCCAATAACACCCTCCTTAGTAGAGGATCTGAGTGATTTTGAGTGATTTCTTCTCTATTTCCGGAGGACTTACGTCTCAGTCCCAGGGAGAGTGGGAGCTACCATCAAGCAAACAACAAAACAAAACAGAAAAACCCTACTAAAATTCTGAATATTATTGGTATACACACCATAAAGGTAGAAAGAAAGACTGTTCTATAGTTTAGATCACATACCATAATTATAGAGCCTAAGGACCATCAGTGCTCCTGGCATGTGAAGGGTGCTCACACAGTTCACAGAGCAGCTTCAGCTGGGACACTTTGGGGGCACTAAATTTTCAGTAGTGGTTAAACAGCATATTTGTCAGACCCAGGAAAACCCGGTGGTATCAACAGCTTTGCCACTTTGGGAGGTGGAGGACAGAGTAAAGTCATCTCAGTGCAGAAAATGAGTCTGGTATCTTTGATTATGAAAAGAGGCAACAAGGTACACACACACACACACACACACACACACACACACACACACACACACAGAGCTTTTGATGACATTCAGTAACTCAGGTAAGTTGTCTAACCAGCTTTTTTTGAGCATGTATAACCAAATCGGAAGAAAAAGAATAAATGGAAAAAGAAAAAATGGCAGGTGGCTGTTAAAGCTAGAATACCTTACTCTAAAAACGTAAAGCACCATCTGAGAAATCCTAGAAACATCCAGAGAAAAGTTTTAATGATGGAGAATATAGTCAAAGGAATAATGTTTGTTATGAAAGATATCATCCTACATTTTTTTCCAGGCTTATGTGGACTGGCATTAAGATTGGACAACTAAGGGCACCTGGGTGGTTCACTCAGTTGAGCGCCCGACTCTTGATTTCGGCTCAGGTCCTGATCTCAAGGTTGTCAGATCGAGCCCCACCTTGGGCTCCGTGCTGGGCATGAAGCCTGCTTGAGATTCTCTCTCTCTCTCTCCCCTCCCCCGCTCCCTCCGCTCACACTCTCTCTCTATATATATATATTAAAAAAAAATTGTTCACGTAATGGGTGGACTGCAGTGATATATATGTATGTTATCTTCCCATCTGATCTAGCCTATAAATTTCCTAAGGATCAGTTATGAATACCATGCAATCCCTAGCACAGTGCCTGATATATAACAGGTGAGCAAGATATGTGTTAAATGAACAAATGTCTTTTCTTCTCTACCAAACACTCTGCCCGTGTGCAAACCCTACCAATACTATAAACCACGTTAATTCAAATTCTACTAATGTAGAAATTGCAATAATAGGCTTTCATAAGATTTTGTCCTGAAAAAAACTAAAGCACTTTCAAATTTATATTCTTATTTCTAATCGCAATACTTTTCTCAGGCAGCAAAAGTAGCAGTAGTTAATTTTATATTACAAATGATAATTTGGTATCAATAATTTAAATTATTTTTGTCAACTTATATAGTTATTTCCTTCCTGGAATAGAAGTAGAGAAAAAATTAACTTGACAGTAAGTTTTATGCTAATTTCTCTAAAATATGCTATATTCTTAAATGTCCACAATAACTCTGACTTATTTTGTTTTAAGATTTTTTTTATTTGGGAGGCACCAGGGTGGTACAATTGGTTGAGCATCTGACTCTTGGTTTTAGGTCATGATCTCAGCTTGTGAGATCAAGCCCCAAGTTGGGCTCCATGCTCAACAGGGAGTCTGCTTGGGATTTTCTCTCTCCCTCTCATTCTGCCCCTCCCCCCCAACTTGCTCTCTCTCTCTCTCAAATAAATAAATCAATATTTTAATTTTTTTTACTGTTAAGTAATCTCTACCCCCAAAGTGGGGCTCAGACTCACAACCCTGAGATCAAGAGTCACTTTCTACATAGACTGAGCCAACCAGGTGCCCCAATTATACTTTCTTTTGAAAATTATTTAGATGGGTCAAAATGATTTTAAAATACATATGCATGGATATAGCAGATGGTCTTTCTTTTCCTTTGGTAGGGTAATTAGAGTTCCCTTTTGGAAAATAAAAAGCAAGTAAATACATTGGCAATTCCAATGAGTGTCTTTAAATATTAGCTCTGCTGATTTCAAAAGAAGCCAATTGGTGCCATATTATGCCTTTATTCTCTCAAGAGAGAGCAATCTTGTATAAGACATGTCTACCTTGAAGACCACCTAATGTTTTACAACCACAATTTCTAAAGAAAAACATGATAAAAATATGGCCTAAGGCAGTACCACTATATGAACAAATGTTTTAAACCACAAAGAAAATCCTATACTTGACAAAATTTGCATGCTTTTTATATTTGCCCTTAACAGTAACCATTTAATACTCTGGGAAAATGTATATGCGTATATCAACAAATTTCCCCATAAAATCATATCCTGAGAAGTTCTAAAAAATAATATTCTCCAAAGAGGGAGTTCTGATGAGGGTTGAGTCAGAATGACAGAAAAATCTGCTAATCTCCTATCAGGCAGAAAGCTAAATAACAGTGCTATTAGAGACTTTGATGATTTTGGAGGCAAATTTAATAATGATATAAATCAAATGTTAAAATAATCCTCTAAGGAAACTTACTTCATTTGGGAGAAAAATAAAGTTTCACCAGTAACCATAGTGAGTTGATATTATTGCAGTTGTTTTCATAAGTTGTTGCCATGACTTTTTTGACTTTTGGGCTAGATTTTACCTCAAATACAACAGATGGCAGCGATTACACTTCTGTAACTTTTTTTTCTTGAATAACTAAACAGAGCACAATAAAATAAACAGGCTTATACACTAGAGAGTTTTGTCTTGTTTCACTTTTATTAAAACTAAAAGTGAACAAAGTAACTCAAACCAAATATAAAATGAGACCTCCATGTATCCCAAACTTTACCCACAAATTTTAAAATATTAAAATATTCCATTTTTTACCTTACTCATGGTTTCAAGAGGACTAAAATAAAATGGAACAAAAATAATGTAAGGAAGAAAGATGCAATGCTGACAGCTCAAATCCCAAGCAAATGTTAAAAGCCTAGGAGAAAGTTCCTCTGTATGTGTCTCACTTGCTACAAAATTTGAGAAACCAGACTTAAATGGAATTAATATTATCTGGGGGGAAAAAATCTTATAATGGGATTTTTATTCAAACATTTTCTTTTTTTTTAAGATTTTATTTATTTATTTGACAGAAAGAGACACAGCGAGAGAGGGAACACAAGCAGGGGGAGTGGGAGAGGGAGAAGCAGGCTTCCAGCCGAGCAGGGAGCCCGATGCGGGGCTCGATCCCAGGACCCCGGGATCATGACCTGAGCCGAAGGCAAATGCTTCACCGACTGAGCCACCCAGGCGCCCCTGTTCAAACATTTTCAAATTTATTTCTTAGTATTATATGATCTTTCCCCATACTCTGACTTTATTTTCTCATGACCTCTCCAAAAAAGGATTTGGGTAATTTTCAAAATTCAAACTAAAGTATACAAATAAAGCCAAATTATGATTACTATTCACAGAGCACATTTTAAGTAAGTTAACCCCAAAAGGATTATTCCATGAAAATGGCACAGTTGGTGGGAGATATGCTGTAATGAATAGAACACTTAATTAGATGTCAGGGACCAGATTTCCATTTCCAGATATTTAAAATGATGATGTATGTCCTTGAGTATGTCACTTAACTTTCTTTATTTTTCCCATTCTGGTAAATAAAGACAATAAATTCTCTGACAAGATAGAATTGGTAAATCATGCTCAAATGTTGACATATTATAATTAGTTAGGAACTTTTAATGCATCATAATAATATCAATTTTAGAACTATTAGTCATCATGATTTCATTGGCATAGATAAGAGTCCTTCCTAAATAGTGTGTGGAATGGCTTCTAAAGTGCCAAATTGCCTTTTTAATGATCTCATCGTGATTTCATTCTTTGGTTAACAGCTTGAGAATTTGGTGGAATAAAGTGTTCTGATTGAGCAATACCCAAAGTATTTGCCTATAAAATTTTTATTTTAAAAACAAACCCTGCAAAACTTCAGCAAAATGACTAAAGACCAGCCAAACAAATCTTAGTAGTGGTTGAAGATATAATCCTTCTAATCATTACTGATACTACAAAATCAATTAATCAGTAGGCATTGCAGATTGGAGGCCACCAATCTCAGTACAAATAGACTGACGTTTCATATTCACAACATGTTTCCTGACTGTAAGACTAGTACTTCTTCTTTAAATTCAGAAAAACAGAAACAGTAAAACAAAGAAAACAGTAAGTATATATAGTGCTCAGAAACAAACTAAGTTACATTTTCACTATACAACCTTTCAGGGTTGTTTTGCCAGTTTGTTTATTTCTTTCCCCCTATGCATATTCAAAAAGTCCTCTATTTACTTATGTTTTCTTTCCTGGAAATGCATCTAAACGTTAGCAGCCTAAAATAATCAGATTTTAAATTCTACATGCAAATGGACCAGGTTATATTTGCAAAGAATTTAATTCACACATGCACACGTGCACACCACACAATTATGATGTCTACTTATTACGGTTCATGCGGGCTCAGGCTTATCTGCCTGGCAGATGAGAACAACACAAGCACACCGAGACCTCCAACAAGAAGACCCTACTGGCCATGTCTTCTTGCCCGGAGCTTGTTTCATCCTCCTCTCAATTCTTGGGCACAGGACAGAAGCAGACTCACCTCAGCCCCTCCCAGCCTGGATAAGCTGAGCGCCTGGATGATGCTGAGGAGAAAGGGCTGTTCTTCTGTTGCACACACTCTGACCTAATGGGTCTCAGCCATCCCTGCTGACTATGACCACCTATATGAGGGGCCCAACGTGACTGCCTGGACACACACACAGACACACACACACGCGACACCACCTGCCACTCAGCTTACCCCCAACTTGCCCTGTATCTGCCACGCAGGAGGCGAGTACAGTAGAAGCAAAGCCTGAGTTACCTTTCTGTGGATAGTCCTGGGCTTCATGGAGATCCCTCCATAAACTGGACGGGAGCATCAGAAGAGCGGGGCACCCTGGCAGTCCAGGTAGGGGCTTCTCCTATAAGGCATGGGGCCAGCAAGACTACAGACAAGGATGTGGCAACCTGCCCTTGTCTGCTACTCTACCTTGTGAGACCACAAAAGCATTCTGCAGAAGACTAACTCTATACAAAACTATACGTGTTCATTAATCACAGAAACGTGTAAGCTGTAGAAATTTCACATGATAGGTTTGTATATTGATATAGTTTATGCACACACATCTGTATACATATGTGTATATACGTTTGTTTGTAACTTTGGGCGATGTGAGCTTATTTATTAATACTTGTTACCCCATGTTGCTCGATGCATTGTTTTAAGTTACTCTCACTTACATTGAGAATTTTATCTTTGAAGCATCATGGTATCCAGGGTAAATTTTATTCCTACAGGTGAAAATAAACAGCACATTAAAAAAGAGAGAGAGAGCTATTGAGGAATGGTGAAAGTACCCACTTAAATGTCCCTCACATAACATCCTCATACGCTGTGGCATGGAATCGTTCCAAAACTATTTTCAGAAGGATTGCAGAGGAATACTTGGGTGGGATTTGGAATGAGGGCCTCCCAGGGTGAGTTCAGGATCTTTCTAGCTCTTATTCAGCAGGGGATCCTGGAAATGACACTTAGCTTCTCCTTACCTCGCTTTTCCTAGGATTTGTTTATGCATTAAATCAATCTTTAACCCATTCCTTCCTCAATACGTTTAACACATATGTGGGAGTAGAAGTCATGGGTGAAGACTAAATAGGCCAAAGGAAAAAAATGAGAGAGAACAGGGTAGAGAATAATGGAGGAAAAGAAGCTCACAAATGATCTCTAAGTGGAGGAAGAAAAGGGTTTCGGGAAGAGAGAGGTGATCGTGGTCAGATGTCTCAGAGAAGTCAAGAAAGAAAAGCATAAGGAAAGTTGTTGTCATTTTAGTTCAGCGAAGAGAGTAGGGGATGGGATCCTGCAGTCTTCTCCTCAGAGTCTTGACAGTGAAAGAAAGAAGGCGTGTGGCATCTACCAGCCAACTGACATCCATACTTCTCTCACGGATATTGGAAGAAGATCTGGGATCTTCACTTAATTCATTAGTAATTTCCTCCGTTTTCAAAATGTCCCCAACAGAATTCATAGAACCTGCCCCTACCTCTGTGAAGCTCCATTGTAAGCAATTGTGTCAATCCCACCCAGAGCTTTAAGTTCATAAAAGGATGACAGTAAACTCCTCAAAGGTATGTGACTTATTTGTCTCTGTAACTCCATAAACTGTTGTGGCGCCAGACTCTGCGTGTTTAATAAATATTTAGAGCTCAACATGATCATAGATGCTCTATGTCAGTAACTGTGCTAAGAAAAAGCTCAAGGACAGATTTGGGTTTTTCCATGGCGGGGGGCAGGCGGATTGTTTGCTTAGTTTTTATTTTAGGCAGATAGAAATTTCACTTGCTTATATACAGAGCCAAATAAAGCCACAGAGAGGAACATACAGAAGAAAATGGGAGATTTAGCGATGGACTAAAGATTAGCAAGGAGGTGACAGGGGAGGGCAGCTGGATGCATGTAAAAGGACAGTACTTTCCACTGAACTGAAGAGGGTGTGATGGAGATAAGGATATGTGCAGATGCAGATAAATGTCTGAGGGACTGGGAATGGAAAGAGTGGAGGAGTGTGATCGGATGGGATTTTGAAAGTATTTGAGTCTACAAAGCAAGTAGGTTATCTGCTGAGTGTGAGGAGAGGAAATGGTAGAGTCTGGCTCTAGTAGAGTTGTGATGGTTTGGAGTAGCTGTTGGGGGCAACAGGCTGTCAGAGATAAGTATATGAAGTACTTGCTCCATTATGAAGACTGGCACAAAACTGAGGTTCCTAATGCTACACACATAAATGTGGTCATACAACAGCATGTAAATGCAAGTGCAATGAGAAACCAAATTTATTAATTTAAATATATGAAGACTTCTAAATTCCCTAAGTAAGAAAAAAGCTAAAATAATAAATTGGTAAAATCCGTGAGCATACAAAACACAAAAGGGAAAATAAAAAGGAAACATACTGGAGGAAATTCTTCAACTACATCAGCCATCAAGTCAGTGAACAATGTCACCAGCTCTGACTCTTAAATCAGCAAGTTGTGTTCTTCTATAAAAATTATGCCATGCATAATCAAAGAAAGATTAAAAAAACTGCCCCATAGAAAAAAGTGATGTAAATTCCCTTGAAATTCAAACATGCAGAGATATTCACTATTTACATTTTGCCTTATGTGCTTTCAGATTTTTTCCTATGCAGATACATGTATAAAAGTGAGAATTACATAGAAATTTAGAAATCCATTGAAGTATCACTTGCTTCTTTCACTGAATACACCATGAATATCTTTTCATGCTGATAAATATCCACACAATTATTGTTCATGTACATCTCAATGTAATAACACAATGCATTTAAGGAGACCTCTTCTGGATATATTCACTGTTTATAATTGTTATAGTTTGTTCCTATTACAAAGAATTCTTCAGGGAATAGTATTTTACATAACATCTTGGTACATCTGTCTAATTTTCCTAAGGGAAAAAAATTTTTAAGTGAAATTTCTGAGTCAAATTCAGCCAATTCAACCCTTTGAAACAAGTGTCCTCCAGAAAAGTTAAGCCAAGTTTTGCTTCTAAGAGCAGTGTGGTGGAGTTTGTCTCCTGAACCCATGCCAACATTTGGTATCACCCATTAATCTTTGCCAAGCTAATACACAAAATATGCTGTGACTTACCTGCATTTTTTTTAAATACAAATGAGAAGGTAATTTTTTAAAAAGTGTCTTTGATGGTCATGTATATTTCTTGTTTTCTAAATTCCTTATGAATATGATTCGTCTATAATGGTACATATTTTTTTAAAGATTTTATTTATTTGTCAGAGAGAGAGAAAGCACGCACAAGCATGGGGAGCTGCAGGCAGAGGGAGAAGCAGGCTCCCTGCTGAGCAAGGAGCCCGATGCTGGACTCAATCCCAGGACCCTGGGATCATGACATGGTAAATATTTTTAATAGTGATATTTAATGCTAGCATCAACTACTATTGGTAAAGCTCCAAGTTCATTGATTCTTTCCTTAGCTGTGTCTCATATGCTATTAACCCACTCATCAAATTTTTTATTTTTTAAATGTTCTCTGATTTTTTTTAATTTCTGCTGGTTATTTTATAATGTTTTTTATGATTTTCTATCATATCTTTTATTTCTTCAAATATTTCATAAGTAGTCATTTTAGATTATTAGCCCTTGAGAATCTAATTGATATTTTTGCTTACTTTCAGTTTTGGTAGTTTGTTTTATTTTGTATTTGGTGACATTTGAATGGGAACCCCTCTTGATGAAAGAAGCTACAAAACCATTGCAAAGAGTCTGGATTCAGGAAAAAGAGAGAGATAAATGACCATTTTGTAATATTCCCTAAGAATAATGTCACTATCTTTTCTTAGGAATTTTCTTAGGCCTGAGAAACCTATTTGAGAAGACGCTCACGGCTCTCTCTTTGTTTCAACTGAAGAATCACCTTCGGCAGATACGTGAGCTATTGATGTTTGTGCCTCAAGGGACAATGAGATTTTGTACTGCTGCCATGTGTTTCTCAAGACACTGCCTTCCCTCCATTTTCAAATTCTATAATTTTGCCTCTTTTGGATATAAATTTCTCTATAAATTTCTGTAAACTTCTCCAGCATGTTTCCTCCACACAAAGGCAATACCTGCATGTTGACCTATAATAATTTCTTTAGTATATTTCTGGAGTCTTGTGAACAAGCCATATGAATTCAGATTTCATGCCTCCAAATTTTTCCCCCTGATTCTGAACTGAGCCTGGAAAGGTTGGAAAATCATCTGTTTGGGGATTTCAATAGCAAGAGATAAGATTGAAAGAAGCTTTGAGAAAAAAAGTCTTAACCAATTAAAGTCTGTGGCAATAATCATATTACAAGTGTGACTTCCCTACCCAAATACAGTATTTAAGACTGTCTCAAGCAAGCACCCAGTAAGTTGAGAGGTAGAGTGGTAAGGAAACAAAGAAATAAATCAGCTTGAAAATCATGTATAGAAAAGAACTTCGAGTATGATAATTGCCAAATGGAAATGGCTGTTCAGAAGAGTTCAAAAGAGTTCAGAAGCCCACTAAAGTTTTTAGAAAAATGTATTATCTAAACGACCAAGAGTCCAAATGAAAAAAATAATAACAACTTGACTGATCCAGACCTAAGAGTTCCCACGGCCCCTACACATTCCCTAGTAAGAGGTGGGTTTTAAACGGATAGAGCCATCAACAGCCATTTCAGATATGGCCAAGGAGAAAATGGATAAGGAAAATCCTCTCAGAGGGCAAAGTAAAGAGGCTCAATGATACCAGATAAGACATTCTTTCCTAGAGAACAAAACAGAAGGCCAACCAAGAGCTTTCCCCACCACCACAAATAGGCTTTACAGTGCTTTGTTGCTCAGGATCCCAGGATGGCCATGGACCCATGACTTCTAAGGGTCTTCTTCCTTCCCTTTTCCCAATAAGAACGCTACTGAATTTATCCTATCCTGATCAATACTGTATCTAAGGGATGAGGGTTGAGGGAGGGAGGGATGATTCGTTATTTTAGTTTGTTGATTAAAGGACCAAGAGGAGGGGCAACTGGGTGGCTCAGTCAATTAAGCTCAGGTCATGATCTCATGGGTCACGGGATGGAGTCCCAAGACAGGTTCCATGCTTAGTGGAGAATCTGCTTGAGATTCTCTCCCTCTAAAATAAATGTCTTAAAGAAAAGAAAAAGGAAAAAAGTAAAGGACCAAGAGGAGGTGTATTTGAGCTTGATGGAGAGGACAACAGCCCTGAGGTCCTGAGCTTTGAGGTGGATGACTGCTTGAGTTTTCTGTTGTCTCCCTTGAGAGGTGGAAGCACAGAGGTAGAAGCCACCTGATCTTCTATGTCCAGAAGAGAGACAATGGCAGGCAAGTGTACACCCACCCACATGTTATATATTTCCCAGCCCCTCTTCAGACATGCATTTATTTAAAAAGTTATATCAGCTCTTAAAAGAGAAAGCAATTCTGTGCATATGTGAATGGAATTGATCTATGCTGCTCTCTCTCTTTGAACGAGAGTTAGCAGGATGGAGAGGGAGAGAGAATCTGAAGCGGACTCCACACTGAGCACAGAGCCCAATGTGGGCTTGATCCCAGTTGCAAATCACAACCTAAGCCAAAACCAAGAGCCAGATGTTCAACTGACTGAGCCACCCAGGCACCCCTGATGTATACTGCTTCTAGACCTAACCCCGAAAATGTCTCTTGAATACCCTTTCTGTTATCTATGTGACTAGGACCAAAGAATTTTGAGACAGTAGTCACACTGATGGAAAGAGGTGGAATTCTTAAGTGACTGCTTTCAAGAGAGTCATTAAACCAGCTTCAGACTGCAATGTAAAATAAAACACTAAGATTTTCTCTAGCTATACAATCCGCTTTGTATTATTCAGAGTAAATACCCTTAGCTTTGAGAGGGAAGCTAGGTGCATGGATGATATACTGATTCTAGTTGCGACAGGCTCAAGATATGTAGGAGGCCACCTCAAGATCCTGGACTGCTGAGCTGGGGCAGACACTAGAGAAGCAAGGCAACCAAGGTAGATGCTACTAAATTCTAGAAACTAAAGGATTTACAAAGATGCATTAGGGGTGCCCTGGGAGGAATTCCAACCAGAATTTGACCACACGATGATGGGAGTAGAAATATCCAAAGACATAAAAGTAAAGAAGAGTTGTTGAAATTTCTTAAGTGTCCTCTATTGAGGATTGTTTGTGGTTTAAAAACTACAAATTCATCAGTTAGGGCTTGTGGAAGCTTGTATGCCTTACAATAAGTCTTTTACTGCATAGTATGCCAAATATACTAATATGGCTAGAGTTGAAATTTGCACACTATAACTCAGATGTACAAAAAATGCTCTTTTAAAATCCAAAGATGATGTCATCTGTCTCAAGTTTCCATTTCTACTCAGTAGATAAAAAAAATCTTTTAAATACTTTCAAGGGAGCCTGGTCCTTTCAGATTCAATAGTTTCTTTTGGGTATTAGTAACTCAAATTTATCATATAAAAACTGACTGAATTTTTTATTTTTTTTATTTTTCCATCCCTCGTTCTTCCTGCTTCCCTCCCAAGGGAACACACAGTCTCAGGAAGTTAAGCTACCTTCTCTTACAATCAAGTTTAACTGAATTAGTTACTTAGAATTCTCTGCCCAGATCTGCTGAAATGTGCTTGGCCTCAACTGGTTCACTTGGTCTCTGTGCTGGCATCCACTGCTGAAGTCCATTGCCCCTCCACTGCAGCCCCGTCGTACAATCTGGTTCTTTTAAGCACTTCTAGGTCAGCCAGCAGGGCACAGGAAACTTCTGGTTGCCTAGACACCATACTCAGACAACTAGCTCAATCCTACTTACCTAGACATTTGCCTCAACCAATTCAATTTATTACCCTGCCTTATGATCCTCAAACCACACTGAGTATGGTGCTTGGAATTTCCCAAGGTATATCCAGAGATGAGGAGCAAACTTGCTTTTTCAAGGTTCTCTGGTACCATGTCTCCTCCTCCCAGGGAAACCTCAATTCTTATCCCTCACTCTTCCTTTCTTTCTCTCCAGCTCCCTCTCCTAGCAGGGAAAAGGATTTCCATTTTCCATGCCAGTAACATAAGAATTTCCCTGATGATACATTCTTAGATGAAGATGAGCTTTAGTCTCAGAATAACTTGAGGAGTTACAGAAGAAATTAGGTAATGAACAATGAGGACTCACTCTCCCTGTACAAAGTGGTCCCATAGTGAATTCTCCATGGTTCCATAGTGAATTTGGGGAACCATCTGAACACTTGTAGTATCTTTCTAAAGAAAATAAATACCAATTTTGCAAGGAAAATAGATACCTCCCACCCTACACCAGGTAGAGTGAACAATTTGATAAGTCCCAGGGCTGAGATGCTACTCTGAGCAAAATAATAAGCAAAGATTTAGTAATAGGGGTCAAACGGAGAGCTATCATAGAATAAAGACAAATTAAAGTAAAAATATGGAAGAAACACCTAACAAAATTGTTACAGAAATTATTTTCTTATACATCATTTCTAAGGATAATAAATTCTTTCTAAGGAAAAAAAACCCACTATACACCATTTTATAACTTTGAAGGACTTAACATTATTTATATAAATCTGTTCATAGGGTATAGGTTAAGTAACTGTCAACATATCTAGAAGTCCTTGAAAACTCTAAGTTAAATCTCCCCTTTAAATATTTTTATAGATAGATACTTGAATTGGGTGGATATTTCTGACAATTAGAGTCAAACTTCCAGTGGCCAGCAACAGCAAAATGAGGTAAATAGTTCCCTTTAACAATGTTGTCTTAACCTATAGTCCTTTTGAACCATTTTGGCCTTATTAGTTTTTCATGGAGACACCTGTCTCAGGGCTTTTGCCTATCCTGCTCCCACTGCCAGAAATGCCCTACACCCTGCATGTCACAAAATTCATACTCTCCATTCACTCAGGTTTCTTCTCAAATATTAGCCCATCTGGAAAGTATTTCTTGACCACATTCTATAAAATTGAACCTCCCTTCACTTTGTACCTCTGGTCTCCTTTATTTTTCTTCAAGGCACCAATCATTACCTAATAAATATTACATATTAACTTAATATTAACAAAATAAATAGATCTGCATACTGTTTTATCTACTAGAACATAAGTTGCACAAAGGTAGAAACACGGTCTTTTTTCTTCTGCATTCTTATCAGACAAGAAATATTTATTAAATACGTGAACTACACTATATCCTCCTGCATATGCTACATATTACAAACACATATGATTAAAAACTTGGAAAGCGTAAAATATATGGTAATAGTTGTAATGTAGTGATATTATAGGTGGGTTCTCTTTTTTTTTTAAACTAGTTTCAAATTATTAATGATAATTACATGCATATCATAATACAGGACTAACAGTTTTTCCCCGGGCTTCAAAAGTGTCTTTGTGAGCATCAGATAAGGTAACAAATGTAAAATTGTTGTGAAAATGATAAAAAGATTTCCATTAATGGAGGATATTGCATAAATGTGGTATTATACCTTAAAGACATATGGTAAAAATGAAATATAAAGATAATTAACAGCTAATAAATGACATAGAACATAAGCTAATTAAGGGGCTTCTGATTAGTCCATATTATCTTTCTGAATGTATTGGATTATCTATTTTTTAAATCTATTAGGATATAACCTTCACTAATATCTTCCAGTTTCTTCTGTTTCTCAATATGTCAGATTTTGATATTGCTTCGCAGATTATGTATTCTCCAAACTACTTCCATAAAAGCATGTCTCATATATAAAGGCAAACCAGGAATATATTTTACTAAGTATCATGACCTCTAAGTTGAATTGAATCCTATTGGAGAAAGAGGAAATCCTTTTAGAGGACATATTTAAGAGAAGACAACCTTACTTTTATAACTAATGACAAAATAATGCTACAAATATTCACAAAGATATTGACCTACAGTGCATTAAAAAAAGAAAAGACTAAAATGTCAGGTATGACAATATATTAGAGTGACAGAACGAACACTTTACCTCATATATGATTACCCAGGCTGTAAGCAAACCCTAAAGACTGAATAACTTTTCTAAAATTTTCTACAGCTTCACATCACCTTAACACTTCTTATTTTACATTTAGGTAAATATTTTTCCTTCTCCAGTTCCCCTATCTTTTGAACACACTGGCTTCTTCCCAGAATACTTAACTAACACCTGTAGAATTCATTATAGTATCATTTATGGCTTTGAATTCAAGCCTATAGAGCCCAAAACCTTAAAGTAGACTAATTTCTCAGAAATACAGGATTACCCATACAAAAAGGTAGGATGAGCGCACAATCTTGTAGGCAAATAATATATGTCAATGATCTAAAGAAACAATAGTAACTATTTTGCCCCAGTCTTATTTTTATAACAAGTACCTGGTATTCTAGTTAAGGGCTATTGGACGAACAACAAGGTGTTTAATGGGCTTAGCGAAGTGCCAATTATGTGATAAAATGCACCTGGTGGAAAAGCATGCTCCAGACCCTCCTTCCTCCAAGGCAGACAAACCTTGATCTCATGGATTTGGATATAATATTATTTACTGAATGACTGATTTACCTTTTGCTTATTTTTCTCTTTATGAAGCTAACTCATGCTAATTGTAGAAAACACAAACAACACAAAAAGTATTGAGTGTCAATACAATACAAAAAGATGAGGGTCTTCATCTCTAAAATAGGGGTTATCATGGTTCATTCTTCGTATGGGTAGCCCAGAAAAATTCAGTGAGTTAAAACATGTACCTAGTTTTTAGTAAAAGTTCAATAAATGCTAATTGTAATAAATACTGTCAATATTACTGTAATTAATAGGGTACGTAGGACAGTTTCTGAACCAAATAGGCACTTAAATGTCCAGTGAATTAAGGTTTGAATAAGATGGGTTAGTCATGAGTCCTTTGGCTCTTTGTCACTAATGACAATTCCCGAGAGTGTCAGGATGGCTGTCAAGTTCGTCCAGAATTCCAACCATCTAGAGGTCAAGTTTTAGCAACTCAGTTTCTGGTTCTTTACGCTTGTGTTCTAGGATGCTTTGAGTGGTTCTCAAGACATCCAGGAAACTCGGGTGGCATTGAATAGCGAATGAACAAGATTTAGTAAAGGACATACTCCATCTGTCATTCCTGCTCTGTGACTTCATAGCCATGTGGCTCTAAGTCACTTATATCTGATAAATCTGTTTATTTGTAAAATAATTGAGGTAATATAAGCTATTCAAAGTGCCAAGAATATATATAGTGGATACTCGTCCTTTTAAAGTGCACCATATAAATTAAAAACTCATCCCTAAATGGGGGGAGGGGGTGAGATGGGGCAGAGAGAGACAGAATGGGCCTGTTCAGAATCACACTCTGCTAAGCTCCTCAACCATGAATCAAGGGAAAACATCTAGTTTAGTCCAATCACAAGAACATTTGATTGAGCCAAACCTCTAACGTGAGGAGGGAAATCTGCAGTGCCAAGACATCAAGGTCCACACTGCCAATGTCAAAATACCCTCAACTCCACCTCAGCCTGGACCTGCCTGAGAACATTTTCATATCAGACTTCTACTGACAGCCTAGGTCACCACCAAATGACCACCTCTCTGACCATCTCTCCTCTTCCTGTACACTGCTATGCTTCCAAAATCCATTTGTCCACTTCTCTTAACACTCAACTATTTCTCTTTGCTGGAGAGCTTCCTTATATTTAAAGTGAACTCATCTTCATCATCAGACTTTCCCTGCATTCCTTAAAACCTGGATCTCCTCAGAGATAATTCCTGCCATAGCCTTCTTGAGTGGTGACTTCTCTCTCACACCCTAGTCCTTCGTCTCTCCATGTTCACGTATAAAGTCTCTGCTCCTTTGAAGTTTATAGCTGCTATCCTGATCATTTGACTAGAATATTCCCATATCCACTTGGATTTCAATAGCAATCTCATAGTATCCACCCCACCTGCCAAGTACAAAGTTTATCACAGGGTAAATGTTGATGCTTCTAAATCTATTCTTTAGTTTATCATCACCTTGCTCCACACCTCTCTCCTGCATACTACTATGTAATCACAGGTCTCCACAATTAATCTATATGTTCATGGCTCCTAAATCTCTCTATTCCATGTATTTTTGAGCTCCAGACCCTATAGATATTTCCATTTAAACATTCTATAGGCAGCACACATTCAAAGTTTGAGAAATGAATGCAGGCATGCCAACCCGATACCTTTAGTTACCTATTTCGGCGAGTGGCCCCATCACCACACAGTTGTTGCAATCTAGCCAGTGAAAGTCATTCTCAAGCATCACTAGTTTCCTCATCTACCAAATCTGAGCAGCCACGGAGTTCTGAGAACTACATTCCTCATCCTATCCACTTCATTCAACTCACTGATATTGCCTAAGCTCTGGCTCTGGTTTCTCTTGCACATTGTTAGAGTGTCCTTACATCCAACCTCCTTACTCTCAATCTTAGCACCTTCAAATCTATTCTCTACAGTGCTAGGAAGATGCTAAGTCAGTTCCTTCCAGTCTCCTGCCTAAAATCCCTAATGCCTCTTTCAAAGTTTTTGAGAAAATTCCAAATTTTTTAACATGGACAAAACAGGCCTTTACAAGGTGGCCCCCTCCATTCCTCAGAAGACTCTGACACCGCACTGATCTACTTGCATCTTTCAAATACACCAAATGCCTTCTCACCTCTAGATCTTTCAACATGCTAACATGCATCTCCCTATACCATGTCTTCCTTCATCTTTGTTGCCTAACCGCCTGTGTCTCTTCCACCCAAACCTGGTTAATTCCTATTCATTATTCAGGACCCAGGCTGAATCAGATTTTACCTCTCCAGGAAACTTTTCCCCAAGGCTCTCTCCTCTCATCCAGACCACTGCCCTACTTTGGGTTAGATGCCCTTCATAGCAGTTCATCTAGAACCTGGTGCTGAATTCTCTTATAGCAGTGCAAGGTGGTACTGAAATTGTCTATTTACTTATCTATGCCCCCAGTTCTATCCCCTCTTCAACCTAAACTATCAGTTCATTGAAATCAGGATTTAGATTTACTAATCTCTGTGACCCCAGTGTAATGCCTAAAATTTGGTACGTAAATATTTGATGATGAAGGGAAGAAGAGAGGAAAAAGTGAAGGACAGAGGGAGGGAGGCTGGCTTTCTGGAGAAACTGGGGTCTGTAGATATTCCCCAAAGGTCCATGCAAACATATCAGATCTGCACAGGCTCTGATCAAGATCATCAAGAAAGATCCAGAGCACCATGTATATTTAGAACACAAAAAGTCTGCCAGGATGGTTAATTATAGGTACTTTATATGGCAAACAATGCTAGCTATCACTTTCACCAGGCTCACAATATGATAATATATTACTGCAAGTTCCTTATGTGTACTCATTGATTCAATTCTTACAAGCATCCAAGACAACCATACTATTTTTATACTCAATTTTGCTGAGGAGTAATCTGAGGCAAGGAGTGATGACATAACCTGCTCAAGATAACACTGGCAGGGCAAGAGTTTGAATCCAGGCAGCCTGACTCAGAGCCTGCACTCCAATCCACTACGCAGCACAAATTTTAATTACATCTATTTACGTTGACTCACTACCAGATTACTGAATTTCACAACTCTTTGTGGAAATTCTTATTTTACATTTGTTTTATAAGATGGGCCAAAGAAAAATAATCAGACAAAAAAAATCCCTTCAACCCCCCCCCCCCCACCACCACCACACACACACACATCAGGAAACAGTCTGGAATTGAAGTGGCGATGAAATGGTTTTTCATACTTAGAGCAGCCAGGAGTTAAAGCAAGGAGTGCCTGAGAAGCATGAATCAAGTATCCAACCAGGAGCTGTGGTTAAGCATGTAAGTTTCCTACCAGGTAGGAAGAGAACCCAAGGCATGAAGGCCCTTGCCCGCCGGGCTCTGCATGACCGGTATGCATAACAGTATGCATAACATACTGAGTGTATGTTATTATTTAGGGCTACCCAAGAACTGTGCTCAAATGAATGCTTACCCCTTCCCTGCTTATGAGCCAACATATAAAAAATCATTACTCTTAGAAAGCCAATGAGTATAGAGTCTTTCCAAGCAGCTAGTCCAACTTCTAAGATTCTATGTTAATTTTTCTTTAATTCAAATCTCTTTCTGTGCCACTACGAATGATTAAGAGGTGTCATTTCAAAGAAATGGCATTTGACCAACTTTTCCCCTCCCAATATAAGAAGGCTCATCCAATTTTTTCCAGACCCATATTTAAAGGCTAATTAAATGGAAGATGCTCCACTTCTAGAACAAATTTGTAAAATCTGTATTGCATTAATAAGTTGCCCTTAAATAGTCTTTCTATAGTTCATGGAAAATACTATATTCCTCAAATGATTGTTGCCATGCTACAGTTTTGTAGGCGAAACTACTAAAGATTTCAGTGATTATAAAGCACTTTTTATAACTTCTCAGGCTCGCCTTACACAGTCTAGCAGCTCACTCAGTATATAAACTCTACCAACCTCCTGACCCATTAACGATTTTAGGAGTAAGGTACATGGCGTGTTGCATAGAATAATTTTTGAGAAAACATTGGAAAGCCACAAACAAATCTTTGAAAATAAATACTTCAACATTAGATACACAGATTAACAACAAAACTGATTTTAACTGGAAAACGTCTATCATATGGGAAGTATTAAGTGATTTCGTCAGCCTTCTCTTCAGAAAATATTTTTCTTTTTTCTCAATTACCCTTTGGTTTTCCAAAGATTTGGACTTTTCTCTCACTGCATGCACTCTTGTTAGGATCCTGTGGAGACTTGTAAAAACATTTTCTTGTATCCCAGATGGCCCTCTTCTTTTGTGTTTCATTTTTTAGAGGAGGCGGCACTACTTAACAGCTGATGGTTAGCAGTCCCTCTACCAAGTGGGCTGTTTTTGGTGTTTAACAGAGAATATAACTCTCTAAGGACCCATGCTTCAAGAGAAACACAAAGAGCTACCTACATGTATTTTAGTGGCAAACTCACTCCCTGTAAGCTAAAGTCTGAAGGGTACTTAGTAATGAACATCCAAGAAATACTTGACTTAGAAAGTGGTACACACACACATACACACTTCAATCCATGACATTAATGAGGCTTGCCAATAATTTTTGATACATGAAGGGATTAAGAAAGATTTTTACACCATGATCTAAAACAGGGCCAGATCTCAGAAAACCCAAAATCCCCAAACAGCTTCTAAGCCCAGGTCCAGGCCTGGGCACCCACAAGCCTACTTTTCTGCCTCTCTTTTTAACATAGCAGCAGAATCGGTCTGGTTCCCAGGATTCCTATCCCAGGGCACAACATATGATGCATCTCATTAGCCTGATTTCTTTCATTGCCCACCTGCTAATCACCTGTAGAAGTCCTAACCTCTTATACCTCAAAAGTGACTGGATTGGAAGGTAATTAAAATAAAGTAAGATCATATGGGTGAGCCCTAATCTGATAGGACTCATATCTTTATCAGAAGAGATTAGGATACAGACACCAGATAGGCACTGTGTGAAGACCATGTGAAGACACAGGGAGGAGACGGCCATCTATAAGCCTGGGAGAGAGGCCTCAGAGGAAACTGACCCTACCAACACCTTGATCTCAGACCTCTGGCCTCCAGAACTGCGGAAAAAAAAGTTTTCTGTTATATAATCCACCCAGTGGGGATATTTTGTGATGGCAGATATAGGTCTGCTTCACCAAAACCTAGCCCAGGGCACATCACCCGACCAGTCTCATTAACTTATTTTCTTTAATCATCCACCCAGCTAATAACCTATAGAGGGCAATAAAGTGAAGATGGCACTGAGCCCATAGCATATATGCAGCTTCAGACAACAAAAACTGAATAAGAGAAGTCAGCAAAATATTTCTGAAAACCAAGAGCTAAGCTGTCTCTTCTATGGTTAAGAATTTCACACAAAAGAGAGGAAAATAATTCATCCTATAGCCAGTGAGAATATCGCCAACAGGAAAACAGGCAACACTTTCATTTTCATCTATGTTTTCTATTTCTTACAGATTATGTGTCCTTCAGTCCTGATACACATGGAAGTACCTTATGTAGGAGAATCTCTTATCTTACAGTGCCTTCTAGCAGCCCATGAGTATACTGCAATCCCATCACTAACAACGAAGACAATTGTTCTGATGATAATTCTGTATTTGAAATGGAAACTTCAACTCTTGAATTACTAAGAAAATATTTTCAGACTTGGAGGGGATTGTAAAAGTTGCCTTAGCACTATAAAGTCAAATCCTTCTCATTTGCTCATAGGCAAATGCTTAGTATAACCTACTTCCAAGATCATGAAAAGAAAGGGTGTGAGTCCGTTAACACTTAGTGCTTTGGTAAGTCATTGGGAACACTGGTTCAGTGAATCATGAGAGACCCCTATTGACCTTTTTAGGTATTATGAGAAAGCCATCCCTACTTAAGATAGTGCATTCCCCTGTGCTTTTGAGCATTTGTGTAAATCAGGGGTGCTTGAGGATCAGTGACCAGGTTTCATTTATCTTTGTTTCCCAGCACCTACTGGGAGCCCAGTAACTATTAGCAATCCAGTAATATCCATTTGGTAATACTGAATTGTATTGGCTAGAAGTAAATTGCTTCAAGTAAGAGGTTCCCCACCGAGAGTAGATTAAATGCAAGGGAATTTATGGAAAGGATACTGGAACCTGTCACCATTCTAAAGTAGGACTAGAATTGGATCTCAGATACACCTGACACCTGGAACTAGAATGCAGTCAGGCTCTTTGTCCATTTTTTGGCTTAGTTCCTCTCTGCACATCCCTTTAATTTCTTGTGTTCTGTCCATTTCTCTAGTTCATACAAAAGTACACAGGGATGCTAGCAGAAACAAAATTCAAAATGTTGCAGTTTCTCACTAGATGTAGCAAGCCTGCTTTAGTTGGTTCCTAGTCCAGATTCTTTAGTAGAGTTTGGGCAGGGGAGGCAGCAAGTTTTAGAAAAAAACAATGAGCAGACCTTCCCACTGGAGTCTGGTCTGTAAAAGAATGAATGAACAAATGAACAAAGAGTTGTTCATATTGTCTGGCACCAGAATATTAAAATAGCCTGATAATACAAGAACATATAAAAGGACCAATATCCATATTACCATACTGATTCTCTATGTCAGATGGCTATGAAAAGTTAATATATTCAATTAATTTGGCAAATGATATAACATCAATGTAGTGGGAAAAGTTGTTAATAATGGAAAAAGCCAAAAATATTAAATCAACTAAAATCCCTAAAATTCATAAACACCAATATATGGTGAAGCTGAATGAATTTCATAAAAATTCTTCAAGTATGAATATTCTCTTTTCTTTTCAAAAACAAGGCTGACATATTTATTTAAAATGTGGACTGGTTAGACTACAATATTGGAATATTTGAAAACAGAGCAACGCCCTCTTTTTGTTGGATATCTGGTAAGTTTACTCTAATTTCAGAGGCATTGTCTCTCTTGTTCCCCCAAAACAGAATTAGCCAGATTGGGTGTGGTTTAATGATATTTGCACAAAATTCTTCCCTCTGTCACAAATTTTTGAGGCATCACTAGAGGTTTTCTGAAGAATTAAAACATTTCAGCACCATCCTATAGCCTACCTCTTAGCAGTTTTTCTGTAAATATTTGAAGATATGAATCTCCTCTGCTTACTTTCCCAATCCAATGGCAGCAAATTCAGCCCAATTTTCTGGACAATTTCCAAAATGGAAAAAGGAGATGACCATTGAAATGTAAAGAACAGAAAATGAGAGGAGGTATATGATTTCAAAATCAGGGAATTTCATGTTGAAATTCTAAATTGTTATGTGGTAGTTGTTTGATCTGCACTTTAGTTCAAATTAGGTGTTCAGGGAAGGGTTGACTTCACAGAACTGAGACCACCTAGGAGGTCTTGAACGATTCTAAAGCAACTAAACAATTCCCTAGTGTCCCTGTACATCACCTAGAACTAGCAAGGGTTCAAGCCACAGAACTGTGTTAGCAGGAAATCAATCTGAGAATTGCAAAAAATTAAATATGTTCAGTCCTTGGGGCACCTGGGTGGCTCAGTTGGATGAGCATCCCACTTCTGCTTTTGGCTGGGGTCATGATCTCAGGGTGGTGGAATCGAGCCCCACATTGGGCTCCATGCTCAGTAGGGGTCGGCTTGAGATTCTCCCTCTCTCCCTCTCCCTCTGCCTCCCAAACCATTTGCATGTTCACAAGTACATTCTCTAAAATAAATAAATCTTTAAAAAAATTGCTCAGTTCTTTAAAATCTCCAGTAGCCTGATAATTTCCAAGAACTTCTAGAAAATTTATATATATATATATATATATATATGTGTGTGTGTGTGTGTGTGTGTGTGTGTGTATATATATATTCTGTATAGTAATGAAACAACCCCTGGAAATATCTCAAGACCTACATGCTAACTCTTCATCATCCTAATGGAAATAGGTGAGACATCCTCAAGGTTGACAAGAAAAGTACTGTTGCAGGGTCTGCATTCCTCACTTTTCCCTTGTATTTCTAGTATTAAATGTGATAAGGTAAAAATGATCTCCTCCTACTCTCTTGGAGTTCTTGTTCAGAATTTCCATTGCTCCTCCTCATCTTACACACAATGGTCCCTTTAACCAAATAATCTCTTATTTAGCCAAGTAAAATCCTAGATTACAATTTGCATTTTCTTTTGATTTTACTGAGTAATAGGATTGAGATATTATAAATCCTACTAGTTTATCCTGTATAGCTGAAGCATTATTAATAAGGGGCATGATTTGTTTATGTAGAGATAGATTTCACTCTATTTCCTTTCTCTATTTCATCTGGAAACTGGGAGTTAAATCATCCTTTGGACTAAAATTTACATGGTTCTACCAACACAATTCAAAGCAGGAATTAGGTTTAAAGATCCTGTATAATAAATTTTAGTTCTCATTTTCCAAATCCCATGAACCATCCAAATAAACTTTAGATGATTTGTTTAAATGTTCCCTTTCAGTGTATTTATTTAAAATACACAAGAGCTAATGTGCTATGTTATACATGATTAATGCCCAATTAAATGTTGTAAATTGTGAACCTGGCATATTTACCCAGGAGTTAATTTTCCTTATAAAGTAGGGTATATATTCTTTATTTTATTCAACACTTTTCATGGATTTTATATTTGAATATTATCAAATTGCACCTTACTGAGAATGCTACTGAGCTGTTAAATTTCCATCATGCAATTAAAGATGAAGTCACTGTTAACATTCAGCCTAAACTCTGACCTTCAATAGAAATTACTAATTACTCATTTTAATTTTGCATTTTCCCAGTATGTTGCTGATTCATTCTTCTTCAAAGGGGATTTTAAACTATTTTCATTCCATTCACCATATCCATTCAATACCCATAATATTTTACTGATAATTTAATAGGCCAAGTCTTTACTTTGTTTTCCTCTGTAAACAGAAGAATTCAGTGCCTATTAATTTATTTGATAATATATTTTAGTACCTTAATAATTTTAGCTTCTGATTTTTCACTTCATTTAGAACTACTCTCAAATAAATTAGGTTAACATTCATGTTATATATTAGGACTCATGAAAGGTGTTATCTAAGGAAACCAGCACTATATTTTATCATGATAACAAACAAAAAGGCAAATGATATTCTCAAATGATACAATTAAACCTTTTGAATTTAGGTTTAAATTAAAATTTTCTAGGATGGGGCACGTGGGTGGCTCAGTCGGTTGAGCATCTGACTCTTGATTGCCACTCAGGTCTTGATCTCAGGGTCGTGAGTTCAAGCCCCATGTTGGGTCCCACACTGGGTGTGGAGCCTACTTAAAAAGAATAAAATTTAAAAAGAGAAAAATAATTTTTCTAGGATGACTTGGGTATTTATTATTGGTTTTAGATTTCTTCTGAATATTAAAATTGAAGCTAAACTCACTAGTTTATAAAGCTCACTAATTTATAAAGTCATGCAATTTAATTAGTTAGGAACTTTAATACATACAATTTCTTACAAAAGTGAAATTTTATTAACATATTCTTTAAAAACTCATTTCTTACTGTTAAAACAAAACTTTTATGCTTTCAATAAACATGTTGTGAATTGGCTTATGAGGTAGTTTTTGTCATTTAAATCTAGCCTGTTTTTGTTTTATTAAAACATGTAAGTGGACTGTGGAAAACTAACAATCTTCCCACGGGGGACTATGAGAAAAAGGTCACGGGCAAAGTCCATTTATTTGGATGCAACTGAAAATAGAGGAAAGAAAATGGGACCAATTGTCTTACTCCTTAATATTTCACTTCTAGACCCAAGAGAAGAAATTCTCCAAATATTTGTATTGCTTCTCAGATTAGATGTTGCTGACCTACCTCGGACTATATAGGACTTTTCTAGTACACTGAGAATTCACAGAAGTCACAGGACAATCATTATACATTTGATAGTATGAGGACTGGGAACTTGGACTAATTTTATTTATATTTCCAAGCACAGATCTTCTCAGAAGGAAATTGAAAAAAAAAAGAAACAACAACTTATATTAAGCAACACTTGGGTGAAAATAATGAGGACAATGACCCTACGTATCAGAGTCTGCAGGACCCATTTAAAGCAGTGATCAGAGGAAAATGTATAACACTAAACACTTTTATTAGTAAAAATGAAATAACAAAAATAGATGAATTTAGAACAAAGCAAGGTAAAAGAAAGTACAAAAGGAAATAATTTTCAAAAGCAAAAACTGAGGCACAACATAGAAAATAGTGTATCTGGTTTATAAGTTAAAATCCTGTTTTTTTGAAAAAATTTAAAAAGTAGCTATCATTAGCTGAGTTGATCAACAACAAAAGAAGGATAACTACAAAAAACAGTGTCATGAGAAAAATACTGAAACAAGAAAAAAATTAAATCATAGGAGAATAATTTACAGATATCTATGCAAATACATTTAAAAACTCAGATAAAATGAACTAATCTCCTAGGGAAACACAGACTACCAAAGTTGACCCATTAACATTAGAATGCTTTAAAAGACCATCTCCATTAAAGTAGTGAAGTTACTAAGGAACTGTATTAGTTTTTTAGGGCTGCTTTCACAAATTATCACAAACCTGGTTTAAAAAAAAAACAAGAGAAATTTATTCTCACACAGTTCTGAAGGCCATAAATCTGAAATCAAAGTGTCATCAGGGCCACGTTCCCACTGAAGTTTCTAGAAAAGAACCTATTGTTGCCTTTTGCAGCTTCTGGTGGCTCATGGCATTCCTTAGCTTATGGTAGTGTAACTCCATTCTCTACTTCTGTCCTCACATGGCCTTTTCCTCTATGTCTGTGTGTCTTCTCCTTTTCCATCTCTTGTAAGGACACCCACCATTGGATTTGGAGCCCATTTTAATCTGGGAGGATCTCATCTTGAGATCTTTAATTTTATCTGCAAAGACCCAAAGACTCTTTTTCCAAATAAGGCCACCTTTACAGGTTCTGGGGATTAGGACTAGAACACAGTATTTGAGGGGCCACTACAGCAACTACTCCAAAAAAAAGAAAAAAAAAAAAAAGTACAAACCTCCAGTGGTTTCAAAGAAGTCTACCAAACTTCAAAGATCAGCTAGACCTAATGCTCTATAAATTATTCCAGAAAAAAGGAAGGAAATGTCCAAATTCCTTTTATGAAACAAATATTACACTGATACCTAAACCTGAGAAAGACAGTAAAAATATAGAAAATTAAAGACCATTATCACCAGCATATACACATGCGAAAACATTAAATAAAATACTAGCAAACAGAACCCAGCACCCGATCAAGAAGATAATAATCAAGGACTGGATTTATTTTAAAAATGCAAGTTGGTTCAATATTCGGAAATCCATTAATATCATATACCACATTAATAAGTCTAAGGGTAAAAATCATAGGATTGTTGCGATTGATAGTAAGAAAGCCTTTGATAAAACTGAAATCCACTCATGATAAAAAAAAACACTCAAAAATAAGAACTGAGGGATACTTTCTTAACACTGTAAAATATGTATACCTTAGTCTTAAAGCTAGTATCTAATTTAGTGGAAAAACACTGGGAACATTTCTCTAATAACAGGAACAACACAAGTATGCCCATTATCTCCACAACTATTCTACATTGTACTAGAGGTATCAGCTGATACAGACAAAATAAAGGCATAAGTATGGGCTGAAAAACAAGTCAAACTATTTCTATTTACAGATGACAATAATATATCCAGAAAATCTTAGAATCAATCATAAAACTAACTCAGAAATAATTCAGTAAGATGGCAGGATATAAAATTGACATAAAAAATTAATGGTCTTTAAATATACAAACAATAACCAAGTAGAGATATATGATAGAGAAACTTTCATTTCTAATAGCAGAAGAGAAATACTTAAGAATATATTTAAAAAAGAAATGTGTTCAACCAATTTGATTTTATGATAAAAAATTTTTAAATGCCTAAAAGACACAAAAATAAAATTTGAACAGATGGGAAAACATCACTTATTCTTATATAGGATAATGCACTAATTTATAAATGTAATACAATTCCAATAAAAATACTAACAAGTGTTTTTTTCAATGGAATTAGAAACGTTGATACTAAAATTCATATTAAAAATGCAAAAATATTCAGGGCAACACGGAAAAAGAAAAACTATGAGGGGGGATTAACCCAACCAGATATTTAAACATAATAGAGAGTGTCTATAATTATGACAGGTTGGTACTCATTCATGAAGGTGCATATACCAGTGAAATAAATAGAAAGCCCAGAAATAGATTCAAATATATATATAAACATGCACACTCGTGCACACACACACATGGAAATTTAGTATATGATAAAGGTAGAATCTTAAAATCATTGGGGGAAGATAGATACTTTAATAAATTTTGCTAGGACAACTTGGTATTCATTTGGGAAAAGAGAAAAATCACATGCATATTTTGCACCATACACAAGAATAAACTACAAATAGGTTAGAGATCTAAATGCAAAATTTGAAACCATGCAAGTACTAGAGGAAAGCATGGAAGAATTCTCTTTAACTACAGGGTAGGAAAAGGCTTTTTGATGTTCATTCCAAATCTGGGGACAATTAAAAAAATGAATAAATTTAATTACATAACAATTTAAAAACATGTTTTATTGCAAAGAATACCATAGGTAAAGTCAAAAAGCAACTGAAAATATTTTCAACGTATATTACAAGGGTTAAAAATCTCAATATATAAACAATGCTTTAAAATAGAAGGACAAAGATCCAATCAAGCAGAAAAATGAAAAAAAATACAAACAATTCAAAGAAATAAATAAGACTAATCCTGAAGGTATGAAAAAAATGTTCAAACTCGTTCATAATTAGGGAAATGTAAATTAAAACAACACTGAGATATTTCAGAATGGCAAAATTTTGAAAGTGTGCAAACACAACCTGTTAGCAAGGCTGGGTAAACAGGCACACTCATACATTGCTGTTGGTAATACATTTCTGTACTACTTTGCAATTTTTTTGTAAGTCTAAAAATATTTTAAATTAAATTTGAAAACAAGACAACAACAAAGCCTCTAAGAACTACAAGGTGATCTAAGCTCACATATAAGATGGAAACAATTATTTGTGTTGTAAAGCTCAAAAAGAGGTAATGTATGTAAAACTACAATGAAAAATCATGAAGTGTTACATAAATTTGAAGTCTTTTTGCAGAAAATCTGAGGCAGGAACTTAAAGCGGAGATAGATTTCTGTCAGTTGTATTTCAGGTCTACAAATTCAACTTTGGGAAGGACAGGAAATCTTAACACCTCCCACTCTGGAGCTACTTATTGTCTTTCAGAAACCAGTCCAACCTTCTGTGTACTCCTCTGAGGTGGTGGAGATGAAATTCTTCAAACTACAGTTCCCAGGCTTCCTTGCCAGTTGGCTTCCTGTTAAGATCTTTCAATGGCGGAAAATTGCAGTGGAAGAAAAATGGAGGTTATCCTTCAGTGGAGGAGAACTGTAAGCAAGAGGAAGAAAGACCACCTTCCTGTTCTCCACCACCTCTTGGCACTGTCCCTGTAGCTGCAGACTGTTGACCCATCCTCCCTCCCTTCAACACTCCTAGCCCCAGCTTCTCCAAGCACCCTCAAGGCACCAACAATAGCCAGCAGTATTACACTGGTAGTTGGAGAGCCAAGCCGTGTGCTTACCAACTGGGCCACAGTCTGGGACAATTCAACACCCACCTGTCATTTCCATGTCAGCAATCTGAGTGCCCCCTAGGCCACACCACCTTCAGAGGTCTGACGCTCACCAGACCACATCCCCTGTTTAGAATCTCAATACAAATTGTAGTTTCCCTCCAGTTTTAAAGCATCAGCCCCATTGAGTCCTTCCATCAAACTCCTAGGTACCATAACCCTAGTTTTTCCTGGGACTGCTCTAACATCTTGCAGTCATTTGACTTACATACCTTGGTATCACTTTTTACTCAATGAGCAGTCCTACACCTGTGTAACCAATTCCCTAATCCACTCAGTTTGAAGTACCCGGTGAGGTTTCTGTTTTCCATCCTTGAGACAGGAATTTCTGGGTGTCTGTAGAGGGAGTAGATTTTGTTTACGGTACATTAATTCATTAATTTAATACTTATTAAGCAAATACTTGGTCACTGTCACTAATGAATGCATGAAGATAAAAAATGATGTAGTTCCTGCCTTTGGGTGTTTACAATAAATGGATAAGGTAGATATTTGAACTAGTGATCACCAGGTAAATAAGCTGTATAACACAGGAACACTCGAGGTGCTATGAGAGCCTGTGAAGAGGCACAAGAGCACAGGCAAGGGCTTTCTAGAAGGGTGAGAGGGCATCCTGTCAGAGGAAAGAGTATCTGTGAGGACATGACAGCTTCAAAGAATGTTGAATAAATCCTGTGACCAGAGGAGAGGCACACAAAGTGAAGCCAAACAGGGAGACTATTAGTGATCATGAAAGGTCTTGAATGACACAATTAATTTCAAATTCACCCAAAAGCAATGGAGAACCACTAAAAGGTTTTTTTAGAGATATTTCCTTTTTAATGATACTTGTGCAGTATGTTAAAAAAAAAAATACATCCCTTAGCCCCTAGACCATCTTCCAAAATTGTTTCTTACCTATCCTTCTGGGAAGAAGTTGACTAATGTATAAATCCACGGTGAGCACTAAATGGAGATCTTATTATGTATCAGATGTTATTCAAAGTAAGTGATATTTATTACCCAATTTAATCCTCACAACAGGGCTATTAGGTGCGCTACTTTTGTCCTTTCCGTTTTACAAAGAGGAAATCGAGGTTCAGAAAAACTCACTAACTTGCTCAGGGTCATAGAACTAGTAAGTGCAAAGTTAGGCTTTGAATCCAGCAACTATGTCTCCAGGACCTACACTGTTTGCCACTACGCTCCGGTGCTTCACACGTGTACATGGGTTTGTATGATACGTGGAAAAAAACATGAAGTAAATATTCTACCACAAATGACTCATCCTTTACATTCGACTCTGCACCTTGTTCTTTCAAGCAGTAATTTAACTTGAAGATGGTTCCTTATCAACACATTTTGATCCGCTTTCTTCTCACTACACAGTGTTCTATTATGTAAACATTCCAAACTAAAACATTCCTATATTGATTAATATAGAGGTTCCTGACAGGCTTGGGTCTTAGAAATAACGCTGCAACAAAATTAATAGCAGAGGAATTGTTCAAAGGAAATATTTATTTTTAATATTAAAAATATTGTACAATGGCCTGTTACAAATAGAAATGTTCGGTGGCCCCCTCATCACTGTAGGAGAATGCTTAGTACCCCACATGGCTGCCAATGGGAGTTTTCATCAAATTTTGTTTTTACTTTTTTTGCCTGATAGGTAAAAAGTGATTCCTACAATATTTTATTTTAAGATTTATTTATTTATTTTAGAGAGAGTGAGGGGAGGTGCAGAGGGAGAGGAAGAGCATCTCAAGCAGACTCCTGCTGAGCATGGAGCCCAGCAGGTACTCAATCTCACAACCCTCTGAGATCATGACCTGAGCTAAAAATCAAGAATCAGATGCTTATCCAATTGAGCCACCCAGGCACTCCAGGCTACAGTATTTTAAAAATAGCCCGACGCCATGAAATTTGTGTTTTGGAAAGATCATGCTGAGGCAGTATGGTGGTTAGCTTGATCACACCAGGACTCGAGGCAGAAAAGACAGGTAGGAAATAGTTAACAGCGGACTGTGTAAAAAATGATGATGGCTTAACTGGAGTAGTGCCTTGAATGTATTAGGAGGAAAAACTAAGGGGGGTACCAATCACAAAGGCCAGCTGTTGACCTTTGTTCATGATATTTAATATTATGTTAAAGGTGGGCGAGAGAGAGAAGGATTCAAGAATATTTCCTAGGTTTATGAGTTAGGAAGCCAGAAGAATTATAATGAAAACTGTCCTAGGAAACACAGAAGAAGGCACAGGTCTAGGGCCATGCCAGAGGAAACAAGGATGATAAAAAGTTCCCTACATATCTAAGATTCTATTTATTTATAGAAACTACCTTCATCCATGGCAGGGGTTATTTCAGAATATTCGTATATATTTAATGTCACTGAAGAATGAGTCATTGAATTTTGCAGCGACACAGAGGCCCTTAAATCAAATTACCCAGCACATTTATGAAACCAGCCACACCATGCCAGAGTATTCTGCTAGTATTCTGCCATCTAGTGAGTAACAATTATTTGTGCAACTTGGCCTATAAATTGGTTCTTCAGAACAAAGAAACACAAATCTTTTGCCTTCTCATCATATATGTTTTGAGTTTCCAACTCATAGAAAAATAACCTGAAAATGCCTCACATTTTTGGCAAAATCCAATCTCCTAATTATGAAATTTTTAAACTTAGAGGAAAGAATGAAAGCATAGATCCTACCGGCTGAATCCCAAAATCTGACATTGGGCTTATCCTGAAAATTGATGTAACCAAAGTCACAGGGAAAGTCCTTGAGAGTTTCCTTTATGCCAGGCCATCCCCTTCCATCATTAAAAACCACCACAACAAAAACATAAACACACACACAAAAAAATCTACTCATTTCTTCTTTGTAATAAAATATCTCTAAGTAAATAGTCTTTGTCCATTCAATGAGCTGTGCTTAATATTTTGTCATCTGAAAAATTATCTTACATGACACATTAGAGATTGTATTCAAATGTTGTAAAAGTATATCATGAAAAATGTGTTTTCTCTATATTTCTGTGAACACTTCACTGATTTCTTCTGAGTTGATTACTTGTTTTGTGCAACTGATGGACTAGTGTACTTCTGTGTTGCTAATGCCTGGTATTATTTCTCATACTTTATAGAGATTTTAACTATTAGTTTGCAAGCCTCTCTCCCCAATGGACCTATGAATTTCCTGATTGAAGACACACAATGTCATATTCAGTTTTATATCTCCTATAATTTATGATGTACAGTACCTGTTTTCAATAAATGTTAATGAATAAATGATATAAAGTGATTGAATTAATGGCAAATATTTGCAATTTCATTAACTCTAATTCAAATTAAATTAACATATAACTTAAAATAAGCAATCACTGCACTCATCTTTCTTTATGAAGCCTGGAAGAGCAAGACTGAACGTATTGCCTGAGCACCCACAGGGCCCTAAAATATAGATGTATGCTCATTAAAATTATTGGAGATAGGTAGACAAAAATCCTCCTTTGAAATTTGTCCTTATAGGTAATGGCAATATTCCCAGCCTCGTCAACTTCTTTCCTTTGGCAGATCTCTGCAGTCCATCTGTTGAACGTGAATGCTGAAATGATCTCAAAGTGAGCGTGCCTTATGGATATCTTTATCCTGCATGATTATATGCCAACAGAATGCATAATTTCAAGCTATTTCAGATAGTCAAGTGAAATTGGTCCCAAGAGAGTATTTCATTGCCTTAAGGATAACGATTATGAACAAAATCTCAAAATCATAAAATTTACCCTAAGAGTTCAATTGATTAGTACTATACAATAGTTGCAAGGCTTCTTAATTTATCTACATGTCTAACCTCTTCAATTTTACTGTATCCAAGCTCATTCTAAGGAGGTCAAAAATCCAATCGATTTTGTGGGTTTTTGGAAGTATTCTTACCAAATTATTTTCCTTTGTGCAGCTGTTTTTATTTTTGTTTTAGTACCACTGCTTTTTAAGATTTTATTTATTTATTGAGAGAGAAAGCAAGAGCACCCAAGCATGTGAGTGGGGGAGGGGCAGAGGAAGAGGAGAGAGAAAATCTGCACTGAGCACAGAGTCTGACACAGGGCTCCATCCCATGACCTGAGCCGAAAATCAAGAGGCAGACCCTTAACCGACTAAGCCACCCAGGTGCCCCAGCATCTCTGCTTTTAAAAAACAATCCTGAGTACTTTTTTGGATCGTTAATCATATTTGTATGTTTCAAAGAGCATTATCCCCAACTGTCTTGTGATACTGAAAATGCAGGAAGAGAAAAAAAGCACTTTTTCTCTCAAGAAATTTAATTTTACAATTTATGTCTGACCTCTATGATATATATTTTCTATACCTACTGTCTCTTAGACAGCTGTGTATCTCAGAAAATTTAGATAGAAGCAATATTTCTGTTCAGATAGAATCGACTAGGGATCTCAGGAGCAGGAATTAAGCATACTCTACTTTCCCCCTTCCAGGGCCTTCTTTCTTTCTCTTTCTCTTTCATAATGGCTTTTCCTCAAGAAACACATTTTCTCCTCCATCAAGCTCTGCGTTTATAGGGGTATGCTCTGTCCTCAAAGCTGGAGTGGGTGGGGAATGGAGCTGTGGTCATCCAATTTTGGCTATGGATAGTAATTTAAATTTAGAACGAAATTAGAAAAATCAATTTGGCCTCAGACCCCAACCATAGTTCCTATTAAACCTTATCTGTAACAAGCTGATATACTGATAATACTGATAAGCATTTGCCAGTGCTTGTGTCTTAGTTCTCAATAAACGCTGAAATTTGGAGGTAAGGAAAATAGTGTAACTTAATATTAGCCCCCTCCGATGCCATCATATATTATTAATGATTTCTTTTTTTCTAACTATTGACACTGACATGGCTTTATTTTCATAATTATCATGAGGTACATATTGTAAAAATACAGTGCTTCTGTTAATGATCTTCAATGGAGAAGGTTTAAAAAGTTGCAAACAGAACCAATCAGTACATAATAGAAAAATAAGAAGACTCACAGTCTTAAAAAGAATAGTTTAATAATTATATTAAAATAGTTAAAAATAAATGAAGAATATTTGTATTTAATACTTAAAGATAGTTATAATAATGTGAGAGTGAACACATGAGAGAAAAGAAGAAAGAGAGAGAGACAGAAAGAGACAGAAAGAGAGAAAAAAAGAGAAAGGAAGAAAGGGAAGGAGGGATGGAGGAAAAGGAAGAGAAAGGAAGGAAGGAAATGAAGAGGAAGGAAGGAAGGAAAGAAGGAAGGATGGAAAGAAGGAAGGAAGGAAACCTACAATAAAAGAACTCTCCTAGGGGGACCCCAAGAACATGGGAGAATTCACAGATTTAAGGAATCAACCAGTTCTAAGGACACGAACGTCTACCTGGCAATCCAGACTCCCAGAAGCACTGGCACAGAGAAGACACTGCCTCCAGGCCTCCTGAATGAGAACAGGGAGCAGTACAGCCATTCCGTGTGGAATCCACGTTTCTCCAGAGAGAAGACATCTGCATGCCGTGGAGTCACACTTCATAATTGATTCAGTAGGTGAGCCCACACAAGATCTTTTCCTCTTTCAAGCTGCATATCGTGGAGTTAATAGAGAAAATGCTTGATGCCAGAGTGGCGGGGAATCAAAACCAGGGAATTAAGAGGCCCCTCTTTGGATGTTGTTTAAACCCCGCCCTGTTTTGTCAATTACCGCAATTCTTCTGTGGAAGGAGGTATCTCATTGGCCACAGCTAAGCCTGTGGAAGAATGGGTGTGACACCCAGTTAAGACAATTGAAAGCCAACACCAAGGATGTCAGGACATCGAACCAGTAGCATAGAGAAGGGGAAAATAGTTTTCCACTAGGCCAACAAGATGAATAATACAAAAGTAGACTTCTGAATGGAAAATGCCTGAAGAGGATAACGACAAGCTTCCAGATGCCGGTCATTGAACTTTATGAGATCAGAGACATCAGCGCCTGGTAATCTAAGAAGTCACCCAGAAACTGAGTATTGAGAAAGGTTTGGTCCTAGGTATACTTGTAAACAAAGATAGCCCTACAGACTCAGAGCTATTGTTCCAAACAAACAGGACCCAAGTCCAGAGCCTTTGATTGTGCAGTTCTTTCAGACATCATCGGCTGCCCTGACAGATCAACACCTGATCGGATTTTCGTGAAGAATCCTGAGTCAAAAACACTCGCTCTGTGAAAAGGAATTGGGATATGCATGGAAGGTCAGGAACATAGTTATCTCTGCGTTGTAATAAGCTTTTAGATATAGCTTTATATAGAAAACATCAGATTTTAAAATTTAGGAAATGGAGAGCATTGGTAAAAATTTAAAATTAAGTGAAAAAATTTATATTTTTTTTACAAAATCCTTACATTAGCAAGATCGATGTAAATGCAGCGTCAGTAACACCTGGAAAATGTTAGAAATGCAAATCCTTCTGCTCCACCCCAGATCTATTGGATTAGTATCTCTAGGGTGGGACCCAGCAGTCTGTGGGGTAACAAGCCCTCCAGGTGATTCTGATAAACACTGAAGTTTGAAAACCACTGGTGAAGACTATAAAGAATGAAATAAACAGAAGTTGGAAATGTGAAAGTAAAAAGAAGTAAAACCCTTACATGGTCACATGGCAATGCTGATACCTTTGATATTAAAGGTGAGAGTTGAAAAGTGAAAAATCAACAGGGATTTTTATGAAGCCAGAATTTTTTAAAAAATATTTTAAATGTGTTCTACCTAGGAAATAATGGAACCAGGATTATATTGTGCTACATTATAATGTATTATTTATTATTTATCTACTCTTGTAAGAAAGTCAGTAAAATTTACAAAAGTAGCAAGTTCCCCTTACAAAACTACATGAAGAGAAAATCAAATACAAACTCTTGTTGGGTAAGAAAATATCAGGCTTAGGAAGAGAACAGAACAGGAAGCAGATCGCTGGACTGAGCAACATACTGAGTTCAGTGAACAAACCAAATGAAATTAGAAGTCTCAGACATCCAACCTCTAGCTTACAAAATGAATGAAATTAAAGTGTGAATAATTGCACGTTACTGATGACAGGGCTTGCTACTGCCTCTGAATCTAAGGGCATGTCTAATAAGAATGGAAATGGCTAGAGATGGAATAAATTCAGCCAACTAGCAGACCACTGGTGTGAGAAAATTGAAAATGATGGATGTCTCACAGATAAAAACTATAGTAACAAGAGTGGAAGATAGAGGCTGTTGACAACCCAGGCTGAATAATGAGCTGTCATTTAGAGATGAGCTGAAAAACAGAAAAATCATTTGGCAAGTGATAATTTTCCCCTTTTGATGAAAAAAGAAATGCGAAACCTTGCCATAAGAAGTTGGGGGTCCTTAAGGAAATCCGTGAGCAAACAGGCATGACTTTGAAATAACCGGAATCAAGAATAACGTATGCTGGAACAGGAGGCGGGGAGGTCCTAAGACATAGAGTCAAGCAGAGTTAAAGGCAGAGAATTTGAGAAATGGAGGGTGAATTGCAGAAGACAAAGAGATTCTACTGAAACTGTATTGCTCGTCCTCTGTGGGCAATCCGTGCATATGGCTCACTGCTTCTCTCACCTCTAGAACTGTGTAGCACAGAAGACAGGACTCTTCCCTGCTCATATAACTTGATTAATTGACAAATGATATAAAGCCAAGCGCCATGAAAATATAATGCTTTTCAATCAATTTTAAACAAAAAAGAACTATCCCTATACATTTTTCACCCACATGTCATTAGCTTATTACTAAGGACACCAATTTAGGGGGCGAGCCTGTGGATAAATTTGATATATTTTAAAATAAATATTTGATGATAATGACAGAAAAGCCCCCAAAGGAAGGAAGGGAGTAAATAAAGGGCAGATAAGGAGAGAGGCAAACATATTTAGATTTAATGAAAGGAAGAAAACGTCTGTACAAAGGAACCACGGGAGATCTGAGAGTAGCTCTACCTTTTATCGCCAGATCTAAAGGACCTGGATCAGGACAGGACAACCAGACCTTCCCAAGGGGGACAGTGAGATACAGACCACTATTTGAACAGAGACTTGGAAACTTCTTACAAAATCTGAAAAAAAACACAAAAGATAAATAAGGAACCATATCAAAAAATTTAGCTCACGTATAGCCGTATTCTGCAAGGTACCACTTTTTTGCAATTTGCCATCTTTCCTTCCAGTATTTTTCTAAGCACAACCACAGTGGGACAATGCTATACTTACATGTACGGAGTAGCAGTGACATACCTGGAAAATTCTCCCAGATGGTAGTAGTTGCCTCTTGAGTCCATCTTACTGGCCAGCTCTTATTCAGCTGACCTGGAACCAGCTTGTTTTGCGGCAATGAGGATGGTAAGTAGTCAAGTGAGGGATGGAAGCTGTTCTGATTCTTTTCATTAACACACCTCGCCTGGAAACAAATATCATGAATAATTTGTGAACTTTGTTTGTTTCCCTTTATCCAACTTGTATTCAGATTCCAGTAAAACAGTTTTAGCTTCTGCCAAATTACAAAATATTTTGACACCTAGTGGGGACTCGTGTACTTTTATTCATTCTCTTAGAAATTGCCCTGTGTTAATTTATTTTCAAATAAATTTTAGTATTTTATCTCCAAATAAAAATAATCTCTTTTATTTGTTACCGCATTAGGGAGATTGATTAAGAGAGCTATAAATACTGAATATTCTTATCTAGGAACAAGGCCTGTTTTTGTCTTTTGCTTTCATCTAAGTCTCTTGTATTCCCTTCATTGGAGTTTTACAGTTATCTTTACCCTGGTAGTTCACAAGTACTGCGAAATGTATTTGTAGATAAGTTATTTTTATTTTTATTATGATAATCTTTTATTCTATTTTTTTTCCAGTTACTTATATAAAGAATGCTATCTTGGAGGGACGCCTAGGTGCCTCAATCTGTTGAGCATCCAGCTCTTGATTTCAGCTCAGGTCATGATCTGGGGGTCCTGGAATCGAGCCCTTTGTCTTGCTCCCCACTGAGCGGGGAGTCTGCTTGTCTCCCTCTCACTCTGCCCCTCCCTCCACTCATGTTTCTTCTCTAAATAAATAAATCTCACCAAGCACATTAATCACACCTGATAGGTTTTGCTGTTGTTTCCTAAATAACTTCTCAATTCTGCAATCCTTTTAATATTTCTACAGTTCGGGAAACATGCCCCCAAGTTTTTCATGTGTGCAATGGTAATATCTGTAAAAGCTGATGATATGCATTCCTGCCTTGTATTTTGTGCACTTTCTAAATGCATGAGCGGACTTCTGCACCAGCCCTGACTAATAATGGTGATAACAGGCAGCTCTCCATTCAGTAAAACTGAAGGCAATCATGGGGACCGACCTTTCATTTGAAACATCCATTTTACTACCACATTTAGAGTGACTACCTATTCCTGTATGGTTAGGATTGTTGGCTTTTATTAAAAATTCCATGTGGTTTTCCTCCTTTGTGGTTCTCAAGAGTCTCACCAAAATTAGGTTGCAGACTTCAAGTTATGAACTATTTGATGCCAGATGCAGACCAGTTCATACCCGTTGGTCTTCCTCCAGTTCTGAATCAAAACTTCGGGACAGCACCCATAAAACCCTCCTGATTTCTCTGTTCCACTGTGCCAAGGAAGAGTCAACTCTGCACCCTTTTTTATTTTTTTTAAAGATTCTATTTATTTATTTGACAGAGAGAGGGAGAGAGCACAAGCAGGGGGCAGGGGGGGAGCAGAGGGAGAGGGAGAAGCAGACTCCCTGCTGAGCAGGGAGCCCCACGGGGGGCTCGATCCCAGGACTTCATGACCTGAGCCGAAGGCAGACGCTTAACCGGCTGAGCCACCCAGGTGACCCCTCAACGCTGCATCCTTAATGGGAAGGGAGCAGAGCTGTGAAGTAACCAGGTGATGTGTTTTTCACAGATACGTTGCAAAAGAATCCATGGCTTGGCCCGTGTAATGATGGATATATATCTGTTAACAAAATGACTTGATTTATAGATTTATTACATGACTCTCACCAAGCACATTAATCACACCTGACCTGCACCCAGAAGCAATAGGTCTCAAAGTTTTACCAATGGCGGGGCAACAAAAGCACAACCAGTCAGAAGACAAAAATTTGGACGAACCCCGTGAGTAATTGTCATTAATTTCATTTTCACAGATTCTTCAATCCATTTAGATTAGGAAAACAAAGATGTTTAAGGCAGAAACCTCCCACAACAGATAACTTAAACATTCCTTTTGCAAACACCAGCAAAGGAGGTAAATGTAACACAAGTGCCCGTTATGACAAGGGCCCGTAAGTAAGTCTCGCTCCAAACATAACCAGAAATTGCGTCTCTGGGAAGAGCTATCTTCATTCCAGGAAGCTTTCTCAATAAGCAAAACTTGACGGCCCTATTCTAAGGCTGAGTAGTGTCAAACGAGGTAAACAGAGAAAGCATTTTCTTTAAATTACGTTCGATTATTTATCCCAAAGATACAAATGTAGTGAAAAGAAGGGACACCTGCACCCCAATGTTCATAGCAATGTCCACAATAGCCAAACTGTGGAAGGAGCTGAGATGCCCTTCAACAGATGAATGCACAGAGAGGATGTGGAGCATATATACAATGGAATATTATTCAGCCATCAGAAAGGATGAATACCCACCATTTGCAAAGACATGGATGGAACTGGAGGGGATTATGCTAAGTGAAGTAAGTCAAGCAGAGCATTTTTTTTCAAAGCACATTTCATCCAAGGATTCCACATACTGAAAGGGTTTTTTAACCTTCATTCTAAGGGGGGAAAAAAAGCCAAAAAGGTTAAGTGACTTTCCTTGTTGACTGTGCGACATAATAATTAATTAAAAAGTAGGTGTCAAGTCACCAAGTTTAGATCTACAGCATCATTATTAAAGCCTTTTTTGATGGAAGATAAGGAGGGGAATAAGAAAACAAAAAAGGTACATACAAATTTATAATAATAAAATAATTAATTTTTATACTATAATATATAAAACAGATTATTGTTATCCCTTCTGTGATTCATAGTTTTGCAGGTTTTATAATATAACCTCTTACAGGGTGCCATATACCCTTGGTAGAAAGGGCTGACATATGTTAACATGCAGAGTTGTTTTCAACTCATTAAAACTGTGAGATTGATAGAAGATAATAACTAGACTTTCATATTTAGGATGTTTTGCACACTATACATGCTAGGGTTTACTTTTTAATGTTTTCAAGTTTTTATTTTTGAAGATTGTGAACCTTAATAATCATGAATAATAAAAATAAGCTTAGTAAAATTTGCCAGTAATTGGAAAATTAATAATAGCAAGCTATTGTGTGGCAAATTAAATCAGACTTTCTAGGAAAAAGAATCAGAAGTATCACTTTTTTAGCAAGATGCTAATAAGAATATATTTTATGGGGGCGCTTGGGCAGCTCAGTAGGTTAAGCGGCTGCCTTCGGCTCCGGTCATGGTCCCAGGGTCCTGGGATCAAGTCCCACATCAGGTACCCTGCTCCGCGGGAAGCCTGCTTCTCCCTCTCCCTCTGCCTGCCGCTCTGCCTACTTGTGCTCTCTCTTTATCTGTCAAATAAATAAAAACCTTTAAAATATATACATATTTTTTCTGTTAAGTCAACTTTTATTTAGGCATCAATATCATAAGACATTCTCATTCTACAATTAGAGAATACCAATACTAAGAGAATAGAGAACTGGTTACACATAAACAACTTTCAGTAATCACTAAGGAATCGAAAACTTTAAAAACAGGTACAGGTGGGGAAAGGGAGGCTCAACAAGCTTTATAAAAGGACCATAACAAGAATTATACAATTTCAGGGCGCCTGGGTGGCTCAGTTGGTTAAGCGACTGCCTTCGGCTCAGGTCATGATCCCGGAGTTCTGGGATCGAGTCCCACATCAGGCTCCCGGCTCAGCGGGGAGCCTGCTTCTCCCTCTGACCCTCTCCCCTCTCATGCTGTCTCTCTCTCTCTCTCTCTCAAATAAATAAATAAAATCTTTTTAAAAAAAAGGATTATATAATTTCAATTTGATACAGAACCCAAGCCTTTTTTCTATTAATACTCAGGAAAGAAAATTAAGATTTTCTTTATCATTTTTCGGTCAGCAATTAATACAAATATTTGCCTCCTCTCACCAGTGACATCCAAGGAAAAATCTAAAGACAATAGTTTTTAGGGATACTGTCTTAATTCTGGATAATTTGATTATGTAATACTGCTTCGATTGCCCCCTTTGAAGGAGATCAATTCTGAAAATGATAAATTTTTGGCTAGTACAGGACATACAAATGGGTCCCACTTAATGAAGGTCAATTCTGAATTTCTGAATTCTAAGTTTAAGAATTTTAAAGTAATTCCTGTATAGTACTTTTCATTAAGCAATCCATTTGAATCGAATAATGAAATAATGTTCACTTAGGCAGATTCGAGATAAATAACAGAATGAAATCAGCTTTCCCAATTATTTTATTAGAATAATGATTAATCAACTTATATTAAAATATTACATACAAAAAATAGTAATGGGTGAAAGTTCCTCAAGATAAAGTTTTATAGTAAAAAGAAGGGAGGGCCTGGTACTTCTAACAGACACATTTAATAAACACTGAAGTGGGATTCTAATGGTGTTAGCTTCAGGGCATAAGATATATATTAAAATATATATATATATGTTTTATGTATACTCATCTTTCTAAGGACCTTTTCAGAATAATATTACATAGTAATTAACAGGCTGCATTTGGCACTCACATCTCCTTTTGAAACATCTTACTCAAATCAATATCCTTTCTTCACTATAATTAGCACAGCCCCTGAGACATAGTAGGCACTGGCTCTATTTTAATTAGATTCTAAAACTGGTTTTCAAATGATCTGGTGTTTGTAATTTTGTGTTATAACTAGATGGCTCAACAGCAGACATGGCCTTCAATTAATATTTTAACTGAGTTCATTGAGTTCACTAGCAATCTGATCATATCTGAGAAAAATGATAAAATTTAGATTTTAAGCCACCCAGGCCTAGAAATAGATCCTATGACGATTCATCAATAGATACCCAGCCCTTGAAGTCCTACCCAAACAGCAGGCTGAACATATCCATTTCTTCAGCAAACAATAAAGTCCTGTATACTTTCACTAGGGGCTTTCCACACTCTTTAAAGAAGTAACCAAATTGATAGGATAGGATAGGAATTGATAGGTCCCTTGTTGACCTTCCTTCCTTCCTTCCTCCCTCCCTCCCTTCCTTCCTCACTTCCTCTCTCTTTCTTTCTTCCCTTCTTTTCTTCCTTCTCTCTGGACAACAAAACATATTAAAACAAGTGAAGATTAAAAAAAAAAAAAGTGAAGATAATGGAGACCATGTTCTAGTCCAAGCTGAAAAAAATGAGCAGCAAGTAGGAAAAACAAATAAAGACATGGCACCATGAATCTTCTTCACTGAAACTGGCCAAAACTCCAATGGATACTTAAGGAAAAACCCTCAGGTCAAAGTGGAGAGTCTTAAGTATATCTTTCAGTCAACATATAATTCTGCAACAGAAATTTACTCATGAAAATTGTGACCTGGAAGAAAACAAGCAGAAGTTGATGAATATAGAAGTGTAGGCTAACACAACATTCAAGAAGTAAACTGTAAACTTCAGAACGTAAGGAGACCATAAGATATTAAATTATTGTTAATCAGAAAATCCGTATCAACTGGCTCAATATTTCTGCTGAAGAAAGCTTTGACAGAATACATAAACTACCTTCCTGAAACAGAACTGAATACAATGCTTTAAAGATTAATAAATGTAAAGCTAATTCTAGAAATATCTGGTCATCAGACCCCTCCACAGAAAGATGTCCAAAAGATCAGTTGACTACATTGCCTGAAACTGGTGGATTATATTACCTATGCCTGATAATTAAGCCAAGAACTTTCTCTTCTAAACTTAGTCAAAGAAAGTGCCAAAAATAAACTTGTGCCTCTGGATAATCACCCATTTGCTTCTAGTAGAGCAGCTGAGTTTTCTGGAAGTACATCTGTCTTTGATCTGAGCTCCGGTATAAATCATTATTATGATGTTATCAAGATGACCCTTCTTTTAGCCCTTTTCCTGTGAATGGTGGAACACATAATTACCTCTTGATCAAAGAGATGGGGCAACAAGTTGAAGATTTCAGACTCGCCTCCTCTGGTAATATGGAACTGAGAGATAAAGAAAACTACATGTCTCCCATCTGGATACCAGGGCTACTTCACTGAGGCACAGTGGCTAAACATTGCTTCACCCACTCACCCAGTGTGAGTAACAAATGTCTAATCCACTACTGAAAAAGGAGTAAGAGAGACCAACTGCCCCGATTTGTCTGGAACTACCCAGAGTTTAGCGCTGAAAGTCCCATATCCCAGGAAACTTCCAGAAACTCTCAAACTAATCAAGTGGTCACTCTCAATATCCAAGACAGATGTCTCTTCTCTGCATGTAAAGGACATGCTTCAACACCAACATGAGACTTTCAATGGGGTTCCACATGGACACAGGTGAGTACCGAGATGGGTAGGATAAAATCACACTTTCGGGGCACAAATCCAGAAAGGGACTTGTTATGACTCCCTCGTTCTGAAAACTCCAAAAGTACAAAATTTTGCCCCCCCGACCAAGAAATAACACATCACTTTAGCAATCCTATCTTTTCTTCCAAATCTAAGAAGCCTGTGTGCCCTTAGATAATGATGAAAATACTCCTGACCTACAGAATCCCACTATTTATTTGGATGAACTTGTACATCTTATCTGGGCCCTGACATACTTCCCTGCTGGACCCTTGGAATGCAACTTACTCAGGAATTAATTTTTCCCTGATTACTATGCTTGTGCTCTTTAATAGAACTTATTTCTCACTACCCTGGCATGTGTGTTCTTGAAGCAAACAATAAAACTCTGATCATACATTTTTAACTAAATGAAGACCACCATTTAAATAACTGCCTACAGTACTTGCAAAAACACTTTTGCTTTATCTCAGTTAATGAAGTTTAGGTAAGTGACACGCTATTTAAATGTCATTAAAACAGCTTTATTTAGAAATCTATATCATAAAAGTAAGATCTTCCTTTCAATTAATAACTTCTTATTCTTGAAATCTATAGGTTCTACAAGACTCTGGATTAATACGATCCTTTAAAAAATTAGGTTGTGAAAGATTGAAATAATGCTAATTCTAAAATGTTTTCTAATAAAAATTACAACAAAGCAAAACACAAAAGCAGGTTTGGAGACTTTGGAAAACTTCTCTGCAAATAACTGAGAATAGGAACCTATTTTAGTTCTTCTTCATATTATCACAACAGCAAGACAGGTTTCAGAAAGTATATTTATACCCTGAGCTTTCCCAACCCAGAGGGAAGATGCAGTTGTATGCTTGAACTGTATTTAATTTTTAATAACACATTTTTCTGTTTTTTTAAAGCAGTGAATATTATTAAAATTTATGAAAAGAACTTAAATTTTCAAAAGGAAACTATTAAAATAACCAACAATCTGTGCCATCATTGTTTTATTTCTGTTCAGCCTTTTTGCAATACATTTTATGTCATATTAGGAAATCCATATTTAAAAGAAAAACAAAGCAGAATTAGATCTATATTGCTCTTTCTTGGGGATTGGGGGGCCCCGGGGTAGTTTTACAAGAGCGCTATTCTCTGGAGTAGATCAGAGTGAATCATGCTCCAGGAATGAAGATGACCACTTTTGCCAGGCTGGCTACAGTCTACTCTGCTATCTATCCCAGAATTCTTCACAAAGCCACTTCTGTTTTGAAACCCTCACCAGGGAAGGGTGTTCTCTCTTTTTCTGAATAGAGGTCACTGTCTTTCAATTTCCAAGTTTGATTAGACTCCATGGAACTTCTCTTTCCTGCCTGGGTTTCTTTTGTTGTCCCATGTGAATACTTCTTTTTCTTGAGACAGAAAGTGTGGAAAGGAAAAGTAGAAAATGAAGAAAAAAATGATATAAATGATTATACATGCTGAGAGAAAAAGGAAAAATGTGCATCTAAAGATATATTCTGTAGGGAGGAAAAATATTCAGATAAAATCTAACTAGATCCATTAAAGGCCAAACACCAGGTTAAAATATCTGAACTCATTAGGAAGGTATGTTTTCTAAAATACCATCAGAGGAATTTGCATTAAATTTATCTTTTCTTTCTTTTGGTGGGGATGGTACCATTATTTGGATACTAGAAATGAATATTCAACAATAACTCCAAAAAGAGGAGGAAAAGAGGAGAGAGTCCCCTAATGAAGGGATCACTGTGATTAAGAAGAATGTGGGTTGTAATGAGCACTGGGTATTATGTAAGAATGATGAATCACAGACCTGTACCCCTGAAACAAATCATACATTATATGCTAATTAGTTGAATTTAAATAAATTTAAAAAAAAGGAAGAAAGTAGGTTTTACACAAGCACCCTCTAGAACCAATCTCCTATGATATTGCACGTATAAGGATTATTCTAAAAATTAAAATGTTACTTCTTAATAATGACTACAAATCTTTATGAATAAAATGGAACTTCATTAAGCAAAATCTATTATTATTTCATGAAAATATTACACCCCTATTTGTTTCTGGTTTTATTCTGTTTACTACAACCAAGCATTAACAAAATGAAAATCACTGTTGAGTTCCACAGCTCTCTGTGTTCCATTATTTCAACATGCAAAGCCTCTTTTTTTTGTTCTGCTTGCCGTGGTACTAATTTCTATACTTAGCAACATAGTTTATATTTCCTAGAATTTTTAATTAATTTTTTTACAGAGTAGGGGTCATCCATAAGAGAATGTTCTGTGTATTGCTATAGAACTTCTGATCCCTGAATCATGAATTTCTAAGAAAGACCCATTCCCACAAGTTTCTTGCCAGAGCCTCCTCCATATTCTGCCACTTTTGGACAAAGTGGCAAACATACCCCAGATGCCATAGAAAAAGGAAGAAAAGGGAAGGGAAATGTTTTAAGGGTGTGTAGAGACCACAGTTCTCATTTTCAGCAACTTGTCTAAACTATGACTGATATTACCTCTTCACTATTGATTTCCTATACACCTTTCCTTTAGCAGCACCTGCACTGATTAAACTTCCCCCCCGGGGGTTGGGGAGGGGACGGTGATTTAAACCTTAATTTGTTCTGCCTGAGGAAATCAATATACGACGCAATAGTCCTGTGTCAAGGCTTACTACAGAATACACTTGTAGAATGAAGAACTCCTGGACACCCCCATCCCCTCATTCCTACCACACGCCCCCACCAGGGTCTCCAGCCATCCATTTGGTTGCAACAATCTGTGAGCAATCCAAAATGACAATGATGAGGAAGTAGTCTCACACTTAAATTTTGAGTTGATGGGGAACACGGGCTCCCCATGCCTCCCTTTGTCTTGATGGGAAGGACTTTTACTGCCCAGTAGGCATATTCTTTGCACACTCTCACTCTTCTTTTTGGACTGGGAAATTTGGGGAAAGGAGTTTATGATGCTTTGCTCAATGGTTGTGGCTCTTTCTATTAAAGCAGCACATCTTCCAGGAACAGCAGCTTTCCCTATCACAGGGGAAAGCACCCTGTCCCTGTCGGGGGCACCTGTGGTGGCTCAGTGGTGCCAGCCCCTGGTTGGGCAAGCCTGTTTAATCAGAAGTCAAGGTGTAGAAAGCCCTTGTGACCACACACCAGCACTTTCTTTTTACCCAGTTTTAATCTCCACTAAAATTTATATTTTAGCCTCCTTCTGTCTGACGCGTGCCTCTCTCTCAATTGGTTCCAAATTTGGGGTAGAGGATGTAGTCAAGGTTAACCCCTTCTTTTTTATTATTATTACGTTCATTTAGCCACTGTATAGTACGTCATTAGTTTTTGATGTAGTGGTCAATGATTCATTAGTTACATATAACACCCAGTGCACATCACAACATGTTAACCCCTTCTTTTTTTTTTTAAGATTTTATTTATTTATTTGACAGAGAGACACAGCGAGAGAGGGAACACAAGCAGGGGGAGTGGGAAAGGGAGAAGCAGGCTTCCCATGGAGCAGAGAGCCCGATGTGGGGCTCGATCCCAGGACCCCGGGATCATGACCTGAGCCGGAGGCAGACGCCCAACGACTGAGCCACCCAGGTGCCCCATGTTAACCCCTTCTAAAACCCCACACTTATTGATTAAAAGGGTAGGATTATGCCCAAAGCAGAGATTTCATTTTCCTTATAGTTAATGATCTAGAAACTTTCCAAAACTGTTTCTACTCTTGGATTCTTACGTCGTACAAAACTAAAGATAAGGAACAAACTTCATGAGAGAATTCCATAATCCTAGAATTTAAGCTAGTCTATAAGGAGATAACAGCTCTAGCTTTGTTCTATTTAACATATACCAATTCTCAAACGTTTAGAGATGCAACATAATATCTATATTGAACCACAGCTATTTTTTTCAGTTTTAAATTATTATTTTGTAGGTTGTCTAGAGACTCTTTCTTGGTGGCCATGTTTGATAAACAGAACCAATGAAAAGAGTAATTTTCATTTGGAATACAGAAGATAATAACTTTAAGGATCAGTTCTAAAGTTTTGGGATACTCGAGTTCTTAAAATTATTTTCTAAAATTGATTATGGTGTTAAAATGTGGGTGTGTATTGGTTTATATTGTGCGGATGAATGAAAACTGAAGAGCTATCTTTAATTAATTATCAAAACTATACGATAGTCCCTTGTTCAGGGTAATGATATTTTCTAATACATTTTGCCAAACAAAAAATTAACTGAACATATGTTAACAATTGCCTGGAAAAATGGATATTTATTATAGATTCATGTAAGTCATAAGCTTATTATATAAGCATAAGCCATTAGCATGGTTGATTTCCTTTTGTAGGCTTTAGATAGGTTTCCCTGAAATTCAGATAAGAATGTTGACCTGAAGAAATCCAGGCTTAAAATATGCCACTTTGATTTAGAATGAGTTCACCAAAAATTAGATAATATCCAAGCTGTATAAATTGCTGAAGTAGTTACTACATTGGACATAGGCCGTTAAACATTACTTTAAAAACAGAAAGTAATTAAAATGGATAGCTTCCATAAGTGCTTGACCCAAGTATTTATATTCCACAAAATTACACAAATTATGGCTAAGCGATGTTACTAATAGCTTCTCAGTCTTAGATAGATCATTTTGAATTTATCAGTATGTATATCAGCCTTTATTTTCAGTTTTCTGATGACATTTTTACTGATTAACTTTCTCCTGATTTAAATTGTGGTATTTTAAACATTTGTTGCTCTAGAAGAGGAATAACAAATTCCACTTGGATCAAGTGATAGCTCTTTAATAATGAAACAGATACATAAACTAGATCATTTGGTCTCTGGCTATGAAAATGACTGATGAGCCAAAGGCCTAGAGAAAGTTTTGCTAGCGGTCAGAGAGACTGTTCCAACGAAGGTAGAGAAGAATGAGGGGTGGGGGATAAAGCTGATACCTTTATTCTTTCTTCTTCTTGTAAAATAGTGTGATGGTAGGGGCAAGCTCATGAGGAAATACACTGGAGGTCAAGTTTTATTCCTTTGGAACAACCAGTTGCTCACTTTACCAGTATATTAATTTATCTAGATTTGACCTTCAAAAAATGCTTTAATTGTAGTAGGTCTTCACTTTTATTTTAATCACTTTTTAAATTGTGTCCGTTAGTTTTGGATACAGTAAAAGTTAATTGTAGTTCTGGGGCAAATACTAAGAATAATTTTTACGTGATCCATGTTTTTCCTAATTTACTGTTGTGGAAAGTGTTGCTTGTAAGAGCAAGAAGGACTTGCTTTATGTTCTTGTGTCCTGTAGACCCAATTCTCTACGCGCTAAACCAAAATCTGAGTTAGAACACACACAAAAGTTGTATGGGGCAGCTGTAGAGTGAGAAGTGACAAAAGGGCATGGAAAGAAAACCAGCCGGGAGCCGAGACAGAACGGCCATCGAATCCAGGCTCTCCCACCTGCTATCCTGGTTTCCAACTGACTTTGGGCAAGATAGCCCACATCCGCGAACTTCACGTTCGTAATCTCTAAGATGGAATCACACCTATTCAACAGGGTCGTTGTAAGGGCTAAGCACTTAACACACCCCGTGCTTACAAAGGATTTCTTAAGTATTAGAATACTCCTTGCTCCCTTTCCCTCCAAAATATTTTTCATTAATAAGGATATTTTCAGTAAACTATTGATGTCAGCAAAGACAAAGAAAGTAAGGCATAGAGGATTGTAAGAATTCTTTCTGGATAATTTATTTTAAACTAAGAAGCAAATAGCTATTACATCCATCCAAGGTCAGTTGTTGCCGAGTTGTTTTTTTTTTTCTCCCCCATCTGAGAAAACATATCTCATAACACTTTACTTCATTACCCAACTTAACAGTATATCGCTTCCCTAATCCTCCAGTGAACTGTGATTATTAAAATTCTTGGCAGCTTGATGTGCTGGAGATGAGAACATATTAACTCAATTATAGCCAGTGAGGCAGGTTTTATTAGAATACTACCTTGCCTCTTATGACTTGGGGTTAGCTTGTCAAAAGTAACAAATGAAAGACTTAACTTTCCAAAACTTTTTCTCCCCACTCCATCTGTTATATCCTTCAATATCCTCCAGAGTGCTTTGTGTACTCCAAAGAAACCTATACTTAGATATTCTTTGAATTTGAATGTGGAAATGTCCATCATATATTAATTTTGTCAGACAAGGCTTGAGTTAAATAATCTTTTGTTAGCTCTCTATCAGAGGCAAGTTCTGCTCAACAATTTTTAATTTTTTTTTTACAAAGATGTTCTGTGAGCAACATTTGACTCTTTCCCACCAACTGGGGAGACACAAAGTCAACTCTAGTGTTTAACCAGCTGCCTCGGTGCTCCTTCTTAAAACTTCAAATAATAAATAGCTTATTTGGGTCTGGTTTATTTAGAATAATTTCTAAGTTCCCATACAGAATTCTAAAATTCTATGTGAGTATGAGTAGTGTAAGCACTTACTAGGCATCCTCATGGGTTTGCCCTATTAAATACAAAATACACACAAAATAAAATCATATTAAAATCAAAGAGCTTAAAATTGAAGTCTCCCTTCAATCTTAGTCCTTAACTAGCAATAAGTGGGTTCACTCGCTCAAAGAAACAAGGTAAGCGAATTTTCATTGGAATTTTTAGTTTAATACATACATTATGTACCAGGAACTAAGGTTATAAGATAAACAGAGTATCATGGTCTCTATAGTATCCGAATTTAAAGTCTAGAGTGGGTGTCTTAGTCTGTTCAGGCTGCTATAACAGTACTTGTAAAGTAGCTTGTAAACACTGGAAATGTACTGCTCACAGTTATGGAAGCCATGGTGCCAGCATCATCTGGGGAGAACCCTCTTCTGGGCTGCCATTTTCTCATTGTATCCTCACTGGATGATGAGGAGGAGAGAGTTGTGTGGGATCTCTTTTACAAGAACACCAATCTCATTCATGAGGGCTCCACTCTCACGATCTAATCTCCTTCCCAAGACCCCAGCTCCTAATACTATCACATTGGGGTTAGGGTTTCAATTTATGAATTTTGGAAGGACACAAACATTTGTCCATAGTAGACACAGTCAGATAATTAAAGACAGCATATGGGCTTTGATGGGGCAAGCCTTTAAATGCTTCTGGCTTCTGGCTTGAACAACTAAATGGATGCTAACTGCTGTCCATCTTTAGAGAGAGCACACTGTACTTCATGAGATTAGAAGAAAAATAATTATTTCAGTTTGGGATACTCAGCCTGTGATACTCAGTTGAGTTTTAAATGCCTTTCCCAGCAAAAGCTCTAAAAAATATATAATCTTTCTTCAATTCTAATGTTACTGCTAAACCAAAATCATTTCACCCAGAAGCAAAAACAAGTGGAACTTCCTATGAGTGTTACTTTCAAATTCAAATAAACCTTCAGCCTTATAAGAAAGATGGTGACCATGTTCTACTGCTAGCCAAGAAAGAAAAGTCCTAGCAGTCAAGTTCTTTTTGATAAGACATGGAACATAGAATGTAATTACAACTACAAAGATGATGTGGGGGCTTGAGACATATGTTTCACTCTTTTAAAGAACAAAGATGAAAATTACTTCCCATGATTGAAAGAATCTAGCCATAGAATTTTTTTAAGTTTATTTATTTATTTAAGTAATCTCTATATCCAGTGTGGGGCTCAAACCCACAACCATGAGATCAAGAGTCTCATGCTCTTTGGACTGAGCCAACCAGGTACCCCTAGTCATAGAACTTTTAAGCTCAGTGTTCTGTGGATTTGTCTCTTCATTTCTTCTTTAGTCTTATGGGTTGAAATACTTGGGTCAAAGGCTATAATGTAGATATTCAGCAGTGCTGGGAGAGCAACTTAAAGAGCTTCTTCTGATAAGGTTTGAAATAAAGGCTCTCCAAAGGAGAGTAAAAAATAGCCATTGTTGAGCAAAATGAGCCCAAAGCTCAGAGAAGAGCTTTTGGTGATTACCTAAAATTCAATTTGACTTAACACAGTAAAAATTAAGGATACTGTATTTTATTGATCCTAGGTTGAAACTCCATCCCATTAAAATGGCAAATGATCTCTGAAATCAGTACTTTAATCAGTGATCTTAAAGTTCCATCATTCTGGTGGCACTAGCAATGTAACTTATGCCTAAGCATGCCTATTTATGTCATAATTTTAATAATTCTGTGCACTTTGAGTATGCATGTTGCATTTAACTGCAATAGAATGCCCTCAAAAGACTGTGTTACGATTCAGCACTGAATAAAAAGTTACCATATATCCAGAAAAGCATGGAAACAGAGCAGTGTAATATAATATAAACATCTGTATCTAACAATTACAAAAGACCTTTTGCAATGATTATAAAAACAATTATTTTGGGATGAGAAATTTAAGTTCTACTCTCAGCAAATTTCAATTATGTAGTGCCATGTTATCAACTATAGTCACCAGGTTATTTATTAGATCCAAACAAAAAAATAATAAAATGGATATGATAATTATATGGGAAGGGGGGGCTCCTTTCCCAATGTATATATACAACAAATCATCACAACGTACTCTTTACATAGCTTTCAATTTTCTTTGTCAATTACACCTCAATAAAGCTGAAAACTATTCTAAATGATAAGAAAGCATTATATTATTGTTTAATTGGTAATATCTTTTCCTTTTTAGAGGTACATAAAAGAATGGTGCCAGTTAAAATCAAAGGCATCTTAGGTTCAATAAAATGTGGTAAATGAGCAAATCCCAAGGTTTACCATTGTCTTTTCAAATATCCTTAATTAGACATCTGTTTAGTGTTATTTAAGCCTAGTTGATAATTTTAAGTTATTTTGAAAACTAGAGTCTGGATCTCAAAGAAAACTTTTTTTTCTTTTTTTAAAGTATTATATTTGTTAGTGCTACCTGATGGCAGGAAATCCTAATTATTAGGAAAGTATTTAAAAGGGAAAACAATTTCTAAAGTGCTGAAACTTTACAGTTTAAAGTAATACATTCTGGCAAATGTCCCAGACACTTTTATGGACCCGGAAGAATAGTTGCACCGGACTGTATAAAGGAAATGACATGGTAGATTTAGATTCTGATTAACTTTTCCCAGGGATTTCAGAGGAACATTCTCCAAGTCAAAGTTTTGCATGGTGGGGGCGGGGGGAGGATGTAAATTTCAGAAGTTTAAGTTTCCTGAATTGGTAGCAGATTGTTTATGCATGCCATAAAGGTTTATGCATATACAAAAGCACCTGTTTGTATAAACTACACAGGATTCTACAGCAAATGCAAGAATAAATAGAGTCCCTGTTGTCAAGAACCTTATAATCTAGACAAGGAGCTAAAATACGTATACAAATAATTATAATTCAAAATGATAAAGAGCTTCCAGGGAGATGTGAGCTGAAGACCCTGGCAACAAGAAGTTCACACATTTCTATTTTGAGTGAAAGTGGGAGGGGGTCTGGAAATCCGACTATTAAATAGAGTTGTGTGACATCAGCTGCTTTAATGAGCTACCCTTGAAAACTTAAAGTGGCATCTAATATTCTTCTTCAAAGTCAACTTAAGTATTTGTTCACTTTAAATGGTTGTTTTGAATTCTGGGGAAATAAAAAGGAAAATAAAAAGTATTCACATTGCTTTTCCTTATGATGCCATAGTATTCGATTTTAAAACTATCATTTGAATTTGTGTCATTTTTTAATGACATATCTTCTTTTTAAAACATAGTATTTCAAGATTCAGTAGAAGTAGTTGACAGTTTTATAATTTTTCATTAATGATTTCAAGGCCACTGTTTCAATTTTTAAAAAACCAACTTTGTATTAATGGGTTAATAAAATGATTTAGCACTTTCTTTTTTTAGGTACATGAATTAAATACATTTTTGTCTCTAGATCTTTTTTTGATTATTTTTTTGCTATTACTTTTGTGGGGACTTCTTTATTTCACTTTCCACCATAATCACTTATTTATAAGATTGTCTGTTTAGAAAGACCATGAGCCTTTGAAGGCAGAGTCTATACCCTACTCACTCTCCCTCCCATACCACCCAGTAGAGTGCCAGGAAATTAGCAACATTTCAATAAATATATCACGAGTGAATCTATGCATGAAAAATGTCTATAAAATGAAAATGAATTCTACAATATAAAGACAGCATATTAAAAAATATCTTGGGGGCGCCTGGGTGGCTCAGTCATTAAGTGTCTGCCTTCTGCTCGGGTCATGATCCCAGGGTCCTTGTTACATAGAAGACCACTAAGCAGACAGGATGGCATATGCATTACAGTTGACTTTGGAGTAACATGGGTTTGAACTGCTCAGGTCCCCTTACACACACATTTTTTTTGATACAGTACTGCAAATGTACTTTCCCTTCCTTATGATTTTCTTAATAACATTTTCTTTCCTCAAGCATACTTTATTGTAGGAGGACAGTATATAGTACATATAACTTACAAAATTTGTGTTAATTTATGTTATCAGTAAGGCTCCCTGTCAACAATAAGCTATTAGTAGTTAAGTCTTGGGGGAGTCAAAAGTTATATGAGGATTTTTTGACTGCTCGAGGGTCAGTGCCCCTAGCTCCCCATCCCCCCAAGGTTTGAGGGCCAACTGTATTTGCCATTCCTCCGACTGAAGCGAACTCAGAACTGCAAACTGTAATTTAATTATTTCATCAATATCTTACTGAAAAAAAGCTGTGAATAATACCTAAGTACTCTTCAACTTGCTTACTGCAAGTTAAACTTAGTTAAAATAAAGTTCATTCTTTTCTATGACTCCAGGACTCTTGCTGTTGCTATCAAAAAACAATTATTGGTTGGTTATACAGATAAATACACAGATAAATAACTATTTGTCAGACGTAGAACTCATAATTCATCCTAAAACTGGTGAGGCATCTGGAATATTAACAGAATAGGGAATACTGATCATAAAGGGATCTAGAGGTAAGTTCAGTATGCTGGGCTTTTGTTTGGTATAGCCACAAGAAACATCCAAAAAACCATTGTAGTTGCTAATTTCATGTAACAAAAGAAAATGGATTTAAGGTTTATTTTATTTAATATCATAAAGAAAGATTATTTTAGATGGCAATATGTAAAAAAGATACCACTTTCCCTCTTTCTACCAAACAGTATGAATGATCAGAAAGTGATGTTTTTTTAAAAACAAAAAAGGAACAGTGTTCAGATTATAAATAGGTCTTTGTTTTTACAGCTCCACATGAACTATTTTTCTGTGCTTATTTAAATACATATGCAAAAGGGACGCCTGGGTTCCTCAGTCAGTTAAGCATCTGCCTTCAGTTCAGGTCATGATCCCAGGGTCCTGGGATCAAGCCCCGCGTCTGGGCTCCCTGCTCAGCGGGGAGTCTGCTTGTCCCTCACCCTCTGTTGCTCCCCCTGCTTGTGCTCACACTCTCTATGTCAAATAAATAAATAAGTAAAATCTTAAAAAAATCAAATCAAATAAATACATATGCATATATTGAAACAAAACAGATACAGATACGTAAACACAATTATATATATATGTGCTCTTAAACAAAACTTGAGTCCTACTATATGTAATGTTTTTTAACAACTTTATTGGGAGAAAATTTACATACCATAACACAGTATGTGGTCTTCTGTGTCTGACTTCTTTCACTTAGAATAATGTTGTGGAAGTTTATCCACATTGTTATATGTATCAGTATTTGCTCTCTTTTTGTTGACCAATAGTATTCCACTGTATGGATTTAACATATTTTGTTTATCCATTCATCAGTGGATGGACATTTGGGTTGATTCCAATTTTCGGCTCTTATGAAGAATGTTACTATGAACATGCATGTGCAAGTCTTTGGTAGATATATGTTTTCATATTTCTTGGGTAGCTATCTAGAAGCAGAATTGCTGGGCCCTGTTGTAATTCTATGTTTAACATTTTGATAAACTGCCTAAGTATTTTCCAGAGTGACTGTACCCTTTTACATTCCAACCAGCAATATATGAGGGTTCTAATAATTCTGTATTCTCATCAATTCTTGCTATTGCCTTTTTGACTATGGCCGAGTAGTTATGAAGCAGTATTTCATTGTGGTTTTGATGTACATTTCCCTGATGACTCATGATGTGCATCTATCCCTGTGCATGTTGATCATTCTTATATCATCTTTGGAGAAATTTCTATTCAAATCCTTTGACAATTTTTAATTGGATTATTTGTTTTCTCATTACAAGAATTCTTCATATGTTCTGGATACAAGTCTCTATTTAGATATATGATTTGCAAATATATTTTCCCCATCTGTAGGTTGTCTTTTCACTTTATAGATGGTGCTGTTTGAAGCAAAAGTTTTTAAATCTGGTGAAGTCCAACTTACTGTTTTTTTCTTTTATGGCTTGTGCTTTTGGTTTCATATCTAAGACATCATTCGCTAACCCAAGATCATAAAGATTTGCTCTTATATTTTCTTCTAAGAGTATGTTTTAGCTCTTGCACCTTGTTCATTGATTCATCTTGAGCTTACATTTTGCTTATGGTGTGAGAGTAGGATCCAAATTCATTCTTTTGAATGTGAATATCTAGTTGCCCAGCACCATTTGTGGAAATGAACTGTGTTGGTACCTTGTTGAAAATCAATTGAATATTATTGTAAGGGTTTATTCCTGGGCTCTCAATTATTTTCTATTGACCTAGATGTCTATATTACAGTACTACACTATCTTGATTCTTGCAGCTTTGTAGTAAGTTTTAAAATCAGGAAGTGTGAGTTCTCCAACTTTATTCCCTCTGTCAAGATTTTTTGTCTATTCTGGGTTCCTTATATTTCTATATGAACTTTAGGATCGGTTTACCAGTTTCTGCAAAAGAAAAAAGGCACTAACTGGGATTTTTGATAGGAATTGTATTGAATCTATAGATCAATTTGAGAAATATTGCTATTTTAACAAATATTAAGTCTTCCAATCTATGAACATGGATGCTTTTCCATTTATTTAGGTATTCTTTCACTTTTTTCAGCTGTATTTTGTAGTTTTTAGGGTACTGGCCTTGAATTTTTTTGGAAAATTTATTCCCAAGTATTTTTATTCTTTTTGATTCTGTTGTAGTGGGATTGCTTTCTTAATTTCATTTTCAGATTATTCACTGATAATGTATAGAAATGCAGTTGCTTTTTGTATACTGATCTTGTTATCTACTGCAATCTTGCTGAACTCATTTATTAGGTCTAGTAGTTTTTAGTGGATTCATATTATTTTTAAAATCCCTTTTTCACTTCACAACCAATCAAGATGGATAGCTTTTCAAGTCAGTTATATATGCCTCTTTAGTTCCCATTTTAAGAGTTCACGGTATTTCCACATGATGATATAAAAAAATATGTTTATCCATCCCCCTCCTCATAAGCATTTATATTGATTTCTCTTTTTATTTTGCTATCACAAAAATACTAAAATAAAAATCCTTGATCATATGTAAATACTCACACATGTTCATATTTTTATATGTCAGAATCCTAAAAACAGAAATGACCAATCATAATGCATATTTATCTAAAATTCTAGCAAATATTGAAAAGTGGTCCCTCAAAGAGGTTCCAAATGTTTCCATCATTAAAAGAAAAAGATAGATTTATTAAGGATGACTATCAAAACAACTAACAGTTCCTGATAATAGTCTTATAACTTGGGTAGAAAGAATTCCTCACCAATAAAGCAGCAAGATTTCTTCCTGTGATAGGCAATTTTAACCAGAAATAACAAAGAGGAACTAAGAGGATTTACTGTAGTTCAATCGATCAATCATAGATGCTGTGAGCTTTCTGACATTTTTGCTTACTGATTCCCAGAGGAACATGGTTCACTAGGTCTCAGAATAGGAAGCACATGTTCGGAATGCAGAAACACATGCAGACTGGGTAGAGCTATTTAGTCAACAAACCCTTCTCCAAATAAATGATTACTCTAGTTTGTATATATCTATGCACTGATACACAAATAGATACATGTCCTCCGTATACATTTTGGCATGAAATGGTTAATCAGGAACCCCCTTGCTGTTCCTGAGGAGTATATTATAATCATATTCCAAAGGAAGGGTGATGGTGGTGCTCCCTACCAGGAGATCCTTCTTAAGTTATATCCCAACTTCTAAAGAGAGTTTTAAAGTATTCCTCCATTGCCTCTGAATACAGGGGCCATTGACTATAAGTAAATGAAAAAATAAAGACCAAAGGCCAAAGTCCCATCCATTGGAGCATCACAGCTTTAGTCTCTTCATATTATAAAATTATCAACCAGTATCTTGCAGAGAAAACAGAATGGAAGCAAAACCTTCAATAGAAACAACTTAGCCAAAATGTTTCTCTAAGTATATTGGCAAAGACTAAAATCTTTCTGCCTCACAAACATGTTCTCAGAAGCAAGAAGTCAATTGAAAATGTGAACCCTGTGTAAGATGACCAGCAGAACCTGGGAAATGAAAACTGTAAGCTATTTCAGGCCATAAGTTATAAACTTACCCACAAGATTAATGTTTATTAAGGTTTTTTTTTAAATTATTATGTTCAGTTAGCCAACATATAGTACATCATTAGTTTTTGACGTAGTGTTCAACAATTCATTAGTTGCATGTAACACCCAGTGCTCATCACAGCGGGTTTTGTTTTGTTTTGTTTTGTTTACAGAGAAAGAGCTCATCGACAGCAGAATCCAGGGTATAGGATTTCTAGTTGATAGGTATGTGTTTGGAGCTAAGTTAACACCAGAATAAAATCTGAATTGCTATTTGTCAAGATTCCTTTGTTCTTAAATAAAAATATTTTAGTTCAGTTTTTGTCTCACCCCCAAAGCACATATCTACTAAGAAATTCCTATGTGAAAACTCTGGGTAAAGTAATGACAATAATTAATGCCTTAAAGGGGAGAAAGAGGCATCCATATACATAATCATAACACAAAATCCCATAAAAGTCTACTGATCATGGTTTGCAGAGACTTTTCATGCTTTATAAGTTTAATAGTGCCAATATTCTACAAACCATATAGATATCATTAACCCTTTAAAGCTATTTGCCAAAGTAAGTTTAAGTAATTATATAGCTTTATTCAATTTTTGAAGTAATAAAAGAGGTTTTGACCCTTCAAAGGCAGGTTCTGTGTTTGTCTTGTTCACTGTATCCCTAGAATTTATCACAATGCTTGATACAGAGGAGACACTCAGTAAGGATTTGTTGAAATAATAAAGGAATTCAGATTAATGCACAAAAACATTAAGAAAGAAAAAAACACAACTTGGCCAATTTTATAAACTCCACAGAAGTATATATTTTTGTTCAGTTTTGTGACTGTCTTCCTAGAAAATTGCTATAATTGGAATTGTTGTTTAAAGTATGTTCACATTTTATATTGTAATGCATAATGACTGCAATCCTCCATAAAGTTCACATCATTTTATACTTCATCACTAGGAGACGAGGCTCCCATTTTCAAAACATGCCTTAGCACTTTGTCAATTCCTCCTCCTTGGTCATTCTGGTAAATGATAGATAATCTCGCAGTGCTATTTTCATTGGTATTCTTTTTTTTTAAGATTTCATTTATTTATTTGACATAGACAGAGAGAGAGCGAACACAGCAGGGTAGTGGCAGGTAGAGGGTGAGGGAGAAGCAGGTTTCCTGCTGAGCAAGGAGCCCCTTGCAGAGCTCGATCCCCGGGGATCATGACCTGAGCCAAAGGCAGATGCTTAACCAACTGAGCCACCCAGGTGTCCCCATTGATATTCTTTTAATTACAAAATAGAAAGAACATTTCTTGTTCTTCTACTTTTAATCATTCTTTATGAACTAGCTTTTTTCCTTCTCCAACTTTTTATGAATGTGGGAATTCTTTATATAGCACTGTTATATAGTAGCTTTTTCTACCATATGTTGCCTTTTCCTATTTTTATGTTTGTTTGTTAATGCCATCTATTCTCAAACCAAACCTACAAAAATTTCCTTCTGATTTCTGACTTTGATGTCACACCAAAGACCATTAGCAAACCCAAGATTGTGTAATTATTTATCTGTATGCTTTCTAGTTGCATTTTTTTCATTGAAATTTCGATACATCAAGAAAGTCTAAGCTGCGAGGTGTAAAATTTAAATTTGTTTTTCCAATGAGCTAGTTATTCTAATATCATGATATGTAGACCTATAGACTTGAAATGCGACATTTGTAAAACCAAAAAAATATTGATTATCTCTAGATTTTTTGGTTCTGTGTCATTTATCTTTCTATTTTAGTGGTAGTACCACCTTCTTAGAACTACACTATCTTTATAATACCTTTTGTGTTATAATATTTTTGTATTTTTATTTTATCAAGAAGTTCCCCTTTTTTAGGTAGAATATTCCAGTTTCTGGACAATTCTTTAATGTTTATCTTTTCTGATAAATTTTAAAATCCTTTAATCAGGTTTTTCTCCAAAATCTCTGTGGAATTTGTTCTAGGATTCTCAGAATATTGTTTAAAACTCTCCAGAAGGTAGTTTTTTGTATAATTTTCACACAGTTTCAAACATAATGGATTTTTTTTCAAGAAAACAGTAATAAGAAAATAAAAATAAATAAAACTATGGTTACCAGAATGGAGGTGTGTAGGGGAATGGGTTAAACAGGTGATGGGGATGAAGGCATTCACCTGTGATGAGCACCGGGTTTTGTATGGAAGTGTTGAATCACTATATTGTACATCTGAAACTAATATTACCCTGTATGTTAACTAACTGGAATTTAAATAAAAACCTTAAAAAGTAAGTGAAAAAAAATAAGTCTTAACGAGAAAATTAAGAACGTCAAAAATCTCATCATAGAGAAAAGACCCATAGGTCTTTTCAGGGAACCTAGGGTAAACTGAAAAAAATGCTGTACTTTAACCACCAGAGGGCAGTGCGCTCTAAATAATGGACAGTGGTCTTGAAAGGAAGCCCAGTTTCACTTGAAGATCAGTTACCTAAGAATAACAATAGACTATAAATTAACTTTAAACTGTAATAATTACAAACTTTTATTCTGATGTTAGCAATATAACATTTAGTTAGAATAGTCATAGAAATATAGTCAACACTAAATGATCTGTATTAATATGTCAGTTGCTCCCTGCACAGCCACATTGCGAAGACCAACATGAAAACACATACCTCTGAACGAGAGGTCTCTCGTCTGAACGAGAACTCCCTGAAGACAGGAACTGTGTCTTGTTCACCAGTTGATTCAGGATCCAGTTTATAGTAACAACTCAAATATTTCATGAAGAAAAAAACTGACCTAGAGTCTCAGCCCTGGGCATATCTGAATTAATTCACATGAAACCTGATGCTACATTAGGAACTAGTACTACCCTTAAGCAAGAGGTTCTCCTGTCCTGGGCCCTGCACTTCTGCAGGCCCCGCTTGCCTCCTCTAGCCACACACCCCCCCCATCTGGGCTGGAACTACCCTCTCTCCCTTCCACGGTCAACACATGGCCACCTAAAATCTGTGATCACCGTTTTATATCATGTTCTGGGTACCTCAGACAGAATTAACTGGAATCCACATTCAGAGACTGTGTGGTCTGCTTCTCTGAGCTCAACTTACCTGAGCTGATCATGCTCTGACTGTGAATACCACTAGACCCAAAGGCTAGCCAATGGGAAGCTATTTTTTTGGAATGTAGACAGAGTTTCATTGTGCAGGCTAGGATTTATGGACAAGAGAAATGGAAGGGGGATTTTATCTTTTTATTCCTTATATATTTCTAAATTGCATCATTTTTAATAACTAGTGTGTATTAATTGTATAACTTTTTTAAATACAGAGGAAAAGATACAGGAAGTAGAATTAATATGATTTGGTGACAGATTGGATGTCGAAGGTGAAAGGGAATGAGTGGTCTGTCCCTATCTTTTGGGCTTGGGGACTGGTTGAATAGCAGTATCAGCAAATAGAATTAGGAATTCAAGAATGGGAATAGGTTTGAGAATGTGGTATAAGGGTGATAAATTCTATGAAGAACAAGTGTGTTGATGATCCATGTGATATTCAGGTACAAATATCTCAAAAGCAGTCAGAAATTCCAGTGGAGATCTCAGGAGAAACGTTCACACTAGCCCATGCATTCAGAGACATCTATGTATAGCTGACAATAGAAGCAAAGAAGCCATCCAGGAAAAATGCAGAGAGTACAAAGAGAATAAGGCCAAAGTCATTACCTTGGGAAACAACAACTTTTAGGATAAGAGGAAAGAAGGTGACTGAGAAAGAGTGATCAGACAGGTGGGAGAAGAATGCAGAGAACAGAAACCAAGGAAAACTTTGAATAAGTACAGAGCTCTTGATTATGAAATGGAGCTGGAATTTTTATGCAACACATTCTTATAAGCACTGTCTGGATTTGATCTGCAAGAAGTCATATGTGACCTCAGAGACAGTCCTGGTCAGTCAGTGGTCAGGGTGACAGCAGAGTGCTGCAGGCTGAACAGTGAACAGGAGCTTGAGGAGTAGTTTGTGGTGGTGTCTACATGTTCACACTTCTTTGGAGAAGCTAAGGAGAAAAAGAGTGCAAATACTTTTGGGTTTGATGGGAGAGGCTAATCCCAAGAGAAGCTGTTGGTTAATAATAAAAAAAAATCTGAAAATATGTCCTCTAGAAGACTAACCCCACTGGAAACCCAAATGTGACCTCTAGCTCTCGTCTTTTCCTGTTCCTTCTTGACTCCTAGTCAGCAAAATCCATCTTTGAGCGGTGTCAATTAGAAGCCAAACACTAAACAAGTGGACAATTTTCCACCCCTTGGTGATTATTATCCAAAGTCTATACTTTATTCAGATTTCCTTAGTTTTTACCTTAATGTCCTTTTTCTGCCCCAGGATCCCATCCAGGATACCATTTTACATTTATCTGTTATATCCCCTTAGGTTCCCCTTGGCTCTGACAGCTTCTCAGACTTCCTTCGTTTGCAAAGACCTGTGAGCAGCAGAGGTGTGATGGGTCACAGTTGTGAGTCGTACTTGTTAGTTATTTTTAGAATGTCACTCAATTTGGTTTTGTCTGATATTTTTTTTCATGACTAGACTGACGTTATGTGTTTGGGGAGGATTTATGAAATTTGTAATAGAAAATCTAGTGGCTATAAGGACAAGATGGACCTCAAATAAAATTGAAAAGTGCTTTTCCATTTCCCCAATACAGGCACACATGTTTCCGCCCAAGTCCCCAGACTCAACACTCACTGGGATCTCTCATCCACTTCTTCGAGCCTTTCAGGTTCTTCCTGAAGGGAAGTTTCCTCTTCCTCTTTCTCGCTGTCTGTTCACTTCGCCATCCTAGCCCGTGCCTCCCTCACTCCCCAAAGATATTGCACATGCTATCATCTGTCCGGAAATTTCTCCACACTTCCCAAAGCCCTTAATACCCACCCCCACCCCATTCCACACCCCATCCACCTAATACCTCCCATTGGTACTTCCGGGTCTCAGGCAACTTCCTCAGCAAGATCATCTGCCTACCTTGGCCATGCCCTGCCTCTCAGAAAGTTAAATTCTTTCACTCTGAGAACAGCCTGAACTGTTCTCTCCCAGCATGTGTCTCTGATTGTAGCCAGGAATTCATGTGCTTCTGTGATAAATGCCCACTTCCTCCTATTATCTATAAGTTACATGAAGGCAGAAAATAATTCTGTGTTTTCTCACCCAATATTGTCAGTGCCTGGCACGAGGCCTGAAGGCCAGTAGATACAGAAGAAGTCTCCAGACCAACATCCTCTCAATATCTTAAGCCATTTCAAACACCGTTAGTTACCTAACAGGGTTCATAGAAACAAAAATATATTAAAGATGCCTATTGTGATAATAACATTTTCTGATTATCAGAAGCCATTTGATACAACTCTCAACTCTGCCTATAACCAATAACTTCCAAAGTGATGTTTCATTAGAAATCATAAACTTGCACTCATGCACACATACACATGTGTGGGGGTGGATCAGGGTATCCCTGAGGAAGATGATAGCAGCAGGAACCAGCATTAAAGCTTCTTTTAAAATCAAGAAAGATATAAGTAAACAAATAGTAGGAACTGGAATTCAGTTTTAATATTAAAATGTTAACAACCACAGAAGGGAAGTCCATTCACTAGTCATAAAGTAGCAGCTTAAATCATTTCAGGTGTATTGTGAAAAATCTAGTAGGCAAGTCTTATATACATTTTTTTTAAGTCCTATTTTCTCTCCCTTTTAACCTCCCAACTCCAGCAGAATGGTTCTCAAATAGGTAAACTGACATCATTTTATCCTTCATTTCTCGGTCAACAAACATTTGTTGAAAGCTTGTTAGGTCCTGCTCACTGTACTAGCACCAAAGAGACAGATGAATACAGACACCCCATTCCTGCTTTCATGGAACTTACACTTTGGAGGAGAAGACAGACGAAGAGAAAATAAATACGTAAATATACACCATTAAAATTTCAAATTGGAAAGGCCTCTTTAAGCTGGAAGTGATCTTCAATAATGCGAAAAATCCAGCCTTGAAATAGCCTAAGGGAAACATATTCCAGGGGCCAGAATAGCAAGAACACGAGGCCCTAAGCCTGCACCAAGTGAAACTTGTTCAAGAAATAAACCAAAAGCCAGTGTACCTGGAGCATCCTGAGTGGAGGGAAGAATTATAGGAGATAAAGTTAAGAGGAAGTCAGGGCCCAGATCTTGCAGTGATTTTCAGGCAGCAAAAAGTAAATCAGATTTTTATTCTAAGCGAAGCAAGAAGCTATTAGAAATTTTTAAGCAAAAAAGTGGAACCAACCACAATCACCAAACTATGGAAAGAGCCCAGATGTCCATCGACAGATGGATGGATAAAGATGTGGTATACATATACAATGGAATATTACACAGCCATCAAAGAATTGAAATCTTGCCATTTGCAAGGTTGTAGATGGAACTAGAGGGTATTATGCTGAGCAAAATAAGTCAATCAGAGAAAGACAAGTATCATATGATCTCACTGATATGTGGAATTTAAGAAACAAGGCAGAGGATCATAGGGGAAGAGAGAAAAAAATAAAACAAGATGAAACCAGAGAGGGAGACAAACCGTAAGAGACTCTTAATCTTAGGAAACATACTGAGGATTGCTGGAGGGGAGGTGGGGGGGATGGGGTAACTGGGTGATGGACATTGGGGAGGGTATGTGTTGTAATGAGCATTGGGTATTATATAAGACTGATGAATCACAGTGATGAATCACAGACCAGTACCCCTGAAACTAATAATACATGATACATTAACTGAATTTAAATTAAAAAAGTTTAAAAGTTAAAAATAAAAAAAAAACTGGAACCAAGCTATGATTTGCATTTTTTAAATATTATTCTAGTCCAATGTGGTGAGTGGATTATAAGAGTAAAATTAGCATCAGAGAGGATAATTCGGAAACTATTGCAGTAATCCAAACAAGAGGTGAGGATCACATGAACTGGGATTCTAATAATGGAAACAAAGAGAAACTGATAAATCCGAGGTATCACTGGGACAGTCAGCTGGGGGGACATGGTGATGCCCAGATGTGGAAGATGAGGAAGGCAGGAATGAGTGCATGACACCTACTGGGCTTCCAGTGGCTTGAAGGTGACACTGTTCACCAAGGAGAGGCAACAGCCAGAAGCACAGCGAGGAGAAGGAATCAAGTGTTCCATGTTAAGCATGTTAAGTTTGGAATGCCTAATCAAGTGATAGGTTACAGACAAGGAACCCAAAGCCAATGTTTAAGTAACTTGCCCAGGATCACACACAGCTGGTCCATGTCCTAGTATTTGAAGCTCAGTCCTTCTTATTTCACAGTGAGTGCAGATTTGGAGGGGACCTCCAAAATTGTGTTATTCGTCTTGTACCCACAACACAGACTCAGCCTACTGACAAGCCAAACACAGAGTCAATCTTCTCTGCATCATTCCGGATATTTGCTGAGTGGTATTCCAGCCAGTAAACACAGAAATAATAAAAGCATTATCATAGGAAGTTCTTTCTCAAATCTGCTTAATGTTAAAAATCACTTAGCACTTTGCATGTTCATGACTGACTCAGGCAAGTGAAATTTGATTGCAAGAATTTGAAGATCTTCAGAGAGAAATTCACTAACAAGGATAAATGGTCTAAATATAACTTTTATTGGATCCTGGAACAGGAAAACAACATTAATGGAAAAACTGTTGAAACCCAAAAGAGTCTGTAATTTAGTTAATAGTACTGTACCAATATTTATTTCTTAGTTCTGACAAATGGAGCATAGTTTTGTGAGATGTTATGTGAGGGAAAGAAGGCTGAAGGGCATACAGGCACTCTCCGCAATATCTTTGCAACTTTTGTGCAAATCAAAAATCATTCCAAAGTAAAAGATTAAAACAGACAAAAGGAGATTGATATGCCTCGTGGAACCTAAGTGTTTGGAATGCCACACAAGGTACTAGAATCATAAAAGAAGAATTAAATAGTGCTGATGATCATAAGCAAAATGTTCAACTTCACTAGCGGTTGAAGAAACACAAATCAACGAGACATAATGCGCTTCCACTGAAATCAGCCAATTTATAATGACAACCAATGTTGAATGGATTTGGGGAAAATTACCCCTTTATATACTGTGAGGAATATTCATCATATCAGGATCTTTATATTAGAGCTAACAAGAAACTTACCTCATACTGAGATAGGAGAGAATTTGTCAGCTCAGGTAGCTGAAAAGTTTCACGGTAGACCATTCAAGTAAGAACTAGACCCAGTGTACAAAAATCCAGATTCTTTCTGCCTTGTCTTTGCTTTCTGTGCTGTTAGCTTTACCTTAAAGCTGACTCCCCATACACACAATTTCCATAGCTGTATTCTTCCTCCTTTCCATCATGGAGCCAAGAAATGATTTTCCCAAGAGTCCTGAAAATGTAAATATTTCTCAACTCAATGGCCTGAATTAAGTTATGTGTCCATTCCTAAATCATTCACTCTGGCCCAGAAGAAGTGCTCCCCAGATGGGGCCAACCCCTCCAAAACCTTCTGGATGAGAATATCAGAGGGAAGGTCCATCAAAGGAAACAGAAAATACTATTTCCATGAAGAAGGGGTATGAGTCAATTTTTATAGAAGCCTTTCTAAAATAGAGAATTTCAGGGCACCTGGGTGGCTCAGTCATTGGGTGTCTGCCTTCAGCTCCGGTCATGATCCAGGAGTCCCAGGATGGAGTCCTGAGTCAGGCTCCCTGCTCAGCAGGGAATCTGCCTCTCCCTCTGAACCTCCCCCTGCTCATGGTCTCTCTCTCAAATAAATAAATAAAATCTTTTAAAAAAATAGAAAAAATAAAGTAGAGAACTTCAAATAATTCTGTTTTTAAAATTTATTTCAAATAATCAAAGTTGTACAAGAAAAGGAGTCATGAAGAAAAAGTGTTCTGGCAATTTTATGCATCAAAAATTTGAAAAAATCTAAATTCCCAGCAATAGTATGCTTGCTACTTAAGTTACAATGCACTGTCATGCAGCCATTAAATATGATATTTTCAAAGAATATTTACTGACACATAAATAAAAGTCATATTGTACTAGTGAATTCAACAAATAATTGTTGTTGTTGTTGTTTTGTAAAGATTTTATTTATTCATTTGTCAGAGAGAGAGAGCACAAGCCGGGAAAGTGGCAGGTAGAGGCAGAGGGAGAAGCAAGCTCCCCACTGAGCAATGAACCTGATGCGGGACTCAGTCCCAGGACCCTGGAATCATGACCTGAGCCAAAGGCAGATGCTTAACTGACTGAGCCACCCAGGTGTCCCAACAAGTAATTGCTGATGGCTACTATGTGTCAGGCACTGGGATATGTCGGTGAGCAAAACAGACAAAGATACCTGATCTCCTGGAATTCAGCGAAAAAATATTACAAAAAGAATATGAGTCAATTTTTTAAACAGCAACATTCTCAAATGCATGCACACACAAATATCTGCAAAGTACCAATGTTTTCATATGCTTACACACACAAATGTCTGCAAAGGGATACATCAATATGTTAATAGAAGTTTTCTCTAGTTGGTGATTTAAATGGGATATTTTTATATCCTTCAGTTGTCTACCATAAACAAATTATTTATCATAAATATGTGCTTCCTGTTAAACCAGAAAAGAAGTAACGTATTTGCTATTTTTTAAAAGAGTGGATACTGGCTTCTGTTGATATCTTGGCATTTGCGAAACATTTTCTGAATGTTTAATTCATTTCCTTTCACTCTTACGTAGTTGGGGGTTGGGTAATGAGAAAGGAAGAAAAAGGAGAATGTTGAACTTATTTTTCTACACTGAGATCTAATTCTGTCTAATTTGCTTAAATCTAACCCTTCTTATATCAAATCTCACTTATTTTAGTAAATGTTGATACTGAATTTATATTTCCCAAGATAGAATTGCTATTTTTAGGTTTGTGAAAAATCAAGATTGGATATAAGGAGTGGACATTACCTATTTTTATTATCTAAGATATGATTACAGAGAGAATTATTATTTCACATTTCAGAATTCCCACAGCATGACTTTTGTCATGTGTTAAAAATAACTCTAATACTGTCCAAGACATTCTGTGTTAACCTTGGTGTGTGAATCCCAAAACCATTCCCAGAACAGAGATGTTTTTAAAGAAATTTCCCATGAGAAAACATAGCATCCGACTTGATACGAAAAAAATAAAATGTCCACTCAACCAACTTTTCTGTTTTAACTACCTGCTACCATATCATCAGTGGTAACAACTAAAGGTAAGTAGTTTGAGGAAGTTTGTTCTATTGAATTAATTCCTAAACACAGTTCCTATGACATATGAAACTGAACGTACTCAACATTGACCTTTCAGGTCAATGAGAGTTGAGCAGTTGGTCAAACAAACTCTAAAGCTTCCTTGGAATTTGTTGAGTGAGTTATGAGTGAATTCAAATTGATTCTCAGGAGTGTCATAATTAAGTTACTATTTGTTCACATATTGAACAAAAATCTCTGAAATCCCTGTATAATCAGGAAAGTTTAAAAAAGTCTCATGCATGTGAGGTATTCTCTGAACATGCTGACATCCTGGTCTGAGGAAGAAACAACTCCTTCCTAATTCCCAGAACGGTCTTTGCAAAACTGACCTAAGATTTATCCCAGAAAGAAACAAGAACAATTTGCTCATTAGATCTTTGATACTTGTCCTTTCATTATTTTTTTGAATACCATTTAAAGAATCTTGATTCATCAGAAGTACTGTATCAGGTATGTCAATTATTTTCATGAATAGGACCCCCAATGAAGTTATACAAGTATCAGATAACTCTCATTTCAAAATGTCTTTGTAGATCTTTGGTAATAACAGATTTTTGATATATAACATATCCAATAATCATTTAGTATGGGTGACTGCTCAAAATACATGGACCGAAACCACCACTTTCCAGAAAGTTGAAGCATTCATTTATAACAGACCAAGGAAGTCTGATTTTTCCATAAAAGAAGTAACCTCTTCTGGAGCAAGGGATTATTAAGAGACAGAGGCCAATGACAGGCCAGTATCTGTTTGACAGCTGATATTTTCTGGAAAGAAAAGAAAGAAAGAAACAGAAAGAGAGAAAAAAGGAGGGAGGGAGGAGAAGGAAAGGAAGGGAAGGGAAGAGAGAAGAGAAGAGAAGAGGAGAGAAAGGAAAAGAAAAGAAAAGGAAAAAGAGACAAGAAAAGAGAAAAGAAAGAAGAAAAGAAAAGGAAAGAAAAAAGAAAAGAAAAGGAAAAGAAGAGAAAAAAGAGAAAAGGAAAGAAAAGAGGAAAGGAAAAAAAAGAAAAGGAAAGGAGAGGGAGGGAGGGAGAGGGGGATGGATTAGAAATGATATCAGGTATTAACAGATTAAAATTATTCCTAGCCAGTTTAATATCTTATAAATTGTATTAATACATTTTATGACTTTCTCAAAGATTTTAAACTCTTAATAAGCTGTAATCTCAAATGAGATTTGGAGAACAAATTTAAAGATTCTTATCACTTTCCAAAATCAAAGTCCATAGAACAAGAGCAGTGAAAAAGTCTCAAATATAGTTTTTAAACTCTTCTGCAAAATATCCTAACAATACTGCTCAACTGTTTCATCTACAGGTAAACATAGAAATACACAGTTGACATTCATGGCTCAGGTATTAAGAAATTCATTCAGCAGAAAACCATAAGGAGCTTCTAGTGCCTAATACAAATCACAGTACACAAATGGGAATTAAAACTGAAAAAAAAAAAAGTCTACTCTGGCTGTAAGTAAATCACAAATTCTCCTTTTACTCCTGTAACAGAATATGCTATTTGACAACAAAATGTACAACTGTTTGGCTTTGAGATCAAGAAATAAACTAATTAAAATAATAATATTAGGTAAGTAATTGCTAAGTACCCACCAGAATGAGTACTGTTCCTGTCACTGCAAAGGGCAAATTAAACCATCTTGGCCTTGATCTTCAGGAAATCACACTCTGGGGCAGTTCAAGTTAATCTGCATTTAGCACCTAGAATTATCAAATTCTGCTACTTATAGTCCTCTACCCAAAAATATATTTAATATAACACTAGTAAACCTTGAATTTCAGGATCTTTCCTGTGCAGGGGCCTCTTTCAAGGCCCCTGCGGGGACTCTAGTAATGTATTTACATGGTATATGTTTTTGATAATTTAACTGCAACCAGTTAAGACCCCTGTTTCATTCCATACAGACTCCTTTCCATCATATTTCTCTTCACAGTAGGTAGGGTTGGAGCGGCTGTGGCATTTTGTGGATCTGGCTAGAAGGATTTGCCCTTGGGGATACCTTTAGTTTTGGTTTGGTGGGCTATAATCATATAGTTTGCAGTTACTCTCATGTAGAGTTAAATACTTGCTAACTATCTCAGTATACAAATGATGTGTCCAAGAACTACCCTACTGCTCCAACTCACCCAACACCAAGGCATAAAGACCAAGACACAAAAGTAATGATACAAAATGCCCTGGGAGTTTGTGAGTAAGGAAAAACAGAATTATTCAGTTTACCTGTGATCTGATAAATGGATTTCAGATAAATTCATGCACATCATCTAATCTAATGAAATGGCCACGTGGTTTTAAATTATTCTTGGAAAAATCTTCAAAAGATATAACCTTAATAATGCAAACCTAAGAAAACAATAGCAAAGCTTACTGTTCTGCTCCTAGTATGAACTCACAGTCAGCCACATTAAAAGGTAAAATAATGATGATCTAATGATATGTGCCAGGAAGCTGTCCATCGTAAGTTACTTTTACTACACAAGAGGATATTGAAATGTGGGTTTACAAACTTGTCTTTGAGGGTATGTTATGCCTTCAGATATTAACTAACACTAACTAGTAAGGAGGCATTCTTCACAACAAGCAAAATATTTAAAAGTAAATGTGCAGAATAAGAAGATACAACTCTACTTCCAACAGCATGAATATTTTGTGACATTAGTAAATTTTAAAATATTTTAGATATATTATCTTAATATATTACATTATATATTTATAAAGCACACAGTATGTTAATATTTGTAGCTAACATTTACATTATACCAGGCACTGTTCTAAGCACTTTACATATATAAATTAATTCTCAAAGCAAACCTATGGAGTAGTACTATTATCTCATTTTACATGAGAGGAAACTGAGTAAATTGCCTTGCCGAACATCACCTAGCTAGTAGAAGATGGACTTGAAATTTGAACACAACTCCTTTCATTACTGGTATTCCCCTCCCCCTTTCCTATCTACCCTCTCTTTCCATAGCACTTCTCACTTTCCAACGTAAGAAACAAAAATAATAAAGATAAGTCATGAAATCAGTAGAAAGTATTCTGATATTGAAAAGGATAGATTTTTTTAATGAGTCAAATATACTTTATTTCTCAATGCCAATAATAATATAGCCATAAAAAGAGACTTAATGTTAAAAACATTTTAATTTGCCTTTTTATAAAATTTTGGGTTTTTTTATTAAAGAATAATTGATATCCAATTTTGTGAAAAGAAAGTTTTAATCAAAAAAAATTAGATCACCCATGGTCTACACTGGTATAGACAAACTTCTTTACCACCTTTCTTCCCCAGTGGGTAAATTTCTTCTATCTTTCCAAGGAACTTGGCTTATGTTGAGATTTTAGTTTTAGCTACACCCTTGGCATGATCATGATCACCCATCCCCTCATAGATACGGTGACTAGAGCCGGGGAAGGGCAGAATGGCTAACAGGGAACACAAATTTGGAGGGAGAAAAATGAAAAACCATTGATTTAAAAATGTAAAAATTGTATTTTTTGTTGTAAAGGTGACAACATGCTCTTTGATGCTCTTCCTAGATGCTCATGAAACTAACATTTCCCAGCCATCCTTTGCATTAGGCTGAGACCATGTGAGTCATTTCCAGTGAATGAGATGTGGAAGGAGGAGGAGAATGACACTCCCAGGCCTAGCCCTAAGACCTCCAGGGGCATTCTTCATGCACTCCCTCTCCTCTCTCTCAGAGGCTGGTGCTGCCCAATGGAAGAAGGGTGGACTCCTCAATTACTGCCTGAAGGAAACCAACAAAAGTGCTTGCTTGACCCTCATGGGACTTGACTTTTATTATGTTAACTAAGTTTTGAAGGTTGCTAGTATTAACTATCTGGATAAATATATTCTCATTTTTTAAAGGATTTTATTGATTTTTTTGGTGGGGGGAGGGGCAGAGGGAGAGAGAATGCCAAGCAGACTCCATGTTAAGTGCAGAGCCTGATGTGAGGTTCCGTCTCATGACCCTGAAATGACAACCAGAGCCAAAGCCAAGAGTTGGCCCCTCAACCAACTGCACCAGCCAGGCACCCAAACAATTCTCTTTATAGCTATTTGAAAAAGAAACAAGCTGGATTTTGTAAGCCAGCTCATGTGGAAATTCTTTTAGAAGGGTTTCGAGTTAGAATCCTCAAAGATCATTCACAGTCAGAAGCTGTTTAATTGTCATCTGAATGTAAATTTTTCTACAGTTCGACAAACTGCATATTGTTTGGCTGCTGAATGGATGTCTTCCGCTGTTTTATCATTAAATCAACATACATTTAAATGACTATCTAGTGGTTATTGATGAGGCTATCCAAGAAATGAAAATACCTTCAAAATTAAAGAAAAAAATGTTTTGGGGTTTAAATATATTATTTCAAGGGCTAAATTTGCAGCTTCAAGTATTAGTAGTTTAATGAATCAGTTGAAGGATTTTTGTCAGATAAGATGCACCTCATCTGTTTCCTATCTCTCAGATCATTGTCTTTTGTTGCCTTTTATCTATGATCCTGAAAACCTTTGTTTCATATATTTTGTCTGTATTTTTCTTGTTGCTTCAGGGGTGAGTAAATATGGTCCCTATTCCTTCTTCTAGACTGGAAGCAAAGTATCTGACCTGATTTTAACAAGAAAGGATTTGTGAAAAGTTTTTGGAAAGAGAGAAAGTTCTGTTGAGGCAATCATAGATGATGACGTACCAGCCACTGTGGAATAGTGTGGAAAATAATGAATAAAAATTCAATTGATTAACTGTTTAACCCAAGCACAGGGAGATTAATTTAGTCAACTCTAGAAAATATGTGGAAATTGACCATCTTACTTTCAATCAGCATAGGGTAACTTTTCCTGCAGAAACAAAGAAACTCCTCAGTATTTTAGGTATTGCTCCAGCATAGGACCCAGGCTGGCAGAACAGCCTGTATCTGGGCTTTCTAGTTTGATGGCAGAGGTTAACCCAGGAAGTACTGAAACTTCAAAATGTTTTATAGCTTCTGCTCAGAAATGGCAAGACATCACATTTACCTATATTTTATTAGGTCACATGCTTATTCTTGTCTGGCTATAGGGCCCTATAAGGAGGACCCTACATGTAAGCTTCTTGAATATTTTCAACAAATCTACAATGCTCAATAAAAATTAAAAATCAGTGGCTCTTAACCTCTTTTGCATTCTTAATAAGTTCTCCCAGAAAAATATAAATATGTAACAATACAGTAATATCCTAGGTCTTGTGAACTCCATAGTTTACCCAAGGACCAGAGGCCATAGACTCTAGGTTGAAAACTTCTGATTATATAGCTTTGATGCTCTAAATCTTTGGGGCCAGGAGAAATCTTGGTCAGGTTATTGTAAATTTTACAGAGTGGAAAGGTCATATTTTGAGAAAACCAGAATGTACTCCAATTTTATTGATTATAAATTCTAATCTGTTTGCAAACATATCAAAATATTCCATAGAATAGATACAAATGAATATATTCAATATTTACAATACATGAGAATTAGAAAGTCATTTAATATCCCAGGACTTATGCTTTATTTTCAGAAGTACTGGTTGAACCATCTTAACAAAAATATTCTTTAGACTGAAAAAAGTTTGCTAAACTTCATTTGAACTTTTAACTCCCTCATGTGATTGGGCCTGTGAGAGTAACAAAACACCTGTTGGTCAAGGAGCGTTACTTCTGTTTAAGAAATCTTGCCAGATTTGTCAGGCTGTGAGACTGCACATGCTCCATTAAAAGCCAGAGAATATCATAATAACATTGAAATAAGAAATAAAAGAAGTATTGTTTCATTTCTGTTTTGAAGAATTGAAAAGAAAATAAATCAAGAACAAGAAATACCAAAAAGGCCAAAGAATGAAATATTTCTGTTTAAGGCACAATTTTATCCATCTCCTTTTGTATGTGAGATCTGTATTTTTGTTTATACTGTTATCATTATAAAGCATATGAAAATAGGTCAGAAAACATTTATTGGTTTAAGAAAAGCATATTATTTTTATGTTTGTTATATTTACTTAAATTCCAATTATTTGAAAATTATAATTGTGTATCTAAAAACAATAAACATACACCACAAATTATTTAGGGTTTTTTTTTTTAGGACAAGTCAGGAAGCAAATTAATAAATAAAATACAATAGGGTGACTGAACACTGTAATAATCAGAGTCCCAATACTCAAAATAGAAAAATTCTAGGCATATTTATTTACAAACTAATTTCAAAAGTGTAGGCAAAGTGTTGGATAAACCACAGGAACACTGCAGTGCTTAGCGTAACACTAAAGCCTTACTATATGGGAGCTCAAAAGACAGAGGTGAGAGCACATGATAGAACCCAGCATCAGAGTCTTGCAGAGAAACCCACCTAGAGAAGAGGAATGACTTCCGGTAGAAGGGCACCATCATCCCAAGATGATAGCCTAGAGAGGAAGGAATGAACACTCTGACCATATTTTTCTGCTTCCTTCTGATCTGCTGGGGCTTCCCTTTGGTAAAACCCTGCTGGAAAGGCCAGAAATCAAGGAAACCATTTGATGTTGGCAGTGGGTCTTGAGGGGCAAATGGAAGGACTTTGGCCCAAATATGTAAGTACAGAATTGGATGATTTTGAGAAAATTAAATAATATGATCGTGAGTGTATTCTACTCCAGATATATCTTTTAGTTGCAAAACAGCATTAAATTTTGCTTCATCATTATTTTCCTCTACTGCTCCCATAGGGCAGAGGGAGAGATGAAGAGGCAGAACAAGGCTCCTTAGAGACTTCTTGTCTCAACATCTATAAATTCCTCACAGCAGGACGCCACACTTATAAATCTTTTTATCCTAAATACCTAGCACATATTTAGCACACAATAAGTATTTATTGAATTGATGTAATAATGAATAAGTGAATGAATCATGTTTAAATGGGAGGAACTGATGTAAATAAATCCCAACAGTAAAAATGGAAATCTATATAACACAGATTGTTAATCCTAAACGTAACTCCAACTGTGGTTTCTCATAAATCTATGTGAAACCCAGATACTTTTAATTCTCTAACACCCTGGCCTAGGTTTCAAAATTATTCCTTTAGGTACTCTCATACAAGTCTCTGGGTATCTAAACATACAACAGGCCCTATGTTTTCAATTTATTTTATGGTGCAATGGCTATTGAAATATATCATTACTAATTCCTCCAGTTTTCTTTGGGTGTTATATGGTAACATATTAATCTCTCAATGAAAACAGGATGATTTGTTGGAATGGATCAGTACTCACTTAGGCCACCCCAGAGAAATAAATCTCAACACTTTCAGGAGAGGCAGGGGAGCCTTGTTCTTTTGGCCTCAACTTGGCTCACCCAGAGAGCGATCATCTTTAAATAGCCTAAGTAAAACCAAAGTCCCTTAGAGACCTAAAACGTGTTAACTAAATCTATTTCCAAGTCAGTTTTCACTTGACTGAAAACATTGCCTCTATGTAATTCGCACTCAGAAAGCCTGTAACCTCAAGCTAATTATGAAGTCATTCTACTCTGTCCTTCACTTTCCTTCTCTCTTTTCTTCTTCTAACCCAGGTATAAAACATTCCCAAGTGACATAAACAATTATAGAGAAAAAGAAGGAGGGCCAAAGTATATGCATAACTTGCCAACTTCTTTGTAGACTTTATGATAAAATGTGATGGGTTTTTTGTTCAAATTTTAAGCATTCTACCTTGAACATAGATGACAGAAAACTTCTCCTCTATAATAGAAGGTGGAGGAAAAAAACTGAAGAAAAAGGAAAAGGGTAAAGGGAGAAAGGAAGGGGAGGAAGGAGAGAGGGGAGAGAAAAATAATTTTCTTCTACTTACCCATTTGTAATTCTTGAATCAGGTGCTTCAGATCACAGTAAGTAACAAAGAAAAAAAATGGGAAAAAATGTGTCAGAGAAACAATACATGTCACTTCAAGTTTTCCAGAACCTTAAATAGATCATGGTCACAGTTTGATGCACTATAAACTAGAAAGAAAAAGGAGATTTTATAAGGCAGAAAGATCTCATTGACTCAGGTGAACTTGAAGATGAAGACAAAGGAATTCAGGGGAGAAGATGTAAACTCCATATAAAGAATGACCATGGGCTTTTAAGTCAGAATATGTTGGTTTCAGTGTGTCTATGACTTCAAATGTGTCTTTTGAGAAAGAAAAAAAGGATTCTGATCAGTAAGTAGCCATGACATGAGCTTAAAACAATTGCTAAGAAGCTTCTCTTGGAACCAAGAGAACTTCTGTGGTTGCTTGGTAAGAAGACATTATGTGATACAGGAAAGAAAAACACTGAACAATGAATAAATGAGATTGGTATATATACCCTACAAGGATCCTTCCAACTCTTGCACAGTGCCCCCAGGACTCTGAGGTCTAGTTAAGTTACTTCTTCAAATCAAAACATTCATCTATGGAAAGCTGTGTTCAGCAATCAACCAGTGTACAGCTAACAGTCCCATAAAGCAATTCAGTGCAGTTCATTATCAAAGGGTACATTTTGACAACTAGTTTATCTTAGCGGCCACAATATGAAATTATATTGTTTAAAGCTAGACATTCTTTGTATGATTGAGGTTTTAATGGTGGGAATTTAATGACAAAATTTTTTTAAGTTTTTTTCTAAATGTTTTCAAACATACACGTGTGCGAGGATTTGTCAGACACTAACATTGGTAGAACGTAGGGGAAAAGTGGAAGAAACACGAGATGAGGATGTCAAAGCAGCTGAGGACTAGGTAACACAGGCCATGCTGAGGTTTGATGAGAAATTGTATTTTAGTCTCAGAGCAATACGAAGCATTTCAAGGAGCATATGGTCTGAACTATTATTTCTATATTGTTTTGAGTCTCTTGACTAAAGTGGTAAACTACAGATTTTATAAAGGCAATGGAAAGAATCTTGTCTTTTTCTTAAGTCCCCAATCATATAACACAGTGCCTTAGGTTAGAGGTGTAGCACTTGCTGACCTAACTAAAATGTCTTTATGGTTGATTAATAGTGCTTCTGGTAGACAACACTCTCAGTGATCCCTCCTTGCCTAATCCTCTCCCTTTGAGCATAGACAGAACCTGTGACTTGTATGTAACCACCAAAATATGCCAAATGTGATGGAATATCATTTCCATGAGTAAGTTAGATAAGATCATAACATCCATCTTGTTAGCAGACTCTTTATGTTGCCCTCTTGGCTTGTACACTGTGATGAAGCAAGAGGCCATGATGGAGAGATCCACATGGCAAGTTATAGCCAATAGCCAGCTAGCAACTGAGACTTTCAATCTGACAGCTCTTCTAAAAAATGAATTCTGTCAGTTTTTCCATCTGGAAGTAAGCCCTCCCTCAGTCAAGATTTCAGATGAGACCTCAGCCCTGACTGACATCTTGATTGCAGCCTCATGAGAGATCCTAAGTCAGAGAAGCCAGAGAAGCCATGCCCAGACTCTTCAGCCACAGAAGCTGTATAATAATGAATATGTTGTTTAAGTCACAGCATTTGTAGCGATTTATTACATAGCAATAGATAAATACTATTATGAGGAGGAGGAGGTAATCAATTCACATTAACTCATTATTTTCTGAGCATGATTTTTTGCATACAAGTGTAGGTGTTTGGGCTAAGAGACCAGGGACTCTGGCCACACTATTAATTAATTCATAGGTCGTTTCCTGTCCTGAATTGGGCCATTTGGAATCTGTCTCTCAAGAATTTAACACTTGGAAGAGAGATAATGGGGTAGAGGTAAGTCACATTGCTAGTGCCACTCTAGAAAAAAGATTGAAGAACTCCTAATGCTGAGGGTACAATTCAAAAAACCATATTTATGCCAATGACAATGGCAAAATAGGTAGATTCCAAAGAATCTCCTGCAGACTTAGGTAAAAAACTAGAATTTATCTCCACAAACTTTTAAGATCATAATACAGGTGTTAAGAAAATAAGTTCAGAAATTTGTAGTTCTATAGCTATGGCCCTTCATTTTATATTAGGGGAAGAACTGAATTAAATTTGTGGACAATATTTTTGTGTGTGTCAACAGTTTTCATTGTGGATAATGAAATTTTGGAATACAGTATATACATCCCTAAGCATGGCACCGTGGTTAGAAAAAACTAATCAGTGATAAGAGTATGAACTGGAAGTGGAGAATGATTGAAATTATTTATAATTTTGAGAGGATAATATGCAAAATGCAGAGGTACCATTTTTCTTTCAGGGTAGGGAAAACAAGGGAAGGATAAGATATGATAAAATCCATCCCTCTATTCATAAATAGATACATTAGACAGAATGTATCCTAACCTCCCTTAAAGTTATAAATTTTATGACCCTGCAAAGAACTCACTATAAGGTTGGGGGGGGTAAAAAAAAAAAAGGTGAGAAAATTCCTGTATGTATACTGCTGCCATTCCAACCTCTTCCAGAAGAGGGCAGCACAAAGGAAGAGATGGAAGACACAACACAGTGTTTTAAGGGTCTTGGGAACTCAGTTACATTGACTATCATAAATAAATCAAGTTAAAAGAAAGAGAATGTTTTGATGCAAGAAAAACTCAGATAAAAACATTTATAAATCTGGTGGGGAGGGACAGTGGCATAATACAAAGGAATAAGCTTTAATTATTATTTACTATGATTGATAATCCTGCATCATCCATCAACACAATTACTAATACACAAAAATCACCAACAATTTAATGGGGATTTAAATTAATATCACTCTCCTTTATAAGAGAAGCAATATTTTTGGTTCATAGGCATAAAATGATAACTCAAACTGTCAGTGTTAATTCAAGGCACCAGGAGGCAGCAGTCACTCTGAATCTAGAAACTGTAATCTAATTAGCATGGCATTCCTCATTGGGTGGTGAGTGCATGGAAATTTGAATAGCTACTTTCCTTGTCTTAAATGTGAATGCATGATCACAAGAGATGGAGAAACTGACTTGTAAAGTTTGAATCAGATGCAAGATTGTTTTTCTGTGTGGTCTTTCTTCTTGAAATCTAATTTAAACTATTTACAAAGTCTAACAAAACATAACAAAGAACAATGGTGGAACTCTGAATTATTCCAAACCCCTTCTATTTTCACCCCTCAGGCTGTACACAAGCATAACCACTGAGATCTAAATTACGCTCTTAACTGCAAAGAGGATGCCTCACAGAAAGTCTCATGTGTGGATTTATGATATAATTTGGCCCAGTATCCTGTGTTAGGCAGATCCAGTTTTGTTTGTCATACTTATCTGGTTCAATAGCCATTAACCGTTATTTGTTAGGGTATCTATTAGCATGTTCTGAAAAAGACTAAAATTATGTAAAGCATTTTGAAATAGTAGATATTAAGAATTTATTCAGTTTGGGGACATTTTTCTATTGTGTAATGGGTGTGTATGTATTTAACCATCTCATATTATGCAAATACATTTTACCTGTGGGTAAATGTTTTAGGATATCCACTTATTTAAGGGGTCCATTGCTAAAATAACCCAAGAAGAGAAAAATAATTGAAGAACAAAATAATTCAAGCGTAATATAATTCAAGTATAAAAAGTGTGAGGCAGAATTCTGAACTTGACGACTCCTACTTAAGAAAAAAATGAAAATTTTTATCAATGAAATAATTATGCCCAAAGTGTGAATGGTTGGCCATATGGATATAACAAAAGTAGTTTAACTTATGTAAAAATTCGTTTAGTCTGCTCTAAAATATCTAAATCATTGGTATAACAGTGAAAATTTAAGCATAGTAAATATAAAGATACTGGACTAGAATTCCAGAGACAAAGAATTAGACTAGGGCTGGCAAATAATTTCAACTCAAGTACCAAATCCAAATTGCATCACCTACTTAAAACACTTTGTTGAGAATGAGTTATGGCTACAGCTTGGTTCAGCAGGAAAAGTGCTGATTAGCAACTTTTAGCATAGGTAGGTATGGAAGGAAGTGTGCTTGGGGGTGGAGGCAATGGTGAATGTGTGGAATCTCTGCCCTCAGCAATATTGCTGAAATTATGATTCCAATTTAAGCCGCAACCTATTTGTAGGATGGGGTTGAGGGGAGGAGTATGCCTCTATCACTATGATCTCTTTTTTCCCCCCTAGTTTTTTTATCTCTAAAAAGAGAAAAGATGTGAAAATACCATATTTTTCTACTTAAAAACTGTTTTATTCAAAAATGGTTTTAATACTCAGAAGGATGGCCACAAATATTGAAAGAGAAAATCTGTGCTGCACAAACTAATTCTGCTGCAACTCTGCTTCCACAAACCCTTACCTTCATGTAAACAGGGACAGGAATCCGGATTAGTTAGATGGAGGGAACAATTCAGACATACTATTGCCACAGTAACCTTTCCCTACTTTGGAGAAGATCACGAGTTCTAACAAATACAACGGAAATCATTTTCTCCTCAATCTTTGCTATGAGAAGACAAGTGAGAACATGTAATTGAAAGGTGAATTCAAAACCAAGCCAAACAAACAAACAAAACAAAAGAAAAAGAAAAAGAAAACCAAGACAAACAGAGCAGAGAAGGCATTTGTGCAGAGGATGGAGAAGTGCAGAAGCTCCTGGAGAGCTTTGGTCAATAATGGCAAGAGATCCAATGAGGAGACTTATGAAAGCTCTTAATCCTTTTCCTCTTAAGTAGACTATTACTCACATGAAGTCCTTAAACCCACTAAGAGCCAGACACGGCATATTCTCTGGAGTTGTTCTGTCTTAGATGCAGAATTTCACCTCTGAGGTAAGATTAAATGATAAACCGATAAATATATGTAGATTTGTGACAGGAAAGAAAATTACACTTAGGTCTTATTAAATTGTATTTTTTGTACACAGCTTTCCTAAAGTCCCTTTGGAAAAGACTGCTAGTTTTTCATCAAAATGCATTCCTCCTTTCTTTCACAGCGAGAACGTTGTAGCTGGGCACCTCGTCTGGCTAGGAAGTGCCTGTAATCTGGTTTGACCATAGATACCAGTTCTCTCTACCAGGAAGTTAGTAGAGATAATGTGAGCCACTTCCTGGTCTTGGCCTTGTTTTAACCTTGCACATCCTTGCTCCCTTTCTATGAGCTGGGCACACACACACCTGTGACCCAGTTTTTACCATGCAAATGAGGATAATGCTCTAGGGGGGAAGATGGAGTAATAAAGGAGGAAGGGATTTGAGTCACTGAATGACAATATGGAGCAGAGCTACTCCCAAAACCTGGATTGTTTCTCTAAAGATTCTTATGTGAGGGAGGAATAAATTAATATTTTTCTTGGAGCTAGACTATTTGGGAAGCTCTGTTGTAGCAGGGTAAGTGAGCACTAAGAGATTTTCTGTAGGTATTTTTACACTTTTTATGCAATGTCATATATATATACATACACATATTATGTATATATACCTACATGTATATACATCATAAAACAGTGACTCTCCTTGTACCTTTCAGTCATGATAAATAAGCCATTGCCAATATGGTTATGGTCCTGTGTGCTCTTTACCAATCAAAATTCTTCCTTTCCCCAACCTCTGAAGTAAGTACGAGGTAATCTCGAATTTGATAATTATTATTCCTCAACATGTTTTTATATTTTACTAAATAGGTGTGCTTCCTTAAGAATATATAGTTTTATCTGCATGTTTTATAACATTATATAAATTTAATCTTTAGCAGCTGGGGATCTTAGTTGTAAATGCAAAAGAATCTACTTTAGTGAGTTTAAACAGAAAAAGATTTTTTACAGAATATTAAGTGGTTCATAGAATCCCCAGGATTCTCAGAAAGGCAGCCTGAGACACACAGTCCAACCACATCACAAAAGTTTCTCTAATGAAAACACCAATGCTTCTAATCAGCAACGGTGAGGCAGTGGGATGTAGAGAAAATAGTTTTGTGTTTCTGTACTGTCTGGGCTTTCTGAATGAATTTTGCTGAAAACTTGGGATCCTAGGGTAAGATGCTTAGAGAATTCCAGAGAGATTTACCTAATTCTAGAGGTATGTGTTTACATTTCGGAAGAAAATGAGTCCCAGGCCCTTGGAAACATCCGTAGGTCATAAAAAGCCAGAGAGCTACATACAGGGGGCCTATATTGCTCCTGGAGACATGGATGTCTATTCCAAAAGGCTCGAGTGAGAACCCAGGATCCTTTCCATCCCATCTCCACAGAACAGAGATTTTTCTTCTTCCTTTGAGGGGAGGAGAGGCAAGGCAGCTGTCCTGTGTATAAGGAGGGAACCCATTTTCCCCTGTCCCTCACCAGGGCAATGTCCACTACATATGTAAGAGGTTTCCCTACCTGGCTTTCATCACATCACCTCAGGGGTAAGAATTCAGATGAGGAGGAATCACATGCTTATTAGTTATAAAGAAACAAATACAAAATCTGTCTCTGATCCAGATCACCTCGTGTACACATTCGGAATAAAATAAAGACGAATATTAAATCCCAGCAAGTGCCTGGGATTAGATGTTAGACATTCCAACACACCGCTTCCCCTCCTAAACACTGTACACAATACTAACCAGAGGCCTGGGTCAGGGCATTGGGGAAACAGGCTCTGAGGCAGGGATTCCTGTGCAGTATATTTATTGGGACTACTCTTAGGAACAATGCCTGTAAGAATTAGTGAGGGAAGTAACATTAGGTAGAAAGATAAATTGAACTGTAATAAAATTGTAACGGAGGCCTCAGTGACTTAGACAGCTCTGAGCATTTAGTTGTCCTAAATTTAGACCGAGAGTTTCGATCCCTAGAATGGACCAGTCACTCCACACAAGCTGCCTCTGGGGGAAGAGCTACCCTTCAAGAGCAATTCCTAGAAACAGACTCAGCTGACAGCTCTCAGTAGCAACATCCTGGCAACTTCAAGATGACTCCTTTAACCTTAAAGGGAAGATCCGAGCAGTGAGCACCAGATCTAGCACCTAGCACCAGATCACTTCTTCCAAATATAGCCGTCTCTTCAGAGCGCCCACTTCTGAATCTAAGGCCTGCATGGATGTATCTGATGGGAGAAAACTTTCAGAAGTATGATGGTCAGGAAAGACATATCTACATCCAAGTGTGTATTCCATTAAGGACAGAGAGCTTCCCTGTCCATGATAGAAGGCATCCACTCTATACTCAACCTGACATCAGTTGGTTGCCAGTTCTTTATAGTATGCATTGCATGTTTCACAGGGCAGAGGTGGGGGAGCAAGTAAGGGGTGGAGACAGTTCTGCCAGCGTGCTGCTGCTCGACATCTAAGCACTTAGCACGAGCAGTAGCCTGGTGAGCTTTCATGAAGAGACATGCATGTTGAGCTATGAAACCACCATATTAACAACTACCAGTACTCATTTCAGGCAGAAGCAGACACAAGCATGGGTATATCAAATAAAGTTTGCTTATCTAAGTAAGGTGTACTTATCTTACTCTAGAAGGAAGTTACTGGAATCAGAATACCTACCGCAAATCAGAATGTAGGATTCAGAATATTGCGAAGATCAGCAACGTTATCCTTTAACAGATTTTCGTATGAATTTTCATGTTCTCCTGAAAAGGGAACAAGTGCAGGTGAAACATCGTACTGAAAGTTATACCAAACTTTCGGGAAGCTCAAATGCTCCCCTTCCAGCCCAATGTCATATATTTAAACCTGGAAAAGTTCTTCACACAGGCTCATCTGGCTCTGTGCCAGAGGCAGCATCATATAAGGCAGGTTGACTTCATCAATCTAGATGCTATACAATATAAAATATAATAGTATAGTTCAATCAGAGAGTCCATTATTAAGGGTTCATTTATCACCCCTGGCCTCCCTGGTTTAAACGCTCTCCTGAAACGAGAGCTAAGAAATTAGAGTGATGATTATATCTGGGAGTCATGCTAACAGATCCTATTCAACCCTAAAGGGGTACTGCCATCTCTACATGGTAAAAGCCAACTCTTTAAGATCCAATTACTGAAGTGAGGGGTGGGGGATGTATTTTCCAGATCAATAGCGCCCTGTCAAGTACCAGAGGTTGTGATTTGCTCTAGTAAAAAAATGACATCTTCAATGGAGTCATCACTTTATTAAGCTGACATTCAGAACCCTTATTCTCCAGGGCCCAAGTACAATAGGTACCATAAGTGAACCTGTAATAAGGATAACCATACCTACATCTTCCAAGTTTTTCATAGAACTAACCTCTGATTTCTTAGGGATACAGTATTTCTATGGCTTATACTGTGGTAGGGAACTAGCATTCTACTATTTACCATTTGACTCTTCTTCTATGGCAGTCTTCACACCATTTTGGAAATTGATAAGTATGTCTAATCCAGTAATATACTTAGAAAACAGGATGAATAATGGGAAGGCTGTGTTTTCACATCTGATAGGCCCATTGTGACATGGTCTTGAGCCAAAATTCCATGTATCACCTGACCTCAACTCTTCTCAAGCCCACAACCAGTGAACCACAAAAATGTTCTGGGTGGCAGCATCGTTTTCCTCCGGGTGATGTAACAAAATACCACATATTTAGAGGTTTAAAACAATGTCATTTATTATCTCACAAACTATAGGTTAGAATTCTAAGGGTCTCCCCAGGCTAAAATCATGATGTTGTTTCAAGGATCAATCTGGTTGTTGGCAGATTTTAGTTCCATAGATTTGTTGGACTGAGGTCCCCATTTCTTCACTGGCTTTCATCCAGGGCTCATTCTCGGCTTCTAGTAGCCACCTGCATTCTCTGGCTCATGACCTTCTTCACCTTCAAACCCAGCAATGGCTGATTATCTCCTTATGCTTTGAATCTTTCTGACTTCCCCTTCTGATACATCTCTCTCTGTCTTCCTTTTGTGGTGACATTGCAGTGTACTTTCTCAAGGATTCCTGATCTTTTTTCATTCAAGATGGTCTGGGTTTATAAACTATGGGTTAAGAAATTGGTAAGATGCCTTATGTGGTCAAAAAGAAGTTAGACTGTTGGAAAATGGCTTCATATAAATGTGGTTAAAACGAATCTCTGATCCTAATGAAGTTTTCAAACACCAGTTTCCTGTCATAAATATTTCAAATGATGTTTATAATTTGTAGTAATTTAACTGCACACTTCAATGGTCTTAAATGGGCATTGTATGGCATTAAATAGAGGTAAGACTATATATAGGCTATTTTACATTTTGATGCATATGTTTGTAATAACTGTATGATGTGTGTATGTGAGTGTTAATATATAAATAACAAGCTATAGGATGACAGTGGACACAGAAAGTGTGTTTAGTATCATATGCAAACTAAATAATGACTTATATTTAAAATATGCATATGTATTACTATACTTCATGTAAAAGATACTATGGTTCACATAAACGAATAATTAGTACTATTTTTATACTGACAAACCAAATACTGTGCTAGTTAAACTAATGTTTATCAGATAGAAATAGATTCAGTAGTATATAATAGATTTCTAAACTAAGCTAGATATTTATTTCTCTGTCTTATAAGAGTCTAGCCATGAATGGTCCAGAGCTGCTGTGAAGAATCTGCTCCATCAAGTCACCTTATCTGACATCCCTAGCATACTGCCCTTCTCTACATGGTCTAAGAGGACTTGCTACCATGTCCACATTCCAAGAGGCAGGATAGAGGAAAGGGACCAGAGCGGACAGTTTCCATCCTTTTATAGCACAACCCATAAATAGCCCACATCATTCTGACCACATCCCATGGGGCAGAACTGAGTCACACAGCCACACGGAGCTGCAAGGCAGATGTGAAATATAATCAACACTAAGATAGATTGCATTTATTAAGCACCTACTTACTTATTGTACTAAGCCCTTGATGTAGAGTTTTGTTTATTTTCATTCAATCTTCACAACTAACATCAGGCCTATATTATAACAGATTTGTCGGAAGTCACAAATTTGGAAAATTAGGACCAGAAGTCAAGTTTCACATTTCCTAGTTCTTTTCTCTTTTCACTCTCTCATGCATTAGTGACAGCTTGATGACTTTGCAGCCTAGGGCAGAGGGCCATACACATGTAATATGATGTAGTCTTAAGTACCAGGAAAGCCAAAAAGAAATTGTCTTTTCTACCAAGTGCTTTAGACAGAACACCATTTTAGATGTTTTTAGCCTCTTGAAGAAGAATAAAAATGGGAGGTCTTTTGGCGGGAGGCCATCTGTAAATGATGCTGCTCAGTCTGAAGATTTCTGCAACCCAATTCCACACCGAAGAACAAGCATCTTTAAATTTCATGACCTGATACAGACATGATGCCAACAGCAATTGTGCCTTTTCAGGATCTGGGTCTTCCTATCCACCACAAGTCCCTGGGGTAGTACCATTTACCCCGATGATTTCCCTCCTCAGTGCAAAACAAGCTTCCACTTAATCAGCTCCATTTTGGTGGCTGGTTAGTGAAACATTTAACAACAACAACGAAATGCAGGTGTATCATAATACAGAAAGAACTATGGTACAGAAAGATAGGTTATGGAATGAATGGTATAGTTCAGGAGTTGAAATAGAGATGACATTTATAAAAATGATCATAGATTTTAAATATCTCAAAAATACGGGACACCTGGATGGCTCAGTCAGTTAAGCATTGGACCCTTAATCTCAGCTCATAATCTCAGTCATGAGTTGAAGCCCCGCCCCCCGGGCTCCATGCTGGGTGTGAAGCCTACTTTAAAAAAAAAACTAAAACAAACAAAAAACCCACCTTGAGCAATGGCACTTTGCCAAGTTTGTATCTTTTATAATAAGAACAGAAAATTTAGCTAAACATCAAAAGTTCACCCAAGAAAACTTGGTAAAATGGAAATGGGAAACTCATGGCTCTGTGTAGGGAGCTGATGTTAGAATGACATTCAAAAGCAAATCCTTCTGGTAACAGAGCTCTATCATCTTAGATGCCTTTAGCTATAGAAATGATTCCACATTTCCAAGTGGCTCCTTCTACATTTTTAAAAAGAGTAGACAGAAGGGAATAGCAAACTGCTATGCAAGCTGGGACAAATTATGATCCAGGAAAGTAACTGTTGCCCTGTGACGTATCATTGCACTTTGGTGGCCCTTAACCCTCATGGCAGAAGGGAACATAACTGGAAGCAAAGACAAAATCTCTCATAACTCCATTTCATGGGAGCAATTCCTTCTTTTACAACACCTTACCCTCAAGTAGTAATTATCAAAAGTAGTGAATGGGGTTAAAAATTCATCCAGGAACACAAGAGCCTTCTAGAATGAAATGGAAGATGGAATATTTCATGCACCTGGCTTCTCAGAGTTTATTGGCTTCTTGTGTGAGAGGCAGAAAAAGACCAAAGAGATTTTGTGGTCTCTAACACAAGGTCCAAAGGTGTTTTTAAAAGAGAAAGAGAAAAATGGATGATTCTGTCGCGACCAGAGCATGCTGGAATTCTTTAGATACGCAAAGGGCTACTCAAAAGCCTTGCATATTCTGGTTTTACATCTTGAATTAAAATATAAGTTCAGAATTCATCTTCAGAGGACTGACATGGTCTTCATCCCATACATACTTCCATGCGAAAGGCTCTTCAATGGAATGCAGCTGTGTGAGCCAATGGTGAAGTGGTAGAAACCAAGATGCTGTGACATTATCTTATCTCTGTGCCTCCTTTCTTCTAAGGAAATAGGAGACCCTTTTTTCTCTGTGAACCATCTCCCCTTGAGGACAAAACAGAAGAGGGAGACGGGAGACTGGAGGGGGAAGGGGGGGCGGAAGTGCCCCAGGGTGAACATACCAGTTTAGTCTCTGAAATTTGCCCAGGTGGGGATAGAGCGGCCAGCAGGGTACTAGGGCCAGCCAGCCCCTCCCCTTGCCTTGAGGCCACTCCTGGAAGCCTTATAAAGCTTAGGTTCTTGGTTATTTTGGAGGCAATGCTTGTGAAGGTTGTAGCAATACCAATACTCACTTAAACTGAGCTGGCTTGAGAGAGCTCCGGGGTAGTTTGCACACCTCTGTCTTCCCCTGCCAGAGGTCGTCTCGGCCCTGCCAGCTACACATGCCCAGCCGCACCTGTTCTTGTTTCAGCTTACACAGGCCAATCTCCCTCATCATCTCCTTGCACCCCATGACACGGTGATCTCCATATTCCATGGAAGGTGTGGTGAGCAGGGCTAGCCTCTGCAAATCCATCCATCCATCCATCATCCACCTTTCCTTTCAACTTCCTAACTTCTATCCTTCCTTCCTTCCCCTTTTCCTTCCTCCCCACTTCCTTTCATTAGTCTCGGCTGCCCACTACATGAGTTTAGATCATCTCCAATTCATCTGTGCTTTCAGGTTCATTTAGGTTTCTTCTGGCAAACCCGAAACACATATTTCTGTATCTAAACTTGAAGCAGCTCCCAATGGTCCCTTGCTGGCCATGGTTGTTGCCAGGGAGAGAAGCTGGGGTCACACAGGGTGAATCCTGCTGGTCATGCACCTATCCCAGCTGCCAAGCATGGACAAAGTTTCCTTTGGAAATACCCATGAAGATGTTGCTTGCATATGGGCCTCTATCACTGCTGCTGATGCTGGGGGTAGAAGAGGAGGTGATTGGACCATTCCAGAGACTGCAGCACCCCCACATTTTCTCTGTGCAGGTCACAGCCTAGAGGCCTGGCTGTGCCACATGGCGGTGACTTGGATTCCTGGTGCAGTGGGGCTGGGCCTGGGGGACTGCCAAGGAAAGAGAAGCCATGGAGACCTCTGACCCTGGCACAGTTAGGCTCTCTTGCTGAGATTGAGACTGAGGAATTTCTTGAGGTTTTAAGACCCTATGGACATGTAAAATGGAGTATGGTATCTTCTGTTCACTACTGGCTCTTGCAGCTTCTCCCAATTCTGTTCATCAAAATGCAGGGAACTGCTAACCAGTGTATATATGATAACTCCCAAGCAACACATATTTATTTCCCAGGGGTGCATCTTACATTTGGCTCTGGAAGATTTCTGAGGAAGCATAAGAGGACTGACACAGAAGGTGCTCAGCTTATTGTCAAAGGTGAATTTCTTGCTGCAAAGTCTGCAATCTTGATGTTCATGAAAGCATCCAAGAGCAGGTTTTCTGACTTTAAGTCTCTATTAATAAACTTCCAGGGGCAGTACTGCACAGTAGATACTAGCTGGTGGCATTTGGCTCAGGCCTCTTTCTTTCCTACTCCCTAGGCCAGCAGATACTCAAATACCTCTTGTCCACTGGTATGCCCCATGAGAAGATAAGGTATTTACTCAGTCTTTATCCCTTCAAATAATTTCACTACGTTCACTATGATTCAAAGCCTTCATGATTTTTACTTCATGGAATCATTTCTGGAGACTGAGTTCTACTGAGTTTTGTCAGTGATTTTCACAGCTATCTCTTTCCCAGTCAGAATGTGCTGAGTTAATTTCACCTTGCCGAAGTTATCCTTGGTGAGGTAACACTTGGTGATGTTCTTGAGAGACTAGCAACTACCAACAGAGGCCTCCTGTTCAGCAGAGGTGAATGGCTGAAAGGAACTGCACTGTGTTGGACTTACTGTTGGGGTTAGAGTCAAGGTGTCCCATGGGCAGCTTAAAATTTGGAAAAGCCGGTGAGAAACTTGGTCCAAATCACCTTAAAAGAAAATCATTTCCAAAGCATACCTGATGAACTGATCTTTATACTGGAATCAAGAACAAAATAAAACAAAACAAAAACCACAACTGGAGACCAAAATAAAAAATAAACAAACAAAAAAAAAACCTGGCAAGCTAATTTAAAAAAAAAAGAGTATAAAAGATAAAGGGAAATTGAGAAAAATAAAGAAAAAATTAAATGAGAAAAAATTAAAGAGTAAAGAAAAACAAAAATATAATAACAACAAACAAAATAGACAAGGGACCCATAATGCCAAAGAACAAACAATCTATCTTTAATCAAAATCTCTCAGGTTACTGAAAACCAGCTTTCTGAACTGGAAGGACCACAAACCGAGGCCTAACCAAGGACTTAAATGCAGGCTTGTCATTCCATAACAACGACATAACAATGAGCAAGGAATGGGGATAATCCATAGTGGTTTTCATATGTTGACCTGAAGGACCCTTTACCCTTTTAAAAAAATTATCAAGCCCCCCGTGGGGTGCCTGACTCAGTCAGTGGAGCATGTGACTCCTCATCTTAGGGTCATGAGTTCAAGCCCCACATTGGGACTAGAGCTTACTTTAAAAAAAAAAAATCATCAAAAAATTATCGTGGGCCCCAAAGAGCTTTTTCTTTATGTGGGTTATAGCTATTAATATTTACCTGAGAATTAAAATTTGTAAAATGCTTCAGTGGATTTTCATTTCTAGTTTGAATAATTTTTGGCTATCAAAGAGCTCATAATGTCTATACTTTTTTCTGTAAACTCTGAGTAATGGGTCTTAAAATGATGCCAATATTTAACATCATGATGCTATACAAAATGTTCTATTGCATAACACAAAACAAGGTACATTATTATCATCCAGAAAGCTTCTAAGAAGATATCTCCCATCATATTTTATTTCTTATTTACAGTTTTGCCCAGTTGCTTTGGAACAGATGTCTCCTTTCCAAGAGCAAAAGAACTTACTACGTATGTATGTTTCGGTACCTTTAACTATAGAGGTTACACCTGTGGGTTGAGAAAGCAAGTCTTCTATTTTTTTTTTAAACCAACAATCCATCATGTCCCATGTCCCTTTTATTCAACATGGGTAGTAGAGTCCAAGTGGTGGACATGACAAGATAACTCCTACATGATTAAACTATTTATTATCTAGATACAAAAATGTACAAAAATCAACAGTGTACAACTTGGTGGCTGTTCACAGTTGAACTCCCTATTGAACTAACATGCAGACCAAGAAACACATTACCAGCTCCCTGCCATCTACCACCCTCCTTTCTAGGCACTTGTTCCTTAAGAGTAGCCACTGTTCTGACAATATAGATTACTGTTTCTTGTTTGTGAACTTTACACAAATAGAAGCACACAGCATTAAATCCTTTGTGTCTGTATCCTTTGTTCAATATTCTTGTGACATTTATCTATAATGTTTACTTTGCTATTCTAAATGCCATTTAGCATACATTTTGGGACTATAAGAGTTTATCAATTTAACTGTTTGTGGGCATTTGGGTACTGTTTGGGGATGTTAAGAATAGTGCTGCTCGATGATATGATACTTTATGTGGAAAACCCAAAAGACTCCACCCCAAAACTGCTAGAACTCATACAGGAATTCAGCAAAATAGCAGGATATAAAAATCAATGCACAGAAATCAGTGGCATTCCTATACACAAACAACAAGACAGAAGAGAGAGAAATTAAGGAGTCGATCCCATTTACAATTGCACCCAAAACCATAAGATACCTAGGAATAAGTCTAACCAAAGAGGCAGAGAATCTGTACTCAGAAAACTATAAAATACTCATGAAAGAAATTGAGGAAGACACAAAGAAATGGAAAAACATTCCATGCTAATGGATTGGAAGAACAAATATTGTGAAGATGTCAATACTACCTAGAGCAATCTACACATTTAATGCAATTCCTATCAAAATACCATCCACTTTTTTTAAAGAAATGGAATAATCCTAAAATTTGTATGGAACCAGAAAAGACCCCGAATAGCCAGAGGAATGTTGAAAAAGAAAGGCAAAGCTGGTGGCATCAGAATTCCAGACTTCCAGCTCTATTACAAAGCTGTCATCATCAAGACAGTATGGTACTGGCACAAAAACAGACACATAGATCAATGGAACAGAATAGAGAGCCCAGAAATGGACCCTCAACTCTATATGGTCAACTCATCTTTGACAAAGCAGGAAAGAATGTCCAGTGGAAAAAAGACAGTCTCTTCAACAAATGGTGTTGGGAAAAACGGACAGCCACATGCAGAAGAATGAAACTGGACCATTTCCTTACACCACACACAAAATTAGACTCAAAATGGTTGAAAGACCTAAACGTGAGACAGGAGTCCTTCATAATCCTAAAGGAGAACACAGGCAACAACCTCTTTGCCCTCAGCCGCAGCAACTTCTTCCTAGAAACATCGCCAAAGGCAAGGGAAGCAAGGGCAAAAATGAACTATTGGGACTTCATCAAGATAAAAAGCTTTTGCACAGCAAAAGGAACAGTCCACAAAACCAAAGACAACCGACAGAATGGGAGAAGATATTTACAAATGACATATCAGATAAAGGGCTAGTATCCAAAATCTATAAAGAACTTATCAAACTCAACACCCAAAGAACAAATGATCCAATCAAGAAATGGGCAGAAGACATGAACATTTTTCCAAAGAAGACATCCAAATGACCAACAGACACATGAAAAAGTGTTCAACATCGCTCAGCATCAGGGAAATCCAAATCAAAACCTCAATGAGATACCACCTCACACCAGTCAGAATGGCTAAAAATAACAAGTCAGGAAATGACAAATGTTGGTGGGGATGCAGAGAAAGGGGAACCCTCCTACACTGTTGGTGAGAATGCAAGCTGGTGCAACCACTCTAGAAAACAGTATGGAGGTTCCTCAAAAAGTTGAAAATAGAGCTACCCTATGACCCAGCAATTGCACTATTGGGTATTTACCCCAAAGATACAAATGTAGGGATCCGAAGGGGTACACACACCCTGATATTTATAGCAGCAATGTCCACAATAGCCAAACTATGGAAAGAGCCAAGATGTCCATTGACAGATGAATGGATAAAGAAGTTGTGGTATGGAATACAATGGAATATTATGCAGCCATCGAAAGGAATGAAATCTTGCCATTTGCAATGACGTGGATGGAACTGGAGGGTATTATGCTAAGCGAAATAAGTCAATCAGAGAAAAACATGTATCATACGATCTCACTGATATGAGGAATTCTTAATCTCAGGAAACAAACTGAGGGTTGCTGGAGTGGTAGGGGGTCGGAGGGATGGAGTGGCTGGGTGATAGACATTGGGGAGGGTATGTGCTATGGTGAGTGCTGTGAATTGTGTAAGACTGTTGAATCACAGATCTGTACCTCTGAAACAAATAATACATTATATGTTAAAAAAAAAAGATAGTAGGAAGGGAAAAATGAAGGGTGGGAATTCAGAGGGGGAGATGAACCATGAGAGACTATGGACTCTGAGAAACAAACTGAGGGTTCTAGAGGGGAGGGGGGTGGGGGGAATGGGTTAGCCTGGTGATAGGTATTAAAGAGGGCATGTACTGAATGGAGCACTGGGTGTTATATGCAAACAATGAATCATGGAACACTACATCAAAAACTAATGATGTAATGTATGGTGAATAACGTAACATAATAAAATTTTTAAAAAAAGAAAAAAAGAATAGTGTTGCTCAAAACATTCTTTTTCAGCTTTTTTTTTAAAGATTTTATTTATTTATTTGACAGAGAGATAGCATGCAAGAGGGAACACAAGCAGGGGGAGTGAGAGAGGGAGAAGCAGATTCCCAGCTGAGCAGGGAGCCCAATGCAGGGCTCGATCCCAGGACCCTGGGATCATGACCTGAGCCAAAGGCAGATGCTTAACGACTGAGCCACTCAGGCGCACCTTTTTCAGCTCTTTCAATGAGTACGTACATGGTTTTTTTATTGGAGATATACCTACAAATAGAAATGCTAGTTTATAAGGTATGCATATTTTCAATTTTTAATAGATATTGCAGTTTGTATGAATTTAAACACCTAACATGAGCATAATATGAGAGTTTTCTTTCCTCTCTCTTAACACTAATATATGAGAGCTCTGTTTCCTCTCTTCTACCTAGTATTCTCTACCTTTTACATTTTAACCTTTCAGTGGGTGTGTAGTGGTGTAGCATTGTGGTTTTTAATTTGCATTTCTCTAATGCCTAATGAAGTAGAGCACCTTTTCATATTCTTATTGTTCATTTCCTTTCTGTAAAGTGCTTGTTCAAGTCTTTTGCCCATTTTTTTCTATTGGGTTCCTGCCTTTTTTTCTTATTGGCTTGAAGGTATTCTTTATATATTTTGGATATGAACTCTTTGTTGGATATGGTTCTGCATGCCTCCCACCCACCATGTTAACTCTGACACCACCTACTATTTTACCCATTACTCATTCCTTTTCAGCCATTGCATTTCTTGTTTCTTGGAGATGAAAAGCACACTCCCACCTTTGGGCCCTGCATTAGCTTCTACTTCTGCCTGTAATATTCTTTCCCATTCATCCACATACCTCTCTCATTTTTGCTCATTTTCTCTCTCAAATCTTTGCTCTAATGTCACCTTCTTAGTAAAGCCTCCCCTGATATTCCTATTTGCCTTGGAACACCTCTTACACATCCTATCTGTCACCTTCATTTCTTTCTATTTTTTAAAAAGCTTTTCATTGTGGAAATTGTAAATATACACAAAATTAGAATAGTATAAAGACTCTCCCTCACATACCATTATCTACTATCAATAATTATCAGCATTTATATAATCCATTTTATTTTATTCATAAATATTTCAGTCTGCATCCTTAAGTACTATTTTAAAAACACAGATGCCACACATCATCAAAATTAACACATTAACATTATATAATACCAGTCCATATTCAAATTTCCCAGTTGCCCTAAAGATAATTTGTTTCAGTCGATATGTCTGAACGAAAGTCCAAACAAATTTTGAAGAAGTAATAGATTATTATTGTTTTACCTTTTATCCTAGTCTTCAAGCTCTATTCATAGTATATTTTACCTAATGAATTATAAGAATTTCAGAGGAATTATGAATGCACGTTCTATGAAAGCAGAAGCTGAAGTAAAATTAGTTCCAAATCTGTTCTTCTTACAATAGCATGATTATTCAGATCCTCGTATCTTGAAAATCCAAGTAAAAAAATAGTTGTAATACCCAGAGTGGACAGTTTCACAGTTCATACAAATGTGGTACATTGTCAAAAATATGTCAATAAAAAATAATCGAATATGTTCTATTACTCATATTTAAAAAATAATATAATGAAGTTCACAATTGAGAAACAAGATTATTTCAAGAAACCAACTCACATACCAATCCATTAAAATAAACAATTAAATTCTTATTGTTCAAATCCGGTGACACCAACATGTGCTACAGCAATTCAAAGGTTATTAAAATTACCATGTTTATTGCTACTATCTGGGACTCCAAAATCCACATAGATTTAAGCAGAATTTGTTGGTATTTTGCATGGTACAGTGTGAGGCAATAGAGTTGAGCAGAAAAATATATTGCCCTGAGAATTAAGAGATAAAAGTTCTGGTATATTTTCTATTCTTAACTAGATACCTGATATTAGGGAAGTCAATAATTATTTGTCTCAGTATCTTTCTCTAAAATGAGATAAAAATGGGGCGCCTGGGTGGCTCAGTCATTAAGCGTCTGCCTTCAGCTCAGGTCATGATCCCAGGGTCCTGGGATCGAGCCCCACATCAGGCTCCCTGCTCAGCAGGAAGCCTGCTTCTCCCTCTCCCACTCTCCTTGCTTGTGTTCCCTCTCTCGCTGTCTCTCTCTCTGTCAAATAAATAAGTAAAATCTTTAAATAAATAAATAAATAAATAAATAAAATGAGGTAAAAATACTTGTTCTACTTAGTTCACAGGGTTGTGAGCTTTCTGTGTCAAGTGAAACTTTACTTTAAAGATACCAATAATATTTTCCTCCCAGAGATATCCTTTTGACAGGCTGTTTTAAACAAATGTGCCTTGTAACATACTCCTTTATTCTCCTTTGCAAAAATTGTAGGCATACACATTTAATTTTGAACTTAACATAGAACAATTGTATTCTGAAGCTCATACGGTTGAGTTTTCAATACATGATGAGTTTGGTGGCTATAAACATTGAGGGAACTGTGGCCTTCTACAATGGACTAAGGTCACTCTTTCCAGTCACAGCCACATCCAAGTGGATTTCACCACACACTGATTGAAATACAGTGGTGCAGCGCTTGCAGCAATTTTAGAGACACCCACTGTCCTCATTTCAAAGTTCAGCCAACTTCTCTGCTCCTTACGGAAGTCCACAAATAGGATGGTACTTAACTTGACTTTTAAAAGTACTTCCACATACATGTTATTCTCTTCCCTTTTTCTTTCACAATCAACTTCTCTTCTCTTCTCATCTCTTCTCTTCTCTTCTCTCTTCTCTTTCCTCCCCTCCCCTCCACTACCCTCCTTCCACTCCTCTCCTCTCTCTGCCTCCTCTCCCCTGCTTCCTTTCACTTTCTCTCTCTCCCTCCCTCCCTCCCCTCCAATTTTCTCAAAATGCCTGTAAAAAAACAAACAGCTGGCTCTTCTACAGCTCTCTTAGAAGCGGTCCTGAAGAACACTAGATGAGATGATAGTATCTGACAATCCCAGTGTCCTTTTATAAATCTATCTTTGAAATTTTGTTTTAATCATGCACTATCATCTGGGATAATAACTTTTGTACATTTATAACCTGCTAGACAATGTGGTATTGCATTCACCTTCATACAGCTCAAAACCATCTCTTTTCAACATTATGAGATGAGATTTGCTGGAAGTAAACACAGAGGCTATCAGAATGTAGCCAGGCTTTAATTTGGGGAAGTTGAACCAGAGCTGGGCTAGAATAGGATGCAGATTCAAGGGAAGGAGGGCAATTGAAAATTCAGCTTCCGCAGCTGGCTAATTTGGTGTGAGACTATAACCTGCTCTTACAACAAATCCAGGGGTTCTTTCAAAAAAAATCAGAGTTTTCCTTCACATTCTTCAAAAAGTCAGACACAAAGACTCAACTGAGTCTCTCTGCTAGTTTTTTGTTTGTTTGTTTGTTTGTTTTTATTCCTAACTTCCCATTTTAAAACATGACCACCAAGTAGTCTTACTGGGTTTGGTATCATATTTCTTATTTTGATACGTACAGGTAAAGGTTTCATTATGAACTCTCTTATCTAAGAGAATCTTCTTCCTCATTTCTTTAATTTAGGATTGTAACAGCCTTATGCTTTGTGGGGTTCTCTCTTATTAATATAATCTGTTAGTCATTTAAAGATTTTTTTCATTGCTTTTTCATTGTTGCTTTGCTGTGTATAAGATTTTGAGATCAACTGTGTTTACTGAATATTCAGTAACATTTTCAAATAATCTGTAAACTTGCTGCAGGGTTTTTTTTTTTCAGATACCTACTTTTTAAATTTTCTAAATTAAATAACTATAAAATGAATTTGGCCTTTTTTCTTACTTTAAATAAGCCAAGAGTATCAATTTTTAAAAGAGGTAATGCATATACAGAACAAATGCATTCTTTATAAAGTACAGATGATATAGAACGTAGGCTTTTCTTTGGCTTAACAAAAGAAAAATATAGATAAGTACATGTTGTAAACCCTAGAGGTACTACTAGAATAATAAAATACATAATAAGTATAGCCAGTAACTCAATAATGGAGATAATATAGAACCCCAAAATATACTAAATCCATTAGAAGACAAAAGTAAAGAAAAATGTAATAAAGAATAGATGAAACACACTGAAAACAAATAGAAAGAGGGTAGCTATACACCCAACAAGATTAATAATTACTTTAAATTGAAATTGTCAAAACCAGGGGTCAGCAAACTAGGGCCTATGTGCCAAATCCAGACTGCTACTTGTTTTTGTAAACAAAGTTTTATTGGAACACAGCACTCCTCATTTATTTATGCATTGTCTATGTATTCTTCTGCACTGCAATGATAAAGGTAAGTAGATGCAAGGAGATAATGTATGACCTGCAGGGCTTAAAATATTTACTATCTGGCTCTTCATAAAGAAAGCTTGCTGAGGGGCACCTGGGTGGCTCAGTTGGTTAAGCATCAGACTTTGGCTCAGGTCATGATCTCAGGGTCCTGGTACCGAGCCCTATATCTGCCTCTGGCTCCCTGCTCAGTGAGGAGTCTGTTTCTTCCTCTCTCTCTGCCCCTCCCCCTGTCTGTGCTCTCTCTCTCTCAAATAAAATAAATAAATAAATAAAAGAAAGGAAGTTTGCTGACCTCTGATCTAAACACTAACTGAAAATAGTCATACTGGATACAAAGCAATATCCAACTATATACTGCCTATAAGAAATCTTTACATCTTTGATGTAAAAATATAGATAAAAGTCAAAAGATGAAAAAGATATTATTATGCAAATTATTTTCCAAAGATTGCTAAGTGTCTGTATTAACAATAAAGCATATTTCATAACAAGGACTATTACAATGAATAAAGAGGAGAATTTATAACCAAAAAGGAATCAATTTATCAAGAAAACATAATATTCCTAAACATGTATGCACTATGTAAGAGAGCTACAAAATACATAAAGCAAAAACTGACAGAACTACAAGGAAAGAAAACTCCACAGTTGTGGTTGGAAGTTTCTAGACTCCTCTTTTAGCATTGAGAGAACAAGTAGGCAGAAAATCATTAAGAATAGAGAAAACTTGAACAATACTATTACCTAATATGGTTTAATTTATGGAGTACTCCATCTGAGGACAGCAGAATGCATATACTTTTCAGTGTAGATGGTATATTTCCAGAATAGACCATATGCTGCTCCATAAAGTAAGTCTTATTAAAAAGAATTGATAGTTTTTTCTGACAATGAAACTCAGATTAGAAATCAGTAACAGTAAGAAATTAAAAAATACCCAAATATGTGAAAACTAAATAACACAATTTTAAATAATCCATCTATCAAAAAAGGGATCACGAGGAATTTGAAAATATTTTAAACTTAATGAAAATGAAAAACAGCATATCAAAATTTTAGGATGCAGTTAAAGCAATGCTTAGAGGGAAATTGATAGCTTTTCATGCTTACAGTAAAAAATAAGAAAGGTCTAATATTGATTAAACAGTATCTAACTTAAGAAACCAGAAAACAGAGAGCAAGATGAATCCAAAGTAAGTCAGGACAAGAAACAATAAAGAGCAGAAATTAATGAAGTATAAAATGGAAAAAAATACAGAAAATTTATGTAACCTCATCTGGGTTTTTGAAATTCTAACAAATTTACGAAAAAGCTACTTCAACTAATATTAACAAGTACACTTAGTAAGGTCCCAGAATCAAAGGTCAATTAAAAAAAATCAACAGTATTTCTATAAACTGTATTAGCAAGGAACAAAGAAAATTGAAGTTTAAAACAATGCATTTACAAAAGCATCCAAAAACATGAATTACTTAAGGATAAATTTTGCTAAGTAATGTGTACCAGACCTATATAATGAAAACTACAAAAATTTTCTGAGAGAAATAAAATAAATAAATGAAGAAATATACCATGCTCAGAGATGGGAAGATGAACTATTTTTTAAATGTCAATTTTCCCCAAAATAGCCAATAGATTCATTGCAATCCCAATTAAAGTTTCAGCAGGACTGTTTTTGTAGAAACTGACAAGTTGTTTCTAAAATGTTATGGAAATGCAAAGCACTTAAAATAGCTGAAACAACTTTGGAAAAGAAAAATAAAGTTGGAAGCCTCACACTACCTGAGCTCAACTCTCCCTCAGAAGTAATAAAGGTAGTGTGGTATTGGCATAAGGATAAACATACATCAATCGAACAGAAACCTACCCTATATTTATGACAAATTGATTTTTGACAAAAGTGCCAAAGTAATTCATTGGGAAAATGAAGTCTTTTCAACATACAGTGCTTATAGCCCTTTTGGGGAAAAATGTATCTTGAACCTTACTTCTCACTTTATACAAAACTTAACTCAAAATAGATGGTAGACCTGACTGAACACAAAAGCTAAAAACATAAAAACTTCGAGACCTATGTTGGCCAATATAGTAGCCACTAGATACATGTGGCTATTTGAATTTAAAGAAATGCAAATTAAATTAAAAATTTAGCTCCTCAATTGCACTAGGCACATTTCCAATGCTTAGTAGCTAAGTGTGGCTAGTGGCCGCGGTACAGATATAGAAGTTTCCCATTACCAGAAATAGCTATCAGACAGTGCTATTCTAGCAGAAAACAAAGGAAAAAATCTTCATGATCTCAGGATACACAAAGATTTATTAGATGAAGCACAAAAAGTGCAAACTATAAAAGAAAAAAATTGTAAATCATAAAAATTTTAAAGTTCTACTCCTTGAAGGACTATATTAAGAAAATAAAAGTGCAAGCCATAGACTTGAAGAAAATATGTGCAATAGAGAACAAAGGGCTTGTATTCAGAAAATACATTTGCTTATAAAGTTAAGAATATACTTATAATACAATTCAATAATGCTATTCCTAACACTCAAGAGAAATGAAAATGTATCTCCACATAGACTTGTAAATGGGTGTCCATTGTACTGTTACAACTGTTCCCACACCAGAAATAACCCAACTTTCCATAAAAAGGTGAATTAATAATCAAAATGAAATACAGTCAGATAAAGGAATACTATTCAGCAACAAAAAGGGAACACACAATTGACAGAGATAAAAGCACAGATGAATCTCAGACACGCTGAACGAAAGAAGCCAAAAACCAAGGATTACATAATGTAATCCGATGATTCTATTTATACAAACTCTAGAAAATAAAATTTTAATCTTATAGTGACAGAAAGCAGATCAGAGGTTTCCTAGGACTGGAAGAGGGTAAATAGCTGGGGAAAGGCACAAGAAAACTTTTCGGGGATGATAGAAATGTTCTATATCTTAACTGCAGTGATAGTTTCATGGGCAGATCCATTTGTCAAAACACATCAAAATATACACTTAAAAATGGATGCATTATATTATATGCAATTTGCACTTCAATAAAGTGTTTTTTTAAAGCTAGCCTATTATATTTATTAAATGTACATGTTAAAAATCTAATTTTAGATTTTATTTTGGGCTTTATGTAAGCCAAAAGGAGGAAAAGGAGAGAAAAGAGAAAGGCAGAAGATAGAAAAAAGTAAAATACAGATAAATTTAGGCAATTACAAAATTGTGAAAAGAGGAGAATAGTTATTTGATTTATTTATTTTCATTTGAACTATCTTCTGTGTAATCAGCAATACAAAACCATTGCAATTATTTTTTGCCCTCAGAATATTCTTTCCCCTGAGTAACACTATGTACAAATTTCATTTCATAGGCGTTTATACAGAGTTTCATGTAAATAACATTATTGGGAAAGAATGTTTCCTTGCCAATTTCCAATGCAGAAATTAGATAATTCTAGGCATAAAAAGTTATGTGGTTGAATACTTTTCTCTAATTTCCATGCCAAAAGACCAGAATCCCTAATATTCAACAAGCCCTTCTAATTCCATCAGCAGTTAGCCTTGTGGAATGCAGAATTTGGCACCAGAAAACCACATTATTCCACTGACAAATGGTGTGTAGTCATGTCCTTAGAAAGCACCAATATTAAATAAGTGGAACATCAGAAAAAATGAAACTGTGAATTATGATTTTCCTTAGCAACGTATGTATTTTTTTCCTATTGTCTCCTCCCCCACTTTCCCCCCAAACTAATTTTCTATCAAGTGTTCAATATTTTCAATGCATTAAATTAGACTGAATGCTTAAAATTCTTCAAAATCTCATTTTCCCTATTGCTATAAAATGACATGGGATTTGGGGATGTGAAAAAAGACAACACAGTGCTTGTTATCTACATATTTTAAAACAGAAAAACGTGTTTGAGTACATCATTTACTATATAGATACAGTAAATTTCATTCAAATAAGAAAAGTCAGTTTTGCCAGAATTACAGAAGAAAGCAAATACTTTCATTTATTTCCAGAGAGTTATTTAGTGATTGAATTTAATGTGTGAATAGATGAAATAGAAGTAATAATTTACAAAGTATACCTAAAAAAGTCCTGAAAATTCACAATTAGTTGCAATTCTCTGCAACAATGAGGCCTGATTCCACAGTACTTTAGTCAAGTCAGATGGATTTATTCAGGAAAAAAAATGTCATCATATATTTCAGGAAGCAGGAGAACTGTAGGCCACCGCCTTTTGGCACCACCAGTAGCGACCAGAGGGGTCGCGATCTGGAGGGCAGCCTGCGTGTTTAGGTACTATAAGAAGAGAGCAGTTCTCTAGCTGAGCAAGAGTTAATGGTTACTACTAATACTGATGAGGGCATTACACCAGCAAGGTGAAAAATGAATTCTGTTATACACTTCAGAGTTAAGCGATGGTAGGATATTCCGACAAGGAGGCTTCACTAATTCTGTTACACAGGAGACTAGAGAAAGAGTTAGGATCAAAGTTGGAGGTGAGATCTGGTAACTGTCTGCATGGGCCAAATTTGTTAGTACTTTTTAGTGATTAGCCACACATGACCGGGTGGTGGCTAGCCTGAGAAAACCAGCCCCACTGGTAATCACAGTAACGGCTCCCCACTACTGGGTGCCTACTACATGTTGGGTACTTGTTCTGTAGTTTAAAATTAACGATCACATTTAAAAACAAACCCCTGAGATGTCATTGCCCTTCTCATTTCGAAGATGAGACTGCTGGTGCTTATCACGACTAGATTCAAGGCCACACAGCTAGGAAATGGAACTTCTGTCCAAAACCTGTGCTGCAAAAGAAATTGTTCTTTCCCTGTGTTTTCTTTGTCATCACTGCAGAAGTTTAAAAGAATAAGCCAATCATCAGAAAGTTCTAATGATGATAACCAGGAGTTACAGAGTACTGTGTCCCAGATACTCTTCTAGGCATTTTACTCAACTCAGCAACATCCTAGGCTTCTAGATACCACCATTACCCTCTCTTATATGATCTTGGTATTAGCAAATATGGTTCAAAAAGAATTTCAAATCAAGCCTTGGCAAGAGGTGTACTTGAAAACATATTTTGAAACAGTGCAGGAAGCTTGCCTTTAACAAGCTCACAGACTCATGGGGGAGAGTGACAAAGAAAAGTAGCAAAACAGGGTGAAAAACAAAAATGCCGCCATGGGGAAATGCACAGAATGTTAGTGGAACACCTGGGAGAGGTCCCAAAATTTACCTAGGAGAGTCACTCTGAAAGAAACCTGCAAATGACAGTCCAAAGGACAGAACAAAAGCAGTGCAATATCTTCCAACTGAACTAGATATTGTAAGGCAGTGAAAAACCATGCCAGACAAACACAGTTGTATAAGGATTAGATGGTCTCCAGTCGCCAACAAAATACTGTATTGCAACATGGACTATATAGAGAACACATTTTAGTTATACTCAGACTGAAAACATGAGCTTTGGAGCCTGGCAGATCTGGATTGAATCTTGGATTCAGCACTGTCTAGTCATATGAAGCTCAGTGTTTTCATTTATAAAATGAAAATCATACCACCTAGTCCTAAGGAAGCTATAAATACTAAAGGAAGGATGTTTTGAAGTTAATGAATCAATAGTAGCTGTTTTTATTAATGTCTCTCTTCTGGCTTCCTAATGTAACAGTCCTTGACAGAACCCAAGAACTCAACAGATCCCTGTTTCTTCCCTTTTTGGCTTCCAGTACTCTAAAACATGCCTGGGGCCATTAACATTTCATGGAGACAGACAATAGCATTCATCTTTTACTCTCTGGGTATTATTGGAGACAGTGACATTTCTTATGTGAGCTAATGTCTCTAAAATTTTAACTAGTTTGCCTTAAAATGAACAATGGAATCATGGTATGATGTGGCATAAAACTAATCAGAGCCAACTGTCTTTTCCGCCCCCCCCTTTTTCCTACATGGGTGCAACTTACTCCTATGAAGCCTTAAAAAGATCTTCCCCACTTCCCGTTTCTTTTTTTTTCTCAAGATTTTATTTGTTTACTTGAGAAAGAGAGCACAAGCAAGAGAGAGAGAGAGCAGGAGCAGGGAAGAGGAGAAGAGGGAGAGGGAAAAGCAGGCTCTCGGCTGAGCAGGGAGCCCGATACAGGGCTCAATCCCAGGATCCCAGGACCATGAGCTGAGCTGAAGCCGACTGAACCACCCAGGTCCCCCCCTTCCCGTTTCTTGGTAAGGCGTGAAGGAATGTTTGTCAATTACATGAAAGCCAGGACAGCTGCTGACACTTAAATTTAGAGAAGTTAAAAAGGAAAAGTTTTTTTCTTTTTTTAAGATTTTATGTATTTAGTTATTTCACAGAGAGAGACACAGTGAGAGAGGGAACACAAGCAGGGAAACCGGGGGAGGGAGAAGCAGGCTTCCCGCTGAGCAGGACGCCCGATGAGGGGCTTGATCCCAGGACCCTGGGATCATGACCTGAGCTGAAGGCAGACACTTAACAACTGAGCCATGCAGGCACCCCAAAAGGAAAAGTTCTCTTAAATGGAGATAAATATATTATTATCAAAGAGATCCCTGGACAGGTAAAGAATCTTAGTTGTTTCTGAAATTTTAATGAAAATAAATTCAGAAAATGTCTTCTTGGTTCTTAACATTCTTTCCTTTTATCCTCACAAACACCATCTTTAACCATAGACTTTTTCTTCTGCATTCTTCATTTGCATAAACAAAACGCTAATTAGCATTAACATTTCACATCTAAAAGTGGTAAGTTAACTCACAAGATGTGTGATCAAAGCAATCCTCCAACATTATACTGTGTTCTTTACCTTTCTCTATTCTCCCAATTTTTTTTCAACTAGACCTTTTGTTTCCCTGGACCTATATAGAAACACAACATGGGGGAATATTAATTATCTTTCAATCTTTTCACTTAATGTGGCATAAAGGCGTTCATCGTATGAATACATGTGCACCCATTGCTATGATGAAAACCTATTCTCCACGGCAAGGCCATCTCAGCTCCAGTCACTAACATTCTGTGTCCTTGCTGTTCTTTTCTGAATAATATTTGAAGTGAACATTCCTTGACTATGGTTGAGCCCAAGTTACCTGGGAGGATATGCTCTTCCCACTAAGCCACTTCCTACCCATTCCATGTTGCATCTCAGTTGTATAAGGACCAATCTTTTTTTTCCCAAAGTCCTGAGCAATCCTCTAACACAACTGTCCAATAAACTCCTTCTAGTACAAAATTAAATGAGTCCTGAGAAAAGGAAATACATTTCTGACAGCATTTTTGAATTACATCTAATATTCCTATTTTCTTAGTTCCTATCACTTTTTCATTTGTCATTTAGAATGAGTTATTAAATTCATTTCTTAATCTCTGGATGTGAAAATATTTGTTTGAAATATTGCCAGAGAAAGAAGTTTCTACCAGGAGCCTTGTGGGGTAGCCACTGTTATATTAATTAAACAAAGAGACCATTAGATTGAGGGGACTCTAACACCTTTGTAACCTGCATAAGCAAACCAAAACCTAAAAGTGAGATGCCTCGTGATTAAGAGATTGAAACAACCAATCACAAAGAGCCGACTAAACTTTCCCAAATAAGGCACCTGTTCCAGCTATAGCCAATCAAATGCTTTTCTTGCTTTGCTTCCATCTCTGTCTATGTCTTCCCCCAGCTCCTGTCCAGTAGAGCACCATTAACAACTTCCAGTTGGGGGCTGCCTGATTACAGGCTATTTTTGTTCAAGTCTTAAATTTTTACTATGCCTCAGTTTACCTTTTAACACACCAAAGACTGGCCCAGGCTCCTCCCCTTTTCAATAATTCTTAAGGAAATATAGAGATTAATTTTATTTTAAATATTTCTGTTATCACTAAATTCATCATGAGGAGAAATGGGGAAATCAATTAAAATAAACGAGAGTAAAACACATAACAATTTATTTCGTTTTTTAATTCTCATAAGAATGGACAATATGATGGAGCAGGGCCTTGTCTTTGGAAACAGAAGGATTTAGGTTTAAATCCTTACTGTTCCCCTAAATTCTATGTAACTGTGAAAAACCTGCACCTGAGTTTAATTTGTAGACCATGTAAAATTCATAGTTCATACAGTTAATTCTAAGATTAATAAAGGTATTATTCAAGTTTACAGAATTCAAGTTTGTTTCTGCAAAGTCCTTAGGAGAGGTCAGAGATGGAAAACAAAACAAAACAAAACATGGTTTCAAATTGATTTCCCTCTAAATCCAACCCACATGCTCAGATACTCCTTTCTATCTACTCGCCAACTCCCTTAATCTTACCACTTCAGCCGAAAGCAAGGAAAAACACATCTAAATTAGATTTTGCTTTCCTCCAGGCAATCATTAACAATTACTGGGATTTGGCTCTAAAAACTTCCATTTCCCATTTCTGGTTTCAGGGCTTTTTCCTCGAATTTAGGCTGACTGCAGATGATCTGGGGAGACTGGAGTACGTCCTTTTATCTAATGAGCTAGTTTGATTTATTGAGCATTTCCAGCCTAGATGACATCCATTTCATTAACTTTCAGTTCCTCATTAAATAGCCTGCTTTACCTTAGCATCCATATGTTTCGATTTGGAGTGGCAAATTAATGCTCAGAGACTGGGTTTGTCTTTGCCAGCAATTTATTTAATACAAGTTTACTGCAGGATTTTCACAACCCACAGCATATAGGGTAATGTCTCTTCAAAAGCCAAGGAAAGAATAACCTACTTCAAACCAGAGATAGGTTAATTGCACTATTGTTCCAGGCAAGGGGAGGTGAAAAAATAAAGCCCCCATTTAGGTGAGGTGTACCCTTACAGGAATTAGTACTTGAGTGATCCGGCTTAGCCAACTGAGAGCTTATGTCCAGCTACCAGCCCAAAACGTAAAAGTCCCCTGTTGCCAGAGCACATTGCTAGGGAATGATGGCACCAGTGTTGATGGGCAAATTAAAAGTCTGCTGTTGCTAGAGCACATTGCTAGAGAATGACGGTGCCAGTGTTAATTGACAAAAGAAGTGCTGCACAGTTTTCTGCACTGCTGGTAAGAGAGTCATCTTTACTGCAGCATTAGCTAATTGCCCCAAGGTCTTGGGAGAGCTCCTTAGAGCAGCGGTCACCTTGCCTGGCCCAAACACTCTCAGGAAGTCCTCACAAACGCTCATTTTTTATAGTCTACATGTCTATTGGCCACAGTTGCATCTTCATATGTTTTCACAGGTAAGCCCCAGTGGGGCTGTCAGCAACTGAACTCCTGAATGCTTATCAATGACAACAGATGAGATGAGACACCCTAACACAACTTACTTCATGAAAACTTTAGTTCTAAAATCAACTTCATTTTCTTTTGATCTTTGTCATCAACAAGTGGATTTGAAATTACATCAAATCAAGACACACCATGTCATAAAAATAAACTTACCCATTACATTCTTACACTTGTGCAGATGACCAATGCCACAGCATTTATATCATCAGATGTTCCTAAAAGGTCACAGCACATGTAAAATCATCTTCTCTTGAATCCTGAGGCATCAGAGAGAAAAGAAAAACAGATATATTTTACTCTTATCAGTGAAAGGTTGGTGTGAATAACACGTAAGTGTAGAAACCTCTTGTCACAACCAGAACCAGCATCAGAAATAGGCTGGCATGTTTTGCCCCAATGGAAGCCTGAAACAATTACCTTTCCATTCACGTTCTAGACCACCACGATTCTCATGCCAACCTGCCAACGTTTGCAAGAGAGGCCCCTAGAAGACGCAGCCCTGAGCCCTACAAACAAGCTTGTCCTATGTCAACAGCCAGGTGGAAGTCTAAAAAATTTGGTTCATACCCTAACTCGCACTATACCAGCAAGCCCTCACCTTCCTGGTATCACTGGGTACATTCTGGAAGTTATCCACGATTACAGTAGAATAAATTGATGGTCTTTTATTTTCCCATCCCCTCTGCTTCTGTCTTATCCTCCTTTATCTTCACCTTTATCTTCAGTGCCACTGTGATGGCATTGAATTAGCTTCTCCACTTCCAATCCTGCCTGGGTTTCATCTACTCTCACTGCAGTTAGAGTGATCTTTCTGCAATGCAAATCTCTTCCGGCTATTTCCTCCTTAAAATCCTGCAAGACTCTGTAATATCTTCTCCTTCCCTCTCCATCCCTTTTCCCACCCTCAATATCTCTATCCTTATCTTTTGCCACCTTCTACCATCAGCTTTCTAAAACCCACAAATATAGAATTTCTTCTATTTCCATTGAGCTGTATTCTCTGGCCCAGTGCCTTTGTACGGTTACTGCCTCCACATGGAAGACAAACCAGTTACACCAGAATCTCTTGAGCCCAAGCAAGGGCATTTTTTTAAAGCTCCTTAGGTGATTGTAATGCACAGCCCAGGTTGAAAAAACAGTCATTTAAACCCTTTGTTTCAGAGATAAGAAAACAAATTCAGGGAAATTATCAGATTCATCCAATATCACATGTCACAGGACTCTATCTTTTTTGTTGTCAAAATGACTTATTTCAAAATTTCACTTTGAATTTCACTCTGTAAGAGCCATAGACACTTTTCAAATTTGATTTTTTTAAGATTATTTTGAAATGGCAACTGAACTGGGGACATGATGGAAAAACAGTGTCATTGCGTTTCAGTTCTCCAGATAGGTTACTCCAGTCAGCGATTTCAAATGGCCCTTTTCATCTAGGATACCAATATGGGACTTTTAAAGTCTACTTATTCAAAGTTCCTCTGTGAAAACCTACTTTTAAGAAAGGTGGAACCCAGAAATAATTTAGTAAGTAGAAACAGCAATGTTCTTTATTTCAAATGTGTTCTTTGGAGCCAGATACAATTTTTCTACATACATTTTAAGATTAACGTTTTAAGATATTCTGGAGAAACATTTACAGCTCAATTTAACAAATTATGGACTTATTTCTGGTCTTTTCCTTTAAAATCACTTTTAATTGGACAGACTTTTAATTGACGTGTCCCTCTGTGCTCCCCATCATGCCCCAGTCCTCAGAGAGTAGGCTCTTAATGCTTTAGCCACAGAACTGCTCATCTCTTGTGCTGACATTTTATAAAATCTACTGTTCCAGGATTATAGTATGTCTGGTTTACTCACTTGTAAACTCTAGATAGTGATAAGGGCAGCTTTCTGCCTGCCCTGGACCCAAAAATCCTAAAACACCAGCCAACTGGCCAGATCTACAACTGAGGAATACCAGGTCTGAACTTCAAGCCTCTCCTTTGACAACAGAGTTATCAGACTGAAGATATAATCAAAGCTCCTAGCCAGAGCACTTTAACTAGATGAACTGAATCATACAAAGATAAAGCAGATAAGCAAGACATCAAAATATAAACAGCTTCATTAACTGGCTTAGGTGCTCAACTTACAAAAATGTTATGATTTTTTTCTTCTTTGAATTAATAGTTTTGAGGATATAAATCTAACCAAGCTTGCAAAACTGAGAAAATTTTCACATTAAATATATATGGTGATAGTTTATATGATTAATGCAATGAGAAAAAGATTATCATAGCTAAGTTCTATAGAAGCGGTTATATGTATTTTGCTGCCCTCTACTGGGGATCAAAGAATGACTTTTCAGTTCCATCTCAATTAAAACCTTCATAATGGAAATTAAATAATTACCTGGTGAAGTTCTAAGAACCAGGGATAAAAAGAGTTAATAAAAAATACAGTAAATAAAATACAGATAAAATACCCCAAAACTATAAACCCCAAGGGTTTGTTGGGGTTTTCCCCTCAATTGTTCCTACTTTACATTTTCGACCAAGTTGATCAAAATCTGGCAGACAGCTTTTATTCAGAATTATTTTTACCCTTAAGACTGAGAGTTTCATTCTGAATTGCAATGAGTCAGATTAATCAGTTTTATCAGTATGAGATACACAGATATAAAATCTTTTGAATAGCTAAAATTTCATCTCAAGATTTGCTAATCTCACACCATCCATATGGTTCTGGTAAATTAGCTGACTTTATTCCATGAAATAATTTTGTTTCAGCTCATTTAATCCTCAAAATACTAATTCTTACTATTAGACAAGTACTATTAATATTCCTCATTTAACATATGAAGAAATCTAGGCATGAAGAACTAGATAAATTTTCAGAAGACTCACTGGAAAAAGGAAGTGGGGATTTGAACCGGGCAAACCCACTACAGAAGCTATGCTTGTTGTAACTACAGTGAAAGAGTTTGTATGTAGCATGGTGCTGACACACCATTACAATGCATATTGTCCTTGCAGGACAAAATCATTCACCGATTCATTTCTGAAAGTCAGTGTAAGATGGTTAATCTCAAATTTGTTCAAGGCAAAAATATATTAGGACATAACATATACCATGATAAATTACAGAACTATTTCACCTTGAAATGTTAATTTTAAAAGTAAGGATATACCAGCTTGCATTCCCACCAACAGTGTAGGAGGGTTCCCCTTTCCCCACATCCCCGCCAACCACTCTGGAAAACAGTATGGAGGTTCCTCAAAAAGTTGAAAATAGAGCTACCCTACGATCCAGCAATTGCACTACTGGGTATTTACCCCAAAGATACAAATGTAGGGATCCGAAGGGGTACATGCACCCCAATGTTTATAGCAGCAATGTCTACAATAGCCAAACTGTGGAAAGAGCCAAGATGTCCATCGACAGATGAATGGATAAAGAAGATGTGGTATATATACACAATGGAATATTATGCAGCCATCAAAAGGAATGAGATCTTGCCATTTGCAACGACGTGGATGGAACTGGAGGGTGTTATGCTGAGTGAAATAAGTCAATCAGAGAAAGACACGTATCATATGACCTCACTGATATGAGGAATTCTTAATCTCAGGAAACAAACTGAGGGTTGCTGGCGTGGTGGGGGGTGGGAGGGATGGGGTGGCTGGGTGATAGACATTGGGGAGGGTATGTATGTGCTATGGTGAGCGCTGTGAATTGTGCAAGACTGTTGAATCACAGATCTGTACCTCTGAAACAAATAATGCAATATATGTTAAGAAAAAAAAAAGAAGATAGCAGGAGGGGAAGAATGAAGGGCGGTAAATCGGAGGGGGAGATGAACCATGAGAGATGATGGATTCTGAAAAACAAACAGGGTTCTAGAGGGGAGGGGCGTGAGGGGATGGGTTAGCCTGGTGATGGGTATTAAAGAGGGCACATTCTGCGTGGAGCACTGGGTGTTATGCACAAACAATGAATCATGGAACACTACATCAAAAACTAACGATGTAATGTATGGTGATTAACATAACAATAAAAAATTTTAAAGAAAAAAAAAGTAAGGACACTAAAAGTAACATGGTTTGTATTCCACGGGTTTTATTCTCAGAATTCTCCATGTTTTTTCTAACCACCCCCCCCTTCCCAGCCTTTGCTCATTTTCATTATCTTGACATGACTTGGTTATGTTTAATACCTCCTAGCCTTTCAAATCTGTTTATAATCTTTGATTGCTTTAGGACATTTTTCCTTACCCTGTCCTATGTGCTTGGGCAGCAAATAACAAAATACTATTTTGTTATGGCAGTATTACGACTGGTGGGCTTAAACAACAGAAAGTAATTTTCTCACAATTCTAGAGACTGGAAGTCCAAGATCAATGTGGGCTAACTTCCTGGCTTGCTGACAGTCACCTTATCACTGTGTGCTCGCAGGACACTTCCTGCATGCATGTAGAGAGATTTCCCTCTTCCTCTTCCTACAAGGGCATCAGTCCTATAGGATTAGTACCCTCTCCTTATGACCTCATTTAACCTGCATTACCACCCATAAGCCCTTGTTTCCAATATGGTCACAGGGGGGTTAAGGCTTCCATATATGAATTTGGGAGAGACACAATTTAGTCCATAGCGTTTTCTCCTTTCTTAGAATGTATTGGAATCACCTGTTTACTTCCCTGCACCTCATTACACATGAACTACCTCAGGCCAGACAGTGCAACTATATTACCATTGTATCCTTGGCACCGTTCCTGCCACTCAATGGCCACATGGTCAATGGTGGTTGAATGAATGAATAGGTGATACTAACTACCCCGTTCTGCTCCTTTACCACTGCCTTAACAGGTATTGCCATAATTAGCTGGGGGCTAGGCATAAGAAGATACCCAGGGTGATAGAACATCAAAATAAGCCTTATGCTATGGCTGGAACAAGAAAGACGAAAGACAAAAAACAAAACAAAACAAAACCAAAACCAAAAAAAAAAAAAAAAGTGTTGGCAAGAATGTGGAGAAAAGGTACCTTTGTATACTGTTGGTGGGAATGCATATTGGTGCAACCATTGTACAAAATATTATGGAGATTTCTCAAAAAATTAAAAATAGAAATACTGTAAGATCCAATAATTTCACCATTGGATATTCACCCAAAGAAAACAAAAACACTAATTCAAAAAGACATATGCATCCCTACGTTTATTGCAGCATTATTTACAACCACCAAATTATGGAAGCAACCCAAGCACCTGCTGATAGATGAATGGATCAAGAAGACATGGTGTACATACATACAATGGAATATTACCCAGCCATAAAAAAGAATGAAATCTTGTCATTTGCAACAACATGGATGGGCCTAGAGCATATTATGCTAAGTGAAATAAGTCAGAGAATGACAAATACCATATGATTTCACTTGCGTGCGGCATCTAAAAAACAAAATGAACAAACAGAAAGCAGAAACATACCTATAAATACAGAGAACAGACTGATAGTTGCCAGAGGGGAGATGACTGGGAGGATGGGAAAAATGGGTGAAAGGGAGTAAGAGGTACAGGCTTCTAGTTACGGAATGATGAAAGGCAAAGCACAGGCAATGCAGTCAATAACATTATAGCATCATATGGGGACAGATGGTGGCCACACTATACCGTTGTAGCGTTGTATGGTGACAGATGGTGAGCACAGCATACACTATGTTGTACACCTGAAACTAATGTAACACTGTGTGTCAACTGTACTTCAATAAAAAAAGCAAAAACAACAAAAAACAAGCCTTGTGCTAACTCTGCTACTGAATGTTATGGGGTCCTCATCAGAGTGGTAGAATGTCATGTCAGTTAAACTAAACACAGATCAACAGCCACTCCCGGGCCAGGAAGGAGGTGCTGCACCTCTTTATGTGAGTGGCACACCAACCGAATTTCTAAGTTCTTATTTCGGATGAACAAGTTTGTAGAGAATAGGGTAAATAATTTAATAAAGTATATCCACTGAATAAGTGACTATGGGATATGGATACTATACTCATCCATCAGTTCAAATTATGTATAAAAAAGAAACCACGGCAACAGGCCTGTACAAAACTTTATTGTACTTTGAGTAACAAGCATGTAACAAAATTTAGAGCATGATTAGGATGAATATCTCAAACATGTTCCTTACAAAAGCAGTAAGTACAGTACACAAAGACTGTTCATAATATTTTAAAGTCTGCTAAAAATATCAACACATACTAGGAGCTGTGGAGTTATCTTTCCTTTCGACTAGAGCATTTATTCCCATTAGTTTTGCTACAAATCAAAGTTAACATATAGGAACATACACATATAATAAGTGAAATGGAAGATGAAGGCATACAACAAACATTCCAATTACTAAGCAAATGTGAAGAATGAAGTCTTTTTAGCATTCCTGAACCACCTGCAATTCCTTGGAACATACTGACTAGGTACCATGAAACTTTTTTCTAACATATTTTTAACGTGACACAATTTTGACCATTCCCCATGTAATCAATACTGTCTCTTAGCATAATTTGAGGATTTGCACATGTACTTAAGAAACACTTTCATCTCATTCAGAGGTGATCATTCAAAACCCTGAAAGCCCACCAGTCCACCGTCCCTCCCCAATTAGGACAGACACTGGAGTAAATGGCTGGTGGGGCAACACAGTCGGTCCTAGCCGAGTGTCAGCCCTGATGTTCTTTCCAACGACACCAGACATGTGTTGGCTAATGTGACAAGCATGTGCTATGAGATATGAAACATGAAATTCACACAGACATGAAATTGAACTCAAATACTCTGCTGCATGGAGGGTGAATGTGAAATATTTCACAGTGACTGAAATTGACTGGTAACAGGCAATGGTGGGTTAAGATTCAACTTTGATTAAAATAAATGGACTTACAAGAAACCCTTGAGATTTAGTTAATGCTACTAATCTAAAGGCTCTTGAATTACTGCAGTCTCTAGAATCAGTATATGTGATCTTTTATATATTTTTCCTTAAGAAAAAAATAATAATAAAAACACCGAGGTACTTTAGTTTCTTTTCAAGGGATTACTGTTGTTATCTTCCTGAGATGCAAAAGACCATAAGAGAAAAGCACCATGCCTAGGTTGCTGAATGAGGCATCAGACACTAATAGTTTGGTCCTTTTCTAAATGGATCTCTTCCGACAATCACACTAAAACATAGCGATGGATCGCAGATGCCAGGGGGTCCTGGTTGCCCTTGGATTCCGGGTTTTCCATGATCTCCATCTTTGCCTGGGAGACCTGGGTCTCCTGGAGGACCTTCTTTGCTTATTCCAGGAGGGCCCTCTGGACCTAAGATGGGACATGAGCAATATATGAACAGAGGAGTTTGGCTGTTGATGATGATAGAGCTGATTCTGTAAGAAATTTAAACTGAAAAAAAAAATTTAAGTTTTACGTATTTGCACAGATGTGAAAAGAGGAGGGACTCTCTTGCTAATACTATATACCTTCCATGTGGAAAAGAACTATTCAAAAATAATCAGCAATTTTTATAAAACTGGGCTAAGCTATACTAATATAGCAATCATGCTGCTGATTAGGACACAGAGCTAACATTCTAATATTTTAATTGGTGGGTTGCCCAAACATTTCTTCCTTCCAGCATATCTTCTGTCAATATCATTATATATTAGCAAGTGAATAGATCAGTAATCTAAAACTTCACTGAAGTCACTTCTGTGCCATATTTACAGTTAAATGACTATTTTCATTAGACACATTTTTAAGTTTCCACATTTAAATAGTCATTACCATGCAATAATTGTGATCCGTATACACACAAAGGTGTTATAGCACTCATTTGTGAATCATTGTCTAATTAGTTCAATTAGCATGCTCAAAGGAAGGAGAGTTAATTTAGGATTTTGGCCTTTTAAAAAAGTTGATGACTCAAAAGAACAAAATATTCAGCTTTTGAAATGGGGCAGAGTAGTCTGAGGTACTTTCTATTACTAATTATTCCTGCTGCTATTACTAAGAAACATTTATTTAGCGCTTAACTACAACTGTAGATACTGTTCCAAGTATTTTACATAAAGACTGTTGAATCCTTTGATCCACTCAAAAGCTTCTTGAGGTAATAACTAGAATAATAATAGGGGGCACCTGGGTGGCTTAGTCAGTTGAGCGTCTGACTTCGGCTCAGGTCATGATCTCAGGCTCCTGCAATCAAGCCTAGCATCAGGCTCCCTGCTCAGCGGGGAGTCTGCTCACGCACGCTCTCACATGCACTCTCTCCCTCTCTTAAATAAATAAAATCTTTAAAAATAATAGTACATTTATTGAAAACATGATTGTTATGCACTGTTCCAAATGCCCTACGTGTATTAACTCGTATCATTTTCCAATAATGTCATGAGGCACATAACATCACCATTTCACAAATGAGGAAACAGAGGCATAACAAATTTAAATAACACAGCTAGCAGAGGGTGACTTAAGAGTCCTCCATTTCAGTTATTCTGCTTCCTTGAGAATCAAAGATTGAACAGTGATACACACTAGATAAACATGAGTGACTAAAACCATTCAAGAACTAGTCTACAGAGTAGTTTTCTAAGGCATCCAAATGAATAAACAAGAGAAAATCCTGAGTGATTCATGAATATGATAGAGGAAGTCTAGGAGTTAGAGCTCAATGTGTTGAATGTGAATCATTCAGAAAAGGAAATAAATGTCTTGATTTTAAATTTTTTGACATAGGTTGGTGATGATTTTCTTAAAGCCAAATGTGCAGCAACACTTACGAGCATATAACAAGTCTTACCTGGGGGACCAGGAGGACCTTGTTCTCCGGGGTATCCAAACCCTTGGATCCCTTTTGCCCCATTTCTTCCTGGTAGACCTGCAGAGTGTCAAAGACGGGAGTAAGCTTACTTTTCCTATAAAATCACTTCCTCCTAGATTGTTTCTTTCAAAGCTGTTCATACACACATTGAAAGAAAAATAAATCTTTTAAAAATAGCTTGCCATTTATTATTTCTCATGGAAAATGGAATTTTTGAAGCAAAAATTTCTAAAATTATCAGTGATCTAGAAAGATGTAACAAGGATTACATATTAAAAAGGAAAATGGTTTGGGATTATTAGCCCTTTCCCTTAATCATAGTTGTTTATTTATTACTGATTGAACATCTAAATTGTTCATATAATAGTAAATGAAAAGGGAAGTATTATCAAATGACATTTCATATAAACATTCAAAGACAGAGAAGTAAGTTGTGGACCATTAGGAAGTTTGGTTGCAAAACATAATTTTTCCTGTAAGAGAAAAAAACCTTTTCAATAAGGTAACAGAAGTTACTGAGGTCAAAATAAAGGAAATAGTGCTGTGACTTTCTATTTAAAGACCTTCTTATTAAAGACTCAGGCAAAATCTCTAAGTGCATTGTCAACGTTTTCTAATTTGTACTTCACAAGCTTTAAACTTTAACCTTTCTCTACTTCAGAATATTGCTTTAAGAAAACAGAAAATTTGCTTTTTAACTAGTTGACAAATTATCTAGAGACTGAGGTATACAAGAGCTTTTTGGCATCATAAAAACAAAGATGAACCCTTGCCTATTAAATCAGTTTAGAGGGTGAATACAAACCATACCCTTTTTTATTGTTCATTTGCTTATGCACATAAAGTTAAGTACCTTTTAATCCTCTGGCACCTGGACGTCCAGGAGCACCCACTAACCCAGGAACACCATCTCTTCCTGGCAAACCAGGAAATCCTCGAGGACCTTCCGGGCCTATGGGACCAGGTGGCCCAGGAATGCCAGGGGAACCATGTTGGGACTGGCAATGATCACAACTTTGAATTCTTCCACTCTGAAGTAAGACTGGTAGCTGAGCTTAAAAACAAAGAAGTCCCACCCCTTATGTTTAAATGGCAAATGAGCATTAGTAACATCTCTACTCATTTTTTACAATTTACAGATGCCAATCTGTTGACCAATAATTTCACTTCTAGGAATTTAACTCTGGAAATACTCATTGGTCTGTGTCATCATTTTATTATAGCAATTGCTTAAAATGGGAGGGAAAAGTGAAAGCAAACCTCAAAAAAGAAACTGGCAAATTGTAGACATCCATATTTATGAATTAAATTTTCAGAATTATGTCAGAAAAGAAAAGAAAATTTAATTCATGGTGAAATCATGATAAATTTCTTTATTAAAAAGATTACAAAAGAGTACATATAATTTTCATCTTCATAAACATACTCATCTAGAAAAAAACAGGGGTTTATAAATGTCCTTTATTTTCTTATCTTACTTATATCTTTTATAATTTCTACCAAGAATCTCTATTACTTTAGTAACTTTAAAGTTATTAAAATCTGTTTGAGGGGCATCTGGGTGGCTCAGTCGTTAAGCGTCTGCCTTCGGCTCAGGTCATGATCCCAGGGTCCTGGGATCGAGCCCCACGTCGGGCTCCCTGCTCAGCGGGAAGCCTGCTTCTTCTCCCACTCCCCCTGCTTGTGTTCCCTCTCTTGTCCCTCTCTCTGTCAAATAAATAAAAATCTTTAAAAGAAAAAGAAATAAAATCTGTTTGAGACTTACCTCTTAATACATCAGTGCAAACTTGTCGAATAAACTGTTCTGAAAATTCTCTCCCCTGCATCAAATTATTTGGTGTTATAACATGTACGTACCAAGTAAAAAGCAATGAAAACACAAGAACTATGGAAGAAGCAGAATACGTACAGGTTTCCCATCCAATCCTGGAGGTCCCTGAGGACCCGCTTCCCCACGCTGCCCCTGGGGACCCACAGGCCCCATCAGGCCATCCACCCCAGACTCTCCTTTTGGTCCAGTGGCACCTCTGACACCAGGCTCTCCCTTTTCACCTCTCTGAAATCAGAAGAAATCTTTAAAAGCTCTATTTAAATATTTCAGAAGGTATAATTGCATCACAGAATTCCTTAAGGATATGCATATGACTATATACATATGTATATATGATGTACATTATATAGGGAACAGCTGTGAAATGCTGTTATTAATCAGAAACTTCATATATTTATCCAACCACCCAACCACCCAACTCCACAAATATCCTCTCTTCATTGAGCGTATTGTGTAGGCAATATGTTTAGTGCCAGAGAAACAGCAAACACGACACAGTCCTGTTCCCAAAGAGTTTAAATTCTAGAGAGACAAGTACAGAAACACCATGTTCTTTGTTGAATATATATGCAGAAAAAAACTTAGCTCCTAATCTAGAAGAACCATTAATGTTCACAAATATGTAACATTTCATAACCAATTCAATGAATCCACATATTATGAAAATCACTAAGAACTGAAGAACATGAAAAGCATTTTCTGTTTGTGATGTCAATAGCTAGATTTATACAGCATTGAAAATTGAAGCAATAAGGACTGAAAAGAGAGCATAAGACATGAAGAAACATACCTCTCCTTTTGCACCATGATGGCCTTGAATTCCCTTTGGAAATAGGGAAAAAAAACTGTAATAATTGTGCAAGGTACAGTACTAGAAATGTGGCATGCACCTTTTGCCACATGTTTAATCAAACTTTAGTTTTTAATTTGAAAAGTACTGATAGAATCAGTGAAAGAATTACACATGATACCTGTTTTGTCTTTTTAAAGGAGACTAATGACTAGGCAATATGCTAACTGGATAATAGAAAAATGTGAATTTATGTAACTATTTCATTCTTAGATATGAATATTTTTATATACTGCAGGTCAAATATGTAGGTTAGAATGGGATTCTAGCTGAATTCTATTTAAATTCTATTCTGATTTTTAAATACATTACTATTTTAATGGAAATTAAACTCAAATCAAGTAAGATATATTTAGTCTTTTATTTGGTGATTAAATGTTCTATTTTCCCAAGTTTATGCTCTTAAAATTAAATTTCAATTGAGTACTATTTGTAAAAGATGAGTTAAAGCAAAGATGCCATTCAAAGTGATTAATAGGGAAGAAAATACCCATCTGTCCTATGCCTAAACCATGCACAGCTGGTAATTCAGAGATTAGAAAGGCAGTGTGAGGTATAAACGGTATTCTTCCCAAGTGATACACACACTGGGGAGGCCACACAGGAAACTCACTCACCATTACAATCATTGAATGCATCTGGATGGCTCTATTAAATTATTTCCCACTCATCTCTCATGTATTCATTACAATGACACATTACAGGTGATAAGAACTTTCAAGAAAGGCATTAGAATTTCCCATTTTTGAAATTCCTTGCACACTCAGGCTCTAAACTCACCCAGTACCAGTTCAGGAACAAGGGTAGAGCTTGCACATATACAGGCAGGATTTCATGATTCAACTTTACAATTAGAAAGGGTGGTCCGCAATTCAGTACAAAATTTAGCATATAACATTTCACACTATGAATTTTGCGTTTGAATATTTATTTGGCTTCATCTCTAAGTTCCGTGAACCAGGATACCCAGATTAGACACAAGGGAAGACAAATTAGGGAAAAATCCATGTATGGCGCAGAGAAAGGCAGATTCTCAAATCAAAATGAGAGCCTAAAAATACCAAGTTTTCATGTAAATATGACAAGTAAAACACTGTAAGACTATTCTTGAAGTACTGAGGTTTCTGAAGAAACACAGGGGTGTTCCCTACCAGACATAACCCTACAACTGGAGCTTGGGTAAGAGGAGAGTTCAGTTCACGGGACTAGAACCGAATTAGAGCTGAAACTAAAAACAGCTGTCGTCTGAGAATCCACCAGGATGATTTCATGAGTGAAACATAACACGAAAGCCAAGAAATCACACACTTGCAGCACTTGGTAAGATGACAGGTAACTAGTACTGTTTATTTAAAGAGCTTGGGACAACTATTCCGCTGCTGAAAAGCAAGAATTGCTCTGACCCCCAGGTACTCCCTGAGGGCTCTGAGTTCCTGGTGGTGAGAAAAGCAGCGTCCAACAAATCTAGGGCAGAAGCTTTCTAGGGAACTCAAACCCTGCCCGGGGAACAGACCGCTCTTTCCCTTGAGAAGTGAGGGGAAAAAGAAAACACGTGAAGGGAACTGTGGAGAGTGTCATCTGGAAGCCAGTGACCTAGTGAAGTTGGGAGCTCAGACTCCACCGGAAATAGCCTTCTTTTCAGACAGTTATTGTAAGAATTTGGGGGGAAAGGCCTGAGTTGCAGAGGTTGAATGAAGAGGTGAAGGTCCTCCTATGAGAACAGCTGTTTAAACATATTGTGTGATTAACCCAGGGAAACCAAGGGGCAAGTCTGTATTGCCTGTGAGGAGAAGGGGGACAGAGCTGGTTGTGTCATCAAGAGGATCAGAGTCAAGTGGAGGAGCACGAAAATTAAAAGACACATTCTACTGAACGTAGTTGTATGCAGGCAAACTCGGGCCATTTCTCCTCTTACTTTTGCCCTTGGTGTTAGCTTCTAAATTCTCAACTCTCCTTAATACCAGCACTAACCTTCCATCCTCTATTATAGATAACCTTGTGACCACATGGTCTCAGACCTCGCCTCCATGGTCTCTCACTTCTCCAGCTGAGGGACACAGAGACCTCTGTCCTCAAAGACACCACTCACAGTTTTATCCCCCTCTCTCCAGAACCAGTGTAATTACTGAATCTCTCTTGAATGTCACATTCGAAAGAGGTCTACCCCACCAGGGGACCCATGTGTGCACTTTGCCCTTCCAAGTGTGGACCAAGTTGGATCTGAGCTTAACTATCAGCAATGCAGCAGCACACAAGCTACATCAAGTACAAATTACTTGTAGGCCTCTTTTGGTCCAGTTTAGCTCTGACTGAACTTGCAGGCCATATGGCAATCTCACTACAAACACTACTTAATGAGGAGAGTTTAGACAGGGAAGAAGCAAAACAATTTTACTATGAATCTATTCCATAACACAGTCCCTCAAGATAGTATTTAATTAATCTCCAGTGTAGTAAATTCTATCTCTGAACACGTAAGAGGGAAACAAGTACATTTCTCCCCTCCTAATAGGCTTCAACTACTCATATTTCAAGAAAAAAATCAAGACTGAACAGTAGATATGGAGATACTGCCATTGCATGGCTGCCTTTGGTCAATAACTATTCCAAGATAGTTAGCCATTCACTTGACCAGAAAAAAGCATGGAAAAGCAAGTATAACAGTCACCAATCAGTACAGAAAAATGAAAATATAAGGCAAACAATTAAAGCCAACCATTATCACCACCACCACCTGACATTCTCTTCCTCACATGCTTAGAATATGTACTACATCTGCCCTTCTTCCCACTCATTTCCATTTGCAAGTAACCGGCTCCCAACACCATCCAGTTATGTGATTCATTATTTCATTGACCATCAGAGAAAACAAAAATACCTGTTGCCCTGGGATCCCTTGTCTTCCATTTTCTCCCTTTTGGCCCTTTAAAGTTTAATAAAAATTATTGATTAGCTTGCACACATATAATGCAATCACATCTAAGACACAAACTATGTATTAACCTGTGGTCAAGAAGAAATGTCACCAAAGCAGTGATGCAAATATATAAAATGATGTAAGAGAGAAAGAAGTCTCTCAGAGGAAAAAAAAAAAAATCAACCCTAATATTAACAACATGAAAATAATTTAAAAATCCAATGGCTGTGGACATTTTGTTAATTTCAATGACATAACTATGTTCAGTGCTGACTATACATGTGCAAAGACAAGAAGACATCTTTAAAGGAATTTTTAAAAATTAAAAATACACTACAAAGTGGAATATTACTCATATATTTTGAAAAATGGAATCTTGCCATCTGTGACAACATGGATGGAACATGAGGGCATTATGCAAAGTGAAATAAATCAGAGAAAGACAAATATTGTATGATTTCACCTATATGTGAAATCTAACAAAATAAAGCAAACAAACCAAACCAAACCAAAAAACCTAAGCTCATAGATAGAACAGAATAATGTTTGCCAGAAAGGAGGGGGAGGTGGGTGAAATAGGTGAAGGGGGTCAAAAGACATAAACTTCCTGTTATAAAATAAAGAAGTCCTGGGGATGGGTGTATAGCATGGTTACTACAGTTAATAACACCATATTGTATATCTGAAAGTTGCTGAGAGTGATTCTTAAAAGTTCTCATCAAAAGAAAAAATTTGTAACTATGTATGGTGATAGATGGTAACTAGACTTATTGTGGTGACCACTTCACAGTGTATACAAATTTTGAATAATTATGTTGTACACCTGCAATATAGTTGACTCTTGAACAATGCAGAGGTTGAGGGCACCAACCTCCCTCAAAGTCAAAAATCTGTGTATAACTTTTGACTCCCCCCAGATTTAACTACTAATAGACCACGGTTTGCCAGAAGCCTTATGAATAATATAAACTATCAATTAATGCATCTTTTGTATGTTATATGTAATATATTCTGTTCCTACAATTAAGTTAAAGTAAATGTTAAGAAAATCATAATGAAGAGAAATACATTTATGATACTGTACTATATTTATTGAAAAAAAAACTGCATATAAGTGGAACTGGGGTGTTCAAACCGACACTGTTCAAGAGTCAACCATATACTATTATATGGCAATTATACTTCAGTATGAAGAGTACCATAGAAAACATTTTGCATGAAGATCTTTAAATCAAGACAAAAAGAGAGGAAAATTAATAAAGATATAAACACATTTGTCCCTTTAATAAATACTTTTGGATAGCCATCATGTATAATCCATGGTCCTAGCCCCTAAAGCACTACTTCATCCCTATGTTGGACAAGATAATTAGCAATTTCTAGGAAAACAAATACCTAGGTAATATAATCAATGAATGATCTAGTGACTTAAATTTTAAATCACTCTTGCATCGTGATTTATTCATTTATTTACTTAAGTGAATTCCTAATATTTATTGAGTGACACCTATTTGCTGGCCCAGAGGGACACTGAAACAAAGGTATTGTTTACCTTCATGTTGCTTACTGTGTGGTGGGAAAGATAAGCCATTAAATCAAGAATGATGAAAATGCATACTTAAATATCTGGGCTGGATACTACCGGAACAGGAAGGGGTATCTGACAGAAAGGGCATCTTATAGGGTAGGGAAAAAGACTCAACCTTAAATGACCAAAAAGAGTCAAACAAGGAAGCACTCTCTGGGACAGACTTTATCTTGAAATGTGTGGGGCACCACTGAAGGATTCCTGAGCAGATGTGTAGCTTAGTTATTGCATGCTGGTAGGAGCATGGGAGGAAGGAGGGAGACTGCACTCAAGGGCCCAGCGAGGAGGATACTGCAGTAATCTGAGACCCGTGACAAGAAATGATTAGGACAGTGTGGACAGGAAGAAGGGGCCAAGTTCCAGAGAGACTTAGATGGGAAACTGCAGGTGGAGAGAGAAGAGAATGAATTTTAAGATAACTTTCAAGACTTTTTTCCCTCAGGCCATTACATAGTGCTACAATTACCATGACAAAGAACAGAGTAGGAGATGGTTTATGGGGAAAGGTGACAAGTTCTGTTTTGGACACGTTGATGTGCACATGAGACATCCAAACTCAGTACCAAGAAGGAAATTGGAATATGTAGGTTTAGAGCCTCACAGACATTTCCTTAAAATTTGCCTCACTCTTCATTTCAAAATTAACTGAAAGACATCATGATAAGACCTGAATATCTTCAGTAAAAGAAACTGAATCAACAGTTGAAAAACAATTGTTGAGACTCTAACCTTAGTAGAGTCTAACTCTACTACTACTTCAATTTGTAATTTCCTTTTATGCCTCCAGAAATTCCACAGTTCTTTGCCTTTGTTGCTAAGACACCCAAATGAAATGTGCTTCTAAATCATTAGATGTCCTCAGGCTGATTTAATTTTTTGGTATAATTCTCCTCCCATCTGTTAGTTTGAACATGTTTTATATTTGGTGTTAATGGTTTCTTATCGAATTGATTTGTGCCATAAGCCATTTCAAAGCATTTCTGGAAACATACATACTTTCCATAAATATATAAAGATATTAGAAGTAACGTAATAAAACCTATATCTGTTTTGTTGAACCATTTGGTTCCCAAGTTTTCTACAACACTGAAGTGAAGAAGAATCTTAAAATGAGATTTGGTGTTGACTAAAACGTTTAGAAGACAAGAAGAAAGCTGGGACTTAACAATTAGATACTGATGGCAAAACAGGAAGGAGCTGGAAAAGCCACGCAAGAACTAAAAAGAGCAAAGCCCTGATTTTATTGTCAAACAAAAATAAAAAAGCCAGCAACATACCTGAATGCCTCTTTCACCTTGACTTCCTTTGTCCCCCTGCAAAAAAGGCAGTTTAATGTCTAGCATAACCTAGGATCTTCTGTATCCTTTCAAATAAACATTTTTTCCACAGGAAAAAAATATTTGGTCTCATACAAATTCCACAAGTGCTTTATAAGCAGAAGCTGATTCCAAAACAGTATTTGGGAAGAGAGTAAAATTGTATTATGTCAAAATGATGTTCTAAATGAACACTGTCTTGTGTTCTTACATTTGAAAGGAAAATTGACTACAATTTCTATTTTACCAGGAATAAGGCAATTTTCTGTATTGACCACCATCTGAGGTTAAACAAACATGAGAAAACTCATTTTGACAACTGTTGTTTTATTAAATCAAACTGAAAATCTTCCATTGAGCCAACTGTAACCACACATTTATAGGACGCAGTGAAGTAGAACATTACGTTGAAATGGTATTTTAGAAAACATATGCTTCAAAAATGAATTTGGGAGGAAATCCATATTCCAGAATAAAAATAAAAATCCTAGGATTTTTTCAGCTAGAGGAGATATTCGAGATCAACTAATTCAATGTGAATATGAATATGAATTAATATAATGAATCTGCAAATCAAGAACGATAAGCACTTGCCCTAAGATGAGCTTGGACACTGTTTCCAAATTTCTTTTCTACCTTACCATGCTCTCTAAACAAAGAGCGAGTTTTGTGTTTACAACAAACACAATATAGGTGATCTTTGAAAGGACAAGTTTTGAACACTAAATTTCTCTAAATCCAAACATATATTCACAGGTTTACTTAATATGCACTAAGTTTCTAACACTTCATTGCTGCTATGAGTGTCATCCCTGTCTCTCCTGTGTTACCAGCTGTTTCGTGGAAGAAAAGGTCAAGGATCATACTGGTCATAATAACCTAGGGGCCAAGTATATAATACATGAGAAACAGAAAATTGAAATGGTAGAGAAACTAAAACAGCAAAGGATATATAGATGAGGATGTAAGTTAGTATCCTTTCCAGAATAAAAGCCAGGATATTTACTTTTAGCCTGAAATGTATGTATTTGCAGTGGCATTGACTTCTTTGACAAATGGGCAGTCAGTTGTGTCTTAAAACCCCCAAATAATATTTATATAGATACAGCTCCAGGCTTCCTTTACTTGAGGGGAGAGAGAGAGAGAATGAACCTAAAGTGTTGCTCTCGTCGCTCACCAAATCATTCTACATCAGTATAGATGATTTGTATTTGAAACTCCTCAAATTCATTTTAAGTGAAATTCTATGTGATACACTCTTTCATAAATAGGAACTTCATGGTCAAACATTCTGGGTGTAATTTTTATCTTTTTACATGTTTGCCCCAGTTTTGGTAACAGTAATATTCACATTTCGGTAAGAGCGCCTGACATGGAATACTTTGCCTATAAAATTCTGATTCATGTGGACTGACGGCAAAGCAATCTGAATTCATAGGATATTCCTTAAGGATATGTTTCCATTTTCTGAGCTGCATGCCTCATCCAAGGCCGCCATCTAGGAGACCATACCCACGTAGGGACATGAAAGACACCACAGCTATGGACATGGTGTGGATCAGATCATACGTATACAAATATAAAAGTCAGCCTATCGTTAAAAGTATAATCAGTTGCACTATGATACTTTCACAAAAGGAAGACTTACATGCTAAAAGGCTGATTAAAAGTTAATTATATCTCCTAAATAATGCATACCTTTTTCCCTTGAATTCCAGGCAAACCCAGGTACCCTGGTTCTCCTGCGGGACCTACTGCTCCTTGTTCTCCCTAGGTAACATAGAAATTACATAAAGATTGCAGACCTACCGCTTATGAAAAACACCAGTTTTTATCCCTACATGCATCTCCAATTTAGAATCCATGGTTACAAAATTAGTTGACATTTAGAGTTACTACTGCAGACATAGTAAAGAATGAAAAGATAACCGGAGTCCTGATAAAACTTCTTACCCTTTTTCCTATCTTTGCTAGTTAAACCATTCTGATAGCAATGTTTTAAAATTTCATAAATATTTGCCATTTTTATTTTATTTTATAGCTTCAACAAGAAAGTAAATAATAAAGTCGTGATAATAAACACAGGTATCTTTTCTTTTATTAACTTTCTCTTCTTCCTTGAAACTGCTTATTCGCATATTGCTACTTTCAAGAACCTATTTTATTGTGATCTCTTCGGCAGCACACATACTAAAGAACCTGTTTTATTGTTACAAAACTGGTGACTAAACAGAACTAAAATTACTGAAAATCTCATTACTCATTGTTTTCACTTTGTTATAGATTTTCTACCTCTCACAAGCACACAATAAACAATTTAGTTACTAAGATTCACTCAGTATGCATGCATCATTTTAGAAGGTCTTTTACCACAAAATATATTAATACTGCAATGTTCTTCATCTGCCGTTAGGTTTTTAAAATGTAATTTTAAATACAGAATAGTACTTAACTGTATTGATTTACCATATTTGTTTTAATAAAATGCCAATTATTAAACATTAGTTTTCACAATTTTTACTTTTATAAACAATATTGGGGTGAACATCTTTGTAGCTAAATAGTAAACACACTTATGTTTTTTTCTTTATACATAAGGAATACTGTTTTTTAGAAGTAAATTTTTGAGCTATCTCCAGTACAGGTAATATTCCACAACTTAATTCCTCTGCTCTCCATCATCCCATGGATAATCCCAAGGGATTATTTCCTTTATGAAATAAAGATTGCTTAAAAGTCTTACATAAGGAAATTTTCTGAAAGTTATAGTGATGATGTGTCAATGACATTTAGGTCATACCTGTAAGATATAGGATGGAATCCTGAACTTGCTTCATGGTTTTTTGGTTTGAGTTCTACCATTAATCCCAAACTCTATCACATTAACTAAAGCCTACTCTCTTTTGTGGAAAGAGCTTTGTCCTCTTTACTTACTATGCTCATTCCTGAACTGTTGAATATTACTGTAGATTGCTAAAGGCTTGGAGAGATTTGAAAATCCTATTGAAATAAACATCAACCATTTGGTTCCTCCAACCATTTGGTTTGGAGGAAACTGGTACAAAGGGCTGTGAGACCCCACACTAAATCCCATCAATCAGCATACAAAGAACAGCACCACTTGTGAGAGCCACACACACTTTCCTTCAGTTATAGAAGACAGTGATATTCTCTGGACCAAAGAGGAGGTTCATTTTAGCATATGGCTTTTAGCATTTCTAGAAAAATCAAGCCAAAGGGTATTTTATGTCTGTTAACCCAAACTATGATAAAGTGTCCAAAAAACAAATGAAACCTCGCATTGGCCATTTTCTTTCATGTTGTAATATAGATAATCCTTCACTTCATATAACTTTTCTTAAGGGATACATCAAATAATGAAGGGGACTTATAATTCTTTGAATATATTTCCAAATGCCTCAAATGATAATTACCTTTAGTCCAGAAGCCCCAGGCATCCCTTGAAGTCCAGGTTCACCTTTATTTCCCTGTCAATGCATCAAACCATTTGAATTTTAAAAAATATTTTCCAAATATATCTGACATAAACACTTAAGAGAATACATTTAAAATAATTCTTACATTTTCAACTCTCCAACTGTTTGAAACATAGACTCTGTATGTTAAGCCTACTTATTAAGAAAAACTCTTTTAGGCAAGGAATGGGTCCCCATATTTATAAAGCTTTCTAAAAGCATGTTTTAAAGCTAGCAGCTACAAGTAAGGGACAAGCTATGAAACCTCAGGAACCAGTGCTAATTAGCTGGGTCTCCATACTCCACAGACCAAAGCCATGTATTTTAACAATGTCCTATACACTGAGAATCTTCATCTTTGCCCTGTTTCATTTTCTCAGCATGACTCACCTTCAGCATGCAACTGACAGAAAGAAAATTAGCTTCAAAGGTACAGTGGCTTTTTTTTTTTTTTGAAAAAATATGAATCAGAAAATGTTTACTTAGTGCTCTTTTTCAGGATTCGAGTGCAGTCCTTTCTAATAGAAGCTGGGAGGGCAAGACCAACTTGACAGGGCAAAGAATATAAAAGTATAAAAGGGGTTGGGTATATATAGAGAGAACACATCTGCTGGCTAATAAGGGGAGACTGTCAAAGATAGTGTTCATTTTCAAATATATTTTGATACCCAAAATCTGGCAAAAGCAAGAGCCAAACTGGGTGTACTAATAAGTAAAGGTAATCGACTTCATTTTCAGCTTTTGAAAAGTTTTCTAGGTTGCTCATGTTGAAACATATGAACACAATATTTGGACTTAAAGCATTCAGCACGTAACAGCATTATTAAGCCATTGAACAATGGTTCCATAAAATTTCTGCTTTTACAAGTGATTAAGCAGAAATTCACAGAGGTGACAAGACTTGCTGCAAGTTACAGGGCTTGATTATGTTAACATATCTTAATGTCATTTAGATAACAATTTTTAAAACTAGAATATAGTGTGGTTTAATGGTTTTCTAAAAAAAAAAGGTATTATAAGCAAAGTTAGATGTTTTCTAAAGATCCACCATAGAGTTTCAGCCTCACCCTTGCCCTATTTAATACAACTTTTTTGTCCCACCCTAAAATTCATACCAATTGATATTGAAGGCAGAGTTCACAAACTTATTAGTTGACAAAACAGGCAGAGATAAACTAACATGGAGGTAAGTAAACTATGGCCCATGGGCTAAATCCAGCCCAATGCATGGTTTTGTAAATCAAGTTTTGCCAGAACACAGGCACATCCCACACAGTTAGTCCATGGCTGCTTTTGCAATATAATAGCAGAGTTGAGTAGTTGCAACAGAAGCTATATGGCTCTCAGACTAAAATATTTACTATCTGGCCTTTTGCAGAACACCTGAGCTAATATACTAAGCGAAAAAGAGTTGAAGTGTCTCACTGAAAAGATTACATTCAAGAGGTATAATTTTAACACTTTGAATCTATTTTTAACAAAAGAATTGTACAAGATGAGAGAAAACAAACTTTACAGTAATTCATGTAAAAATAAGCAGACTGATCCTGGAAACAGCTATATCAGCTTTCCCAGCCATATCAGCAGAATCTACTCAAGTGGTGGATGCCATACAGTATTGTTCTAAAACCTTTTATGAAAATTCCAGATTTAATGACCTCCAGCTCAGTGTGAGCTAACAATGTGAAGTGGCTGATAAAAACAAGCTGATGAAATCTTAGGCTGAATTCATAAGAATTAGAGCATCCAGAAAACCATGGGGAGTCCGCTGTACCCCAGTTACAACTACTATGTATCTTCTTACTCTGTATCTTCTTAGAAAATGACTTTGAGATATTATGCAGGATCTCTACTCGGTAAGGGCTTTATACCAATTCTGTGCATACTTACTACTGCTAGGACACACAATACTCCAAGGATTCACAAGGATCCACCACTGGTGAAAAGGCAGCTACTTTTCCCTCATCACTGGGCTCCCATGATGTTTTATCCTATTTCTTTCTCTAAGTAGTTTTGAAATTAAAAGTAGAATAGATTAGGTCATCTACTCATCTACTCATTTTGTATCCCAGCGTCTATTCCCATGGGACAACGTCTAGTTAAAGGTTTAATTCTTCCAAAAGAGCAATTCCATCATTTCCTTTTGTAAGGTTGTCCTACATTCTACCATTAAATAGTTGAGAATAGTTTGAGTCTAGCCAGAACATACTTGATTTGAGCCTCTAATAAACTAAGAAAAAAAAATAGCTGTCTTAGCACAGGATTCCATATACCTAGAAAATGGTCCAACCATGGTATTCAGAGTTTCCGTTCTATCTTGAGAATAACCTAACCTGACATCCTAAACATATTTGTCAGGCTTGCCTGACACTTTTTAAAAATGAAAGTAAAGATAATATACTATCTTACTCACAGTGCTGAAGGAGAGAATGCCTAACAGAACTCAGGACAAGGTATTTTACAATAAAAATTCCATATACACTCTACCAAATAAAAAGATCAAGATGATGACTTAGGAACTGGTAAAAAGTTATCCTCAATCCTAACTACTAACCCTCTCCATTTGGTGGGGTTTGGCACCAAACTCCATACAACTCTACACGGTCCTCAGTGCCCCTGGGATGATGAGAGAGGAGGAGGGGGTCAAGTAGTGAGAGATTCGGACACTTTCCAGCTTAAACCAGACCTGCTTTACATCAGCCTGTTTTTATATGCTTAGTTTTTGTTCTAAGATTTCATTCTTACAAATGACCGTTCATAGAACTAAAACATTTAAAATAAAATCAGTATAGTTAAAAGTTTTTCTGAGTACATAAATGGTCATTTTCCATAAAGTTTTCTATCTTATTTAGTTTCATTTTGTTTACCTTAGATCCTGGTGTTCCAGGCTGACCGGGTGAGCCATCATGTCCCATCAAACCCTACATTTTTAAGTGGAAGTTTCAAGAGTAACTTAGAAAACAGTATTAGAAAAATATTAAATCCATTTCCAAGGTACCCATTCTCATAATAATCTGCTACAAAAATAATACAATATGGGGAAAAGCTTCCCACATACATCCAAATAAAGGATAATACAAAATCTACACAAGATAGCATGAAGGCCAGCAAAGCCTTCCTAACGTGGTTGCTCAAATAACCTACAAATAGCAAAAATTCCTGGAAAGCTAGTAAAAGAAAAATGTAAACAAAAGTTGATTTTTTTTTCCCTACATTCTCCCTTTCTTCCTTTTGTCAAGATGGCTAAGAATTAGGTTTCTTCATAGATGTCATCCTCGTCAACTTTACATTCAATTTCTGTTTTCTTAAACAATATTTTGAAAGAGTTACCATCTAATATATTCTCTGAATCTAACAATCTCTCTTCAAGTCACAAAATGGTCACATTTTTAACTAAGCATATAATTCAAAATATGACAATAATTACTCTAGCAACAAGGAACTAATTTAATTTAGATTCTACTTTAAATACCACTACATACATTAAAAACATTTGCTTTCTCTTAAACATAGCAAAGGAAACATGATGAGCAAAAAAATATGCAATTAATATCATCAGAAAACATAATCTCAATAGGATCATATTGAAAATACCATATCATCACTACTATGCTTTGCTATCAACATAGGATATTATTGCAACTGTAAAATGTAAAACATACTGGCTCATCACATTGTGTATAAAATAGTAGGTATGTTACATATACATATTCTCAAAGTTCAGTGAAGTTCTAGCCAATACCTTCAGTTTCTGGAAGCTAACTCAGATACTGGTAAATCACCAAGTTTATTCTTTTTTTTTTTTTTAAGATTTTAATTTATTTGACAGAGAGAGACACAGTGAGGGAGGGAACACAAGCAGGGGGAGTGGGAGAGGGAGAAGCAGGCCTCCCGCGGAGCTGGGAGCCTGATGCAGGGCTCAATCCCGGGATCCTGGGATCATGACCCGAGCCGAAGGCAGTCGCCTAACTGACTGAGCCACGCAGGCACCCCACCAAGTTTATGCTTTCAATGAACAAATGATGTGGTAGTGAAGAAGGAAGTAGAATATTCCATTTTAAAGGGAACAGTCTTCTTTTAAACCTCCCCAAAAGTCAAATTCGTATCTAATGCACAATATTTTTCTTATTTACTCTTATGTGCAAAATTCACCAGCTCTTTCACCAAGCAATAGATAAAATATCTGTTTTTAACTTAAAGTCATAAACTGTTAAACATGAAAGATATCCATTTAACTTAAAGAAAAAGCTATTATAGGTAACTTGAATCACAGGTTAAAATTAACATCACTTCTAGCAATTTTTATGCAATCTTGCACACATACAATAGGATTTTCATAATTTCCAATATCAAACTCATATGTCCCTTCCAGTCTCAAAACTTCCAAAATTATTTGTTCACTAATTAAGGATCTTCCTATACTACCTCTTCTGAATATATTCTCCCTCATTAGTGTAATAAATGTGTACTTTTTTTAAAAAAATGAAAAAAGAACATTTAAAGTTTTAGACTTTTTATGGTACTTATTTTTTTAGTAAATAGATAGAATATTTGTTTTCTGGTTTCTGGAAAAATGGACATAATCATTTTCATACAAATGGATCTATGGACCCCCAAAATCCCACTGTTGGATCCCCCCAGTTTTATAAACTCCAAAATAAGAACTCCTGGTACATAGAAAATGTATTTCAAATACCCGATAATAATGACATTAACATACAGGAATCCCTGGAGCTCCTTTCTTTCCTAGTGGTCCTGGAGGCCCAATGTCTCCCTAAAAATCAAATACAGATCAAATTTAAAATTCTGAATTATCAATCCATTTCCAGGAATTTCCCACCAAAGCATTATGAAATGAAAATTCAATACCCATCAGCCCAGTCTGCCTCCCCTTTCTCTACCGTAAAACAGAAGCAACATAGGATGGAAAAATCAGGAACATAACACCTTAAAGATTTGGGCCTAAGGTCTGTGAAATCACTAAGTCATATATTTTTATGAGAAAATCAGGAGCGATACTGTCATTGTTTCAAATGAAGACCTGGAAGTTCACACAGAGTTGGTGAGGTGAGACAACGGGGGGAGGAAAAATCATGTGAAAAATTTTCTTATTTATCACAGATGAAGAAACATGATAGTAAACATAAATTAAGGAAAATACAGGATATAGAATAGCATGTCTACTTCAATTTCTTGGACTGTGGCTAACTAGGTCCTACAAGGGAGTCTTTGAACCCTGAACAACAAGAACAAAAACCTGGAAAGAACATCCTCTGGGAGATAGTGCTGGTCTTATAAGAAGTTGGAGAGGTCTTCAAAGATCCCGCATTTTAATAAAATATACTCTGAGTGGACACTATGATTATGAGGATTTAGATCTATGCAGAAATCTTGCCAGAGATAGAGATGCAGGAGCCAACAAGGCTGGAAGTGTCTAATGCATGAGAAACTGAATGGTGGGCTAGCCATGGGGGGAGAGTGGGAATCTTTAATACCTGGGACGACCCAGGACTCTTACAGGGGCTGACATGATATCCACGGCTACCAGCAGGAGGCAGCTCTCCATGCCCCAATTAGGCGGACAGCACTCACACCAATTAACATGAAGCAATGAGCTCATTTTCATCAAGAAAGAAAGAAGCAGCAAGCCATAAGACTGAGAGTTAACAGAAATAACAAATTGCAGATACTGGAATTGTTAGAAACAGATTTTAGAATATAGGAGATCTTTACAAATTAAAGAATGGAATCATGAAAGATGATTAGGACCGTAAATGGAACAAGAGGCTGTCAAGAACAAAAAGTTCTTATTAAAAAGCTGAACTTTTAGAAATGAAAAGTATGATTGTTTTGCTTTAAATCTATTGATGGTTTAAACAGCAGAGTAGACACAGTAAAGGAAGAATATCTACAGTAGGAAATATATCCAAAAAATTTAACCCGAATGCTAGAATCAAGGATATGAAAATAAGAAGCTCTTCAGAAGCATGGAGGACAAAATGAGAAAGAATAAAATTCATCTAACTGTAATTCCAGAAGGAGGGAACAAAGATTGGAAGAGATGTAATTTGGAAATAACAGGTGATGTCTTCCAGAGTTAGTGGAAATAATTCCACAGAGCCAGGAAGAAAACTGAATTCTCCCCAGGATGAATAAAGAGAAATGCATATCTAGATACACTGTAATGAGTTTTAGAACATGAAAGACAAATACCTTAAAAGAATCCCAAAGGGACTGATCAGTTACAAAAGAACAATAATTAGAATGAGAGCAGATGTTTCATAGTTAATAAGGGAATCCTGGAGACAATAGAAGAAAATCCTCAGCATGTTTTGGTGAAATAATCACCAACCTTGAGTTGTATACCCTACAAAATGATCCCTCAAAACCAAGACTAAAGATATTTAAAATTGGATAAAATCTGAAAGGTTGTTACCAAGATATAGTTCAGGAAGTAGTAAAATTATCCCAAAAGGATGGTCAAAGAGCACAAGATAGAAAAGTAGCCAAGTAAAACAGAAAGCACATGTATAAACCCAAATTAATATTATCCGTATAAAACAAAAACTAATTATAAAGGCAAAATAATAGCTTCTGAAGTTCTATCATATTTGAACAATTAACTGTTGCCATGAAGGTGGTAAGAATGTATTCTATGTGAAGACATTACCACTTTGCCCTTCTAATAAATAGATCCAGCCCCAAATCTTTCAAGTTTCATTAATACTCACTTTCTGTCCCATTAATCCTTGGTTTCCAGGAAATCCTGGCATTCCCTAAAAAGTAATAAAGTAGAATTTCAATTTTAAAAAGTATAGACTGTATCACTAAAGACGAATAAATCCTGATTGGATTTTTAACTTGTAAATAATGCATAATTTCAAACCTATATCATCCACTTACAGTATAACACTGCTACTGATAATAATCCAATTTGGAATAGAGAAAATTTATGGGATTCAATATTATATGAACATCTACTGATAGTTAAAGTTCTAAATAAAGGCTTTCAAAAAGAAACACTTATGAGACTATTAACCTTGGTCTTCTTTCAGACCAACATAAGTGATAAAATAAGCAGCATACTTCATTTAAACATATTCCTATACTATTTAAAATGAATAATGCAAGAAAAACTGTCAAGTCATAGGCGTTCAGATTCAGTACAACAAAGACCCCCACCACCTCACAACCATAATTAAAAACTAGTATAAGACTAACTAATATCCTCCAAACTGAGCCATGAAACACCCAGGAACTTTAATTCCTTCTATAAAATACAACAATCTTTCTCCTCATGATTCCCTTATTCATAAAACTATGAAAAATATGCAGGTCACAGCTTGAGGACAGAAAGAAATATAGAGAACTCTTTCACATGGCTCAACCTAGATGTAGAAGTTCTCCAGCAAGATTCAGAGAATATTAATGTTCATTGTATCAATTTGAGAATAACATTAGCATATTCATTAATGGGCAAGAAGTTCTACTGACAGTCATTCAATGCATTTACCAAAATACTCTTTTACCAGCCAAAGCAAACAGTGATGGCACTAACCAATTTCCATTTTTTATTCATTTTTCTTGGTTCCTTTCTCGAGGGCACTTCAGTTAAAATAAGTAACATTGGAAATAAGTAACTAGACAGATGGCCAAAAAGGAATTTGAAAGACAAGGAAATTGGGACCCATCAGTATTTCTTTGAAAGCCCTCTGCATTATCAGGGCTCTCAAAGAAAGCAGTATTCCTCAGTAAATCAAGGCACGTGGTAGAGAAGCCACTGTCAATGAGATCAAGTTATCTTCTATTACAGGGAGAGTAGACCATTATTTTGATTTTCACATCCTGACTCTGTTAACAAAATATTGGTCAATGTGTTAGCCACGATTATAATGCAAGACACATGCATATAGTTCTAGTTTTAAAAATCTGAACTTGAATCATAAACTGGAATTCATGTTGATTTTATTTGGCTCCATTCATTTTGCCACAGCACTTACACCCTTTGCAAAGAACAAAAGTTGTATGTGAGCAAGGACTATCAACAAAGGGCTTGTAGTCTAGTTGAAAACACAAGCTTTTACAAACATACGAATTAGAAAATAATATAAAACCATATAAATTTTAAAGTAACATTATAAAACATGAGCATAAAAATAAGGAAAATTAAATAACTGCGTTTTTGTAGAAAGAACATAGAATGATATGAATTGTATCCTTCCAAGGCAGAAAATGCGTATTCTCAATGCAATCAATTAAGATCAATATTGTTCCAAATAAAGGCCTCCATTTCGATAGACCATAACTTGGCATGACACCATCTGTAATCAATTCCCATTCAAATATACATATACACACACTCACTATAGTTTAGATTAAGTCCTGAATTGAAATAAAACCTGTCTGTAACATCTTATCAGATACAAGACAGCCATATATTGTTCTATGTTGAAACTGGTGCAGCTGCAGCCATGCAGAGTCCTTTGGCCCCAAGATTCTCTAATGGGGGTCATACGATTACCCATGATACTATAAGACCTGAGAAGCTGAATTTCTTGCTGCACGCTGTCCTTAATGCTTAGAATTTCATCAGTATTAAGTCTCTGTGCCCTCACACAATCTATGATATTAGTACAAGTCAGTTACAATCAGTTACAGATACCCTGCCTCTACTTCTGTTTCTGAAGCCAATTCCAGTGCCAGAAAGGCCACGTCCTCACTGTGGGGGCAAATGGAGTTATGCTCAGGCACCCTGACCTCCACCTCCCAGGAGCCCTTGAGAGCCCCCCCAATTCACACCCTGGATCTGATTTGACACCCCATTATCTAAATAATTATAATACTGAGCTTGGTCTCTATTAGGACATAGCCCCAAATCTTATGTTATTTCAGCATATCAGATATTGAGAGTATTTGGGGGAGATTACAGATTTGAAAAAAAAAAAAAGATTCCTTTTCCTATTGTCTTAACAAGTTAGTAAAACATTAAAATGTAATTCAGAGATATGCAGTCATATATTCTATGCCTAATTATGCCGAGAACTATTGCTTATTTTATAAATATCAACCATAAATATATAAAACTATAGAATATTTAAAAAGAAGATGTAAAACTGATTTACAAAAGCAATTCTTGGCAAAACTAATATAATACCATGGGTATGCATGGAATAAAAGGCTGTTGAGAGAGAAGTTAGCCAGAACTGAAATCATTCAGAGCTATATTAGTTAGATTTTATTTTCCTGGGCTCCCATTTATTGAAACTCACTAAATTTTGCCAATTTTACACTAGCAGAAGTATTATTCAAAACCATTTGAAATTTACCAGTTTGTCGATCCAAAGTATTTAGTGACAATTACTTCATACAGCAAATGTTTTCCAAGCAAACTATTTTATATTTTACTTTCGGCCTGTGTGGTTTTGGATTCAGGCAACTGTGAGAATGTATAAATAAAGACAGAAACAAGCATTTTATTTGGTAAGAGGAAAGCGGTATATTTCCCCACTTCTGTGATTTCAGTCTGGGTTTGAGAAAGAGCAGAAAGTCAAGTGGAAAATCCTGCATAATGTTGTGGTGAGAAAAATGTTGACACAAAAAACGTTCTAGAATCTTCTCTGTAACCATTAAACCATTGATGTGTAACAAAAAGTCATTAAGAATAGAAATACATAATTTAGAATAAAGGGTTTGGCCCCTATTTCCTAAAGACCACTTTGTAATGAAGGAAATATGTCCATGATACATTACTTACAAAAGACAAAAATATCACTTGATACTTTCTCAGGTCCAATGAATTCAGTTACCTTACCCCTGAAATCAGAGCATCTTGGATCCAATCTGCTTGTAAGTAATACAATATTTTCAATGTACTAAAAACAAATCTAACCCGTTAATGGTATTTTTGTATCAAAATTTTCAACCTTTCTGCACAGAGGTAGAGATATTTAATATACAGTTATCAAAATATCAGAAGCATGTTTTTTATTGTATCAAGAAGTGATTTGTTTGTTCCTAAAGATTCATGAACTCTTATTAGCTTATTAGCTAATTAAATTAGCTACAAAATTACAACTACAAATTAGCTTATTAACTACAAAAATTACAACTATTATTACAATGATTATTAAGAAAAAACCCAGTGGAAGCAGTTACAGGTTTAGACCCTGAAGTCAGCCAGCCCATTATCCAGTGGCTGATGGACTCCAGAAGTATCCCCATTTTATACAGGGCAAAATAACAGAATCTACCTCATAAAGTTGGTACATTATATCAATTAACTCTCACAAGCTTAGCTCAGTGTTGGCACTCTAATGAAAAAATTTTCATGACTGTCTTTTCACAGCTCCTCCCTGACCTTTGAAAGTTGTGAAATAGATGAAGTCAATTCTCCCCCATGTCTCAAAATGTGTCCTCCTTCTTCCTTTTAAGGATGTTTTTTTTTTTTTCTGGTGGTGGGGAGGGTGGGGTCTTCCTACCTTGCCTTTCTCTACCCTTGTTTCCAAAATTTCCCATTGTACCCAAGAGGACTCCAGCAGTCTAAGGCTTCCCACTAGGGTGGTGCCAAGTTGGCAGTGCCCGTCATCCACTACCTTTGTCTTTTCGTGTTTGGCTAACTTTGACTACAATGACTTTTGCTTTTTAAACATTCACATGTATTTCATCACAATTCTTTCAGGAAAATGTACGAAAATTTCAAATATATTTTCAGTTGAACCGCACAATGTCTTTCAATCCTCTTTTAAAATTCCACAAAACTGACAGATCATTATGAATGATGTACAAAAGATTACTCTGTGGTAAGAGAATGCTGAAGCGAAGTCACTCACAACCATAGCTGCCAAACCTAACACAAACCAATATATAAGTACTTGTAATAAACCCATAATAAGGAAATCACCAGCTTTACTACTCCCTTTAATACTTTAACACAGTTTTACTACTCCCTCTGATCTTTAAGGGGAAAAAAAAAAAAGAATCTGAGTAACATTAGATGTATTTCTTGTTCCCTAGCCTACGGATCAGGACCCCACATGGGAATGGACCCAAAGTACCCAAAGGTAAGTAATTTCAATAGAAAATGCTTTGGTAAATATTCTGGGTTGCTTATGATTACACACAACAGAAAATGTCACCAGTTTGACATAATAAGTTACAGAAAGAGACCAGGGCTGGCATCAGAAGGAAAAGCTCTCTGGGAGCCCTTACAAAGTTGCTTCATGTTACTGGCATTTCTCTTCAGCATCTACAAGCATTTTTTAAAGGCCAAAAAGATATTCTAAACAATTTTTCTGTTGTCAAAGTATCATTTTTCAGGACAAAACAAAAGACAAATTTGCTTAGCAAATTAAAATAACATACCTGAAAACCCAGAAGAGGAGAGGGAGAACAGGACTCAGAGACCATGGACGCTCTCTGCACTCCCACCACATCGTGGGAAAGTCACAGACGCCCCCTGAACCCAGGACTCCAGAAAATACCCTGTCCCTTTACATTAGCAAGTAAGATCATACACATGAAATATATTAGGGAGTCAAAAGGAACATAGACATATAGACACATGTAATGCTGAAAACCAACTCCATTTGAAAGAAGTTCCAAAATGATATTGGAGCTGCTCTAAAATGAGTTCTGATCCTCTGAGAAGCTAAGAAATGCAGACCATACTTTTTGGTACATGGAACGTCACTGTATAATGTGAAACAAATTGTGATGAATTTCTCATAAAGGAGAAAAATGAAAATGAATTTTCCAAAGACGTTTACAGTCAACTCAGTTGCTGAGTAGCTTTTATATACCATTTTCTAGAGAAATATGAATTACTTTTTTAAAAAAGTTCATATATGATCGAAGTCACCAAACGAAAAGTTTTTAGAACACCAAATCAAAGGTGAAACTAGTTTGATGAAGAACACAAATGAATTTTTAACCTTAATAGTTATAATTCATATGGTAAAAACTAAATAACCAATTATTTGAAAATTATATCTAATTTGTTGTCTATGTGTCTTTTATCTAAAACCTGTTTTTAAAACATGTATATACTGTTACATATTTATTGTGCAACTCAGCCCACTGTGAATTGTGCTGTTTATATAATGTATATCCCCATTTTCCTATTGAAAAATGAGATGATACACTAATAAGCATTCACTAAAAGAAAAAACTTGAAGGAAAACTATGTAAGTTTTCTATTGACCCATGACAAATCACACATATTTAGTGACCTAAAACAACACAAATATATTCTCTTAGTGTTCTGTAGGTCAGAAGTAATGCATGGGTCTCACTAGGCTAAACTCAAGGAGTTGGCAAGGTTGCACTCCTTTCTGGAATCTCCAGGGAAGAAATCATTTCCTCCTCATTCAGGTTACTGGCAGAATTCAATTCCTTGCATTGGGGAAAAACAAAACAAAATAAAACAAAAACAAAACAAAAAAACCATAGCCTTAAAAAATAAGGTAGCTAATGATAGATAATTCCATTTTCATTTACCAATGTCACTAAAATTAATTGTTCTCAAGTAGGTAACTTTTATCTTCCTACTACCTTCATATTCCTCTATTTTGATCAACCTATATCATAGCCTTTATATCACTAGTTACCAAATTTTATATCAGATACATATAAGGCAGCCATTAAAAATGCAGTTCTCTGGGCTTCAGCCCCGAATTCTGATACATTAGGACAGAGATGGACCAGAAAACTGAATTTTAATAGCCATCTCTCTTGATTCTGGTTAAGGTACTCTGGATCAGAGATGGAGAAACACTGCTCTGTTTACTAGATAGTAAACAAACAAACTCTTGAACATTATTTGCATTTGGGGTGTTAAGCTAGAAAAGCCATCAAGAAGTTTTTAATGAGTATCTACCAATTAAATTTTCATATAATCCATTTTATGTCTCTTTGTTCAAAAACAACTATAGATCATTTTCCCACCATTTTTAATCCTTCATCAAAAGTCTTAACACTGTTTTTCATGATTAACTTCACTTTAATGGAATTTAAGAGTCTTCACCTACCACAGCCTTTTATATAAACCTTTGTACAATATGTTTATTGAGTAAATTTTCTCTTTCTCCTAACTGCAGAAAAACTATTCTATCTAAAACCACCTGGTAGAATATTGTACATTCTATGATTGCTCAGCAAATATTAGCACCTGACTCCACATCTCAAAAAGAATCTGCAACAATCCTAAAGCTCTCTCATGGTGGTTTCCCATTTTGTGTGATTAGTCATTCCATTCTTAAAATACATTATTTTAAGATCTTCATATTTCACCTAAATCTATCAATTAAGTGCACTTTTTATGTAGACATCATAAAACTCCTTTGCCCTTATTTAAATATTCATCAAATCACTCTTTATACTTCACTTACAAGAAAGAGACCTTCATTGAAAATGCTTGGTCCCTATGTTCTAATAAATTAAAAGAAAGTTATATGCCAATCTTATTTGATCATTTCCAGTGGATTAAATTCATTGTGAACCATTAGGGTCATACATGACTTCTAGAACATTCTCAATACTAGTCTACTCATGATTAATACACTCTTTTATTAAAACATACCTTGGGTTTTTTCCCCCTACAACTTTAAAGTGTATACCAAAAAGAGTTTCAAAGCCACAATCTTTTGAAGAACCAAAATAAAAACAACAAAGCAGTTATGACTTAACAAAGCATATCTGTTTCAAACAACAGAACACTTCAGTTCAATATTCAAAATTGCAAAAATCATTTTTATAAACCATCTGAAACTACTGGCAATCTATTATCTATTTATTAGGTAATTTACCTGATTATCAAAAATAAAAATGTGTATTGGTATAAACAAATATTTTCAAGGGCTCTTTCTCAGATACTCCCCATCTGTACTTTAACAACACCCTAACATACTGAAAACATAAATGATTTTCTGATGTTCTCAGAGGCATGAAACATTAGTGTTCAATGTAGCAACCACACTCAAGCATTCTGAAAACATTGCTTAAAAACATAAAAAAAGAGCTCATCAGAATGAAATAATCTAGTTACCAAAGTGTGCACTCCAGATCACATAAAAAATATCAGTTTCCACACTTGTGAAAATAGAACAAACTGAAAACATTCTCATTTTATCTGTCAAAACAGCATTATATGGATCATGAGCACAGTATTAAAATAAATATAACTTGTCTTGAATAACACTGTTAATTCTGTATTTTCATGCTTTGAAAAAAGGTGAATGTATTTGCACTAATTCAAAATGGTCATATGATACATTACAATAAAGATAAAAGGTATACAAAACAACCCCAGCCCCTGTATGACTAAAGAACATAATGTGAAACTCAAAGTCTTGAAATCTTTGAAATCTGACTAAATATCCTGTATAGATGGTGATGCAAGTTTCCTCTCACCCATTCTCTCCAAAACTGAGGTGGATGTAACCAATCCCCATGTCAGTGAAAACAGTGAGCCTATGTAAGCAATATGAGATTCTATTTACCCACAGGTTATGTTACGCATTCTGAGAACTAATCATACATCATTTCATAGGTTCAGTTACATTCATTGCTCTTGTCATTTCAGATTCAATAGTCTTTTTCAAATTATAAGGACATGAATAAATGAGAAAGACTGAAATAACTACATTTTAATGCTTATCAATAATTTTACAATGAACATTTTTAATTTTTTCTATTTTATAATGTTATGTGAATCACCATACATCATTAGTTTTTGATGTAGTGTTCCATGGTTCATTGTTTGCGTATAACACCCAGTGCTCCATGCAGAACGTGCCCTCTTTAGTACCCATCACCAGGCTAACCCATACCCCCACCTCCCTCCCCTCTAGAACCCTCAGTTTGTTTCTCAGGGTCCACAGTCTCTCATGGTTCGTCTCCCCCTCCAAATTCCTCCCCTTCATTTTTCCTTTCTTCTTTTTTTTTTTTTAACATACAATGTACTATTTGTTTCAGAGGTACAGCTCTGTGATTCAACAGTCTTACACAATTCACAGTGCTAAATGCTTTGAAACTAGAACACAATCACAAGAGGAAAGTCAGAAAGAACTCAAATACATGGAGGCTAAAGAGCATCCTACTAAAGAATGAATGGGTCAACCAGGAAATTAAAGAAGAATTAAAAAAATTCATGGAAACCAATGAAAACGAAAACACAACTCTTCAAAATCTTTGAGATGCAGCAAAGGCAGTCCTAAGAGGAAAGTACATAGCAATACAAGCCTTTCTCAAGAAACAAGAAAGGTCTCAAATACATAACCTAACCCTACACCTAAAGGAGCTAGAGAAAGAACAGCAAATAAAGTCTAAACCCAGCAGGAAAAGAGAAATAATAAAGATCAGAGCAGAAATCAATGAAATAGAAACCAAAAGAACAGTAGAACAGATCAACGAAATATGAAGCCGGTTCTTTGAAAGAATTAGTAAGACTGATAAACCCTTGGCCAGACTTATCAAAAAGAAAAGAGAAATGACCCAAACAAATAAAATCATGAATGAAAGAGGAGAGATCACAACCAACACCAAAGAAATGCAAACAATTTTAGAAACATATTATGAGCAACTCTATGCCAGCAAATTAGATAATCTGGAAGAAATAGATGCATTCCTAGAGATGTATCAACTATCCAACACTGAACCAGGAAGAAATAGAAAACCTGAACAGACCTATAACCACTAAGGAAATTGAAGCAGTCATCAAAAATCTCCCAACAAAAGCCCAGGGCCAGATGGCTTCCCAGGGGAATTCTACCAAACATTTAAAGAAGAATTAATATCTATTCTTCTGAAACTGTTCCAAAAAATAGAAATGGAAGGAAAACTTCCAAACTCGTTTTATGAGGCCACCATTACCTTGATCCCAAAACCAGACAAAGACCCCATCAAAAGGAGAATTACAGACCAATATCCTTGATGAACATGGATGCAAAAATTCTCACCAAAATACTAGCCAATAGGATCCAACAGTACATTAAAAGGATTATTCACCACGACCAAGTCGAATTTATCCCTGCACTGCAAGGTTGGTTCAACATCTGCAAATCAATCAACGTGATACAATACATTAACAAAAGAAAGAACAAGAACCATATGATCCTCTCAATAGATGCAGAAAAAGCATGTGACAAAGTACAGCATCCTTTCTTGATCAAAACTCTTCACAGTATAGGGATGGAGGGTACATACCTCAATATCATAAAAGCCATCTATGAATAACCCACAGCGAACATCATTCTCAATGGGGAAAAACTGAGAGCTTTCCCCCTAAGGCCAGGAAGGCAGTAGGGATGTCCACTCTCACCACTGCTATTCAACATAGTATTAGAAGTCCTAGCCTCAGCAATCAGACAACAAAAAGAAATCAAAGGCATCCAAATTGGCAAAAAAGTCAAACTCTCACTCTTTGCAGATGATATGATACTGTATGTGGAAAACCCAAAAGACTCCACCCCAGAACTGATAGAACTCATACAGGAATTCAGTAAAGTGGCAGGATATAAAATCAATGCACAGAAATCAGTGGCATTCCTATACACAAACAACAAGACAGGAGAGAGAAATTAAGGAGTCGATCCCATTTACAATTGCCTCCAAAACCATAAAATACCTAGGAATAAATCTAACCAAAGAGGCAAAGAATCTGTACTCAGAAAACTATAAAATACTCATGAAAGAATTTGAGGAAGACACAAAGAAATGGAAAAACGTTCCATGTTCATGGATTGGAAGAACAAATATTGTGAAGATGTCAATGCTACCTAGAGCAATCTACACATTCAATGCAATCCCTATCAAAATGCAATCTACTTTTTTTCAAAGAAATGGAGCAAATAATCCTAAAATTTGTATGGAACCAGCAAAGACCCCAAATAGCCAGAGGAATGTTGAAAAAGAAAAGCAAAGCTGGCGGCATCACAATTCTGGACTTCAAGCTCTATTACAAAGCTGTCATCATCAAGACAGTATGGTACTGGCACAAAAACAGACACAGACACATAGATCAATGGAACAGAATAGAGAGCCTAGAAATGGACCCTCAACTCTACGGTCAACTCATCTTTGACAAACCAGGAAAGAATGTCCAATGGAAAAAAGACAGTCTCTTCAACAAATGGTGTTGGGAAAATTGGACAGCCACATGCAGAAGAATGAAACTGGACCATTTCCTTACACCACACACAAAAATAGACTCCAAATGGTTGAAAATCCTAAATTGAGACAAGAGTCCATCAAAATCCTAAAGGAGAACACAGGCAGCAACCTCTTTGACCTCAGCTGCAGCAGCTTCTTCCTAGAAACATCACCAAAGGCAAGGGAAGCAAGGGCAAAAATGAACTTCATCAAGATAAAAAGCTTTTGCACAGCAAAAGAAACAGTCAACAAAACCAAAAGACAACCGATAGAATGGGAGAAGGTATTTGCAAATGACATATCAAATAAATGACATATCAGTAACCAAAATATATAAAGAACTTATCAAACTCAACACCCAAAGAACAAATAATCCAATCAAGAAATGGGCAGAAGACATGAAGAACAGATATTTTTCCAAAGAAGACATCCAAATGGCCAACAGACACATGAAAAAGTGCTCAACATTGCTCGGCATCAGGGAAACCCAAATCAAAACCTCAATGAGATACCACCTCACACCAGTCAGAATGGCTCAAATTAACAAGTCAGGAAACGACAGATGTTGGCGGGGATGTGGAGAAAGGGGAACCCTCCTACACTGTTGGTGGGAATGCAAGCTGGTGCAGCCACTCTGGAAAACGGTATGGAGGTTCCTCAAAAAGTTGAAAATAGAGCTATCCTACGATCCAGCAATTGCACTATTGGGTATTTACCCCAAAGATACAAATGTTGGGATCCGAAGGGGTACGTGCACCCCAATGTTTATAGCAGCAATGTCCACAATAGCCAAACTGTGGAAAGAGCCAAGATGTCCATTGACAGATGAATGGATAAAGAAGAGGTGGTATATATATACAAAGGAATATTATGCAGCCATCAAAAGGAATGAACTCTTGCCATTTGCAACGATGTGGATGGAACTGGAGGGTATTATGCTGAGTGAAATTAGTCAATCAGAGAAAGACATGTACCATATGATCTCACTGATACAAGGAATTCTTAATCTCAGGAAACAAACTGAAGATTGCTGGAGTGTTGGGGGATGGGAGGGATGGGGTGGCTGGGTGATAGACATTGGGGAGGGTATGTGCTATGGTGAGTACAATAAACATATTTAAGAGATTTCTTCAAACAACCAGAAAAATGATCAGTACTGTAGACACAGAGGCTCCAAATTTAAAATCCACAATGTTGCTTTATAAAAGTGTTTGATGTTGGTCTCATTTACTACGTCAGTGAAATCATTTGTAAGGAACGAATTAAGCAGATCCTTTGTTAAATTTGGTGGGATTTTATTAACTAACTTATACAGATAATGGGCCAACAATTGATTTTTATGTTTAAAGAAGACAAATATAATAGCTTCATAGTCATTACAAAGCCAAAAGCATATTTTGGGAAAGGAAAATGTTGCAGATATTGCTTACAAATTCAATCACTCCTGCAGATAAATCAGACATGTACATGATCACATTTGATAAAACCTATTTCAAAATGCATCCTAAGAGTTACTCTCAATCAGGTTTTAAGACAAAATCCTGGAATTAGCAGGGGATTATTAAAATAATAAATACAACTGAATTTTTCAAACATTCTAAGTTGTTTTATGTGAGTGAGATGCCTTCACACTAAGAAATGCCATGTGAAATTCTTAGGAGACATCAGGTTAAGGTTGTTTCACTCAACACATACCAACAATGTGCCCCTCCTCGTGCCTGAAACAAGAGTGGGAAAAAAATGTTACAAATCTGTACAGAAGACCTCAAAAAGCTGGCCACTCAATGCAAATCAAACAGGAACAATGACAGAATTCGGGTTTTTCCCCCCCCTTAACCTTTCTTCTCAATATAAATAAAAAATACAGTCAAGTAGGTAAATAAAGATCCCTCCACATTACTAAGACAATAAAGTGAATTATACCACACGGGAAACCACCATAGCCTTTCAACATGAAATTTCCCAAGAATTTTATGGATGTCTTTGGCTTTATAAGCATAAAAATGACATGTCAAATAATCACCCCAAAGAGAAGGTGATGAAACAAAAGACCTATTTGTCTCTTAAGAACATGATGACTCGGACCAGTTCAGCAGCTAACATTACAAGCACAACATGCAGTTCAGCAAGAATTTGAAAGACATGAGGAAAGGCAGCAAAAGCCTCTATGAGCCAATGTCCTCAGATATAGTACAGTGACCCTCACATCTTCATCCCTAGGAAAATGATACAGCAAACATTTCCAGAATACAAAGGCTTAACACATCCTTATTTAAGAAACATGTGCTCACCTCCATAGGTCCAGAAAATGTATCATCCTTTCTCTCATCCTCATGAAGCTTCAGGGATCTTGACTCAAGGAATGGGATCCAGGCCCTGCCTACACATCTTCACCCTGAGCCACCCGGGGCTGGTCGATCAGGAGAGAACTAGCAAGCAAATGCCTCAGACTGAGCAAAAATGTAACACTAGATACAGCAGGTCACCAGTATTGAGCACCAGGTCAAGAACTGCGAAGATGAAGCAGCAGAGGAAACATGGATACTGCAGAGAGTTTGGCCAGCAACAACTAGCTATGGCAAAGTAGCTGGTCATCATAATTTGGTCAAATACAAGTGTTTCCAGTTTTCGTTTTTCAACTACTGGTGAATTTTGGTGGGCTGCTGCCTTGTCACCTCATCCACCTAACTGTCCAAGATAAAAGCAGTTATTGGTGAGACGTTCAGAAAATATAATTCCAACAACTGAGGATTCCTTGAAGCAATCTGATTTTTCTTTATTCCTTGGCACAAAATGTAGTCTGACAAGCTTAAGATCTTTTTTAAAAACTGAAACACTGTAAAATACTCAAAATCCAGCCCTTAATTTTTCTATAATGTCTTACAAAAACAATGGCATGCTCAGGGGAGAAAATAAAGTACCAATAAACAAAAATAGAACCTAACAGACATCAAAAACCAGCCTGGAGAAAAAAATACGCAAAATAACCAAAACAGGATTAAACTGTATGTTTACCACATAAATTATTTCTTATACATACACATTCATAAAGTATCTCATTTTAAATTATGTTTAGGTATGTATACATTTTATACAGTTTATATGCGTAATACATTTAGTATCAGACATTAAAACTGTTCCTACTTTGCAAGATGATGAGGAGTACAGAGAAGACACATGGGCTAAAAGTTACTAAACAGAATGATGCAAAAATGCAGAAAAACGAGAAGTGGATGAACTAAGTTTTTAAAAACACGTGAGAGGTTAACGAAATTTATCAATCAGAAAATAGTGGTGGCTGAAGAGCCCTGCTTTTAACCAAATCGTCATTTAAACTTGTTGATTTGCTTTAATCCCAAATGTTTTTAATCAGTACAGGTGCTGCCAAGTGTTTGCTCGGTATCAGTATGTGCTCACATGCCTTTTTACACGGGCCCATTGCTAAACAAAATGTTACTAGATGAAAAGCCCAGTGTGCGAGTTTCCTGTGCCTGCAGTAAAAAATCACCACATCCTTGGTTGTTTAAAACAACACTATTTTATTCCCTCACAGTTCTAGAGGCCAGAAGTTTGAAGTCTGGGTCTTGATAGCGTTGCACTCCCCACAGAGGCTCTAGGGGAGAATCCATTCCTTGTCTCTACCAACTTGGAGCTCCCAGCATTCCTCAACTTGGGGCCACGTTGCTCCAATATCAGCCACCATGATCTCAGGGCTGGCCTCTGAGAAGCTTCAGTTCTGCTCTTAGGGTTTTCAACTGGGATCAGCCACCCCTCAGATAACCCAGGATAACTTCCTCATCACAATATCCTAATTTAATCACATCTGCAAAGACCCTTTAATCAAATGAGATAACATTTACAGGTTTCAGGCATTAGAGTCTGATGATCCTGGTGGGGAGGGAGGGGAGTATTTTTCAACCTACTATCCGTAGTATTCACAAAATTCTCCTAAAATTTCCTTGAATCTGACCCACTATTTCTTTTCTTTTTTTTTTTTTAATTTACTTATTTCAGAGAGAGAGGGAGATAGCGCACAAGCAGGGGGAGCGGGAGAGGGAGAAGCAGGCTCCCCGCCGAGCAGGGAGCCCGATGTGGGGCTCGATCCCAGGACCCCGGGATCATGACCCGAGCTGAAGGCAGACGCTTAACGGCTGAGCCACCCAGGCGCCCCTGACCCACTATTTCTTATTAGAATTTTATTAGTCGTGTCTATTCTTTGCTAATTACCCAAAGCATAGGCCACCTATTTAAATGCCTTTGTTATTATCTAGATAGGTTCTATTTGACAATACTTTAGGATCCTCCCCCAGCCCAAACTGATTCTTCTTGCTCTCTTTTCTGCTTATTGCTTGGTCTTCCTATGTCATCATCCATGAGGTAGGACTTTGAAAATCAACCTTTTCCATCTTAAGTGCGACATCCAATTAATCCTCAAGCTCTGCTGGTTCCACTTCAGTTCATTTCAAATCAGTCCCACTCGTCCTGCCCCCCACTCTGAATGTTCCTGGCCTGGCTGTAACTGTAGGGGGCACAGCTCAGCTAGCCGGCTGCCAGGCTCGGTCCTCTATACCTTGGCTCACCTTTATCCATTCTCTAGTCTGCTGTCAGAGTGATCTTTCTCAAACTTTCTGAATCTGATCAATTCACCTATTTGAAACCTTTAAAAGATCCCACCATTCTCGGATTTAAGTTCGAACGACACAGACAGGGCTGCTACCTACACCTACAACCTCATCTTGTATTTCTATCCCATTCCTTCCTTCCATATCTCCTAAGCAGCCTGAACTAGAATCAGCTTTTTCTAAAGTATCATTTTTTTTTTTTTTTTTTTACTTCTACATTTTGGAACATACTACAAGTTTCTGCCTTGCCAGGCCAAACAACTAGCCAAGTCCTATTTATGTTCCAGAATTTGGATAAGAGAGTACCTTGTTTAGCAACACATCCCTATACACTTTAAACAAGTGAAACATACAGTATGTGTACTATATCTCAATAATGCTATTATTGAAAAGAAAAGAAGAATGAATCGGGCTCAGATGGTCCTGAACTCATTTAGTGTTATACACATCTTCTCCAACTTCACAAGATCCCCTGTGCCTATCTCCCTAACATTTCTACTACACTGTCATCTGCTGGCTCATGACTGCTGGAGGGCATGGCCATGACAAATTAGTCTTCACATTCTCCTTGAGTAATATAATGTCTGGTACAAGGCAGACACTCAGTAAATGTTTGTTGAGTGAGTGACAAGATTATATAATCCTTCAACACAGCATTACATGGTTGAAACCAACTATAATAGGTCCACCAAGTGTTAGAATGGAGTTTACAGTCACCTGGATTGAAGTCAGGTACATATAACTTGCCACCTAGAAAGTACATTACCTTTGCGGCTAAACTACTATTAGGACTGACCAATACTAGGCTTTAAAATTCAAAGTATAGCCGTTAGAATGTAATTGCACTTTAGACAATATAATCCTTTCCCAATGAAATACAGCCTTTGTCCTCAATTTGCGTTCCAGCAGTTAGTGTTCATATTTATCCATCTGCTTACAGGGATGAGTCATCATCCAGCTGCTATAAGCTGTGTTTAATTAGCTTTAAAGCATTTTTCTAAGAGCTTCTGTCCTTCCAACTTAAGCTCCATTAGTTTTCTTGGCTGTCACATTATAGAACAAATAAAGTGAACATGTCCTTTTTAGTGGGGCCAAATCATTCATTATAAATACTTATATGCAGCATACACACACAATGGAAGAGTATTCATTTCTTTGCATCATCGAATACATAAACTTTCATTTTTTTCCGTTTTCAAAGCTTTTCCAAAAATGGTAAAGATCAGTCCTCAAAGGATGTTACTTCTTTTTTTTTAAAAGATTTTATTTATTTATTTATTTATTTGAGAGAGAATGAGAGAGAGAAAGAGCATGAGAGGGGGGAGGGTCTGAGGGAGAAGCAGACTCCCCGCTGAGCAGGGAGCCCAATGCGGGACTTGATCCAGGGACTCCGGGATCATGACCTGAGCCGAAGGCAGTTGCTTAACCAACTGAGCCACCCAGGTGCCCCAAGGATGTTACTTCTAACAACCAAGTTTTCATTAATGGCCTAAAGAAGAGAATAATTCATAATTCTGTTCTTCAGTGTAAAAGAATACAGACCAGAAGAATTCTATCCAGATAACATGGGCCAATTTTAGATGCTCAATCTATTAATTGCTTTCCTAAGAGAGTATGTCTTCTGGCATAGGAAACCTGGTTTCCTCTCCCATGGTTGGCAGGAAAGAGAGACAGAGGGAGAGAAGGGGCAAAGGACTGTTCTTGCCTTCCGTGATCTGGTGGGATGGAGTAGGAAAGAGTCTGAAGAGTTTCTCTTGGTAACTCCCAGTTTTCTACCTGGCTGGTTTAGAAGAGATTATATTCTAAATACTTCTGCTATCCCACTACCATTCCCTGCCCCAGCACCTTGCTTGCCTTTTTTAGAACTCTGTGATTTAGCTTTTGTTTCTTTATCCTTTTACGGTCTCTCTCCTCTGCGAGGGTGTAAGCCTCCATGGGCAGTCTCTGTATTTCCCTCTCACTAAACCCAATGCCTTACACATTCTGCGAATGCGGTGAATGTTGGGAAGGAGCAAAGAAAGGTTGAAATCAGAAGGGCCTGAGATGGAAATTTACGCTAGTGCAAAAGTTCTAGACAGAGGTCAATCTTGAGTAAAGTGGGGGCAGGAAGGGCAGAGGAAAACACAAATCAGCATCTGCTTCTGGCTGCAGGGAGAAACAGGCAGCCTTGGAAGAGGAAAACAGCCCCTCAAGCACTTCTAATTCCCTATTCTATTTGGTTTCATTAACAGGATTGCAATCGTATTATTTTTCATGTAAATATACGCTGCTCCTGTCACATGATGGTTCCTGTAGACTTGCTGGTCAGTCTGCCCTTTCTAACATTGTTTCTGTGGGAAAATGAGTCATAAATTCCAAATAACTGACTCACCAAGATTTTGAACATAACCAACTCAAATTATAACCTGGTTTTCATTTCAACTGTCTCTTATTTCCATCTTCTCTTTCTTTTCAACTTTCTGGTTCTCTCAGCTGTCTTCCTTCCCCCGGCCCCTGTGTTCGCGTACCTGCACACCCATGTGTTTGTGTGCACACACACCTTATATTCTCTCACAAGAAGAACAGAAACAAACATACCCGGTTCTCATATCCAGTTAGCAAGTCTTAGAATTCTTCCTTAATCATAAAAATTATGAGTCAGATATGAGCTCACACTCCAGTCCAATTCACATCCTTGTTGAGGACTTATTTGCCTGTGCCCAGTCTGTCAAAATAGCCAGCTTGTTAGTGTCCTGATTCCAATCTCTTCTCCTTTCAGTCCATCCTGCATACACATGTAGCTCATAATTACCTCTAAAGCACTACTCTGCATCATGTTAACTCTTTTTTTCTCACATCACTGCCATGCCAAGTGAATAGAGCTTACTTCCTGAATTCACAGTCGAGGATTTCCATCTGATGAACCTATCCCACCTTCCCAACTTCACTTCCTATCACTGCAGCCTCAGGGCCGCTTTCAGATCATCTCATTATTTCTTAGGCACACACTTAACCATCCTACCTGTGTGTCTTCACTCATGCTCCTCCCTCTGGTCTTCCTTTCTTTCCCAGTCATCCTTTTATGATCAAATCTAGCCCCAAAACCTTGATAAAAACTTCTCGATCACCTCAAGATACAAGATTCCCTTTCTACATTCTTTTTTTTGTTGAGTTTTTACTTTAATTCAAGTTAGTGAACACAGTGTTATATTAGTTTCAGGTGTACAATATAGTGATTCATTAATTTCATACCTCACCTGGTGCTCATCATAAGTACACTCCTTCATCCCCATCACCTATTTAACCCATCCCCCGCCACCCTCCCCTCTAGCATTCATTAAGTTGTTGTCTGTAGTAGTCTGATTCTTGATTTTTCTCTTTTTTTCCCTTTTATTTGCTTCTTAAATTCCACATGAGTGAAATCATGGTATTTGTCTTTCTCTGACTGACTTTACCCAAGCTTGCACAGCTGGAATGTAACAGAAATTATCTTTAAACCCTGGCCTTCCGATTCCATGTTAAATTCCCTATTCAGCACTTACTATAAACTGCCTCAGGTTGGTAATTATTTGCATCATTTTTTTGCTGTCTTCCAAACTAGATTATAAGCTCTGTGAAGGCAGTAGATACATAGAGAACTTGCCCCCCAGTGCATTATAATACACAAGATGAGAACTCAAAAAATATTTGATTGAATGAGTCTAAGAGTAAGTCAATCCATTCACCCAACTTAAAAAGCTTTGGTGATTCTGCTCTCCCTCTTTGTCCAATATTTGAATTCTGAGTACTCACCTGAACACTGTGAAAAAATGCAACGTATCTTGGCTATTTTTAAATTTCTTAACCTAGTCATCCCCAAAATAAGCTGCAAATTCCCCTAAATTTAAATACCCCTTAAGTTACTTTGATGAATAAAATGAGACCAGCAGGTATTTCAATGTTGGCCAATGTTGGCCATGAGTTGTAGGAATAAAAGTTGGGGAAAATGGCAAGTGAAGTTGAGTCATCTGGCACACTTGCTGAAAACACATATATCCAGGATTCAGCTCCAGTACTTTCTCAATCATTTTTCCTTATGCCAATTTTTATTGAACACATGACCCCAGTGGGCATACTACAAAACAATGAACCAGTGTCAAAGCGACACTCACTGAAGGCTCAGCAACAGACCATGTTGTTCGTATTAGCCATTTGTTTGTGTGGGCACAAGTACTCATGATTGTAATTTATACTGCACGTGAATTTTCTGCTAGTGACATTCTTCCTGTTTTGTAAAAAACGATTAAATTTTTCAATATTTTACAATGTTCCACAAAGAGCTGCTTTAACCTCTAAGTCTGGAAGTCACTGAACAAAGCACAGGGAACCTGAGAGGAGTATTTAAATAGAGGATTTTATGACAGGAAAAGAACTTCAGTCTTTAGAACTGAATTCAAAAGGTACTCACAGGCTCTCCTCGTGATCCATCCTGACCTGGAGCACCTGGAGGTCCTGCTTCTCCCTTTTGAAGATAAAAAAAAAAAGAGAGAATTCCATTTTCAGGCATGCTTATAAAATAATAATATATAACATTAAATATTAAAGTACCTTAGATACAAACAGAAAAATTACTTCTAGGTTGTTATTATTATTAATAAGTTACATGGTCACGGATGGCAACTATACTTGATACAGAATTGGTGAATCACTATGTTGTACACCTGGAATTGTCTATAACACTTCAATTAAAAAAATGTAACATTGTATGTCAACCATACTTCAATAAAATACTCAAAATTTTGTTTGCTATTATTTAGTTAATATCAAAGAAAAATTATAACAATAGTACAGGATGTTTTTAGGTACAATTATAGATTTCTATTAACAAATTAGGTAAAACACCTAAATAAGTGGAAATATATATGCTGTTTATGGATAGAAGAACTCATTCTTTTTTTTTTAAAGAAGAAGATAGCAAGAGGGGAAGAATGAAGGGGGGGAATCGGAGGGGCAGACGAACCATGAGAGACGATGGACTCTGAAAAACAAACTGAAGGTTCTAGAGGGGAGGGGGGTGGGAGGATGGGTTAGCCTGGTGATGGGTATTAAAGAGGCCACGTTCTGCATGGAGCCCTGGGTGTTATGCACAAACAATGAATCATGGAACACTACATCAAAAACTAATGATGTAATGTATGGTGATTAACATAATAAAAAAAACTCATTAACAGTCTTGAAGCTATAAAGTCTTCATAGAACAAAGATGTTAGATGTCTCCAAATTAATCAAAATTTAATGCATTTTCAAAAGAAATCCCAAGAAGATTTTTGCTGTAATGTGGCAAAATGATTATAGGATTTAAGCAGAAAAACAAATTACCGAATAGCCAAGACAATTTAGGAGAAGACCAAGAGGGTGAAATGAATTTGTTCCTGAACACATATCCAGCTATGGGAGTTAAGAGTGTATACCAACCCAGGGAGAGAGAAAAGATCAGTGGAACAGAAAAGGGAGCCCAAAACTGCCTTCAATAAGTTCAGTATCTGGAAAGGAACTGTAACTGCAGCAAATGGTACTTGGACTATTAAATATAATTTAAAAAATTAAAACTGAATAATCACACACATGCACACACAGAGGAAATAAGACCAAGGTATGAAAAACAGAATTTTAAATCCTTTTGAAGGAAACATAAGAAACTATATTTATAATTTGGGGGCAGAGAATATAATTTTTTAAGTAAAATGTAATAAAACAAACCATAATAAATTTTGATTATCTGACTCTACTAAAAATATAATGGCTTATCAAAAGATATTTTAAAAGTCTAAAGACAGACTACAGATTAGAATAAACTTGCATGTAATAACAAAGGGTTAGCAAATTAGTATCTAGAATTTAAAAGCCTTCTAGTACTCAATAAGAGAAATAAAATAAAAAATAAAAATGGATTATATAAAATACATATGAAATTTAAAAATTCCTTCTGGATTATTGATTTTAACTCTTCCTGACATCAAATAACTTATTATGGAATTCATGAAGTGACTATATAAATATCAAATCTATTATGGCAGCAGATAATTGAGTTAATTTATAAAATAACTCTGATACTGTACACTCATTCTTATGAGAGTAGGACATTACTTTCATTGCCAAAGTAAATGTGATCAAGGTTTCCATCAATCCTTTCGTATTTATTTTTATTTTACTTTTTACTTTAAAGTTGATCATTCTCTTGGAATGGAGCCAATGGATTGGATCATTCTTCTGGATCTATCAGAATTGATCATTCTAATTTAACCGTGCCACCCAACAGTTGCATTTTAAAACCAAAATAAAGCTTTCATTAAAAATGGAGTTACTTATAAGTTATTACTTGAAATTATTTGACACTTTAACTTAGTATCCGCCTCTTTAAAATTAACACCTAAAATATTTATTTTTAGATGGCTGTAAAAACTAACATAGTTCTTAGTTATATGCCTTTAAAATACTATGCTCAAATTATTTAGGCATCTTATTTGATACCCACCCTTTTGCATCCTCAAGACTTTTCCCAAATTGCCAGTGTACGTAAAAGTATCTATACATACTTAACAATAAATATTAGCTGAATTTGTTCCTAAAATGTATAATATTTACAGATCAGTACAGCTATTAAACTATCAGGGGCAGTATAATAAAGGGCGGGGAGAGGGGGAATAAGCCTCTTAAAATACACACACAGGCACACCGTCCAACATTTAGGCTTTTTGAAACCTAACAGTCATTAGGAGCCATGATTTTGTCTTCTGTTCAGCAAAGTATTGCATCATAACAAGCAAAGTTCTCTGCAATTATGCCACACTTTGTTTCGTACCAGAGAAAACACTTCATTCTACATGAGAGCAAGAAAGGAGAGCAAAAGCCTTTTTCTTGTAAATGCTTCAAATGCCTGAGTGGAAATAGGTCTAAGGGTGAAAGAGTCTTGGAATAAATGTACTGATGCACATGCCAACATTGTTTTCCATAGTTTCATATTCTAATGAATTTCCCAAAACCGTAGAAAATGAATCACAGAAGGAAGAACAAATAAAACCTGGCTAACATAATCAGCACTTAGAAAAAAAAATTCAACCATATCACATTATGGAAACATGGATTCTCCCACTTTCATGAATTCTTGCATTTCATAAGCACAGTGAAATACCAACTCAAGCCAAATAGTTCATCTGTTCCAATTGTACTTACAAACACTAGCTGACAAGCTGACAGCTGACAACAGAGCGAGCAAAGAATAATGTTTTCCTGTAAATTAACCAAATTGGGAGGAGGAGGTGCTGCTAGCCATTGGGGTGCTACAGAAAAGCTTACGAAAATACCGAAGAGAAACAAAGATATATGTAGGATCCACTAAGTTTAAAAGCTCTAGGTCAAAAAGTCTGAAAAATTAAAGGGATGTGTCAGGACCTAATACAACAGAGAAATACTGCAATGACTATACCTAAACTTAACATTCATATTAATAGTCAGGAGGATTCACCCAAGCCATTGGTTCTCATGTATGGCCTCCACATCAGCCAGCTCAGCTTCAGTTCATGTGGGAACTTCAAAGGGCAAAATTTCAAGCCCTCCTGCAGACCTAATGAATCAGAAACTCCGGATGGTGGAGCCCAGCATTTGGTTTTAACAGAAGTCCAACTGATTCTGATGATCTGAGGACCATGGCATATCTGTAAGTCTTTAGGCCATGTACCTTCCCATACTTCCAGATACTGTCATATGTGACTTGCTAAGCAAATCTGTAGTTTAGCTCTTCTGTATATAGATGGAGGAGGGCAGTTGTCAAATAGTAGAAAAAATAAATCTGGGATTACATAACTACTTTGGTAAAAATTTCTCCTCTTACTTCTCTGATGACCCAATCTTATTTTTTTCCAATTAGCAGGAGGTTTTGTAAAAAGTAACTAATCGTCATCAAAGATTATCAATAACGAAGTCCCCAAATTATTTGAGGATTTATTTTTATTCCTACTTCATGTACATCATGATACATAATTATATGAACAAAATGTCACCTATTCTTTATCATCTACAGCAGTGATTCTTACACTAGCTGCATCAGAATCTCCTGGAGAATTTGTTAGACTGCAAACTGTGGACTCCACTCCAGAGTTTCTGATTTAACAGGAATCAGCATTTCCAACAGGTTCCCAAAAAGTGCTGATACAGTAGCCCTTGCTCTAGCCCAGATCTCAAGATACTTACACATCCTTTCTGCTCTTACCAACACCTCTCTACAACGACACTGTATATATAGCTTTACACTTGGCATGGAGTTTTAGGATGGCCAAGCTGTTCAACAGGTATCTTGTTTATACAGGTGTTGTTTTCATGACTTGCACATTCTTTAAAGGCAAGAAACATCTACATGAGTTTTTTTTATTTTTATTACTTAGAATACTTAGAATTGTGCTGAGCAAAAGGTATAGTCCCCTTCTTTATAAACACTAAAGCATATCAAGGAAGGAGAAATGGGTTGTTTATTCTTAAATGTTTAATTTCGAGGGGATAAAGGAAAGAGGAAAAACATTGATGGATAGGGCTACAGCATTTGCTGTTGTAAAATTATGCACACTGGTTATCAAAAGATGGTGGTAAATCATCTTTACCTAGAAGTGTCCTCTTGAATGCCTGAATAATGTTTCACTGGGAGATGAAGGATGATTTCTTTTGGGCCATTTTCCATAAAATAATTAAAGGCAATACACAACCTGTGAAATTCAGTATTGTGATCAGAACCTAACCTGATCACTTGATTGCTTTCGTGGCCTGGAGAACGTGGTATGTGTATATTTGTTTGACCGGTGGAAAAACGCATATAGCATGTCCCTAGCTCTAATTTATTATTTTGCTATCCTATTAATTTCTTTCTTAATATAAAAGAATTGAAAAAATGTTACTCGAAACATTATTTCTAAATCCAGTTTCTACAGCTAATGTCAAAGATGATTTATTCCACAAAAAGCAGCTATTTTTAAGAAGGAAATTTAACCAAAAACAGACATGTAAAATTGCATTGCATGTATATTTCCTTTCATGCTATGGCCTCTGGTACTTACCCACAAAAAAATTAAAAGAATGGAGAATAATTTAGTCTGTGGCCATGGCAACCCTCAAAATCAGGTGGGTGACCATTAAAATATAATTTAATCTTGAGGAGTTTCCTTATTTTATTGTTAAATACTTTATTTTGACTTTGATCTTACTACATGGTTGATTCTTAGTTTGTAAACAAATCTCTAGCGTGCCAAAACATATACCGAAGATCTAAGACTTAGGGAAGCTTCTCCCTGCTTACCAAATAAACAGACAAGAAGTTTAGGAGGAATCATGCAGAGAGGGGAACCACACAAACTAGGCCTGGAATTCTATCTCTGTTGTGTAACTGAATACACTTCTGGATAAATTAATTCATCTGTCTTAATCTGACCTTACTGTCTAAGTGACATTAATACTCCCAATGTCATAAGATTTTTTTTTAACAAAATAAATTAAGAGGCTTTGTGAAAGTGCCTTGCACATCTCTAGGAACAGAAGGGAAGATTCATAAAAGTTAGCTGCTCCATTGCCACCAAAAAGTTGGGGTCTTAACTATCCTTTGTCTTATGATTTCTTTTACGTTGCATTCTTTCAAATAATACAGTCTTTTTATATTTCTACTGCTATGGTTTAGCATTATTTAGAAAAAATAAGTATCTAAAAAATAGTTACTCTTTTAATATTTTAAAACATCATAAAAACAATAGAGTCAATAGTTTAATCAACATTTTCTATATTTGAGAAAGATTATTTGGGCATAACGTGATTTTTCAACAATTTGGTGAAAGGAATTTTCATTGGTTATTGAATTATGGCTACGTGATCTTGGACAAGTTATTAATCTCCATTCTTAGTTTCCTCATCTGTAAAAGGATAATTTTTTTTTTTTACCTACAGTTCAGTGATTTATGAGATTAATGTGAGAATGCATATAAAGTGCTGGGAAAAGAGCCAGGCATGTAGTAAGTATCCAATAAATTATGTCTCTTGCTATCGTGTGTCCTGTCCTGGGTTCACGTCTCTTCATACCCAGTTTAAACACTGTTTTTCAGTATTTCAATTGCTAACTGAAATTCTCATCCCTTTACCTCACTGTTCATCTGCTGCACTTGCTTAGGCAAACCTCAATATTCAGTAAATCAAACTGAAAGCCTCCTCAGACCCAGTACAGCAATGCTATAGTCTAAGTATAGTATAATATAAGTGTAACAATGTGAGGGGGAAAATAGTACGACAGTCACACAGACTGTAACTTCCAGCTTCAATGAGACTTCAACGCAGCTTTTCTATTTCTTTACTCTCCTCTGGGCCATGTTTTCTACACAGCTAAATAAAAAGTTCTCCAATCAACAAAAACTACGTTTTCCCTCTCAACCGGTGACAATTTGCACTTCTTTAGAGAAAACGGAAGTCAACCATCTTGCCACCAAACCAACACACTAACCTGAATTTTCATCCACCCATTCTTTTTTTTCTCCTTACCCCCCTCTCTCTCTCTTAAAGATTTAATTTGTCAAAGAGAGAGGAGAGAAAGAGTACATACAAGTGAGCACAAGCAGGGGGAGTGGCAGAGGGAGAAGCACGCTCCTACCATAATCCCTTCCAGTTCTGTTCACTCTCCCATTCCTTCCTCTCTCCAAATGAGATAGAGCTCCTTATCAGGATTTAACTCCTTGCTGGACAGCTACTCTTAAATGTGCCACAGAAATCTTAAATGCACACATTGTACTTCTCATTTCTCCACCTCCCCAAAAGAAGATACTTAACCCATCCCAATAAACAATTCCATTAAACATCAAACTTTACTATACATAAAAAGGAGATGCTCAAGATATAAGAAGCCTATTAAGCCACTCAAACTTTTATACCCCTATTCGAGGTCTAAATATATGTAAAACATTTCAAATTGAGAAACTTTGCAGACAATATCTAAACAAAACTATTAAATGAAAAACAGAAAATGAGAATCCAAACATTTCAATAAATTTCCCTCACACAAAAATAAACATGAAGGAAAAAACTGCAACAAAATGCCATAACCTGGATTAATGTTACACAAGTATTTTTCAGATGTAAATAAGGATGATATAAAATAAGAATTCAGGAAATAGAATAATCTCAGCTATCACAAATTACTAGAAACTAAGGGAGAAAATATTTAACTTTAAATTTTTAAAGGCACTGAGAACAAAAACTAAACATAGCCAATAAAAATGAATTTTTAAAAAAAAATTAAAAAGGTCAGGAAAGTGGTAGAGGTAGAAGATAGTTCAAGAAGTCACAACATATCTAAAATTAGAGTCCTTAGATATAAATTAAAACAATGTAACAGAACTTCTATTTAAAACTATAATCCAAGGGGCACCTGAGTGGCTCAGTCAGTTAAGTGATAGACTCTTGGTTTCAGCTCAGTGATCTCAGGGTTATGACATGAAGCCCCGCATCGGGATTCGTGCTCAGCACGGAGATTCTCTCTCCCTGTCCTTTTGCCCCTCCCAATCATGTTCTCTCTCTAAAATAAATCAATAAAACCTTAATTATATATACATATTTAAAAAACTATAATCCAAGATAATACTCCAGAATTAAAAGGAGCCCTGAATCCACATATTTTTAAATTTTTTATTGTTGTTAATCACCATACCTTACATCATTAGTTTTTGATGTAATGTTCCATGATTCACTGCTGGTGCATAACACCCAGTGCTCCATGCAGAACGTGCCCTCTTTAATACCCATCACCAGGCTAACCCATCCTCACACCCCTCTCCGCTCTAGAACCCTCAGTTTGTTTTGCAGAGTCCACAGTCTCTCATAGTTCATCTCCCCCTCCAATTTCCCCCCCTTCATTCTTCCCTTCCTATCTTTTTTTTTTTCTTAACACATATTGCATTATTGCTTTCAAAGGTATGGATCTCTGATTCAACAGTCTTCAATTCACAGCGCTCACCATAACACATACCCTCCCCAGTGTCTATCACCCAGCCACCCCATCCCTCCCACCCACCCCCACTCCAGCAACCCTCAGTTTGTTCCCTGAGATTAAGAATTCCTCGTATCAGTGAAGTCATATGATATCTGTCTTTCTCTGATCGACATATTTCGTTCAGCATAACACCCTCCAGTTACATCCAAGTCGTTGCAAATGGCAAGATCTCATTCCTTTTGATGGCTGCATAATATCCCATTGTATATATATACCACCTCTTCTTTATCCATTCATCTGTTGATGAACATCTTGGCTCTTTCCACAGTTTAGCTATTGTGGACATTGCTGCTATAAACATCGGGGTGCACGTAACCCTTTGGATCCCTACATTTGTATCTTTGGGGTAAATACCCAGTAGTGCAACTGCTGGATCGTAGGGTAGCTCTATTTTCAACTGTTTGAGGAACCTCCATACTGTTTTCCAGAGTGGTTGCACCAGCTTGCATTCCCACTAACAGTGTTGTAGGGTTCCCCTTTCTCAGCATCCCTGCCAACATCTGTCATTTCCTGACTTGTAATTTTAGCAATTCTAAATGGTGTGAGGTGGTATCTCATTGAGGTATTGATTTGGATTTCCCTGATGCCGAGCGATGTTGAGCACTTTTTCATGTGTCTGTTGGCCATTTGGATGTCTTCTTTGGAAAAATGTCTGTTAATGTCTTCTACCCATTTCTTGATTGGATTATTTGTTCTTTGGGTGTTGAGATTGATAAGTTCTTTATAGATTTTGGACACTAGCCCTTTATCTGTCATTTGCAAATATCTTATCCCATTCTGTCGGTTGTCTTTTGGTTTCGTTGGCTGTTTCTTTTGCTGTACAAAAGCTTTTTATCTTGATGAAGTCCCAATAGTTCATTTTTGCCCTTGCTTGCCTCGCCTTTGGCGATGTTTCTAGGAAGAAGTTGCTGCAGCTGAGGTCAAAGAGATTGTTGCCTGTGTTTTCCTTTAGGATTTTGATGGACTCCTGTCTCACGTTTAGGTCTTTCAACCATTTTGAGTCTATTTTTGTGTGTGGTGTAAGGAAATGGTCCAGTTTCATTCTTCTGCATGTGGCTGTCTAATTTTCCCAACACCATTTGTTGAAGAGACTGTCTTTTTTTCCACTGGACATTCTTTCCTGCTTTGTCAAAGATGAGTTGACCATATAGAGTTGAGGGTCCATTTCTGGGCTCTCGATTCTGTTCCATTGATCTACGTGTCTGTTTTTGTGCCAGGAACATACTGTCTTGATGACAGCTTTGTAATAGAGCTTGAAGTCCGGATTGTGATGCCGCCAGCTTTGCTTTTCTTTTTCAACATTCCTCTGGCTATTCGGGGTCTTTTCTGGTTCCATACAAATTTTAGGATTATTTGCTCCATTTCTTTGAAAAAAGTGGATGGTATTTTCATGGGGATTGCATTGAACGTATAGATTGCTCTAGGTAGCATTGACATCTTCACAATGTTTGTTCTTCCAATCCATGAGCATGGAAAGTTTTTCCATTTCTTTGTGTCTTCCTCAATATCTTTCATGAGTATTTTATAGTTTTTTGAGTACAGATTCTTTGCCTCTTTGGTTAGATTTATTCCTAGGTATCTTACAGTTTTGGGGGCAATTGTAAATGGGATCTATTCCTTAACTTCTCTTTCTTCTTCCTTGTTGTTGGTGTATAGGAATACCACTGATTTCTGTGCATTGATTTCATATCCTGCCACTTTACTGAATTCCTGTATGAGTTTTAGAAGTTTTGGGGTGGAGTCTTTTGGGTTTTCCACATAAAGTATCATATCATCTGCAAAGAATGAGAGTTTGACTTCTTCTTTGCCGATTTGGATGCCTTTTATTTCTTTTTGTTGTCTGATTGCTGTGGCTAGGACTTCTAATACTATGTTGAATGGCAGTGGTGATAGTGGACATTCCTGCCACATTCCTGGCCTTAGGAGGAAAGCACCTAGTTTTTCCCCATTGAGAATGATACTCGCAGTGGGTTTTTCATAGATGGCTTTTATGACATTGAGGTAGGTACCCTCTATCCCTCTACTCTGAAGAGTTTTGATCAAGAAAGGATGCTGTACTTTGTCAAATGCTTTTTCTGCATCTATTGAGAGGATCATATGGTTCTTGTTCTTTCTTTTGTTATTGTATTGTATGATTTGCAGATGTTGAACCAACCTTACAGCCCAGGAATAAATCCCACTTGGTCGTGGTGAATAATCCTTTTGATGTACTGTTGGATCCTATTGGCTAGTACTTTGGTGAGAATTTTTGCATCCATGTTTATCAAGGATATTGGTAATTCTCCTTTTTGATAGGGTCTTTGTCTGGTTTTGGGATCAAGGTAATGGTGGCCTCATAAAATGAGTTTGGAAGTTTTCCCTCCATTTCCATTTTTTGGAAAAGTTTCAGGAGAATAGATATTAATTCTTCTTTAAATGTTTGGTAGAATTCCCCTGGGAAGCCATCTGGCCCTGGGCTCTCATCTGTTGGGAGATTTTTGATGACTGCTTCAATTTCCTTCGTGGTTATAGGTCTGTTCAGGTTTTCTATTTCTTCCTGGTTCAGTTTTGGTAGTTGATACATCTCTAGGAATGCACCCATTTCTTCCAGGTTATCTAATTTGCTGGCATAGAGTTGCTCATAATATGTCTTTATAATTGTATTTCTTTGTGATTGTGATTCTTTGTGAAGGTTGTGATCTCTCCTCTTTCATTCATGATTTTGTTGATTTGGGTCATTTCTCTTTTCTTTTTGATAAGTCTGGCCAGGGGTTTATCAATTTTGTTAATTCTTTCAAAGAACCAGCTCCTAGTTTCGTTGATCTGTTTTACTGTTTTTTTTGTTTTGGTTTCTATTTCATTGATTTCTGCTCTGATCTTTATTGTTTCTCTTCTCCTGCTGGGGTTAGGCTTTATTTGCTCTTCTTTCTCCAGCTCCTTTAGCTGTGTATTTGAGAACTGTCTTGTTTGAGAAAGGCTTGTATTGCTATATACTTTCCTCTTAGGACTGCCTTTGCTGCATCCCAAAGATTTTGAACAGTTGTGTTTTCATTTTCATTGGTTTCCATGAATTTTTTTTAATTCTTCTTTAATTTCCCTGTTGACCCATTCATTCTTTAGTAGGATGCTCTTTAACCTCCATGTATTTGAGTTCTTTCCGACTTTCCTCTTGTGATTAAGTTCTAGTTTCAAAGTACTGTGGTCTGAAAATATGCAGGGAATAATCCCAATCTTTTGGTACTGGTTGAGACCTAATTTGTGACCTAGGATGTGATCAATTCTGGAGAATGTTCTATGGGCACTAGGGAAGAATGTATATTCCATTGTTTTGGGATGGAATGTTCTGAATATGTCTGTGAAGTCCATTTGGTCCAGTGTTTCATTTAAAGTCTTTATTTCTCTGTTGATCTTTTGCTTAGATGATCTGTCCATTTCAGTGAGGGGGTGTTAAAGTCACCCACTATTATTGTATTGTTGTCAATATGTTTCTTTGCTTTTGTTATTAATTGCCTTACATAATTGGCTGCTCCCATGTTAGGGGCATAGATATTTACAATTGTTAGATCTTCTTGTTGGACAGACCTTTAAGTAGCTTAGAGTGTCGTTCCTCATCTCTTATTACACTCTTTAATTTTAAATCTAATTTGTCTGATATAAGGATTGCCACTGCAGCTTTCTTTTGGTGTCCATTAGCATGGTAAATGGTTTTCCACCCCCTCACTTTCAATCTGGGGGTGTCTTTGGGTCTAAAATGAGTCTCTTGCAGACAGCATATCGAGGGGCTTGTTTTTTAATCCAATCTGATAGCCTGTGTCTTTTGATTGGGGCATTTAGTCCATTTACATTCAGGGTAACTATTGAAAGATATGAATTTAGTGCCATTGTATTGCCTTGTAGTGCCTGTATACTGTCTGTGTTCCTTTCTGATCTATGTTGCTTTTAGGCTCTCCCTTTGCTTAGAGGACCCCTTTCAATGTTTCTTGTAGGGCTGGTTTCGTGTTTGCAAATTCCTTTAGTTTTTGTTTATCCTGGAAGCTTTTTATCTCTCCTTCTATTTTCAATAACAGCCTAGCTGGATATAGTATTCTTGGCTGCATATTTTTCTCGTTTAGTGCTCTGAAGATATCTTGCCAGTCCTTTCTGGCCTGCCAGGTCTCTGTGGATAGGTCTCTGTTGCCAATCTAATGTTTCTACCATTTTAGGTTACAGATCTCTTCTCCTGAGCTGCTTTCAGGATTTTCTCTTTGTCTCTGAGACTTGTAAGTTTTACTATTAGATGTCGGGGTATTGACCTACTTTTACTGATTTTGAGAGGGGTTCTCTGTGCCTCTTGGATTTTGATGCCTGTTTCCTTTCCCAAATTAGGGAAGTTCTCTGCTATAATTTGCTCCAATATACCTTCTGTCCCCCCCTCTCCTTTTTTTTCTTCTGGGATCCCAATTATTCTAATGTTGTTTCATCTCATGGTATCACTTATCTCTCAAATTCTGCCCTCATGATCTAGTAGTTGTTTACCTCGCTTTTTCTCAGCTTCGTTATTTTCCATCATGTGGTCTTGTATATCACTGATTCTCTCTTCTGCCTCATTTATCCTAGCAGTTGGTGCCCCCATCTTTGACTGCACCTCATTAATAGCCTTTTTGATTTCCACTTGGTTAGATTTTAGTTCTTTTATTTCTCCAGAAAGCGTTTCTCTAATAACTTCCATGCTTTTTTCAAGCCCAGCTAGTATCTTTAAAATCATGTTTCTGAACTCTAGGTCTGACATCATACTAATGTCTGTATTGAGTAGGTCCCTGGCAGTTGGTACTACCTCTTGTTCTTTTTGTTGAGGTGATTTTTTCTGTCTTGTCATTTTGTTCAGAGGAGAATAGATGAATGAGAGAACAAAATGCTAACAGGGTAACAACATCCCCAGAAAATATACTCTAAACAAATCAGGAAAGACCTGTAGCTGGGGAAAAAGAAAGGGAAAGAAAGAAAAAAGAAAAAGAAAAAAAAGGAAAAGAAAAAGATAAAAAGAAACAAAAACAGAACAAAACAAAAAAAAAAAAACAGAATATGATCAAAATGATCAGGCTGGTGCATCGATCAGTGCCACACACTAGATTTTGGGTGTATTTTGGTCTGTTAGAAGAAAGTGTCTCCCAAAATTTTAAAGAAAGAAAAACTTATATATGTACAAAAATAAGGGTTGATACAATAAAGGGATGGAATATGACTGTAAAGATGAAAATTATAAAAAATTTTATAAAAGGAATTGATAAGAAGTTGTTAAAAAAAAGAAAGAAGAGGACTTAAAAAAGAAAAAAAAAGGGAGACAATGTGATCGGGCAGGAGACTAGAACAAAGCCATACACTAGAGATTTAGGGTATATTTTGACCTGTTAGAAGAAACTGTATCTCAAAATTTTAAAGAGAGAACAACTTATATATATATATATGCCAAAAATAAGGGTAACTACTATAAAGGGATAGAGTATGACTCTAAAATTGAAAAATAAAAATGTTTTTTAAAAAAGGGATTGATAAGATGTTGGATGAAAAAGGGAAAAAGAAAAATTCAAAAAAATAAAGTTAAAAAAATTAACTTGGAAAGACTAAACAATCATGGTAAAAAAGCCATGGATTCTATGTGCAGTATTCCCCTAGCGCTTCTCCCGTTTTCCTTGATTGGTAAACTTGTCTTGGCTGGCTGTTCTTGCTGATCTTCTGGGGGAGGGGTCTGTTGCCATGGTTCCCAAATGTCTTTGCCGGAGGCAGAATTGCCCCGCCCTTGCCTGGTCCGGGCTAAGTAATCTGCTAGGGTTTGCTCTCAGGAGATTTTGTTCCCTGCTAGCTTTCTGTACAGTTTTGGAGGATGAGAGTGAAAATGGTGGCCTCCCAATCTCTGCCCGGAGGATCCGAGAACTTGGGGCCCCGCTCCTCAGTGCGCCCCCAGAGAAAAGCAGTCACTCCCATCTCTCCAGTCTCTGGACGCACTCCGTGCTCACCCAGCCTGTGACCAAGCGTTTTTATCTCTGGCACCTGACTCGGTATGGAGTCTCCAAACCCAGCAGATCCCTGTGGTGTGCTCCCGTGCAGTTCCTCTGGGGGTAGGAAGGGGAGTCTCCCTGGATCTGCCGCTTGTTGGTTCCCTGCTGGAGGAGCAGTGGCCCGACTGTGCCACGGATCACCATTTATGGCAACCCCAAGCTGAGAGCCCACACCTCGGCTCCGTCTCTGCAGCCAGCTTCCCCGCTGTGATACCTAGGAGCTCTGCCGCACTCAGCACCCTCGGTCTTTCTGTGACCCCGAGGGTCCGGAGACCACACTGTCCCGTGAGGGTTCCACCCCCTGCTTAGCCACTGGAGCAACGTCCCTCAGCGGAGCTGACTTCTAAAAGTTCCGATTTTGTGCTCTGCTGCTCTATCACTTACCAGAAGCAGGTGACGGAGGCCCCCTCTCCTGAAAGGCCCCCTCCCTTGCGAGGCCCCCTCCCCCACCGTCTAGCCTCTCAAATATCACCTCGGATTCACTTCTCCACACGTCCTACCTTCCAGAAAGTGGTTGCTTTTCTGTTCAGAGAGTTGTTGCCATTCTTCGATCTCCTGTTGAGTTCATAGGTGTTCAGAATGGTTTGATCCCTATCCAGCTGAATTCCTGGGACCAGACGAAATCCAGGTCTCCTACTCCTCCACCATCTTGCTCTGCCCCCTGCCCTGAATCCAGTTATTAAAAGGATTCTGGGATAAGTGGAATTCTTAATTCTGAGACATAAATTATGCTCTTAGACTTTTCACATAAAGGTTTTTGTTTTCTTTTAACCCTCCAGGTTTCCATACGAAAAGACAAAGCCACTTACACAGGAAAGACAATTAGGTTGACTTCAGAAGTACACATAACAGCCATGGAACAACATCTCAAAGAAATTCAAAGAAAAACAGTGAAAAGCACTGAGACAAGAGTTTATAATGACAGCAACAAGAAAGTGACAGCCAAATTGTCATTCAAGTAGCAAGAACAACGAAAACATGTTAAAATACAAGAATTCAGAGAATACTATATTCACAAGCACTTCCTAAGGAATACACTATAGAAGAAGCTTCATAAACCAAAATGGTGCCTAGGAATTATTGGTAAAGTGGCTGGTGATGAACACTGAATATATTTAATTGTAGATTTGAAGCAAAGGAGAAGCATGAATGGAAAATCGTTTATAAATATTACATAATCTGATGAAGTAGAAGTAATATCATTAAACAAATAAGAAGAAAAGGAGGAAGGAAAGAGGAAAATAGAATAAATTCATTAACTGCCACAGAGATGATAAGGTATCATTTAAAGTTAGCAACACAAAGCATAGATGCCTAAGGAAGGCAAAAGGCTGCTAAAGGAATTCTAAACTGTATTTTTATAGACGACTAAAGGTATTTGTATAAAGACTCTTAGTAGTTAACACTGCTGTGTGGTATATTTGAAAGCTGCTGAGAGACTAGAGATCCTGAGTTCTTATAACAAGAAAAAAATTTCTTTAGACCTCTATGAGAGGTGATGGATGTTAACTGAAGTTTTTGTGGTCATCGTTCCAAAATACATGTAGGTAAAATCATTCTGATGTACACCTTAAATTTATACAGTGCTGTATGTCAATTAACTCAATAAAACTGAAAGGAAAAAGAGCACTGGAAAAACATAAACTTCCTAAATCCCAAAGAAAGTCAAAGCAAAAAGAAATTCAAAACTGACCACACTGAGAAAGAAGGATAGCAAATAGTGCACAGGGCACATAGTAATATAACAAAATTATAACATAAGCATTATGACAGATGTAAGGCCAAACCTAACAGTGAATAAAAATAGACTCAACCTCTTAAAAGAAAAAAATTTCAAACTGCTTTTAAAAGGAAAGACCAGCTGTACACCTGAGATAAGAGAAACTAAAAATTATTGAAAAAGCAAACAACCGAAGAATGTGCAAAGGTTTAAGCAAGCAAATAAGAATTATCAAAATGAAGAAATGCAATTCTCATATATAAGACAAAGTAAACTTCCAGCTAAAAATTATTAGGGGAGACAAAAAAGTGATAGTTGATAATGTCAAAAGCCACAATCCAAAATGAAGATGTAACAGTTATGAATATCCATGCAACAAATAAAAACCACATTCATGAAACAGAGGATAGAAGACTACATAAAAATGACTAGATGACACAAGATAGGTAAAAAAAAAAAGTATACAGAATATTTAAAGAAGATATTGAATAAAGAAAATTTTTACAAATGTATATTGAGTTTCCCATTCTCAAAACAGACATTTACCTTCTTATATGACAGGAAACATTTCTGACAATTGAACATATAAGTCCAGGAAAAAATTACAACAAATCTCATTAAGAAGACATTATGCAAATAACACTCTCCGATATAGTGCAATAAAACCAGAAGTTGACAACAGAATCAAAATAAAAGAATTTTCAACATAATTTTTTTTAAACTTTTAAACAATTTCTAGGAAAAAGAGAAATAAATCAAAATTACAGAATTTCTAAAAAGTAATAATGAAAACACTGCACATTAAAATCAAGGGAATACTATTGAAGCAATAATAAAAAAAAGTATAAATTTAAATACTAAAAGCAAAAAATAGCAATGCAGTGAAAATAAATGAATTCACTTCCCAATTGTAAAATCTAGAAGAACATAAGGGAAAAAAAGGAAGGAAGGAAGGAAATAGGACAAAAATAAAAACAAAAGAAAAACCAGAAATGGAAAATCAATGAAGTTAAAAATTACGTTGGATCTTCGAAGAAAAAAAAACCAACAAAATAAAAAAGCCAAAATCTCATTTATAATCAAGCAAAAAAAAAAAGTAGAAAGCGAAAGCATAAATATTCAAAGAAATAATGAAGAATAATTAATGAAACCAAGAAAACTTTTTAAAAACCATTAAGGGATTTTGCACAATCCTGTATAAGTCATTTGAAAAATCTAGATGGAATGACTAATTTCCTAAAAGAATGAAGTTTACTATTATTGACCCTGTGAGAGATAGAGTGCTTAAGCCAACCAATTTCCATGTAAGAAATAAGAGAAAGTTATCAAGAAGCTATTCAACACAAAGATCATCAGGCCCAGATGATAATGGAGAAGATGAGAAAAAACCGTGCGGTGCATGAATTCAATTATAACCACCAATAACAAATGATTATTACATAAAATATAAATCAGGAATGAAAGAACATTAAAAATCATACATTAAAAGGACAAGAATATGGCACAAAAAGAGGCACATAGATCAATGTAATAGAGCAGAAAGCCCAGAAATAAACCCACATGTATATGGTCAATTAATCTTTGACAAAGCAGGAAAGAATATCCAATGGGAAAGAGACAATCTCTTCAACAAATGGTGTTGTGGAAAAAAGGACAGCTACATGCAAAAGAATGAAACTGGACTGCTTGCTTACACCAAACAGAAAGATAAATTCAAAATGAATTGAGGACTTAACTGTGAGACCTGAAACCATAAAAATCCTAGAAGAAGTACAGGCAGTAATTTCTCCAACATCAACCTTAACAACTTTTTTCTAGATATGTCTTCTGAGGCAAGGGAAACAAAAGCAGAAATAAACAATTGGGACTATGTCAAAGTAAAAAGCTTCTGCCCAGCAAAGGAAACAGTCAACAAAACTAAAAGACCACTTTCTGAATGGAAGAATATATTTGCAAATGACATCTCTGATAAAGGGTTAGTATCCAAAATACAACTCAACTACCAAAAAAACAAATAATCCAATTTTAAAAATGGGCAGAAGACATGAAGAGACATTTCTCCAAAGAAGACACAGAGATGGCCAAAAGACCCATGAAAAGATGCTCCTCCTCCTCCTCCTCCTCCTCATCATCATCATCATCATCAGGGAATGCAAATCAAAACTACGATTACATATCTCCTCACACCTGTCAGAACGGCTAAAATATAAAACACAAGAAGCAAATGCTGGAGAGGATGTGCATAAAAAGGAACCCTTGTGCACTTCTGGTAGGAGCACAAACTGGTGCAGCCACTGTGGAAAACAGTATGGAGGTTCTTCAACAAGTTAAAAATGGAACTATCCCAAGATCCTTAATTGCACTACTAGGTATTTACCTGAAGAATACAAAAACACTAATTCAAAGGGATACATGCATCCCTCTACTTATTGCAGCATTATTTACAAAGCCAAATATGAAAGCAGCCCAAGTGCCCATCAATAGACGAATGGATAAAGATGTGGCACATATATACAATGGAATATTATTCAGCCATAAAAAGGAATGAAATCTTGTCATTTGCAACAAGGTGGATGGAGCTAGAGAGTATAATGCTAAGTGGAATAGTCAGAAAAAGAAAAATACCACATGATTTCATTCATGTGTGGAATTTAAGAAACAAAACAAATGAGCAAAGAGAAAAAAAAGAGAGACAAACCAAGAAACAGACTCTTAACAATAGAGAACAAAGTGATGGTTACCAGAGGGAAGGTGCATGGGGGGGGTGATGGGTGAAATAGGTGATGGGGATTAAAGAATACACTTTTCGTGATGAGCACTGAGTAATGGATAGGCTTGCTGAATCACTATACCATACACCTGAAATTAACATAACACTGTATGTTAACTACACTAGAATTAAAATTTAAAAAATAAAACAAATAATTTTAAAAGGACAAGAATAATGCAATGTAATAAATAAAATATGCCAACAAACTGAAAATGAAATGAAATGAACAAATTCCTTGAAAGGCACAAATTACCAAAACTTAAGAAGAAAGAAAAACACTAAATAGCCCAATATTTAGTAAAAGAATTTAATTAGTAATTAGAATCTTCCATACACTTACAAAGCCCAAGTCCAGACGGTTTCACTGGTAAATTCTACCAAACAAGGAAGAAATGATACCAATTCTACACAAATCTTCCAGAAAAGAAAAGCTAATATTACCTTGATACCAAAGCCATACAAAAAAAAATCACAAGAAAACTGACCATTATCTCTCATGAACACAGACACAAAAGTACTTAATAAAATATTTCCAAATTGAATCCAGCAGTATATAAAAAGAATATAAAATGGCTAATTGGCATTTATCCCAATAATGCAAAATTAGTGTAACATACAAAATCAATGTTATACATCATATTAATGAAATAAGGGAGGAAAACAATATAAATCAATAAATGCCGAAAAAGTTTTTGAAAAATTCAACACCTAATCATAATTAAAGAGAAAAACTCTCAAAAGACTACAAATAAAAAGGAATTTCCTCAACCCAATAAAGGGTTTCCATATAAAATCAACAACTAACGGTTGCTGGTAAAAGACTACCTATGGTTAGGAACAAGACAAGAAATGTATACTCTCACTACTATTCAAGATTGTACTGGAGGGCCTGTACAGTGGAATAAAATCATTAAAATAAATTTTAGTCATATAGATTAGTCTAGAAGAAGAAAACGGTCTTTATTTCTAAATACCATGATCATCTATACAGGAAAATCTAAGGAATTTCCAAATACAGGTGCAGGAATCATTAAGTGAGTTTAGCAATATTGCAGGATATATGATCAACATACCAAACTAGTTCTATTTTCATAGAAATAAATAAATCTTTAAAATAAATCTTTAAAAATCTCTTCACAAGAGTATTTTTAAAAATGAAATATTTGGGTATGAATTTAACAAAAGACATACAAGATCTGTACACTGAAAACTACAAAACATTGCTGAGATAAATTAAAGAAAAACTATACGTGAAATGATATACTATGTTCATGGATTGGAAGGCTCACTATTACAACCATAACTCTCCTCAAACAAGTGTAAAGATATATATATATATATATATATACATATACATACTCTCCTCTTTAAAAGTTTAAGCTTAATCTCAGCCCTTCTGCCCTATCTTGAGTAGCGGCTGGACTTGGTAACTCAATTCCAAAAAAAAATGTTCAAGGAAAAAAGCAGTAACTTCACAGTGAAGAAACATGACAAATACTACCATAACCAAATGATCAAAGTTAATATAATCAATGATTAGTCATGTGGATAGTACATACTCTCTGATATGATGATATGGGCACTTCACCTCTGTGTTATTCTTCCCTCCCCACCAAAAAAAAAAAACAAAAAACCTATAATTCCAGCCTAATCATGAGGAAAACATCAGAAAAACCCACAATGATTGGCATTCTACAAAATACGTAACCAAAGCTCTTCAAAACTGTCAAAGTCATGAAAAAGAAGAAAAGACTGAAATTATCATAGATTAGAAAAGACTAAGGAGGCATAAAAAAATAATGCTATGTGGTATATCCTCAATCAGATCATGGAACAGAAAAAGGACATTCTCGAAAAACTAATAAAATCCAAATAAAGTATGGAGTTCAATTTACAGCAATGCATTGATATTGATTTCTTAGTTTTGACAAGTGTGCCATAGTAATATAAGATGTTAACATCAGGATAAACTGGGTAAAGTGTATAAGGGAATTCTGTATACTGTATCTGCAACTTTCCTATAAATCTAAAACTACTCCAAACTAAAAAGTATACTTAATAAAACTCGGGCTTTTTTGTAAAGTTTTTCAAGCTGACACTTAAGCTTATATGGAATTTCATACACCTAGTATATCCATTACAATTTTAAAAAGAAAACCAAGTTTAGATACTTATACTGTCAGATTTCAAAACTTTAAAGCTATGATAATCAAGACAGTGTGTTGTTGACAAAAGGACAGAGGTATAGATTAGTGCAACAGAATCAAGAGTCCAAAAATAGTTTCAAATGTATTGATCAAATTTTATTTGGCAAAAATGCTCATGTAATTCAATGGGAAATGATAGTCTTTTTAATAAATGACACCGAAAGAGAGAACAATTTATATATATATACCAAAAATAAGGGTAACTACTATGAAGGGATAGAATATGACTCTAAAAAGGAAAAATAAAAGATTTTTTTAAAAAAGCGATTGATAAGATGTTGGTTGAAAAAGGGAAAAAGAAAAATTCAAAAAAAAAAGTTAAAAAAAATTAACTTTGAAAGACTAAAGAATCATGGGAAAAAAGCCATGAATTCTATGTGCAGTATTCCCCTAGCACTGGAGTTCTGCCGTTCTCATTGATCGGTAAACTTGGTCTTGGCTGGCTGTTCTTGCTGATCTTCTGGGGGAGGGGCATTAAGAGGGCGTTTGATGTAATGAACCCTGAGTGTTATATGGAACTGACAAATCACGAATTCTTTTAATATTTAATAGTTTTTAATATTTTATTTATTTATTTGAGAAAGAGAGCATGAGAGAGTGAGAACACAAGCAGATGAGAGGGGTAGAGGGAGAGGCAGGGAGCTGGATATGGGACTTGATCCCAGGATGACCTGAGCCCAAGGCAGACGCTTAACTGACCGAGCCACCCAGGTGCCCTGAATCACTGAATTCTACCTCTGAAACTAATAATACAGTATATGTTAATTAAATGGAATTTAAATAAAATTTAAATTTAAACAAAAAATTTTAAAAGAAAAAAATGATGCTGAAAGAATTAGGTGTACTAATGGAAAAAAAATCAATCTTGACTTTTTCATGTCATACATAGAAATTAAAATCATCAAAATGGATCATAGACCTAAATTTATAGGCTAAGATGATAAAGTTTTACAAAATATAATGTTCTAAATATAAGTATTTAGAAAAACTGATTTTTTTTTCTTTTAGAAGACAAGAGAAAATCTTGTAACCTTAAGTTAGGTAAATTTTCTTAAATATGACACAAAAAGTATGAACCACAAAAAAAATTAAGAAACTAGACTTCATCTAGATTAAAAACTTTTTCTTATCAAAAGACACAATTAAGGAAGTGAAAAAACAATCCAATGAGGGCAAGAAAGTATTTTCAAACATGTATCTGATAAAGAACTTATAGCCAGAACACATAAAGAAATCTTACAACTCATTAATAAGATAAAAACCCAAATTTTTTTAATTGGTCAAATATTTTGAATAGACATCTCACAAAAGAAGATAACACCAATGGCCAACAAGCCCATAAAAAGATATCAACATTGCCAGTCATCATGGAAATGCAAACTAAAACTCCATATTCAGAATGGACAAATCCACAAAGATAGAAAGTAGATTAGAGGTTGCAGAGGGCTAAAAATAGAGCATAAGTGGCTGGGAGGAAATTGGGAGTGACTGCTAATGGGTATAAGATTTCTTTTTGAAGTGATGAAAATGTTCTAAAATTAGATAGCACTGATGACTGAATAACTCTGTAAATATACTCAAAATCACTGAATTGTGTGTGCAATAAATTAAATAGGTAACCTCTATAACGTGTGGCTTATTTATGAATAAACCTGTTAAAAAGTGAAATAAGGTTTACACTTGTAGGTATGTTCATGCAAACACACTATCCAGATTAATATCAAAAAGGGAAATAAACCAGGGACACCTGGGTGGCTCAGTCAGTTAAGCATCTGCCTTTAGCTCAGGTCATGATCCCAGGGTCCTGGAACTGAGCCCCAAGTAGGGCTCGCTGATCAGGGGGGCGTCTGCTTCCCCTTCTCCCTCTGCCTCTCCCACCCTCTCATGTGCTCGCTCTCTCAAATAAATCAATAAAAATCTTTTTTTTTTTTTCAAAAAAGGGCAAAAACTAGAAAAAAAGAACCAAGCCCAAAGTTAGCTGGAGGAAGGAAATGATTAAGATTAGAGCAAGAATAAATGAAACAGAGAATACAAAAACAAAAGAAAAAATAATTAAAGCCAGAGTTTATTTTTTAAGAAGATCTAAAATATGGACAGATCCTTAGTTAGCTACACTAAGAAAAAAAAGGGAAGACTCAAAATCAGAAACAAAAGAAGAGACATTACAATTGATGCCACAGAAATAAAAAAGATCACAAGGGACTCTTATGAATAATTATATGCCAACAAACTGAAAAACTAGAAGAAATGGATTAATTCCTAGAAACATAAAACCTAATAAGACTGAATTAAGAAGAAAGAGAAAGCCTGAACAGACCAATAACAAATAAGGAGATTGAATCAGTGATGAAAAATCTCCCAAAATAAAGAAAGTCCCAGGACAGGCAGACTTCACTGATAAATTCCACTAATCATTTAAAGAATTAATATGAATCCTTCTTAAAATCTTCCAAAAAATTAAAGAGGGAACAGTTCCCAAATCATTTTATGAGGTTAGTATTAGCATGATAATAAAACCACAAGGAAAGAAAACTACAGGCCAATATCCTTGATGAACATACGTGAAGAAGTCCTGAAGAAATAATATCAAACTGAATTCAACAGCATATTGAAAGGATCATCCACCATAATCAAGTGGGATTTATCCCTGGGATGCAAAGATAGCAGTATATGCAAATCAATGTGATACATCAGATTAACAGAAAAAAAGATAAAAATCACATCATCTCAAGAAATGTAGAAAAAAACATTTGACAAAACACCATTTCATGATTAAAACTCTCAAAAAACTAGGTATAGAAGGAATTTAACTCAACACAATAAAGATGACATATATATGAAAAACCCACAGTGAACATATTTAATGAAAAAAAAACTGAAAGCTTTCCCTTTAAGATCAGGAACAAGACAAAGATGCCCACTCTTGCCACTTCTTTTCAACACAGTACTGGAAATACTAGCCAGAGAAATAAGGCAAGAAAAAGAAATAAATAACATCTAAATTGTAAAAGAAATAAAATTATCTCTGTAGATAACATGATCTCATGTATGGAAAAACCTAAAGACTCCATTAAAAAACTGTCAATACTAATAAATTCAGTAAAGTTGCAGGATACAAAATCAACATACAAAAGTCAATTGCACTTTTATACACTAACAGCAAACCATACAAAAAGGAAATTAAGAAAGCAATCCATATTTATAATAGCATCAAAAATAATAAAATAATTTGAAATAAACTAAACCAAAAAGGAGAAAGACTTATACACTAAAAACTACAAAACACTGATGAAAGAAATTAAGACACAAATAAATGAAAAGCCATTCCTAATCCCTAGTTCATGGATTGGAACATTTTTTATTGTTAAAATGTCCACACTACCACAAATGACCTACAGATTCAATGAAATCCCTATCAAAATCCCAATGGCTTTTTTATATAAATAGAAAAAAGAATCCCAAAATTCCTACGTACAATCCAGGAACCAAAAGCGTAGGCAACAAAAGCAAAATTAGACAAGTGGGACTACATCAAACCAAAAGGCTTTTGCACAAAAAAACCATCAACAAAATGAAAAGGCAACCCACAGATTAGGAGAAAATATTTGCAAGCCATGTATCTATCTGATAAAGGGTTAATATCCAAAATATATAAGGAACTCCTACAATTCAATAGCAGTAATAATAACAACAACCCAATTTAAAAATGGGCAAAGGAACTGAATAGTCTTTTCTGCAAAAAGACATAAATGACCAACAAGTATATGAAAAGGAGCTCAACATCACCAATCAATGGGGAAATGCAAATCAAAACCACAATGGAATATCATCTCAAATCTGTTGGGGCTATTAGCCAAAAAAAAAAAAAAAAAAATCTTGGAAAGGAGGTGGAAAAACTAGAAGCCCTGTACACTGTTGGTGGGAATGTAAATTGATATAGTCACTATGGAAAACAGTTACAGAGGTTCCTCGAAAAATTAAAGAGATAACTACTATATGCTGTGGCAATCTTCCTTCCGGGTGTATATCCAAAGGAATGAAAATCAGGATCTCGAAGACATACCTGTAGTGCCATGTCCACTGCAACATTACTCACAATAGTCAAAACATAAAAGCAACTTAAATGTCTGTTGACAGTTGAATAAAGAAAATGTGATATCTAGATAGACACAGATAAGACATATAGACACATACACACACAGAGACATATGCTTCATCCTCAAAAAAGAAGGAAATCCTGCCATTTGTTACAACATGGATGAACCCAGAAGACATATGCTAAGTGAAATAGACCAGACAGAGAAAGACAAATACTATATGATCCCACTTACAGGTGGAATCTAAAACAGTCAAACTCACAGAAGCAGAGAGTAGAATGGTGGTTAGCAGGGGCTGGGGAGAGGGAGAAACAGGGGAGTATTGGTCAAAGGGTAAAGTTTCAATTACGTAAAATGAGTAAGTCCTAGAAATCTACTGTACAGCTTAGTGCCTACAGTTAATGCTGTAGTGCAAACTTTAAAATGAGCTAAGAAGGCAGACCTTACGTTAAATGCTGTCATCACGAAAAAAAATAGAGAGGGAGGAAAGTTTTGGAGGTGACAGATATGTTTATGGCATTGATTGTGGTGATGGTTTCTCGAGAATATACTCATGTACAAACTCACCAAGTTGTACACATAAAATATGTAATTTCTGTATGTCACTCATACCTCAATAAAGTGGGTTTTTAAAAAAAAAGCTCAAAAAAGGATCTTAAAGCAATGTTCTAATCAAAAAATGGACAAAGAAACTAATTCCTTATTGAATATATACTCTGACAAGTACTATGCTGGGTGCTCTATTGTTCTCAGTCCCTACCACACCATTCTAAGTAGGTAACATTTATCCCATTTTTTAAATGGAGAAAACTGGAAGGTCAAAGTATTTGTCAAAGGACATAAAGCTGGTTAGAAAAAGTCACCAAGTGGTGGGAATCCAACTCAGTTCTATTCTCTAAACCTTAGTACCCCCAAAAACTATAATCTCATTTCTTGGGGCACATGGGCTAACGGTAGCAGAAGACAAAGAAAAATTAAACTAGATGAATTAAATTTGCAGGTAAAGAAAAGAATCTGTGTTCTTTAATAAAGAAAGATTAGATTACAAACTCCATAAAAATAAGGGTTGTGACGGTCTTCTTCCCCTCTGGTATGTCTAGCACCTAATAAATATCTGTTTAATTAACAAATGGGAAATAAAATACAGAACCAGTGAAATATAATTAACACATGACTGAGCTCTTATGATGAAGGGTTAGCAAATGAGCCCCAATATTTTAAATTCAGGAAGCACTATTTATAATATTTAAGGAGTCATGGATATTTGGGGAACTTTCATAATACTTAAGCAAATAAATGAATAATTTGTCCAACAAAAAAGAAATCAGTAGCAGACCAAGAAAATCTGAACTGGATTTCTGAGCAAGTTTGGCCTGATGACTAGGGAACATGATGACATCTCTAAATCCAACGCTTGACCAAGTGGCCTCACTGGTTGATGGATTACACAAATCCTCTCCTTAGGTATTCAAAAAACTTATAGCAGAACAATTATGTGGGCTGTTCGCACATTCCAGGTAGACCGACTTAAATATATACACAGGATTGATATCCTTTTATTTAACAAGCTACAGCATAGAAAGCCCATTTCTATTTGATTATTAACCAAAAAGTTTCTTTATGTAAGAATATGATGGTGCTAACCCATCATCGTAAGGGCAAGTGCCTTGAGTTTTTTAGGGGTGGTGAATGAGAGGCACTTTGCAGTTCCTCTTGCTCTAATTCTCTCATACTAATATCACACAACTGATAAAAGAAGTTGTTAAGGTTAAGGATGAAGTCCCCCTACCTCCCACCCAAGTACCTCCCTTATTGGTAGATAAGAGCTTGGTACCTCTGCCTCTAACCCACCAAACAAACCAATCTGAATGGCTTATCAACGAAGTTCAACCTTCTAACATCCAGAGATTCTATGTCTAACACCTAAGAATTCACAATAGACTCAAAAGAAATTTACTACCATTTTTAAATTACAGTGAAACAACTTTCAGCTCATTTTATACCAATGTTGTAATGTAAACAAAGTCAAGTATCAGTACATTTTTCTAATGTTCACTCACAAGTTACAGAAATATTTTGGTTTTTTTATGTAAATACCTTGTAACCAGGACTACCCATTAATCCATCCTTTCCATGTCTTCCTGGTTCTCCCTAAAAAATAAACACATGTATTTTAATATATTTTTTGCACTAATTTTTCTTTCTAAAAGAAGACAGTACAATTTTTATTTAAAGTAAAATACTGAAGAGCTTTTTCTATCAAACTCACAACACGTCCAGGAAGGCCAGGAAATCCAGCATTTCCCTTTTCACCTTTTGCACCCTGTATTAAAAACAAACACTTGGAAAACAATCCATGCAATAATTTTATTTTTAATTTTTATTTTTGTTACTCAAAAAAAGCTTCATTTTTTGTTTGCTTAGCTTTCTGACTCTGTGCTTGTGTCTTCAACACATCCACAATGATTTTCTGCTCAATACAGCAAGCATGCTTGACCTTGGCATGGGCATATTTAGCACACATGGAACCACAATGTGCCCTGCTGACATGTTTTTTCATTTTAGGCAAATTCCTAAGACTTTAGGTCTCACAACACAAATTCTTTGAAGTTGGCTTGGGCACACACATGTGGATCTTGGTGGTTTCCCAACTTTTTCTTGGTACAAAGGTAAACAATTATTTTACCAGAGGTTCTGGACAGCCTAGTTTTGCTAGAGGCTGTATTGTAGAATAGCCTGTGATGTTAGCTGGACCGTTGGGAATGCCTCTAGACACCATCCCCAGAGGTGATACAATAATGATTTCAAAAATTCCAACTCAAACTTAAGTTAAAAAGTTAACCTCTTTACGTCATGACAGAATTCATGGAACTACAGATAGAGTTGGCTCTACAACTCCTGGCAAAGCATTATTTTACCAGGCCAGTGGACACAAAGACATTAAAAAGCAATGGTGAATGCAGGATTTCAAGCATCTAAAAACAGAAACCACATCTTGGCAAAATTAAAAAGCAGTGAGTATTGTAAATATAATATACAGAAAATATAATCATCTTTAAATGTGAGGAAATCAGAAGGCCCGTAACTGATTCTCCATGGACATGCTGTTAAGCAGCTCCTACTTCCTCCCAAGGAATCTCTCTCTATAAATACTTTAAAAATTCAGAATGATCAATAACATGATGTATTCTTACAAAATACCACACACCAGGTATTATTCTATTTTTTCATTATTCTAAATAAATTTCCTGAGAAAGCTGAACAAAGCTAATTGCTATAATGGTCAATGAGCTGGGACTGAAACACAAGTTTTCTACTTCTATGACATCCAAAGTTCCATACAGATACTTTGTTTTATAATCCATACTTCCCTTTTTGCCATAAAATCCAGTTGATCCTTTATCTCCTTTGGGGCCCATTTCACCCTAAAAGACAAAATATAAATACTGAATTTTATTTTTAGTTAGTTTTTAATTTTTTATTTTAATTCCAGTATTTATGTCTATTTTTATGTGATTTAACCAGGGAATCCTTCTGTGTGTACCTGAAGAAAATGTGTATTCTATTTCTCTTGTTTTAAATATATCTTTTCAAACCATGTATTCTGAAGTATGCTTCAAGTTTTTGTTGAAAAAAAAGACAACTTTATTCATTTAAAATAAAGCCTATCAGAGGGGATGTGGGGGATGGGTGAAACAGGTAAAGGGGATTAAGAGTAAACTTATGATGAGAACTGAGTAATGAGGTAGAGAATTGTTGAATCATCATATTGTACACCTGAAACTAATATGACACTGTATGTTCACTAACTGGAATTAAATTACTGAATTTTAGAGAAATATGAAAATGTCCCTTAAACCTTAAAGAAAAAAAAACAGCACCAATTATAAACAAAGTTTAATTGCCAATATAAAATAAAATAGAAATAATTTAAGCTTTGTTTATAAAAGCCCTATTTTTGAGGCTTTCTGAAGAAAAACAAGGAAAAATAAGGATAGTTGGTACCATAACAGGGCTTATAGTTAAAAGAATTTCCATATATTAAAACTTACTCATCAATGTTTAAATACCAAAAAATTTGTGACTGGAAATTTTAAAGAAAATTTGCAAAAAGCTTTATGTAAATTATGATAGTAATCCAATCATTTACTTTAATATACTTCACATTTGAACATTTATAACACATTTGTAACATAAAGAAGTTTTAATTTAAAATAAAATGCAACATTACTGAATATTAAAAGACTAGATTTTTTTTCAACCTTTAATCCTGGTATTCCATGAAGCCCAGGAAAACCAGGAAGTCCACGGTCACCCTGAAAATAAAACTAAAATTAATGAAAGAAAATACATTTCAACCTAAAAAATATCATCATATATTCAACTTAACCCTTGTCAAAATCCACTGGGAAAAAAATCTTTGAACAGTTAAACACATATCTACATTAAAACCCTATCTCTATGACACATCAATCCTCATTTAACAGAGTTTCCTTTATGATTAGAAAAGGCAAGTATTTTGAGACTTAGGTGAACTTGTTCCAGTTCTGTGAAAAATGCTGTTGGCATATATACACATATTTTGCAGGGGTCGGGGAGTGTAAGCATGAGGAGGAGGGGGAGGGGTGGAAAGAGGGGGAGAGGGAGAGAGAGAGAAACTTAAGCAGTCTCCATGCTCAGCATGGAGCCCAATGCAGAGCTCCATCGCATGACCCTGAGATGAAATCAAGAGTTAGTTGCTTAACCAAAAGAGCCACCCAGGTGCCCCAAATGCTATTGGTATTTTAAGGGATTACACTGAATCTATAGATTGCTTTGGGTAGTGTGGACATTTTAACATTAATTCTTCTAATCCTTGGGTATAAAATATCTTTCCATTGCATCATTTTCAATTTCTTTCATCAGTGTCTTAAAGTTTTCATTGTAAAAGTCTCTTACCTCCTTGGTTAAATCAAAAAACATGGAGACAAATGAAAATGAAAACACAATGATCCAAAATTTTGGAGATGCAGCAAAAAACTATTAGTAGTACATGAACTCAGTAAAGTTGCGGATACAAAATTAATACCCAGAAATCAGTAGCATTTCTATGCACTAATAATGAAATAGCAGAAAGAGAAATTAAGAAAAGAATCACATTCACAATTGCACCAAAAAGAATGAAATACCTAGGGATAAACTTAACCAAGGAAGTAAAAAACCTATAGTTTGAAAACTATAATTCAATGTAATCCCTATCAAAGTACCATCAGCAATTTTTCAGAACTAAAACAAATAATGCTAAAATTTGTATGAAACCACAAAAGACCCCAAATAGCCAAAGAAACCTTGAGAAAGAAGAAAAAAGCTGGAGGTATCATACTTCCAGATTTCAAGATACACTAAAAGCTATAGTAATCAAAACAGTATGGCACTGGCACAAAAGGAAATAAACACATATATCAATAAAACAAAATAGCCCAGAAATAAGTCCATGCTTATATGGTCAATTAATCTGTAACAAAGAAAGCAAGAATATACAATGGCAAAAGGACAGTTTCTTCAATAGGAAAACTGCGCAATTACAGGCAAAATAATGAAACTGGAACATTTTCTAAAACCATACACAAAAAACAAACTCAAAAGGATTAAAGACCTAAATGTGAAACCTAAAACCAGAAAAAGTCTAGAAGAAAGAACAGGCAATAATTTCTCTGACACTGGTTGTCAGAACATTTTTCTGGCTATGTCTGCTAAAGCAAAGAAAACAAAACCAAAAATAAACTACTGGGACTACATCAAAATAAAAAGGTTCTGCATAGCAAAGGAATTATCAATAAAACAAAAAGGCAACCTACTGAATGGGAGAAGATTATTTGCAAATGATATATCCATATATATTTTAAAAATATAAAGAACTTCTACAGCTCAACACCAAAAAAAAATCTGATTTTAAAATGGGTAGAGGACCTGAACATATATTTTTCCAAAGAAGACATAAAGATGGCCTGCAGACACATGAAAAAAATGCTCAACATCACTCATCATCAGGGAAATGCAAATCAAAACCACAATGAGGTATCACCTCACACCTGTCAAAATGGCTAAAATCAAAAAGTTAAGAAGCAAAAAGTACTGGCAAGGATGTGGGGAAAAAAAGGAAATTGGCATAGCCACTGTGAAAATCAGTATGGAGTTTCCTCAAAAAATTAAAAAGAGAAATATAATATGATCTAAAATTCCACTACTTGGTATTTGCACAAAGGAAAAAAATATTAATTCAAAAAGATATCTGGACCCCTATGTTTACTGAATTATTTTTAATAGCCAAGATAGGGAAACAGCCCAAGTGTCTGTCAATTGATGAACAGAGTAAAAAAAAAAGTGTGGTATATATGTATATATAATGTAATGGATTATTATGCAGTCATAAAAAGAATGATATCTTGCCCTTTGCCACAATACGGATGGACCTAGAGAATATTAGGCTAAGTGAAATAAGTCAGACTGAGAAAGACAAATACCATATGATTTCACTCATATGTGGAATCTAAAAAACAAAACAAATAAACAAAAAGCAGAATCAGACTTATAAATTACAGAGAACTAATGGCTGCCAAAGGGAAGAGGGATTGAGAGATGGTCAAAGTGGCTGAAGGGCAGTAGGAGATACAGGCTTCCAGTTATGGGATGAAAAAGTCAAGGGAATAAAAGGCACAACATAGGTAATATAGTCAATGATATTATAATAACACTGTATGGTGACAGATGGGAGCTATACTTATGGTAAGCATAGCATAACATATAGAGACACTGAAGTACTATATTGTACACCTGAAATTACTGTAGCATTGGGTGTCAGCTACACTTAAATAAAAAATTTTAAACCTTAAATCTTAATATTTTTAAAAAAATATTCACATAAAGAGTGACATAGCTATTGAAGGGATAAAACCCTCCAAAGATAGCTTTTTTTCATTCTAAGTTTCCATATCATTATCAGCTTAAATCACCAGACCCCATGGTTACATTGCTACGGCATTTTTCAGTTTCCAGAATTATCTACTGACATCCCACTGTGAAAGAAGAGGATCAACCTCTCAAACCAACCAACACCCTCTCCCCATCTCCACTTCTAGGAAGCACAAATCCCCTTAGCTTTCTATTACAACTTTAGTTAAATCAATAGTCATTATTTCTGATGTTAAGATTCACAACTAAGCCATAAATATGCCGATTGCTTGCCTTTTCTTGTCCTACAGTTAAAAACTGCCTGTTTTGGAAAGAGGTAGGGGGTTGACACCTTATTTTCCTATAAACTTATTACAACATTGAACTCCAATCTCCAATTGTCAAAATCACTTTGAAATATACTCATACATTGAAACTTTGATATTCTTTGTCTTTTCTAGAGCCTTCTCATTTGTCTCAGTACACATTTGTTCTCCTCTCTCTGTTTATTCCCTTGTTAGAGGAATACATCATCCCATAGCTTCTGAAAAGGAATTCATGGGAGACAACTTTTTGAAACTGTAAATTTCTGAAAAAATATTCTGTTCACTTACGTAATTAATAATTCACATATAGAAGTATAGTTTAGAATTTTTTTCTTTTAGACCTTTGAAGGTTCTGCTCCATTCCCTTCTTGACTTCAGTGTCACTAGTGAGATGTTTGAAGCCTTTCTGATTCTGATCATTTGTATATGACATTTTTTTGGTGGTTGTAGGGTTTTCCCTCTCAGAAAGCTTATAGGATCTCCTGTTGTTTATAGTGTCTTACAATGTCAAATTATACAATATTCAGCATAAATATGGTCTATAATCATCCATTACGCGAAGCAGTATGGAAGACTTTTCATCTATAATGACCCCATGCTTACACATGTGGACTCAGACCACATACCCAAACTCCATCCACATTTCACATACACAATCTTCCCTCTAAGCACACTGTGTTAGAAGGCACTCAGAAGGACAGAGACAGGAAAGAGGCTTGCAGACCCTGGGAATGGAACTGGGGTGTGCTATATAAGGAGTGTCAGAACCCAGGATCTGGAATGTGGTCTACAAGGGGGGTCATGTGCTACAGGAGTGCCTCTATATTAGTCGTGAAGACCCATCACTTCCTACCAAGGAACACAGCTGAAGCACCGTCTATCAGGGGTTCTCCCTCCCTGAGGGCACTAATGACAGTTTGTCCAAGTCTTCTTCTCAGGTCTTCTATCAGTTTCTTCTAAGATTTCTTGCTGATCTTTAATTTTCCTAAGATATTTTCTGATTCCTAATGATCAGTTCATATGGAAGTGGATGATAAACTCTCAGGGAGTACTGCTCAATGACTGAGATTCTCTATATATGGGGGTGCTGGGTCATTTCCCTAAATAGCTCTGGCTATCAGTGGATTCCCCATAGAAGGATCTTCTTTGCCTATAGTTATATTACAACTCCTTACTTTTCTTTTCAGTCTAGAGACCTTCAGTTTTATCTTCTCTGGATAATAAACTTATATATCCTGCCAGAGTAGAAGAAGGGAGATTCACTTCACTGTACAGAGGTTAGGAAGGGATAGCAGGATCTCATTGTTCTTAAAGGAATATTCAAACATGCTTCCATTTTTTAAAATTTTTTAAAGATTTTATTTATTTATTTGTCAGAGAGAGGGAGAGAGAGACAGCACAAGCAGAGGGAGCGGCAGGCAGATGGAGAAGCAGGCTCCCTGATGGGCAAGGAACCAGATGCAAGACTAGATCCCAGGATCCTGGAATCGTGACCTGAGCCAAAGGCAGATGCTTAAACGACTGAACCACCCAGGTGTCCCCATGCTTCCATTTTTAGCCCTACCTTCAATTCACTCCCATTTTCAGAAATTACTTTGTATTACCATTTCCTAAGCTTTTGGGGTATCTGTATGCATAGGCATGTGTGTCTGTGAGCATGAGTGCGTGTGTGTGCAAAAGGGATTCTCTCTCATATGAATCATACTACTTTTTATTTTAAGATTGAGCTTCCTTGGGTCCTTTCAGATTCCAAAAGTGTAGACCTACTTTCTTCTTTTTTATTTTCTGTGTCATGTTAGGTTTTATTATTATAATTATTATTCCATGACTTTTGCTTTATGGGAGTTTAAGAGATAGAGAAAGTTAATGTGTATATTCTACCCTTCACCTTAATCAAGAAGCCCTAGTCACTTATTGATGCTTAAACAATAATATCCAGAGCATCCTGCCTTCTAGGGAGGTAGGTTCCCATCAGTTCACTATTAAGGAGACAGCAAGACAGACATAGAGAAGAAAGATATAAATTGATAAAGTATACACATGGTGTAATCTCCAATTGTTCCCATTATACTTTCCACTAGAAGGCTTTAAACCTCCTGGAGGGTTATTACTATGACCTCTTGTGTAGGGGTGCTAATATTCATTCACTTATTCTATTTTATGCTGAACCAATTTCATTCTTTATCCACTCTGGTTAATTGCAGGAAAATCTGGGAATGTACTTATCTGACTAGACCAATACACCATTGGCCTTCTCAATTAAAAAAAAAAAAAACTGAATTTTAACAACTGATCTATTCCACAGATTGAAATATTCCTTTCCACTAGTGAAAGAATGGGAGCCATTATAAAATGTATTTTTACAGAGAGGGAACTGGGGCTTCAAGTCCAGGAATCCCTTCATCCTCTCCCATAATAAGTGATGTCAAATAAGAAATAAAAATTACATTATACTTTAGATCTATCTGTATTATGTTTGGTTCCTTTAATTTATTTCTAAGTGTATGTGATATAAAAAGTATGCCAGGCTCATGGTTACATCCAAAAATCTGCTCACCTTTTACTACCACAGAGAAGATTTTTATCTGTGCACACAGCTTCCCAAGTAGAGACTCTCTTTCCCAGGCTCCTTTGCAGTTAAGCATGGCCACCTAACAAAGTTCTTGCTAGCAGAATGTGTAGAGGACTACAGCCTGCAACTTCCACAGAATTTATTAAAAGGAAAGTTACTGCTATGACTTCTCTTTCCTCCTTCCCATCAGATTAGGATGCAGGTAAGACAGTGACTAGTGATGAAGCCTTGTCTATGTGGAAGAGAACACTCTGAGACTAGACCAACAAGAAGGAAAAACATGAGTCTTTGGATGAGTACGTAAACAACTGATTACATGAGAAATATAAACTCTTTCTCATTTACACCACTGCATTTTGGGGTTTATAGTATTTTTTGGCTCGTAAAGAATGTCCTTCTCGTGGGTAATAGCTTTCCCGTGACCATCTTAATTTTCCACTAAAGGTTAAAAACAATCTGTGTGTATACGGGAGAGAAAGCTAGACGACAGAAGATCCACTAAAAGCCCATACATTTTGGATTTTTTAAGCCTAAAATGCAATAATTTAACCAAAGAATAAAAGAAAAAAAAAGATTCAGGGGGAGACCAAGGGGCACAACAAGAAAACTGGATGATATTCTACCCCCTACGAACGAAAACCACTTTTTGTATTTTGGAGTTTTTTTTTTCCTTTTTGCTTGGGGCAGGAAGGAGTGATAACAGTTTCTACAGACAGAAAAAATTAAGTTAAGAAGACTACCTGAGCTAACTCTTTAGAAACTGCGTTGAAATAACCTGCTGATGGCCAGGCTAGACAAAGACATACTCTTGATAAAATGGAATTTAGCTGGACAGTAAATACTTGATAGAAATACAGAAGAGGAGGGGCGGAGCAAGATGACGGAGGAGTAGGAGACCTGGGTTTCGTCTGGTCTCAGGAATTCAGCTGAATAGGAATCAAACCATTCTGAACACCTACGAACTCAACAGGAGATCAAAGAGAAGAATAGCAACAACTCTCTGAACAGAAAAGTGACCACTTACTGGAAGGTAGGACGCGCAGAGAAGTGAATCCGAGGTGATATTCGGAAGGAGAGACGGTGGGGGAGGGGGCCTCCATCAGCCGCTTCTGTTAAGTGATAGAGCCACGGAGCACAAAATCGGAACTTTTAAAGAAGTCGGCTCCATTGAGGGATGTCGCTCCAGTGGATAAGCTGGGGGTGGGATCCTCGTGGGACAGTGTAGTCTCAGGACCCTCGGGGTCACAGAAAGACCGGGGGTGCCTGAGTGCAGCAGAGCTCCCAGGTATTGGAGCGGGGAAGCCGGCTGCAGAGACGGAGCCGAGGCGCGGGCTCTCAGGTCGAGGTGGCCATAAATTGTGATCCGCGGCCCAGATGGGCCACTGCTCCTCCAGTGGGGACCCAACAAGCGGCAGATCCGGGGAGACTCCCCTTCATCCCCCAGGAGGAGCGGTGCAGAAGCGCACCGGAGGAATCCGCTAGGTTTGGAGACTCCATGCGGTGTGGGGTGCCAGAGATAGAAACATTCGGTCACAGGCCGGGTGAGCACGGAGTGCAGCCGGAGACTGGGGAGACAGGAGTGACTGCTTTTCTCTGGGGGTGCGGTGAGGAGTGGGGCCGCGAGTTCTCAGCTCCTCCGGGAGGAGATTGGGAGGCCACCATTTTCACTCTAGTCCTCCAAAGCTGTACCAAGAGCTTGGAGGGAACAAAAGCACCGGAGAGCAAACCTGAGCAGCTTACAAGGGTGGGGCAACTCTGCCTCCAGCAAAGACATATGGGAACCACGGCAACAGGCCTCTCCCCCAGAAGATCAGCACGAACAGCCAGCAAGCCAAGACCAAGTTTACCCATCAAGGAGAATGGGAGAACTCCAGCGCTAGGGGAATACTGCACATAGAATTCATCGCTTTTTTACCATGATTCATTAGTTTTTCAAACTTGATTTTTTAACTGTTTTTTTCTTTTTTTGAATTTTTCTTTTTCCCTTTTTAAACCATCTTATCAATCCCTTTAAAAAAATTTTTTTTTATTTTTTCATTTTTTAGAGTCATACTTTATCTCTTCATAGTAGCTACCCTTATTTTTGGCATATATATATATAAGTTGTTCTCTCTTTAAAATTTTGAGATACAGTTTCTTCTAACAGATCAAAATACACCCTAAATCACTAGTGTATGGCTTTGTTCTAGTCTCCTGCCTGATCACATTCTCTCCCTTTTTTTTTTCTTTTCTTCTTTGTTTTTTAATCTTCTTTCTAACAACTTCTTATCAATTCCTTTTATAAAATCTTTTATAATTTTCATCTTTACAGTCATCTTCCATCCCTTCATTGTATCAACCCTTATTTTGTACATATATAAGTCTTTCTTCTTTAAATATTAGATGGCACTTTCTTCTAACAGAACAAAATACGCCCAAAATCTAGTGTGTGGCACTGAACTATACACTAGTCTGATCATATGTGAACATATTGTGGTTTTTTTTCTTTTGTTTTGTTCTGTTTTTGTTTGTTTTTCCCTTTTTCTTCTTTTTTTTATTTCCTCTTTTTCTTTCTTTCCCTTTCTTTTCCCCTGGTTTCAGGTCTTTTCTGATGTGTATAGAGTATATTTCCTGGGGATGTTGTTAACCTGTTAGCATTTTGTTCTTTCATTCATCTATTCTCCTCTGGACAAAATGACAAGATGAAAAAAAATCACCTCAGCAAAAAGAACAAGAGGTAGTACTGTCTGCCAGGGACCTACTCAATACGGACATTAGTACGATGTCGGACCTTGAGTTCAGAATCATGACTTTAAAGATACTAGCTGGGCTTGAAAAAAGGGTGGAAGTTATTAGAGAAACCCTTTCTGGAGAAATAAAAGAACTAAAATCTAACCAAGTCAAAATCAAAAAGGCTATTAATGAGGTGCAATCAAAAATGGGGGCATTAACTGCTAGGATAAATGAGGCAGAAGAGAGAATCAGTGATATAGAAGACCACATGATGGAAAATAAAGAAGCTGAGAAAAAGAGAAACAACTACAGGATCACGAGGGCAGAATTCGAGAGAGAAGCGATATGATAAGATGAAACAACATTAGAATAATTGGGATCCCAGAAGAAGAAGAAAGAGAGAGAGGGGCAGAAGGTATATTGGGGCAAATTATAGCAGAGAACTTCCCTAATGTGTGGAAGGAAACAGGCATCAAAATCCAGGAGGCACAGAGAACCCCTCTCAAAATCAATAAAAATAGGTCAATACCCCCGACATCTAATAGTAAAACTTACGAGTCTCAGAGACAAAGAGAAAATCCTGAAAGCAGCTCGGGAGAAGAGATATGTAACCTACAATGGTAGAAACATTAGATTGGCAACAGACCTACCCACGGAGACCTGGCAGGCCAGAAAGCACTGGCATGATATCTTCAGAGCACTAAACGAGAAAAACATGCAGCCAAGAATACTATATCTAGCTAGGCTGTCATTGAAAATAGAAGGAGAGATAAAAAGCTTCCAGGACAAACAAAAACTAAAGGAATTTGCAAACACGAAACCAGCCTTACAGGAAATATTAAAAGGGGTCCTCTAAGCAAAGGGAGAGCCTAAAAGCAGCATAGATCAGAAAGGAACAGAGACAATATACAGTAACAGTCACCTTACAGGCAATACAATGGCACTAAATTCATATCTCTCAATAGTTACCCTGAATGTAAATGGACTAAATGCCCCAATCAAAAGACACAGGCTATCAGATTGGATTAAAAAACAAGACTCATCAATATGCTGTCTGCAAGAGACTCATTTTAGACCCAAAGACACCCCCAGATTGAAAGTGAGGGGGTGGAAAACCATTTACCATGCTAATGGACACCAAAAGAAAGCTGCAGTGGCAATCCTTATATCAGACAAATTAGATTTTAAAACAAAGACTGTAATAAGAGATGAAGAAGGACACTATATCCTACTTAAAGGGTCTATCCAACAAGAAGATCTAACAATTGTAAATATCTATGCCCCGAACATGGGAGCAGCCAATTATATAAGGCAATTAATAACAAAAGCAAAGAAACACATTGACAACAATAATAGTGGGGGAATTTAACACCCCCCTTACTGAAATGGACAGATCATCTAAGCAAAAGATCAACAAGGAAATAAAGACTTTAAATGAAACACTGGACCAAATGGAATTCACAGACATTTTCAGAACATCCCATCCCAAAGCAACGGAATACACATTCTTCTCTAGTGCCCATGGAACATTCTCCAGAATAGATCACATCCTAGGTCACAAATCAGGTCTCAACCGGTACCAAAAGATTGGGATTATTCCCTGCATATTTTCAGACCACAGTGCTTTGAAACTAGAACTCAATCACAAGAGGAAAGTCGGAAAGAACTCAAATACATGGAGGCTAAAGAGCATCCTACTAAAGAATGAATGGGTCAACAGGGAAATTAAAGAAGAATTAAAAAAATTCATGGAAACCAATGAAAATGAAAACACAACTCTTCAAAATCTTTGGGATACAGCAAAGGCAGTCCTAAGAGGAAAGTATATAGCAATACAAGCCTTTCTCAAAAAACAAGAAAGGTCTCAAATACACAGCCTAACCCTACACCTAACGGAGCTGGAGAAAAAACAGCAAATAAAGCCTAAACACAGCAGGAGAACAGAAATAATAAAGATCAGAGCAGAAATCAATGAAATAGAAACCAAAAGAACAGTAGAACAGATCAACAAAACTAGGAGGTGGTTCTTTGAAAGAATTAACAAAATTGATAAACCCCTGGCCAGACTTATCAAAAAGAAAAGAGAAATGACCCAAATCAACAAAATCATGAATGAAAGAGGAGAGATCACAACCAACACCAAAGAAATACAAACAATTATAAGAACATATTACGAGCAACTCTATGCCAGCAAATTAGATAACCTGGAAGAAATGGGTGCATTCCTAGAGACATATCAACTACCAAAGTTGAACCAGGAAGAAATAGAAAACCTGAACAGACCTATAACCACTAAGGAAATTGAAGCAGTCATCAAAAATCTCCCAACAAACAAAAGCCCGGGGCTAGATGGCTTCCCAGGGGAATTCTACCAAACATTTAAAGAAGAATTAATACCTATTCTCCTGAAACTGTTCCAAAAAATAGAAATGGAAGGAAAACTTTCAAACTCATTTTATGAGGCCAGCATTACCTTGATCCCAAAACCAGACAAAGACCCCATCAAAAGGAGTATTACAGACCAATATCCTTGATGAACATGGACGCAAAAATTCTCACCAAAATCCTAGCCAATAGGATCCAACAGTACATTAAAAGGATTATTCACCACGACCAAGTGGGATTTATCCCTGGGCTGCAAGGTTGGTTAACATCCCCAAATCAATCAACGTGATACAATATATTAACAAAAGAAAGAACAAGAATCATATGATCCCCTCAATAGATGCAGAAAAAGCATCTGACAAAGGACAGCACCCTTTCTTGATCAAAACTCTTCACAGTATAGGGATAGAGGATACATACCTCAGTATCATAAAAGCCATCTATGAAAAACCCACAGCGAATATCATTCTCAATGGGGAAAAGCTGAGAGCTTTCCCCCTAAGGTCAGGAATGCGGCAGGGATGTCCACTATCACCACTGCCATTCAACATAGTATTAGAAGTCCTAGCCACAGCAATCAGACAACAAAAAGAAATCAAAGGCATCCAAATCGGCAAAGAGGAAGTCAAACTCTCACTCTTTGCAGATGATATGATACTGTATGTGGAAAACCCAAAAGACTCCACCCCAGAACTGCTAGAACTCATACAGGAATTCAGTAAAGTAGCAGGATATAAAATCAATGCACAGAAATCAGTGGCATTCCTATACACCAACAACAAGACAGAAGAGAGACAAATCAAGGAGTCGATCCCATTTACAATTGCACCCAAAACCGTAAGATACCTAGGAATAAATTTAACCAAAGAGGCAAAGGATCTGTACTCAGAAAACTATAAAATACTCATGAAAGAAATTGAAGAAGACACAAAGAAATGGAAAAACGTTCCATGCTCATGGATTGGAAGAACAAACATTGTGAAGATGTCAATGCTACCTAGAGCAATCTACACATTCAGTGCAATCCCCATCAAAATACCATCCACTTTTTTCAAAGAAATGGGACGAATAATCCTAAAATTTGTATGGAACCAGAAGAGACCCCGAATAGCCAGAGGAATATTGAAAAAGAAAAGCAAAGCTGGCGGCATCACAATTCCGGACTTCAAGCTCTATTACAAAGCTGTCATCATCAAGACAGTATGGTACTGGCACAAAAACAGACCCATAGATCAATGGAACAGAATAGGGAGTCCAGAAATGGACCCTCAACTCTATGGTCAACTCATCTTTGACAAACCAGGAAAGAATGTCCAATGGAAAAAAGACAGTCTCTTCCACAAATTGTGTTGGGAAAATTGGACAGCCACATGCAGAAGAATGAAACTGGACCATTTCCTTACACCACACACAAAAATAGACTCCAAATGGTTGACCTAAATGCGAGACAGGAGTCCATCAAAATCCTAAAGGAGAACACAGGTAGCAACCTCTTCGACCTCAGCCGCAGCAACTTCTTCCTAGAAACATCGCCAAAGGCATGGGAAGCAAGGGCAAAAATGAACTATTGGGATTTCATCAAGATAAAAAGCTTTTGCACAGCAAAAGAAACAGCGACAAAACCAAAAGACAACCAACAGAATGGGAGAAAATATTTGCAAATGACATATCAGATCAAGGGCTAGTATCCAAAATCTACAAAGAACTTATC
>NW_027397084.1:14096498-14367906 GCF_003265705.2 Callorhinus ursinus
GCCGGAGACTGGGGAGACAGGAGTGACTGCTTTTCTCTGGGGGTGCGGTGAGGAGTGGGGCCGCGAGTTCTCAGCTCCTCCGGGAGGAGATTGGGAGGCCACCATTTTCACTCTAGTCCTCCAAAGCTGTACCAAGAGCTTGGAGGGAACAAAAGCACCGGAGAGCAAACCTGAGCAGCTTACAAGGGTGGGGCAACTCTGCCTCCAGCAAAGACATATGGGAACCACGGCAACAGGCCTCTCCCCCAGAAGATCAGCACGAACAGCCAGCAAGCCAAGACCAAGTTTACCCATCAAGGAGAATGGGAGAACTCCAGCGCTAGGGGAATACTGCACATAGAATTCATCGCTTTTTTACCATGATTCATTAGTTTTTCAAACTTGATTTTTTAACTGTTTTTTTCTTTTTTTGAATTTTTCTTTTTCCCTTTTTAAACCATCTTATCAATCCCTTTAAAAAAATTTTTTTTTATTTTTTCATTTTTTAGAGTCATACTTTATCTCTTCATAGTAGCTACCCTTATTTTTGGCATATATATATATAAGTTGTTCTCTCTTTAAAATTTTGAGATACAGTTTCTTCTAACAGATCAAAATACACCCTAAATCACTAGTGTATGGCTTTGTTCTAGTCTCCTGCCTGATCACATTCTCTCCCTTTTTTTTTTCTTTTCTTCTTTGTTTTTTAATCTTCTTTCTAACAACTTCTTATCAATTCCTTTTATAAAATCTTTTATAATTTTCATCTTTACAGTCATCTTCCATCCCTTCATTGTATCAACCCTTATTTTGTACATATATAAGTCTTTCTTCTTTAAATATTAGATGGCACTTTCTTCTAACAGAACAAAATACGCCCAAAATCTAGTGTGTGGCACTGAACTATACACTAGTCTGATCATATGTGAACATATTGTGGTTTTTTTTCTTTTGTTCTGTTTTTGTTTGTTTTTCCCTTTTTCTTCTTTTTTTTATTTCCTCTTTTTCTTTCTTTCCCTTTCTTTTCCCCTGGTTTCAGGTCTTTTCTGATGTGTATAGAGTATATTTCCTGGGGATGTTGTTAACCTGTTAGCATTTTGTTCTTTCATTCATCTATTCTCCTCTGGACAAAATGACAAGATGAAAAAAAATCACCTCAGCAAAAAGAACAAGAGGTAGTACTGTCTGCCAGGGACCTACTCAATACGGACATTAGTACGATGTCGGACCTTGAGTTCAGAATCATGACTTTAAAGATACTAGCTGGGCTTGAAAAAAGGGTGGAAGTTATTAGAGAAACCCTTTCTGGAGAAATAAAAGAACTAAAATCTAACCAAGTCAAAATCAAAAAGGCTATTAATGAGGTGCAATCAAAAATGGGGGCATTAACTGCTAGGATAAATGAGGCAGAAGAGAGAATCAGTGATATAGAAGACCACATGATGGAAAATAAAGAAGCTGAGAAAAAGAGAAACAACTACAGGATCACGAGGGCAGAATTCGAGAGAGAAGCGATATGATAAGATGAAACAACATTAGAATAATTGGGATCCCAGAAGAAGAAGAAAGAGAGAGAGGGGCAGAAGGTATATTGGGGCAAATTATAGCAGAGAACTTCCCTAATGTGTGGAAGGAAACAGGCATCAAAATCCAGGAGGCACAGAGAACCCCTCTCAAAATCAATAAAAATAGGTCAATACCCCGACATCTAATAGTAAAACTTACGAGTCTCAGAGACAAAGAGAAAATCCTGAAAGCAGCTCGGGAGAAGAGATATGTAACCTACAATGGTAGAAACATTAGATTGGCAACAGACCTACCCACGGAGACCTGGCAGGCCAGAAAGCACTGGCATGATATCTTCAGAGCACTAAACGAGAAAAACATGCAGCCAAGAATACTATATCTAGCTAGGCTGTCATTGAAAATAGAAGGAGAGATAAAAAGCTTCCAGGATAAACAAAAACTAAAGGAATTTGCAAACACGAAACCAGCCTTACAGGAAATATTAAAAGGGGTCCTCGAAGCAAAGGGAGAGCCTAAAAGCAGCGTAGATCAGAAAGGAACAGAGACAATATACAGTAACAGTCACCTTACAGGCAATACAATGGCACTAAATTCATCTCTCTCAATAGTTACCCTGAATGTAAATGGACTAAATGCCCCAATCAAAAGACACAGGCTATCAGATTGGATTAAAAAACAAGACTCATCAATATGCTGTCTGCAAGAGACTCATTTTAGACCCAAAGACACCCCCAGATTGAAAGTGAGGGGGTGGAAAACCATTTACCATGCTAATGGACACCAAAAGAAAGCTGCAGTGGCAATCCTTATATCAGACAAATTAGATTTTAAAACAAAGACTGTAATAAGAGATGAAGAAGGACACTATATCCTACTTAAAGGGTCTATCCAACAAGAAGATCTAACAATTGTAAATATCTATGCCCCGAACATGGGAGCAGCCAATTATATAAGGCAATTAATAACAAAAGCAAAGAAACACATTGACAACAATAATAGTGGGGGAATTTAACACCCCCCTTACTGAAATGGACAGATCATCTAAGCAAAAGATCAACAAGGAAATAAAGACTTTAAATGAAACACTGGACCAAATGGAATTCACAGACATTTTCAGAACATCCCATCCCAAAGCAACGGAATACACATTCTTCTCTAGTGCCCATGGAACATTCTCCAGAATAGATCACATCCTAGGTCACAAATCAGGTCTCAACCGGTACCAAAAGATTGGGATTATTCCCTGCATATTTTCAGACCACAGTGCTTTGAAACTAGAACTCAATCACAAGAGGAAAGTCGGAAAGAACTCAAATACATGGAGGCTAAAGAGCATCCTACTAAAGAATGAATGGGTCAACAGGGAAATTAAAGAAGAATTAAAAAAATTCATGGAAACCAATGAAAATGAAAACACAACTCTTCAAAATCTTTGGGATACAGCAAAGGCAGTCCTAAGAGGAAAGTATATAGCAATACAAGCCTTTCTCAAAAAACAAGAAAGGTCTCAAATACACAGCCTAACCCTACACCTAACGGAGCTGGAGAAAGAACAGCAAATAAAGCCTAAACCCAGCAGGAGAAGAGAAATAATAAAGATCAGAGCAGAAATCAATGAAATAGAAACCAAAAGAACAGTAGAACAGATCAACAAAACTAGGAGGTGGTTCTTTGAAAGAATTAACAAAATTGATAAACCCCTGGCCAGACTTATCAAAAAGAAAAGAGAAATGACCCAAATCAACAAAATCATGAATGAAAGAGGAGAGATCACAACCAACACCAAAGAAATACAAACAATTATAAGAACATATTACGAGCAACTCTATGCCAGCAAATTAGATAACCTGGAAGAAATGGGTGCATTCCTAGAGACATATCAACTACCAAAGTTGAACCAGGAAGAAATAGAAAACCTGAACAGACCTATAACCACTAAGGAAATTGAAGCAGTCATCAAAAATCTCCCAACAAACAAAAGCCCGGGGCTAGATGGCTTCCCAGGGGAATTCTACCAAACATTTAAAGAAGAATTAATACCTATTCTCCTGAAACTGTTCCAAAAAATAGAAATGGAAGGAAAACTTTCAAACTCATTTTATGAGGCCAGCATTACCTTGATCCCAAAACCAGACAAAGACCCCATCAAAAGGAGTATTACAGACCAATATCCTTGATGAACATGGACGCAAAAATTCTCACCAAAATCCTAGCCAATAGGATCCAACAGTACATTAAAAGGATTATTCACCACGACCAAGTGGGATTTATCCCTGGGCTGCAAGGTTGGTTAACATCCCCAAATCAATCAACGTGATACAATATATTAACAAAAGAAAGAACAAGAATCATATGATCCCCTCAATAGATGCAGAAAAAGCATCTGACAAAGGACAGCACCCTTTCTTGATCAAAACTCTTCACAGTATAGGGATAGAGGATACATACCTAATATCATAAAAGCCATCTATGAAAAACCCACAGCGAATATCATTCTCAATGGGGAAAAGCTGAGAGCTTTCCCCCTAAGGTCAGGAATGCGGCAGGGATGTCCACTATCACCACTGCCATTCAACATAGTATTAGAAGTCCTAGCCACAGCAATCAGACAACAAAAAGAAATCAAAGGCATCCAAATCGGCAAAGAGGAAGTCAAACTCTCACTCTTTGCAGATGATATGATACTGTATGTGGAAAACCCAAAAGACTCCACCCCAGAACTGCTAGAACTCATACAGGAATTCAGTAAAGTAGCAGGATATAAAATCAATGCACAGAAATCAGTGGCATTCCTATACACCAACAACAAGACAGAAGAGAGACAAATCAAGGAGTCGATCCCATTTACAATTGCACCCAAAACCGTAAGATACCTAGGAATAAATTTAACCAAAGAGGCAAAGGATCTGTACTCAGAAAACTATAAAATACTCATGAAAGAAATTGAAGAAGACACAAAGAAATGGAAAAACGTTCCATGCTCATGGATTGGAAGAACAAACATTGTGAAGATGTCAATGCTACCTAGAGCAATCTACACATTCAGTGCAATCCCCATCAAAATACCATCCACTTTTTTCAAAGAAATGGGACAAATAATCCTAAAATTTGTATGGAACCATAAGAGACCCCGAATAGCCAGAGGAATCTTGAAAAAGAAAAGCAAAGCTGGCGGCATCACAATTCCGGACTTCAAGCTCTATTACAAAGCTGTCATCATCAAGACAGTATGGTACTGGCACAAAAACAGACCCATAGATCAATGGAACAGAATAGGGAGTCCAGAAATGGACCCTCAACTCTATGGTCAACTCATCTTTGACAAACCAGGAAAGAATGTCCAATGGAAAAAAGACAGTCTCTTCCACAAATGGTGTTGGGAAAATTGGACAGCCACATGCAGAAGAATGAAACTGGACCATTTCCTTACACCACACACAAAAATAGACTCCAAATGGTTGACCTAAATGCGAGACAGGAGTCCATCAAAATCCTAAAGGAGAACACAGGTAGCAACCTCTTCGACCTCAGCCGCAGCAACTTCTTCCTAGAAACATCGCCAAAGGCATGGGAAGCAAGGGCAAAAATGAACTATTGGGATTTCATCAAGATAAAAAGCTTTTGCACAGCAAAAGAAACAGCGACAAAACCAAAAGACAACCAACAGAATGGGAGAAAATATTTGCAAATGACATATCAGATCAAGGGCTAGTATCCAAAATCTACAAAGAACTTATCAAACTCAACACCCAAAGAATAATCCAATCAAGAAATGGGCAGAAGACATGAACAGACATTTTTCCAAAGAAGACATCCAAATGGCCAACAGACACATGAAAAAGTGCTCAACATCGCTCGGCATCAGGGAAATCCAAATCAAAACCTCAATGAGATACCACCTCACACCAGTCAGAATGGCTCAAATTAACAAGTCAGGAAACGACAGATGTTGGCGGGGATTCGGAGAAAGGGGAACCCTCCTACACTGTTGGTGGGAATGCAAGCTGGTGCAGCCACTCTGGAAAACAGTATGGAGGTTCCTCAAACAGTTGAAAATAGAGCTACCCTACGATCCAGCAATTGCACTACTGGGTATTTACCCCAAAGATACAAATGTTGGGATCCGAAGGGGTACGTGTACCCCAATGTTTATAGCAGCAATGTCCACAATAGCCAAACTGTGGAAAGAGCCAAGATGTCCATCGACAGATGAATGGATAAAGAAGAGGTGGTATATATACACAATGGAATATTATGCAGCCATCAAAAGGAATGAGATCTTACCGTTTGCAATGACGTGGATGGAACTGGAGGGTATTATGCTGAGTGAAATAAGTCAATCAGAGAAAGACATGTATCATATGACCTCACTGATATGAGGAATTCTTAATCTCAGGAAACAAACTGAGGGTTGCTGGAGTGTTGGGGGATGGGAGGGATGGGGTGGCTGGGTGATAGACTCTGGGGAGGGTATGTGCTATGGTGAGTGCTGTGAATTGTGCAAGACTGTTGAATCACAGATCTGTACCTCTGAAACAAATAATGCAATATATGTTAAGGAAAAAAAAAAAGAAGAAGATAGCAGGAGGGGAAGAATGAAGGGGAGTAAGTCAGAGGGAGAGACAAACCATGAGAGACTATGGACTCTGAAAAACAACCTGAGGGTTCTAGAGGGGAGGGGGGTGGGGGGATGGGTTAGCCTGGTGATGGGTATTAAAGAGGGCACATTCTGCGTGGAGCACTGGGTGTTATGCACAAACAATGAATCATGGAACGCTACATCAAAAACTAATGATGTAATGTATGGTGATTAACATAACAATAAAAAAGATGAAAAAAAACTAAAAAAAAAGAGATACAGAAGAAAGAAGACAAATCAGGATTCCCTATTAAGGCTGAACAAAGTCTAAGAATTCCACTCTCTGGCTACAGGTTATAGAAAACATGATCTTCAAACTTTAATTTACCAGAGATAACAAAGAAATCTCAGATGAAGTGAGAAGACCAGGAGCATTCAACCACATTAGAATGGAAAAATAAAAATCTGGACAAAGCTACCCTCATGTGCATAAATAAGATTTTTAAGTAAAATACAAAGGCATAGCATACATGTTAACATAGAGCATTGAAGCAGGGCAAGGAAGGCAAGGAGAGAGAGGTGAGAAATTTAGTGAGCAAATTTATGAGGAATATTGAAACAATATCTACAAAATACAGAACATAAGAAAGTGTTATCTGAACATGGCAAAACTCTGAAGAATTCAGGGGTTGGGAAGCTGACCGCCATGCAACTGAAAATCCACATGTAACTTCTCTCTCCAAAAACTTTACTAATAGTCTACTGTTAACTAGAAGTCTTATGAATATTACAAATAAGTGATTAACATATAATTTTTATGTTACGTGTATTATATTCTGTCTTCTTATAATGAAGTAAGCTAGAGAAAAGAAAACGTTATTAAGGAAAGTATGTTTACAGTATTATACTGTATTTATTGAAAAAAAATAAGTAGACCTGTGCAGTTCAAACTCATGTTGGTCACCCAAGTTATGTCCAAGGTTTAAAATAAGGGGTTGCAAAAAAATGGTAAAGTTAAGCCAAAATCTATCCACAATGGGCATGTAATGCAAAAGAAAAATGCTCTTGTGTTGGTCATCTGCTACTGTAATATAGCTTAATCTATGTTAATTAATACAAAAATTGGTATGCTAGAAAAAGGAGACTGCCAAAACAATATTAAAAATATATATGGCACTGGCTTTGGGGCTAGGTAGTGAACAATGAAAACAATTATTAAAAGTGTAAAAAATGGTGATTCATTTAATAAAATGGTAAATATCTGATAAAAACTTTGCTGGTAATACTTGCAAAGGGAAATAATGCATCAAATGAACTTAGAGCCACAGGTAAAGAACTGAGAAAACAGAATGTTGGTATCATGAATTGATTGGTATTGGCTGTTTACAAAAGGCACTGTAAAAGAAAGCAGCTCAGAAAAGAATCGGCCAATTTGCAAGTAGTAATTAAAAGGAATAGGCCAAGTCCAAAAATACTGGGATTGGAAGATACAACTTTTTCCTCATCTCTAACAGATAAATGATTAAACTGGAGGAGACCTTTAAAAGAAATTCAATTAAAACAGTCTCCGGGAAGAACCAAATCAAGGGTATGGCCATAAACACTATTCTTAAATCCTCTGAATCAATGAAGGTGGGTCCAATAAATCCTTTCAAGACGGATAGAATGGCTCAAGGGAAAAAACAACAACAACAACAACAACTAAGAATGCAATGGATGTCTGATAAATTTAAGTCACCTATCATTAATTATTAGTAGTTAATAAATTAATGTAGAGAGGGTCATGACTAAAGCAAGGACTATGGTTGCTGCAGGCAAAGATACAAAATCACAAATATCCATCTGCTGTTGAGAGAGTTGTACTATCAAAGAAGCCATAAACCTGGACTAAAAGAGACTATGTTTTAAACTTCACCCAACATCATCACTATTTTTACTGTTTTTCTAGCCAGTTTTGAGTAGCCAATGAATTCAGACAAAATATAGAAATAAGAAGTTAAAAACTAAAAGGAAGAAAACAACTAATCTTTATATATGATCATACATCTAATATACCAATATACCTAATACCCTAAATCACTGAATATGCAGTTAATTCCTGCTTTAAAAATATACAGAAATGTTTTCTATGTAAATAATAATCAATATGAAAATATATTAAAGAACATTTCCTATTTGTAATAGAAACAAAGGAAATAAAAATTCCAAGATATAAACTTAGGTAATGTTGAAAACCAATATGAAAAAAACTTCAATGTTATTTCACTGAGTTTCAAGATTGAAATAAAAAGGTAAATAAATCATAAACTTAAATGGGAAAACTCAGTATTGAAATTATGTCAATGATTCTATAATTAATCCATAAAAGGAATCCTAATTAAAATATGAATAAGAATTTTTAAAAACTTGAAGAAAAGATACCGAGCTTTATCTGGAAAAATAAGTATGTAAGAATAGCCAGGAAAGTTTTGATTATAAAGAATAATGAGGAAGTACTAGGCCTGCCAACATTAAATCATATTATGAAGTGACAACAATTAAGAACAATTTGGTGTCGGAGAGGATGTAGACAGATAAATGGAACAGAATGGAAAGCCAAAAACACAGACCCATATGAAAATGGAAATTTAGCAATAACGAGGGGCTTTCAAATAAATGGAGAAAAAGTGATATTCCATAAATATTGTTGTGGCAACTGGCTATCCATTTAGGAAAAGAGAGGGAAAAATATGAATGCTCATCTAACTTTACTCCAAATACCAAAATGTAAAGATTCAAATATAAAATAACAAAAGTCTAAAAGTAATGAGTTATCATCTTCAAAATGTTGGAATGTGGAATCCTTTTATATAGACACAAACAGGAAAAAAAAGAAAAAATCTGCACATACATAAAAATTTAAATTTTATATATGGCTGAAATTTCAAAGACCAAGTCAAAACACATAATAAAAACCAGGAAAAATATTTTCATACTATCTATGAAATGTCTATAAAACTCAATTTTTAAAAAGATCAACAGCCCAATACAAAGCAAAAAAAAAAAGTATATGACTAAAAAGGAAATGACAGAGAATTAACAAAATACCCCAAAATCACATGAGAAGGTACTTTACCTTACTAATAAAGAAATGCAAACCAAACCAATATGATTTTTAACTTGTACTGGTGAAAATTAGAAACTTTAATGAAACAGTGCTGATAAGAGTGTGAGGAAAGTTATTTTCACATACTTTTGGGGGGAGTACAAACTTACTGAACTTAAATAGGCAGTTTGTATCGAAGTTTAATTATGCATTTAACCCTTTGATCCTGTAATCAATTCCAGTTCCAGGAAATTTTCCTATGGATATACTCAGAAAAATTTACTAATACACACACACACTGCAACGTCTTAAGAACCACAGCATCCCTAAATCAGAGATTTCTTAAATTGGTTAGGGACAGCCCATGTAGTATATAACTGTGATTAACCTGCTTACAGTTTCTTTCATGAAGACTTTTTGAACTTCCACTTTCCTATAACTCAGAGAATTGTATTCAACTCTCTTCCTTGGCACTTAACAACTGACCATCTTGACACTTACTGTATACGTGTTATATGCTTTATTAGATCCCAACCTCTTGGAGGAAAAATCCATTCTGGTTTATTCCAATTTTTCTTTAGTAGATATGACCACCATTTATCAATATCCAGATTCTCTCTACTTCCAAGTATATGAGGGAATCATACTTTGCTGACTCTTGAACTTGGTGTGGTTTACAAAATTTGCTCTGGCTAATTAAAGATGAATAGAAGTAGTTTAAGAGCCACTATTGGATTCTCCACATACCTGCTCCTATAAGTAGTTATAATCTAGATGGTGAAACTTCTATCAGCCTAAGTCTCCATGTGAGGAAAAGGGGGACCCCTCACTACTGCTAATAAATGCGTAGTCTGATGAGCAATAAACCTTTCTTTGAGTCACAGGCATTTGGAATTTACTTGTTACTGCAGCATATGCTACTCTATCCTCAGCTGGTGCCTTGCTTTTGATTAATAATAATTTGCTGAATATGCAAAATATTTTCACTTTCTAAAATACAATAAACACTTTTCAGTCTTCCAAAATATTCCAACAAAACAATTATTTTTGAGGAGTCATGCTCCTGGTTCCATCTGACCTTAGAAGAGATTAGAATCAAAGAGAATCCAAGATTTAGCTTTCCTGACTGAAGAATATGCCTTTGATGAGCTTATCCATCCCATAATTTGAGAGAGAGAGAATTGATTGGTATCGGCTGTTTCTAAAGTAAGGTCTCTAAAGTAAGGTCAAGTTGGGGCACCTGGGTGGCTCAGTTGGCTAAGCAACAAACTCTTGATTTTGGCTCAGGTCATGATCTCAGGGTCCTGAGATCAAGCCCCACATTGGGCTCCCCACTCAGCAGGGAGTCCTCTTGAGATTCTCTCCCTCTCCCCTTACCCCTCCCCTCAACTCGTGCATGTACATGCTCTCTAAAATAAATAAATCTTTAGGAAAATAAAAGGTCAAGGTTATTCATGTGCATAGTAAAAGAATATGAAAACTGTTATTTAAAAAATCTCATTCTTGGGCGCCTGGGTGGCTCAGTTGGTTAAGCAACTGCCTTTGGCTCAGGTCATGATCCTGGAGTCCCGGGATCGAGTCCCGCATCGGGCTCCCTGCTCAGCGGGGAGTCTGCTTCTCCCTCTGACCCTCTTCCCTCTCGTGCTCTCTCTCATTCTCTCTCTCAAATAAATAAAGAAAATCTTAAAAAAAAATCTCATTCTTCAAAAATTTCTCAGTGTATGCATGTTTTAAATGCATATAAATGCTTTGTTCAGTAGCATACACATATAATTCATACATAAATATGGAACTACATACCTAAAAGTCTTTTACTACAAAGATTCTACAATTTAAATTCACCTAACACATCTTGGTGGTTCTTTCTCCTCTCACATAGAAACAAATGTTAAGTCTTTTGAGGCTCAGGCAATGATTTATTGGGAATTGTTTCAATCTACTAAAATGTTCCCCGTCTTTAACACAATCATGGGCAATCCCCTTGGGTTTGGAGATCATCGCTGAACTAGTCAGGCCTAGGAAAAAAGGTAGATTCCTGAGCTTCCACAACAGGGTCACTCCCGTAGCTTCTTAGTGACCATAGACAGAGTATACCCAAAATAAGGATGAGAAATAGGAGTTTAGAACCAACAAAATATGAAGCACTCTATAAAAATTCAGTGAAAGTTTTAAGTTTCCCAGTGATGCCGGTAGAGAAAAAGAAAACAGGACAGAAAATGGCATCGCAGCCAACAAATGAGGCAGGACATGGAATTAATGATTCTTTTCAATAAACTGAGATACTGAATCCATTACAGAGCCTTAAAAGAAAAGAAGTTGAAAGATCAGAGAATGATCAAGACATTATAAACGTATTCACGGAAGTAATCAACACCTGAGCACACACAGGTTAGCACCCCACGTACAGAAGGGACACTTAACAAAACCTGACTTCAGCGACTATTTAGGGAAGGCACAATTAGTGCTGCTTTGGAAGAAAAGCCTCTAAGAAAAGGATATAGGAAAGAAGGAAAATGTGGTGCCACCCCTTCCATAAAAAGTAGAAAAAGTTCTGAAAATTCCTGCTTTTAACAACAATTCCACAGTTTCTTCAGATTCAGATGAAGCAAAATATCTCCTCAGAAAACAATGTATATATACATGTGTATGTATTTAATATTTTTATTAACTACATTGGTTATATCAATATATTAATATTTTTAAAGATGTATTTTTTCTATTTATGAGAGAGAGAGAGAGAGCATGTGCGTGCACATGTGCGAGCCAGCGCAAGTGGAAGGAGAGACAGGGGGAAAGGATCCCAAGCAGACTCTGTGCTGAGGGGAAGCCAAGCCAACAAGGGGCTAGAGGCGGGGCTCTATCTCACAACCCTGAGATCATGACCTGAGCCGAAACCAAGAGCCCGACGCTCAACCAACTGAGCCACCCAGGCACCTCTCAGTATATTAATAGGCTTATCACCAATATGTATACTTATATAATTAACACATAAATTTATATTCATGTAAGTTTATATTTAATGATGTAATAAACAGACTCTGTTAAGGAAGAAAAAGAAGGGCACAGGACTGAGTCCTGGAACAATCTGACATTTAGAGAATGGACAGAGAAGATAAAGTAAACAGTGAATTCAAAGCCCAGCCAATAACCTGTAACTTCATTAAGCCTCCCTTTCTTGTCCCCCTCCAACCCCAGCCACGCACACACACACACACCAGTGTTTGGGCCTTTGGACTGTGGTGTTATGAGGAAGCTACACAGCTGGATTACCCTCCCTTTTTGAGAAAGAAAATAAAAGTGGTCACTTTACTAAGCCAATTCTAACTATTTCTCCCTCCCATATCATTCTTGGCTTTAATTTTTTGTAATTTTTTTTGGTCTTCAGACATTACAGAAGTAAAACTACGAACATCCTAAGTTTTAGCATATTCCCTAATAACCCTTTTAGCTTGGTCCTTTATTACTGTTCTCTCAACATGTATACTGGAGTTCCCTAATTATAACTGACTATATAAATCACTGTAATACCACTTAATCTTTTGACTTTGGAAGTGCAATAATGAAAGTAAGGGATTTATTTAAGTGAAGAAGCCTCATTCATCACATCATACTCTTGTATGAATGTTAAGGACGATGGGAAACTGAGGTCTTGAAGGGACAATTTAAATGTTAATTGACCTAATGAGGAAATTAAACAAAATGTATAATTTGCTCCATAATGAGGCCTTGGATATAATTAGCATATTTTATTTCTTAACCCCAGAAAAACCAAGTGATGAATTTGTACTAAGTCTAAAAAAAATAGTTACTACCACCCATGTGTTCGGAATTGAATTTGCTATAAAAAAAAGTTTCATAATCAACTCAAAAACCCATAAATACATGTCAGTTAATCAACTCAGCCTAATGTAAGTTTTAACAAAATATATTTCTCCCAATGATTTAAATATATGGGTTTCTTTAAAGTTGAAGAAGTGTTTTGAAGTACTTTTTCTTGAATTCCAAATACCTTTAAAGCATATTATAAAATGAGTTACCAACTGAAGACCATTTGGTGAATAAGTGCTCCTTTTTAATTTTGTAAATTCAGGAGGGAAAAAGAAAAAAATCCTGCAAAATCTATACACATTCTCTGGTCTGATATGTAGGAACAAATGTTGATGTCAGCAAAAAAGTGCATGTAGTTTTAATTATCTTAAGTGGAAACTCCTACAATGGGAGTTTTCAGAAGAAATCCACAAAATGGAAATGATTCTGGGAAAAGATCCTAATGGAGGACAGCGTTGTATGGAACAATCTCTGAGAAGCCACTGTGTGATGCCTGGGAAAATGTCCTGTGCCTCTCCAAGTCAAAGTCACCTCAGGGGTCTATTTTTCAACCTTCCCATTTCTGAAAATTAAGGAACTCTATTCTAGAGGAAGAATCAAGGAAACGTCTGTAACTTATTCAATTATTGCAACTCTAGATAAGGAACGTTTTAAAGCCACACAGAATGTGAGGAGGAAATGTAGATGGCACAGCACATGGCGGATTTGGGCTCACAGTGATTGTGTCAGGTCAGACTTTATGCCCCAACAACAAATTTCAGAAAACAAGCAACTCTGAGTGTAACTATTACTGGACTGAAAACGGAGAACTTCACATAAACATACATCTTATTTAATTGAACAAAATGTATGACTTTGTAAAATTCATGCACTTCTATTTTGGAGAGAGTACAATGACCCCAAACAACAGTGCAGTTAAAGCTGTGATTAATCGAATTGTTGTTATTCCTTTATTTTCAAACAGACACTTTACTCCAATTCTTTTTAAGAGGAATAAAAACCTTCCTTTTTATATCTGGTCTCTAAAATCCAAGTAAAAGGGAAAAATAAATTTATTCATTAATCCATTGATAGATACATTCATTCATATATGCATACTTTTAATAAATCCCTGTCATCCCCAAATCAGGCTGTCAGAATGTTAAAGAAACAGCAGTGATCCGGGGCGCCTGGGTGGCTCCGTTGGTTAAGCAGCTGCCTTCTGCTCAGGTCATGATCCCAGGGTCCTGGGATCGAGTCCCGCATTGCGCTCCCTGCTCAGTGGGGAGCCTGCTTCTCCCTCTGCCTCTTCCCCATGCTCATGCTCTCCTCTCTCTCTCTCCAGTAAAATCTTTGAAAGAGAAAGAAAGGAAAGAAAGGAAAGAGCAGTGATCCTGTAGACTAGAATGTAGGTGAGGTGTCTGGCACATGGTCTCCTCAGAACAGATATCCTCATGCTCCCAGTGAAATCCCTAGTTCACCTGGCAGAGGTCAGGCAATCTCTCTCAACATCCCCACAGCATGAAAATATAAGACATCTGCCATTCCTGCAGGTGCAGCATGCTCCCTATCACCTCTCAAGATGTATCCCCATCATTTAAAATAGGCAGATATCTCCATGGCTCAAAAGACTCATAAAGGTCACGCAGTAGGCAAGAGGAGTTTATGCTATTCTGCAGGAATTATATCAACGGCGGCAGTTGCTTTATGTCCTTTAGTTCTTCCCACATTATAAAGCTGCCCTGACTGAGTCATCTTTTCTGCTTCTTTTCTTTTACTACAAAGATCACTAAATTTCCAATTCAGTGGCTGCTTCAACCCATGTTGTACCCATGATATATGGCAGCCCACGCCATGCTACATCCCAACTGCAGCCATGGTACATGAACAAAACAGAACAAAACAACGACCATTTAAGACCGACCCTGTGGCCAGGGACCATACTAAATATTTTTCACACATCATCTCATTCAATCTTCACAAGAAACCTATGAAGGAAACACCATTGTGTCAATGAAAAATATAAGACTCAAAGACATTAAGTAATATGCCCAAGATCAAATAGCTTGAAAGTGACAGATGCATCATTAGATCTGCCAGAGATCCATCCATCCAGAGATGATACTTTACTAGCTACAATTTTCTGCAACCAACATGGGCAACCATAAAAGCAAAAAATGGATACAGGTTAGGATCAGAATTTCTCAGATGTGAATGCTGTGCACACTATTTTAAAAAGGTAATATTTTGCAAGGATTGTAGTTTGAAAATTAGTACAGGTTTTTATCAGGAGCAAACACCAGAATGCCTTCACAGACCTTAGAAATACAATTGCGCTTTAAGCTAACAAATCAATATGGGATCTGAGCAAACACAAATGGGCATCTTGGATGTGGACCAGCTACCAGGGCCGGTAGGCCTCGACCGATCCAGATCCATGGGGAGGTACTGACATATTGAACATACTTAAAGAACATGTACTTCAAAAGGAAGCTTGCCAAATCTCAGAGCTGTAAAAAAGGAGAGTCGGCAGTACAAACATACCCACTGAAGCCCTAAGGAAGAAGTCCAGTAAGACTAAGCCAATAGACCACCTCGCAAATAGGCATCTATTACGGAGAAAGACACGACGGTATCGGGCTACCTGTGCCTAACACATTCCATACACATACTTCTCGCCTCTCTAAGAAGGCAACCCCCCTCACAGCTTAACCACGGGGAGAAAAAAACAGCATCATGGCAATGTCAATTATCTGCTCCATGTCATGGTGGTCATCCAGTGACAACCAATTTCATCTAGTGATAAAAGCCCTTCTGTGGGCTTTATTAGCCAGTGACCACTGACCAATTTCCAAGCCCACAAATCTTGGGATTCCCCAAGGTGAACACTACTGAATGGGAGTCACCATAGATAACACCTTTGGTGTTCTTGAATGAAACAAAGCAACTGGACACATTTTTGTTTGCATGCATTTACCTTTTCACCATCTCTCCCTGGTTCTCCTTTGTAACCTGGTAGTCCTGGGACTCCCTAAACCAAGCACAGAATAAATTCTGTTAATTATGTTTTTTGGTTCACTGGAAATGTTTAATTCTTCAGTGTGTACCTATGAATCACATACTTGTACTCCTGGAGATCCTGGGACACCTGGTGATCCTGCAATTCCCTGATATCCCTAAAGAAAAGCAAACACAAAATAATTAGTATTTCAACATACAAAGAGCAGTCCCCATTTCAGGATTCACTCTTTTCTTGAGTGTCTTACACTTAAGACTTCACTGGGTGACGGTTTAAGAAACAAAAATAACAAAGTTTCAAATGCTGAATGTGGAATTAATATCCTCTGTCTTTAGGGAAAAGGTCTTAAATATCTCTAGATTAATAAAAAATATCCAGATATGTTTCAATGACATGGAAGGCTCTGGGATGCAAATACAGAGCCAATGTTCAAAGCTCCTAAAAAAAAATGTTTTGCACATATTCAACATAGAAACATATTCAACATATTCAAGAGAAAAACATGTAAGATTGGAGGATTACACTAATGTAATACATTTTTTAAACTACCGAATTAATGGCCATTTGAGTTGATCTCCGGAATAAATTAGAACTTGATAAATGTTATTCTTCAGGGTCAGTCTGTAACAGCCTTTTGGATTGCTCATTTTTAGAAAGCTGCTGCTGTTAACCCCATAAGCATGGCTGTGACATGTCTCCCCCACCTCCCACGGCTGAGCTGTCTGCCGAGGCGAGGGCCCCTTTCAACTCCACTGCTTCTTACATGTCCCCCCAGACAGTGGACCTTTGGTACTACAGCACAACTTCTTCAGACAAGGCAAACTATTCATTCTTCACTCAGCATATGGCAATTAAACTCCAAAACAAACTTGCAGGCCCAGAACATTTGTCTAGGTTTCTCTGGGTCAATGTCAAGTTGACTTAGTCCACCTGGCACCTGCAAATACATTTCTCTCTCTTATTTAGATTCCATCTCTCTCAGATCTTACTGTTTGGATATGGCTTTCTGTTGTCAGCCATATTAAAACAGATCTCATTAGTGTTTCCAATTACATCTTCATTGTTAAATACAAAAGCTTCATTTCCATGTGGCTATTTATGGCTGGTTTTTGTATTCACCCACTCACTTGTCAGCACATTTCTAGCTGTCATTTTAGAGATAGCACGACTCCCTGCTTTCCCACTCCCATTTTTAAATATTCCTTTTACTATGCTTTGCTAGCTCTAATAATACCAGTAACAATAATAATGGTTGTCTCAGCAACAGCACTCCTAAATTATTGTTTTTCTCCTTTTACATGCACTTGTATTTCTTACTCTGTAAAATGTTCCCAGTTACTCTCCAAATGATAGACTATATAATTTCTAGCGCCAACCATGATCCTTTCCTTCATACCCCATTCAGTTCTTCACAGAGTGTATCACTACACTTTCTCTAGCATTTCTCACACAAATTCTTCTCCTGAGTCCGTGCCCAAACGTTTAACATTTTACTTCGTCAGTGAATGAGTCTCAAAACAAATCTCTCCATACTCCATACAAAACAATCTGCAGTATTCAAACCCAACATATGTCTCTGGGCAGCCACTGTCTCTGTGTCCCGGGATTATGTGCCCCTTGATATGAGAAACCCGGTCCAATTCATTTCTTTATTTCCAGTATTGAACAAAGCATTCGGCAATTTTTTGTTAACCACACTTCGGACAAATTTACCTTCAAATCATCCACACTGCACTAAGTGTGCAATATCTCTTTCCCCAAGGAACCAGGTGATGTCCATGCTGCTACCAGGAGCAAACTGAAGCTTTTAGTAATGCCCTGTGCTTCCTGTTCTCAAGATCAGTCGGAAGAAAGAAGAAAGTCAATCTACACAGTTTGCTGAGCCTTTTTTCTCTACCACTCCAGTTACCACTGAATCTCTTTCCTTCAACCACTTTGCAGTCAGATAGGTCTGGAATTAAATTTCAACTCTGTCACTGCTAGCATATGCCCAAACGGAGTTAGATTAACTTATAACTTCTGCCACTTAGGGTGCCTCCAAGTCCTTCAAAACCCTGTATGCACTCTCTGGATAGTCCGACATGATACACAACAGGCTGTTGTAATTGGGAGAAACAATAATAGCAATGATTTATACAGTATTTGTCATGTTCCAGACTAAGTACTTCACATATATTAATTCACTTAACCCTCACAACCACCCTTTAATGTAGGGTCTACATTATCCCTATTTTCAGATGAGGAAACCAAGACATAGAAGATTAAGTAACGTGCCCAAAGATACATAGCTAGTAAGTTGAAAGAGCCAGTGGGAATACCCTCTATCAGAAAATGCTTCATGGTAGATCAGATCTTATGATTCTAGAATAATTAATGAGATTTTTTTTAAAGCCCATTTTGCAAGGCTACTTTTAAATTGTTTAGAATATGGAGTGCCCAAAGAAAAGGAATGTTCATATAATTCCTCAAAAGAAAGTTACCATGGAGATTGGCTATTTACCAAAATGACCGGTCATCTGCAAAAATCACTGTAATGAATTGTTCTTTTTCACAATTTTTGAAAAGTTAAGCCAAATATCGTATCTGCTTTATTACTTTTTTCACAAAATGAATCTTTTGTAGAAAATCAAAAGCCATTCTCTTCCTCGAAGAAGTTAATATGATCCATTTGTTAGAGAGGACACACCACATTTCAATGGATTAAAGCAAGGTGGAGATGCCCCAGACTGTGTTCCCAGCTCACCTCTGACTCATAATGTGACCTCAGGCAGAGTGATCAAATCCCCAAATCCTGGGAGGCAACTCAGTAAAGTGGAAAGACAACGAATTTTGAAATTGGAAGACCTTGAGCTGAATTTTTGCTCCTCCCTTTACTTTCTACGGAATTCTGGCTAAGTGACATTGCCTAGCTAAGCCTCAGTTTCTTACCACAAACCAGGATAACAGTGCCCACTTCAACTTCTGAAAAAAATCAAATGGAGTCACAGGTGAAAATGCCTGGCAAATGCTAGGAACTCAGATGTGAGTTTCTTTTTTTCTTCTTCAGATTCAATGACTTTTGTACAAAATCATGAGAACACTTCTGCAAAATGTTATTCTGTAGGCTTAATGGGCACCATTAGTACACAAGGAATGGCAGATCCAGATGTCATCATGTCGTCATTTTGATTTAACCCTTTTTCAACATTTATATAGATCTGATGGTGAACATGAGAACAAGGCTTCAGTGTGTTTTACAAAGGCCATGTTTGTTTTATCTTTGGAAGAACTGCAATGAAAAAATAATAAATGCTTCCCACAATATGAGAACCAGGTTGATATATTTTGTTTTTAACTTACAATGAGATGCATTCTTGAAAACTTAGTTGTATAAAGAAATTCTAAGATTATTTTAGAAGCTAGAGGAAGCATGATTAGCAAGAAAAATCAACCCACACCCAAGCTGGGGGATCCCAGGGAAAATCACCAGAAGAAATTGGATGAAATTCAGAAAAATAAATTTTGGACTAAAAATCAGGAAAATAAAGGTTAATAGGGAGGAATATTACAACACAGAACAATTTCCAAGAGGTGCAAAAACTAAACACTGGTTGACTCATAGCAGGGTACACTTAAACAAGAAAAAATGCCCTGAAACAGGAAAAATGATAAGCTTTCCATAGAGCTTATGGAGTTTTTATTTTTCTTAATACACAAGCTTCTGTGTTTTCCAGTGGGAGTACCATTTTTACATGATCTTTGATCAATACTGTCTGACATTAATTTTGCCATTTTGCAATTATTAGCAGATCTAAATATCCACCCTGCCCCATGTGCAAGACTTCTGACAGTAAAGTCTTTTCCATGTTCACAGAACGTCTCTTTGTAAATGAGTCATTTTTTAGGAAAAAAATATTCTCACTGCCAAATTGTAGGGTTGGAGAATACAGAATCAATTTAATTTTCCTCCATGATTCATAGTTACAATGCTCCAGGAAAGATGTATAGCACTGAAATGGAAATTAAGGAAATAAAAATCATCCAATGTGCAAGGCTCACAATCTCTTCTGAGCCCAATTCTAATCAGACCATAAATTATCCTGCCAATCTCAATATACAGATCTTAAGTGATCAATTTCCTTTAAGTATTTTAAACTCTAAAAATGAGAATAAAATCCAGAGACATCATGTTGGATGTCACTCTTCTTTTTGAAATGTAAAAATGTGATTCAAAGTTTATTCTATTACATAATTTTCTTCTGTTTTCCAAAATTCCCACAGATACCCTTCAGTACACAGCCAGGGTAACTAAGTAACCAAAATCAAGTGTATATTTTTAATGTCCACCGTGGATTCTTCTTGCCATCGGCACTCTTTCTAGCTCCACACAATTAAATTCCAAAAATATTCATAAATCTCGGTCTTTTCATGTATAGCTAATACAGAAACTCGTTTGTTTGCCACCTAACCCAACTGTTAGTCAAGTAGTATATATGCCTGAACTGTCTGCTCAAATTACTTGACCAACAGATCCCATAATATACGTAAAATTACACCTGAGCTGAGTTCTAAGAAAGATGCTATGGGAGGTAAAGAGTAGACAGGGAAGCTTTCTGAGTGGTAAGTTCAAAGCAACACCGAAGGAAGCACAGTGCAGAGGAACAATTCCTTGAAGAATTTAATACACAAATAATAACACTATGTACTATCTACATACACATCGTTATTATATATACTATCCATACTATATAAAAAATAAGTAGCCTATTTAAGAGGCCCATGAGGAAAACATGGAGAGATCCATACATGAGATTTACACATGGGGAGTGCTGGAGAAAAATTAGTCGACAAAGCTTTGTCTAGGTAAGCTTTACAGAAAAGTTTTAAATCACATTTTGTTATAGAAAAGATAAATTGCCCAAGTGTAAGAGAATTCATTTGAGGCAAATGGTCCATATTTTAGTCTACCAGTGAGCCTCTCATGAGGGATGTGTGTGTGTGTGTGTGTGTGTGTGTGTGTGTGTGTGTGTGTGTCTGTGTGTGTGTTTTATGGTACCGGGAGACAGTGAGACAATAAAGCTTTTTGCTAAAGGAATCCAAAATGAGGTGAAGTGAGAGCTCAGGTAGAAACTGCCTTCTCTAGACAAATGTTTCATACACTTCATCATTAAGCCACATCTTACAATTCTCTTTTCCAAGCTAAATAACAGCCATTCCTTTGGCTTGTAACCTCATGTACCCCATTTTCCAGGCCTTAATCTGAATTCATGGCACTCAGCCCCAAATTCCCCACAGCTCTTAAACTGTTGAGTCCACAACTGGCACCATATTCAGTTAAGAGTCTGAAGGAGGAAAACATAAAAACTTGTCCCATGGGTCCTATTGTCCTACTATTAATTATTCACCTCCTGTCAAGCTTACTCTGCAAGCCTAACTTCTAGTTTTCTTCCTCTACTTCCTATTCTCTACCATCATTCTCTACTATTTTAAAACAGCATCTCTTGCTTGGATTATACCCGAGGTTCAGTCAATTCTCCCACGACAGACATTCTTCTGAGTTCTTACTCTCTCCCCATTTCTCCCTTCTAAATGAAATCCAAGGCCTACAAATCCCTGAAGTATAGCAGGCTAAACCAAATCTAACACTTCAGAAGCAGGACTGTCATCTTGCTCAATATAGATGTTATATATTTACTAACAATGCCAAAAATTGCATCAGCCTTTCAGGCAGCCCCATTACAAATTGGCTGATCCCTTTTCACCAAGGTTAAATTTAAATAACATGTCCCAGACAAGTAAGAGCCATACGTTTATTTGGGTTGAATTTCACTATGTTAGAGTAGCCATTCTCCAAGTTCGCCAAATCCTTTTGGATCTCCATATCTCCCCAAGTGCCAAAATAAATTCCAAAAGTGAAATCAAGAATTAAAAATCTTAAAAATCATAATTAAGTAAATGAATAGAGTAATATTCAAAAAAAAAAGAACACTGGAAGAAATAACAGAACTTTTGATTGTGAGAAAATTTTACATTGTTAAAAATTAAAAACAAAACTATAACCCAAAAAAATAATTAGGAGAAACATTTACAACATATACGTCAAAGGACTAATTCTCTTAATGTGTAGGAAGCTCTTACTAATCCACTAATCAACATTCAAAATACTATCATTCATATAGAAAATGAGTAAATGACAAAAAAGGACAATTTACAAAAAGGGAACTCACTCTGAATGTCAGACTTCTTTATTCAAATACCACTTAAAATTTCTACCCGAACAGGGGCACCTGGCTGGCTCAGTCAGTGGAACATGCAACTCTTGATCTTGGGGTTGTGGATTTGAGCCCCACATAGGGTGTAGAGATTACTTAATAATAATAAAAAATTCTCTACTTGACCTTCTGACAAAAATTTAATATATCCTAAACCAAACTCTTGATTTCCCTTGCTCAAATCCTGTCAGCTCCAACTTCAAAATACCCCCCAAAAGTCAGCATTTCTCTTTACCTCCCTACTTACCATCCTGATGTTAACTGCCATCATCTTGCTCCTGGATTATTTCAAGAGCCTCTGGACTCATCTCCCTGGCTTTTGCCCTCATTGCCCTAAAATCTATTCTCAACTCAGAAGTCAGAGTAATTTTTTAAAAATGTAAGTTACATCACCCCAATCCTTTATTCAAGACCCTCCAGTGGCTTCTGAGTTCACTCCAACTAAAAGCCAAAGTCATCACAATGGTCTAAAGAGCTCTACTCAATCTCCCGTCCTTTCTCCCTCTTACCTACACAATTTCATCTCCTACTAACCTGCCCCAACCCTCTCTATTTGTGGTTTGATAAAATCATGTACCTTTGAAATTCCCCAGCTGTATTGACTACCACTTTTGTAAGGTTTAACCGTCCATAGAAAGCTAGCCACTTTCTGGAATCTCTAGACTAGACAGGGGTATACAGAGGGCGGTGGGGACAAAGAGAGGCACTGCATCACAGAGTGTGACCCACTGACCACTCTATACTTCTATTGGTAGCAGTGTGGTATCAGTCTTCCAGAATCACCTAAGGTCAATAACATGGAAAATCACCTCCAGAATCTGACAGTTCTAATCTAGCTTACCTTTCTCTCTTAGCAAATACGATGGCTTTAATGGGATCTTAGAAAATTAGCATTGGAGAGAACCTGGGCCTCATCTGGCACCACCTTCTCATTTCCCAAACAAAGAAACTGAGACCCACGAAAGCAAAGCAACTTTCAAAAGCAAAGCATTAGGCAAAACAACCCCTGATCTCTCCAACAACCAGCCAGGGCTTTGGTTTGAGTGAAGTACTTTGGTTCATGAAGAGTAATTAATAATTACAGAAAACAGGGAGAAACAAGCACCACAAAAATATAATCTTCTACAAAAATCATAAAAGAGTCCTAATATATGTTTTCATATATGGCCTTCTTCTTAAAAATATCAAAGTCGTAACAATATAATGCCTTTACCAATAGTACTTCTCTGAATTATCTAGCAGGATATATAAATATTTCCCCTGCCTCTCTCTCTATAATGATAGAATAGCAAAACAGTAACACGCTCAGACAGTGCTGATAGAAATCATTTAACTGATAAAGAAATGAGAAAGGAGGGGAAGAATTTGAAAATAGCTCTTTAATTTTGTTTGAAGGCATTTTCCTTATGAAAATTAGTATTTCTCCAGAGTGGAATAATTTCCTATTTAAAGCTTCAGTTGACTTGGCCTGGTTATAATGTGAAAGAGATTCAGACTGCTTATTGAAGGGGATTGCACAGAACCAAATCCAAACAAAGCAGAATTCCCTTTGAATTGTTCCATCCAAGTTTCCTTGGTCCAGATGGCTTCGATCGCCAGCCAGAGACTCCACCCACACCTTCCCACTCCCGCTGTGCACTGGCCCTGGACACATACTAATGACCCTCAGCTGTTCTGGCTCCCAGACTCACTTTCTCTTCCTGCCTGGACACCCAACCTCCTATCTCCTACAGAGAGAAAGGAAAGAGGGAAAGGAAGACACTTAGGAAAAAAAGTCATACCTTTGGGTAAATAGGATTTATATTAGCGAAATCAGTTTCTAATTGCTGCTGTAACAAATTACCCCACACATAATGGCTTAAAACAACACACACTCATATTCTGCAGGTCAGACATCCAACATCGTCTTAGGGAGTATGTTTACGGGGCTGCATTCCTTCTAAAGGTACTAAGGGAAGATGTGTTCCTTCCCTTTACCAGCTTCTGGATGCTGCAGACATTCCTTGGCTCCTGGTCACCTCATCCTGATCTCTGCTTCTGTCATTACATCTCCTCCTCTGACTCAGATGCTCCTGCCTCCCTCCTATAAGGATCCTTATGATTTTACTGGGCCACTCAGATAAATTTCTGCAGGATAATTTCTGCATCTCAAGATCCTTGATTTCATCACATATGCAAAGTTCCTAATCTAACATATTCACAGGTCTTCATATTAGGAGGTGGACATTATTCTCTTTGTTCTTTCTCTCACATCAGACATTGTCTAATATAATCTAACATCTAACATCAGGTACTACAAAGCTATACCTATATTTAATACATAAAATCTTATACGCACCCAAACATATACGTGTACTGAATAGGATGAGATAACAAGTCTGTTACAGCTGAAATAAAAGTCATAGAGTAATATCCAAGATTATTGTATCAGGCTTATTACAACTAATTTCTAGTACTTTGTTCATGGCAAAATATTTAAAAAGGAAGAAAAAAAAAAGCACACTAGAGCTGATGGCCTGTGAAGGGCTTGCTTACCACTCACCTCCATATACTGCCCAGGGCTTCTCACCACTAAAAAAAACCAAAGCCCAAATAATTTAGTAGTGTGGTCAGTGGAGCTCTGTCTCATTACCAAGGCAGCATGTCACGTGTATTGGCCTTGGAGTGGGACAGCGCCATGGCTGCCAGTAATAGACAGAGTAGGTCCCAGGAAAGGTAGGGGTCTTCAGACAGAGGAGGGGTCACCTTTATAAAACGCCTCCCACCCAGCATGATTAGGGGACAACTCACACAGGGTCTCAGGCAGGATCTTCAGTGGGACTAAGGAGTGCAGTGAGGGAATGCAACCAAGTCACATGACACTTTTAAGTTAAAGTGAGAAAAGGCTGGGATAGAAGGAACCACACGGAAAATGCTGGCGGGTAACAAGAGTTAAGGATAAAGGCAAAGAGGAGATGTTAATTTAGAACCTATTCGTTTCATTCAATTCAAATAGAAGCAATCTGATGATAAATTTTTCATCTTCTTTCCTGCAAATCACCACCTGGCCACTTCTGTCCTTATCAGCTTGGCCTTCTACCCCACATAAAGGTTCAACTGTCCATACTATACCAACGCCTTCCCACCTACCTAAGGATTTTCTTCCTGCAAATATCCTTTATCTCCCAAATCACTGATTTTTTCCCCTTCTGCTCATTTTCATCATCATAAAACCATGTTATAACACTTCCCATCTTTTAAAAGACCCTCCTTTTATCCCACACACTAACCATGCACCTGCTCTATTTATCGGATCCTCATTCTACCCCTCAGAAAAAGCTTCCACTATTCAGTCATCGTTTTCTCTCACACTGTCTCTTGAACCCATTTCAAGCCAGCTTTTATACCCACCCTCTGCAAACCCCATTTGTCACGGGCCTCAATACTGCCATATAGTAAATCCAGTGGTCTAGGCACAGAGCCCATTTTTCTCAGCGTCTTAGTAACAATGACACAACTGAGCACCGCCTTCTCAAAATGCTTTCTTCACCAGGCTCCTGGATGGAACCCACTCCTGGTCTTCCTCCCACTTCACCTGGTCTTTCTTTCCAATTTCCTTGGCTGCACCCCCATCCTCTTTTTCTTCTGAAGACAGCCCGAGGTTCAGTCCATCGCCCCCTTCCCTTCTCCACTTATCTGTGATTACTCGCTAAATGATCTCATCCACTCTGGTGGCTTTAGATAGGTCAATCTACATGCTAAGGAGTCTCAACTGTGTATTTTCGTTCTCAAATATATTCTTGAACTCAAGATTCCTCTCTCCAGCATCCTAGGATCTCATCCACTCTGGTGGCTTTAGATAGGTCAATCTACATGCTAAGGAGTCCCAACTGTGTATTTTCGTTCTCAAATATATTCTTGAACTCAAGATTCCTCTCTCCAGCATCCTAGGGGACACTAGGGGCATCCCAGAAGACAATAAGGCATTCTCCTCCCCTGCTGTCCAGTTCAGCAAGCTGTTCACCCAGAGACCCTCTGAGTTTTCCCTCTTTCTCTCATGCCCCACATCTAATTTGACACACTTCTGTCCAGCTTTACATTAAAAAACAATCCAGAATACTACCGCTTATCTTCCCTTTCACCACATCGCTCTAGTCCAAGACACTTTTACTTCTCCCTCAGAACTGTGAAATAACCTGCTTCTACTCTTGCCCTACATATTCTACTCTCCACCTGATATTTATATGTATCTTTCTAAAACATAATCCAGGCCAAGTCATTTCCTATCCCAAAATTCCCAAAAGCATTGCCATCACATGTAGAACGTATCCAGGTGGGTCTGTTGAGCAGTGCTGCCCCAATCGCCCAGCAGCTCCTCAGCTCTCCACAGCTTCGTTTGGTCACCATCTTGTGCCCTCTTCAGACTCCCTTCTTTGACAGTCTCTCTCTAGAGAGGTTCACCTGTATATTTAACACTTTTCCCACACAACACTGGCATAAAAGGCTGCAACACTTCACTACTTCTTCAAAAGTTGGCTGTATTTTTGTATTAAGTCTGTCAGCAAACCTCTCTCAGGGAATAACAAGCTCCTGTAGAGTGATGGTTGGGGTAGTGATGGTTTAACCATTAGGCTGTGGTTCCTTCATTCCTTAAACATTACTGACTCACAATATAAACCTTTCCATCTTTCATGGCAAGAGGTTAATGTCTCATGATAAAGAAAATCCCTTAGGGGTACCTGGGTGCTTCAGTCAGTTAAGCATCCAACTCTTGATTTCAGCTCAGGTCATGATCCCAGGGTTGTGAGATCAAGCCCTGCATCAGGCTCCACACTGAGCATGGAGCCTGTTTAAGATTCTCTCTCTCTCTGCCCCTCCCCACTCTCCCTCTTAAAAGAAAGACTCTTAGGAGATACTTTTTTGGTGACAATTATTTAACATTTAAAGGCAAATTCCTAATGTTTATTTACTGTTATAAACATGTTGAGAGCTGAACTACCTGAAAATATTTGCCTAGAATGCCTTCAAGTAGATTTGCTTTATATTTCCTTAATTCAAAAATGTCCTTAAAGTTCTCTTGAAACTTGGAGGATATTAGTTTTTTCAGATTATAAGTATATTCTAGTGCATATATGTCCTTAGGAAATATCCCTTTTAAAAAAATTTTTTTTGAAAACTTTCATAGACATGAAGGGAAAAAATAAAGATTTCTGAACCTAGCTATTCATCAATACTCACTGGACAACTTCTTCAATGTAACAAAGATGTATGCAATTTTGGAGTAACTCGCCTATTAAGTGACTAGAACGCTGGTTCTATTGACCAAGCCAGGCTTAATGTTCTCTTCTGTTTAAGTAAACTTCAGTCAGGCTTCTCCCTGATTCTAAGCCCCTGATCTCCCTTTTCTTAGAGCATTCACTCCAGAAAATTTGTAATTATAAATTCTTTCTCTGACCCTTTGAGTGGCAAACCTTTTTAAAAGCTTCTTCTCAGTTTTACAACTAGCAAGGAATGTCTTTCTCAAGGACCTAGGAGCCACCCCTTTGAAATACAATCATCCAGAAAGATAAGTACCCAGATCTTCCAGTCTCTGTGAGATGGTAGAACCCTAACTTTGGTGAGTGCCAGTTAGCAAAGACAGATGGCCTAATCACAGAGGAAAACATGTGCCAAACTCAGGATAACTCAATTTGCTCCATCCCATTGATCAACAGCCTGAAGTCCTCCAGTACTTTTCCACTAGCTCCCGCCAGTACTCAAGAACCCTCCATTTCTTTGTTTCAGTGAGTGGAGTTCAATCTCTCCCTATTACAGTAGTCTTAAATAAAGTCTCCCTTGCCTGTTTAACTTAGCCCAGTGCAATTTCTACTTTGACACCATAATCCCAGTACTGGAGATGACTAAGCTTTCAGTACTCACAGGCTTACCATCTTGACCAGATTGTCCAGGGTAGCCAGGGTTCCCAGGCTGTCCAGGTTCACCCTAGAAAGGAAAAAAAAATTCTCAGTCCAAAACAACCAACCACACTGCTGCTGTCAGAGCCCTTCAAGGTTCAAGCTAATTCCATGATTTGTAGCTCTTTGTATATTTAAGAAGAAGAAAGAAGAAAGGAGGAGGAAGAAGAAGGAAGAAGAACAACAACAACAAGAGACATCCCAAAATAGGGTTAGAAAAGTAATGGCATATTTTAAATGCCCACTTTACCAAACAAAGGCTTTTTATTACATAAAATTTTCAATGATTTATTTCTGTGAGCACACCAGGTATAACAAGTAACGTACTCTTCACCAATGTAAAATGTCAATATTTATGTCAGGATACAGTTTTAGAATTCTGAAGTGCTGTAGCAAATATGGTCTCAATGCCAGCCATTTTTCTCTCATACTTCTCTTCTATTTAGACTTAATTCTATTCTCAGCGTTACAGGACAGATATCAATGACCTATGATGTAATAATTCAATTTGCAATCATTTATTTAAAAAAGTCCACAGGCTATATGATCTTACACATAGGACTCAAGTTTAAAGCCGCATGACAGTCATTTCTTTTATTCTAGCCGATGTGTCTCTTTGCCTCTATTTATAACTTTATTTAACATAATGTTAAAATTTTTAAATCTGAGTATTTACATGAGAGTGAGGCCCAAGCCAGACAACTCTGCCCAACCCCCATAGTCCTTGAACACAGGGACTAAGAAATGAAGAAATGACCTTTGCCCCCCACAAACCAAGGATGTCCAAAGAACATTAAACCATACAATATGACAATTAGCCCAGGCACATTCTATGAAACTCTAGTATGTTGCCCCATGGCCAATACTGACTGTTCGGATAGTCATCACCCATGAAAAAAGCAATGAAAGCAACATTTTTCATGAGGTGAGGGTGTTGTATAATTCTAAAAAATACTTCAAAATTAATATATTAATCTATTGCTGAATCCATGAGACCCACATGGGGCATCTTGCTTAAAAACATGAAGTCTCAGCCATCAGTACCAGTAAACTTCTGCACAGAGGCAAGGCAGCTGATTTCAGTTCAATAAGTCATTATTTGCATTAAGAACTCATTCACACAGGACCCCAATAATTATAAATTAACTAAAGACCAAAACTAAGGGTACTTTCAGAGAGCCAAATCTGAAGATCTGAAATACTACTTCAGGTTACTGGCTACGGAGAGTTGTTCCTGAAACATAACAGGAAAAATGGAAAGAACTATGCGAACTCTATTAAGTGGCCAATGAATGGGGGTTGGGCTTTTCACTTAGGAGCTGCCCAAGAGACAAAGCATGGGGAAGGGCTGAGAAGAAAGGAAATGTTATTTTTAAAAGAAATAGAGAAAGAACAGTGTAAATCCAGGGAGAAATATAATGCTGAAACATATTCTGTCTTGCTGAAGAAACAGAATTTATAGTTCTAACCCAAGGACTTCCAGTGTTAGCTGGGCAATAAGGAGTAACATTCTGGTTCTCTAGGGAGTTGGAGTTTTTCTCTTATTTTGAGAGGATCCACCTTAATCTCTAGCCTCTCTGCCATCCTTTATCCCTGTTCAAATTGGACTCGCTATCTTTTTTTTTTAAAGATTTTATTTATTTATTTATTTGACAGAGAGAGAGAGACACGTTGAGAGAGGGAACACAAGCAGGAGGAGTGGGAGAGGGAGGAGCAGGCTTCCCGCTGAGCAGGGAGTTCAATGCAGGGCTCAATCCCAGGACCCTGGGATCATGACCTGAGCCGAAGGCAGAGACAATGACTGAGCCACCCAGGCACTTGCTATCTTTCAGCAGATTCCATCTTTTCTCCCCCTGACAGGAAGTTTTTCTTCCTTTTCCACTTAAGAATCCATTATTCCTTTTTTCCTTGATGTCTTTTTCTACTGAAATGCTATAACAGCTCCTATCACTGATCCCTTATTCATAAGCAGTTTTCTCAGTTTTCCCTTGATTAGTCTTCATTTACCATTTGGATTGAAACTTCTTGAAAACAGAGTCTTTATTTTCTCCCTTTTTTGAGGGGGTGGGAAGGGTTGATAATGCTGCATATCAAGTAGGGATTCAATAACTATTTGTGGATTGATTTATTTTAAATCATATTTCCTGTTAATGACCCCCTTTACTTGCAGAGTATTATTATCAGCAAAATCTAGTATATCAAAAGTATCTGAGAGGGTTTATCGTCTACTGTGATGAAGCTGGAACACAGCTTTGGTAAAAGAAGAAACGAAATTTGTGTTTTAACACTGCATCAAAATACAAAACATATTAACATTTTAAATAAATAGAAACTAAGCTTCCAAGACAAAAAAAAAAATCACTCACAAGATAAATCCAATGTGACATCAAAAGGACCATAACATTGGTGAACAGCCCCAAGAGGGAAAAATAATCTCTTTTGCAGGTTCTATTATTGCTGGTAGGTTTTACTGGTTATTCTGACTATTGCCCTATTGATTTATTTGCAAAAACTGAGGAAGGTTTGGTGTTGTTTCCATAAAATTGGGAAAATAAAGACAGACACTAATTTTTGAGAGAAGACCAATCAGAATAAAAATTCAATTGTATTACTGTAATAAAAGTCAATGCTCTATCTTGACTGTTTATTATATGTTAAGCACTAAGTTACTTAATCCTCATCATAATCCCATGAAGCAAGTAATTTTATTATTCTCATTTTTTATATAGGAAAACTGAGGCCCCAGAAGTGTAAGTCACTTGTTCAAGGTCACACCGCAGTAGTGGAGATGACACTTGAACTCAGCCAATTCAGCTCCAGAGTCCATGCTCCTAAACACTACTATCCCTGCCCACATTAAAATGCATACACTTATTAGAACCAGACCTGGGGACTGTTAGCAAACTTAATACAGAAAACAATTTCCAAATACATTAAATGAGACATAGGACCTATTATTGTACAATTGTGACTAAATTCCCAATCCACTTTCTTCTAATTTAGTTGAAACATTTGCACATTTTGAATTTTAAAAACTATGTGTTCAGCTGAAAAGCAGTACTTACATATGTTGAATTGAACTTGTGCCACAGGATTTTTGAGTTGTTGACAGGAGTGGCAATGTCATGAACTAAGCTGAAACATCTCTGAATATGGCCTCTCAAGTAGTGTCAATATGAATAATCAAAGTAAGAAACACTTATGCTTGCAAAAGCAAGCTGATATTTTTGGTTGCTTATCTAAAACAAATGTCTTTGGAACTCTTCACCTAGGCCCAAATCCCACGTGTTCAAGCTCTCTTCTCAAAACTCCTTGTGCCTTCATTCTACCCTCCGGACTCTGCAGGAGTATCTGACCTAAGACCTATTCCCTTTTCCTAAACCATGCTCTTCCCTCCCTCAAAACTCAAACACCCACTCTCTCAGGCTAGAAGGAATCCACTTAGTCTGGGAAAATTAACATAAAAATGTGAATGCCCAGTGGCCCCTGTAATTTTCCAAAGGCTTTTGTATTTTAAACAGAGGATACTTTGATAGCCTGAATGAATCTCTAAGGGTGGTATCTGGAGGGTGAAACAAAGGAAATCAACAGAGATACAGTGATAGAAAGGGTGGTATTTCAGAGAAAAGGATTCGTAAGAAATTGTTCCTTCCTAAAAAGAAGAAAAAACGCCTTCTTTCCACTTCAGAAACAATAGATCTAACATCAAGGTTAGATCAAATGTGGGGAGTTTGTCCCCACAAAGGTTCCTAGTACTGAAGTGGGGGGAAGAAGTTGTCATTCACATGAAAAGGTCCTTTGAAAGGGGGGTTTGTAAATTGGGGATTGCCTGGATCTTTCATATCACAACAAAGGCATCCCATATAGGTTAACTGGGAAAAGGGGTGAATCAATGATTTTATAATTCATTAAATAAAAAATTATTACCATTAAGCACTGTGTTAGACATTGGAATTCCAAAGGACAATTTAGTTTGTATTAAACTTCATTGTGAACTGCTTGCATATATAAAGTATTCCAACAGATTTATTAATTTAATCACTCCCTATATTTGATATTAAGGATACAAAATGAATTAGCTCTTCTTCAAGGAACTCATAATCCAGTAATATATATATTTCTATGCCTGTTATAGAGTTATAATGCCATGGTAAGTAAGTCTAAGTATAGGAAACCAGAGTTATTTTGACCTGTTTTTCCAATAGGGTTGTCATATCTTTGGGGAACTCAGAGAATTTTAAACAGATGAGTTTATCTTTGAATAAGCACTGACCCCCCCTATCCACACAGCAATTTCTCCTGTTTCAGTCTGAGGACTCAACTCTCGGCTCCCAGAACTCTATTTCTGGTTAACAGGAAGACGAGATCTGTTCTTCACAGGTAACTTTGTTTGATGGACATCTGTAAAACTTTCCAGAGAGCATCTAACAAAAAACTGAGGCCAATAAGCCTCAGTTGGATCTATAGGAAAATGGCTTCATCTATTTTAGTTCCAGTTCTGCTAATCTAATTAAAACCCTGTTAATTCCCCAAGCCAGAAATTCTCTAAAGGAAATACAACTCAGAGTGTTGCTAGGGATTCTGTTTTTCACATACAGGTCCCTGATGTGCGTAAGGAACCACCTCCAGGGGAAAGAGCCCTAAAAGGATGGAAGAATGTGTGTGTGTGTGTGTGTGTGTGTGTGTGTGTGTGTGTTCCTGTCCTCCAGCCAGATTTTCTGAAGAAAATGGAAAGCAGATCAAGAAGGCACGCCAATTTGAAGATTGGTGGAAAACTGCAATTTCACTTAAAGTAGTAGGTGGCAATAGCGTGAGATTATGACTAAGAAAAAAAAAAGAAAATGAAAATGAGGAACACATGACACTTGGAAATACTCGATATCAGAGGCTTGACCAGAGAAGACAAAAGGTGTGCTAAGAATCTGCTGTAGGAACATACATGAATAAAAATTGATGTCACTTCAAGACACCTAATAGACCACTAGTAAAGATTCAGAAAACATCAGATGTATCTGATGCCTCCCCAAAAGTAAACAGCCTTTTAGAGATCCTGGGGGTGATCTGAACCTCCCTGGGAGTCAGAAAAGCATGCGGGGCTTTGAGAGGTCAGACATGATGTGCACCTGATTTTCATATTATATCTCTTACAGATCAAATCATTTTTATGTATAATATTCCAAGTGGAATAAACTGTGTGTGTGTGTGCGTGCGTATAGATGTGTGTAGATATATGTGTATATAAATATATATTTTTTAAAAAGAAGTCTGCTGGTAGATCACACCAAGTTGTCTTACAAGGTGTATTCTCCCAGGAGTATCCTATAGGCATTTCTTCTTTATGTCAAGGCACCCAAAATAACATGGCAGTTGCTTTAACTAGAGAACAAAGAACACCTGGATTAACTTTCCTAAATGCAATCTAAAAATAGTTTATAATAGTAAATTGATTTTAATATACTGAAATCAAATTCCCAGCCAAATAGATTTACTTTGAATGAATATATGCTTTTATTTTTTAAATTACATTTCTTGATTTTAATGAGAGGCCTAAAGTAGGTCATGAGCTATCACATAAAAATATGATGAGCATAACTGGGTGTTATATGCAACTAATGAATCATTGAATGCTACATCAGAAACTACTGATGTTGGCTAATTGAATTTAAATTAAAAAAAAATGGAGGGGAGAAACATGCATGAAAGATGGGAGGAAACAAATTATCTTAGATGAGCAGTTTAAAAGCTAAATTTTTCAGTCGTGACTGAAACACTAAGGAAATTCTATCTAAATGAACATTACAATTCATAGTTAACAAAAATTAGTAATTATTGCTTGGACACCTCAAGCAATAAATGATGAATACATAAAACACGCTTTTTGGCTAGGGAGTCATATCTGCTTCCAAGTTAGACATTATTTTTATCTAAGTAGGGTATTTTAAGATAATATTAAATGAATAAGATTTAGGAGCGCCTGGGTGGCTCAGTCAGTTAAGTGAACAACTCTTGTTTTTGGCTCAGGTCATGATCTCAGGGTCGTGAGATCAAGCCCTGTGTTGGGCTGAGTACTTGGCAAGGAGCCTACTTAAGATTCTCACTCTCTTTCAGCCCCTCCCCCCAACTTATTCAAGCTCTAATATAAGTAAATAAATCCTAAAAAAAAACAATGAGCAAGATTTATGTATAGCAGACAAACCACTTAATATCTCAGTATCAACCCGGGTCTAAGTGATCCCACAGTAAGTATCAACTTAAAAACAGTCATTCATACTTAATAGCATAGAAACATATTCAGATTATTTAGTTATATAAAAAATAACTAGTTATAAAATGGCATGCACATCATGGCTCCAATCATATAAAAATGTATACACAACTATGTAAATGTTTATATACACAAACTCTATACACATAAATTAATAGATACAAGTGGAACACGTGCATATATGAACAAGACTAATAAGAGAACATACTCCCTAAAAGTAATTATTACATGATTAAGTAAAATTGATATATATGCCTCTATTTTTAGAATTAGACACCAAAACCAAACATAACACTGAAATCAACTTTAATATTTCTATTTTATTTTTCTGAGAATCATTTTGACAAACTAAGGATTTAGAAACATATCTCAACAAATGCCATTGCTTCATTTTTTTATGAGGTTGTAAGGAGGTATCATTCTGGGAATTTGGCAGCAGTGTTTGGGGAAAAAAAGATAAACCAGCAAATAAATTAATAACACTCCCCTCCCTCACTTTACTGTGGGCCAAGGGTATCAGTTCTAGGTTCAAAAGCAAGTATAGATTGGAATACACTTTTTTATTTTTTTTTATTTTTTTTAAAGATTTTATTTATTTATTCAAGAGAGACAGAGGGAGAGAGAGAGAGAGAAGCAGAGGGAGAAGCAGGCTCCCCGCAGAGCAGGGAGCGCGATGCGGGACTCGATCCCAGGACCCCGGGATCACGACCTGAGCCAAAGGCAGACGCTTAACCATCTGAGCCACCCAGGCGCCCCTGCAATACACTTTTTTAAAAAAATCACTAAAACTAAGGTTTTAAACTGTTCTAAGGCATTACGTAGAAATTTCACAATAGCATCAGCGGTGACTAGGAATTTTGTGAATTTGCTCAGTTCTTGTGTATTTTAACCAAAAAAAAAGAAAAAAAGCAAGTTTGGTATGACTCACTTTGGGGCCTTGTAGTCCTGGCTTTCCTGGAGGACAGAAACAGGGAGCTGGGGTTGAACCTACATCACTGGGACCATTGAGGCACTACAGAGACAAAAACGGAAATCAACAACAAACATGGAAAGACACATGTATATCTATATGTACATATGTGTAGGTGTCTGCATGTCTTTATGACACTGTAAAGATATCTTACATCTGCTTTCCAATTTTATTTAGCACAATCCATTAAGAACTTCTGAATCACAAAAAGCTATGAAAACTAAATGCACTCAGACTACATAAAAATGAGTTCTATTTGTTTAATGTACTTACAGTTGATGGAAGGAAGCTAAACAGTCCCACAATACAAATATTACCTTAAGGAGAATAATAGTTTCCAGGCCTACCTCACCATTCTGAAAGAAAAACAACAATGAATGTGTTTTAAAGGACGCTTTTAAATTTCTAAATTATCTTCCTAATTTATAGATATTTTATTGTCCAGGTTCTAGATACATGAAGTATCAAAACCAGCAAGAACTAAAACATGTACGTGCAAATGTCCTAAAAAAATGACATTAATACACATTATAATGACATTTACAGTAGAAAAAAGTAAGGACATGAACAACAATGAAGAGCAGAATGAGAAAATGGAAATGCCAAAGCTGCTTGGTGTAATGGCCACGCAGGAGCAAAAATACGCCAGGGTGAAATTTATATGCTCTTTTGAACTTTCTGGAAGTCATATGAAAACCAGAGGAAAAAGCCAAAACATATCTAAGAAAGTCACAAATTCCATGCATTAAATTTTCTGCATTTTACTTTAGGAGACCTCCTCACTAAACAATTTGCTTCTTACTGAGTAACACACGATTTTAAAAAGGTTAATAATCTTTCCAGACAATAAAAATTAGATCAGAAAATGGGAAAGTGGGAATAAAGATGCAAAAGGTAAGCTACATGAAGTCACACCTGAAAGTAAGGAAGGAGACATAAAAACACACAAAAAAGCGAATGTCAGAACTCAAAATACACTATCTATTCTTGTGCTTTTATGATGTGGGAGGCTAATGGTCATAACATCAAGGCAGAAATATCAATAAATAAAGTATATAAAATGGACTCTCAGAATGTAATCACATATTAATACTTTTAGGAGAGATTAGAGGTCTGTATTTCAAGTTATAAGTATCTAAAATAAAAGTTAGAGTGTTTAAACAATTACCTCTCTAAAAGACCAAGAAATGAATCATTTCTAAAAGGTTCCATGGTTGATATTATTATAGAGCATTTAAACATACTACCCTACGTCCTCAAGTTTTCAGAACATGTAGATTTGTAGGTTATTCAGTTTGATAGGAAAAAAAGAAGATGATGGTAGTATGACTTTACAAACTAAAAGAACTATGACATGAGCTCAAAGGTCACTGGGAATCCACACTGTAAAAAGTTTAAAACATCCTATCTTATTTGCATTACAAAAATATACCTTTTTTTTTTGCCCTAGGGAAAAAGGACCACACACACACACACACACACACACACACACACACACACACCACAAGCACACATATATTATCAGACTCTAACATTTTAGCTTATAATTTTTTCCTCCTAACACATTAATGAAAATAGCCACATAAATGGAAAGTTACTATATCCTTGAAATACAAGAAAATCTTCCTTAGGTAACAAAAACAAAAAGAAACCTGTATATTCATTATGGTTTGAGAAAACATGTTGGTGAACAGGAAAATGAATCACTTCCTATTCTTTAGAATTGTGCTGTGTGGGGTATTCTGTCCACACATTTAATTAAGTATAGAAATGTATTTGACACTCCAGATACTCTGGATATTCAAAGAATCCTAGACTTTCCTAGAGCAGGTCCAGTCCTGCTTCACTTGAGTACCGGAAACATCACACTCCGAGGTGTGAAGAAAACATTTCCTTGTGCTCCTCCACTCACACTTGCACAGTGATACATTATCATTTTATTTCAATTATGAACATCAAAGTATGTTTTAATCAATGTAACTTTAATTGCACTGACAACAAAGAAATTAACTCTGTATATTAAATTAAGCCTCACATATTATCTGACTTTTACTTATTGCTCTGAAAGTACTGAAGGAAACACTTGGGAGGAAGATTCCATCCTACTCACAAATCCAGGAATCTCGCATGCTGTCTCTCGGTTGTTCTGTTCTGGGTTACAGTAGATGCGCAACTTCTGGACATCAAACTAGGAACATAAACCGCATCAGGTTAAAATTGAGGCCCAAGCTAACTGCTTCATAAGAGCGAACCAACTACATGAGCAGTCATGGAAGGCTTAAATCACAGCACCTAGCTAAAAAATAATAATACGAAATTTAAATACCTAATATATAGTTTAAAGATGTAATGCAACATAATTCATAAGGAAAACTCTAGCACCAAAAACAAAACTTTAATTTCCTTCGGGAACGCACTGGGGCTTTTTTAGTATCTCTATATTAAGAGCTAGCCTAGAGAGCATCTCCTAGGACACTTAAAAGTTTTCCCGGGCCTTCTGTGCTTATCCTAAATGTCTACAACATTTCTGATTACAAAAGAGTGAGCTTAAGAAGTCATCTTTAGTTTCAGAGATTTAGTTGCTGGCATGGAGTGTTGTGTGATGAGTAGTCCAAGCACCTGTTGCTATTTAAATATTTACTATACTCTGACATGTAACATTAATATAGAGAGAGCGTGGTGTAATTTGAATATGACAGTCTTCCCTTAATAGAAACAGAATGGGAAAGTATACATTTTCAAATAAGAGACTGTCCAAGAAATGGCTATCTTTTTATACACACATTTCTCAACCCACACACATAGATACTCCACTTTTTAAAAAATATAAAAAAGTAACAGTTTTAAGAATCCTGAAATGCATTAATCCGATTGTAACCTCACAGCTGCAGAGAAATTTTATAGCTCCCAACTCACAGCTCTAATCACAGTCTCTTTTCCAAGTTATTATTTAATCTATGCTTCTCCTGGGAAATATGAAATTAATGTTTCATAAGAATGTAGAATTCTATCCTGAACCCAGGGGAACAGTTTTCTAAGAATTCCTATAAAATCTATTAAGTCTAATTTTGTGTTTTCATACACACACTCAAACACACAATTCCACTAATAAACTGATCACATTTTGCTTAAGTGTCTTAAAGGAATTAATAATTAAGTTAAATACAGTTAAATGTGATAAATACTATCACAAAGGACAGCAAAAGCTCACTTTATACAATGCAAAAAGCAAGTCATTTTATCCACCTGAACAGTTTCTTCTTTCCCAGAATACTTTCCGATTTGAGTTTGCCCGCTGATGAAGATCCCTAAAACTGGATGTAAGGGCTTGTTTTCAATTTGTTGGTCATCAATATACAGAGTTACATCTTGTTCTGTTACTAAGAGACGAATTTGATGCCAGCCTTCATCAAATAATGTCTACAGGAAGAAAGTATGGAAGATTCATAAGTAAAATTCCTAATCTTTCTTTTTCTTTGTTCCCATTTCTTTGCTGCCAACCATAAATCCACACCACACAGAATGCTTGTATTATATACTAATTCACCCTGATCCAAGCTGGGTCTCAAATTCTACCCACCAATTAATTTATGAAGCCCTACTTTCCATTACATATCCATTACATGTAAGTAGATGTATCAAACAATTTATTGAAACAATTCCCTCAAGGTCACAAATGAATTCCTAATCTCTGAATCCAAGTGGCTTCTCCTATGCCTCATCCTATTTACTTCATTGCAACTTTAGATCTTTAACTAGTCCATCTTCCTTGATATTCTCATTCAACTTCCATGACTCAAACCATCTTGATTATCTTCATTTCTTCTTCTCCAGTTGCTCATTCTCTATTTCTTTGAGGGCTTCTCTTCCTCATTTCTTTTGATGAGGTCATTAACCCACAGATCTGTCACTAACCTTTTTCATTCTCCCCTTTGATTATCTTATCTATTCTTACAGGTCAATATTACCTCTATAGAATATCTCCCATATCTACAACAGCCTGAACCTCTTTCCTACATATGGGATCTATAATTCTAATACCGGCTAGTATAGTTTTACCAGGATATTTCACAATCAGCCTGAGGGAGAGTGTAGCAAAATGAACTTGAACTATCCCCAAAACTTTCTTCCTCTTGGTTTCCCTTGGATAATAATATCCTCAGTTTCTAAACTGCAACAAGTGTGTTTACCTCTTGCCTTTCCCTCAGTTGCAATAATAACCAGATGCAAAGTTCTACCAAATATGTCTCTTAAATGACTCAAATTCACTTCACCATTTCAAACATATTCATTGCCATAGTTTATGTTCATGGATATCTTGCTTTATCTGAATAATTTTCAAATATATCTCTAATTCCATCAGAGAAGATGCCACATCTTATTAATTTCTGGATTCCCAGGCCTAGAGCAATTCCAGGATACAGATGAAAATATTTTTTTATGAAAGAAAAAGGAGAAGGAGAAGAGAGAGCAGCTTTGACCATGACACACCTATGATTCAAGACTTTTTGATGAAATCCTGTCATCCACTGGATGAAGCCCAAAACCTTTTGTATGCTTTCCAGGTCCCCACAGATTGAACTCGCACCTTGTTAGCTTTTTCTTTCATGTATCTTATACTCCAAACACAAGGGACACCACTTTCTCTTCTTTAAATAAAAACCCTGCATTTTACTACAACGATTACTCAATACTGAACCACTGACTTACATGTCCTTCGCTCTCTTCATCAAAATCCTGTATCTTCTTCAAGGTCCAGCCCAAAAATATCTCATTAATAAGACTTGCCTATATATTGTGTTAGAATCTTTTTCCTCTACACTCCATTAATACCTTGTACTTCTATTAGATACCAGAGGCCTTCAATCTTCCATTAAAAATAAGTTCCTTGACGGTGTGAAACATGTCTTATTCATTTGTGATTTCTTACAGAACCTAGCATATTGACCTTAATAAAAATGGCAGCCAAATTTTTAAGAAATTTAATCTGCTTAACAAATGAAGAAAATATACAGGTGGCATAATTTCATATACAACCTTGTACATTTCCTAAATTATACAATATACTCAGACTATAATTATAATAATGATCAAAACATAACTGTTTCTATCACTGGCATCTGTATTCTGAACACATTTGACTTGGAAAATACACTTTTATCTTTAGTTTATCAATTTTACTAAATATAGTCTCCTTTGGGGAAAACAAAGCATTCTCCTAATAAATGGGAATTCTGCACTCATTATCTACCTGTATTTAAGGTTCTAACAAATGCCTTTTTCTCAATATCTTATAGGACATGGCAGTGTAAGATGAACCAACATGACTTTGATGAGACTTAACTTCAATTCCTGATGCCACCACTTACTAGCTGTGTTACTTTGAGATGGAACTTAATATACTTTAAACTTTTTTTTTTTTTTTGGTCTGTACAGTGAGAGCAATGGCTTCTGCGTTGGGTGAATATTATAATTAAATGTTCCTGGCATCTAATAGCAGGTACTCAAAAAATGTGAGGTATCCCCACTCCTTAATCCCATCTAAGAAACAACTTTCCTTCATTTGTTGCTTTTATTCAATAAAGCAACATTAAACTATGAAGTCAGTATCTTTTCAGCCATGTTAAAATTATGGCTCTCTTCCTCGAACACACACAAACCTGGTGGTGATTCCCCCAGGAATACCATCATAATCGTACCCAGGCATCTTTACCTTAACTTGAGGGTCAGCGAAAGTGACCACTTGTGAGCCATTAATTACGCTGGTTGTTAAAAATAGTAACGTTTTATCCACACCATTTAAGGTAACTGCTATTTGTGGCCTTCCATCAATGGTTAAAATTCTCCATAGATCCCACATTTTCTTGACCTTAAATCTCTGAGTGGAGACAAATACATATGATGGAGGAAGACCTTCGGGGAAAACATTGCTAGAAAAAGAAGAATGTGCATAAGCTTAAAGAATTCTCAACATGTCTACAGACATATATAAAAAAAGTTTGTATCAACACAAAACATATACCTTGTGAATTCTGATAAGTCAACTTTTGATGTCACTTCATATCCTTTTATCTTTGTTGGTGAAAGCAGTATTCTTTTCTTAACCTTTTTCTTTACACCCAAGCCTAAAAGAATATCAAACCCTTTCTCATCGCGAGCTGCCACTGGAATTCGTGTTGGACAAACAGATTCTGTAAATTCAAAGCAAAAGCAGTAAACATTGATTAATCATGGATTACATCAACAAGAAAATGAGAAATATTAGAGAAAATAATTATAAAATCTATATATGCACACAAATGTATATAAATGGATGTAAATGCATTTTCTGAGAAAACATGCAGGAGTGTTTCTGACATTTGAAGTCTCAAATGTTATTTTCCCCCTAAAAGGGGATAAAAGTAAAACAGAATTAGAAAAGAAACATTTGTTAATAGATTGCTTTAAGAACACTATGCTGACATTTATAAATCACTATTTTGAACGTGGGGCAACTTAATACCTGCGGGGTAGAATACTGGAATGGCATTGACGATTCTCATCCAGGAATTACTATTAATTAGTTGCATAACTCTTAAATTTCTTGGATCTAAGAGATGTACTCTAAGATTCCTTTCTTGCATTCCCAGCATTTGAGGGGTAAAAAAATAAAAGTGTCAGTCTTGATATTCTTTCCAGTTTTAGCAGATGATAATTCTATAATTCAAATATCATTGGTTCTATTACTCTGGAAAAAACTGTGAGTCTTTTCTGTTCATGAAAGTTCTTGAAATGGGCCTATTAGCTCATCTGTGATTAATTATATTATACTAATCATATTTATAAATAAAGACTATTTCCATAAGAATAATTGTTAAAGGGCACCTGGGTGGCTCAGTCGGTTACGCGTCTGCCTTCAGCTCAGGTCATGATCTCAGGGTCCTGAGATGGAGCCCAGCATTGGGCTCTCTGCTCAGCAGGGAGCCTGCTTCTCCCTCTCACTCTAACTCTGTGCTCTCTCTTGCTATCTCTCTCTTAAATAAACAAAAATCTTTGGGAAAAAAAGAATCGTTAAGATTTGCATTATACAGTCATCTGTATAAATTATAAAAATATGGAATGCTTTTCACTTGCTTGGAAACTATTATCTGAAATTATGTGGAAAATTTTATTTGGTTGAAATGATATTAAGCTAGTACATTATAGAAATGGTGCAATGTTTTCAGATTCTTCCAAGGCCCTCATATAATATATACATTGAGCATGACTGCTTATATTTTATAGAGCAGCTAACAAAATAAAACAAGAACAAACTCCACTAAACCTCTTTAAGATAATCACCCTCTTACACAACATTAAGAAGAGGGCATAGTACCATATTTATATTACAATAAAAAGTAATGAGATAGATTTTTATTAGCCCAATATGTACACTCATAATTTATACCAAAGAATATTAGAAATAAAATAAAGGTTTGATATAAATAAAATTATAAGTATTCCTGGAAAAGGAGGGGCATTTTTCTCTTCAGGTCTTAAATCTTAAGTTTTGAAGTAACCCAGTGAATTACAACCTTCTTCCTCTGGTAAGCTTGGAACTGAGTGTTGAGGAGATACAGGAATGAGGCAAACAGATGTTGGTTAGACATGTGATCCAGTGAGTTTGGTAGATGCACACCATAATGAACCACCTCACACCATCCCAGAAGCACAGGGCTGACTTATTCCCTATCCCACCTTAGAAGCAGGACCTGCCCACGAAGTTCACACCTGGTCTACAGAGGAAACCAAAACACACTAGCTCCACAGACACACTGATCCAAGGAGAAGACAGCTGAAGGCTCTTGGCCAACCATGTCCAGCTACTTTTATCACACTCACTCATCTGAAAACTGATTTTTCTCATTCAGTGGTAAGGAGCTAAAAAAGGGTGGGAGAGAGATCAGAAGAGTTAGCCTAGCTGAAATCCCTCCACATGAAAACATGAGAAGCAGGGTCTAAGTGTTTCTAATAACACTCTATTATACAGTTTAAATCATAAATCAATTAATAAAACTAAGTATTTTCTGTCATGATGCAGGGGTTCTTTTTGGGCAGGCAGTGGGGGGAAATATGCAGAACAATACATGAAGCCTCATGTCAGATGCATTTGATTTAAAACTGCAAAAGAAGTTCAGCTGAAAAGAAAACATTACATCATAAAAATATTCAGATTTGAATTGCTTTGATTTTCTTTACAAATGAGAAATTATAAGATGTTGGATTAAGACCTCAGACTTAAGACAAGAACACGAGGTTTAGACTGAAGCCTCTCTCTTAACCTCTCCTGAACCTCTGGATTCTCATCTGAGAAGAGAGAATAATGATGTCCTTCACAGGGTTTGTCTGAGGATCAAATGCAATGATGTATGTGAAAGTGCTTTGTAACTCCAAAATGGCATGCAAGTGCAGGGGATAAAGCAAGCATTGTGTCCATCCTTTTGCTCTAACAAAGTCCTTTACACTATCTTGTAATACCCAAAATTTTATGGGGAAACAGTGTGGCTTGATTTGTGATTTCACAGCTTGTGAAATAAAAAATGTACAATATAGCCATGTTTTCATTACTACCTAAGCACATCTCATTAAGAAGTATAGATTTAAATAATTATGTTTACTTGAAGGTAATTTTTCTTCCCAATTCATTCACCTACAAGAACAGTATCTTAACACATGGGAAGTAAAAAAAATGTAGTTACAATGCTCAAATACAGTTTCTATGTTTGTATATATCTAGCTATAGGAAAGAGGTAAAAGAAGTTTGCACAAACTTGAGGAAAGAGAGGTAAATAATTAATTTCCCCATTGTGTAGAAAAAATAAATATATGTTTAAGTATACAAACTACATCCAGACAAAAGTATGGAGACTGGAAATAAAAAGTAAAATGTGAAAACTATAATTTTAAGTACCAGGAAAATCAAATGCTAAGAGAGACTCAGTTGGGAGCTTGTTATAATACTTACAACACGTAATTAGAATAATCCAGATAAACCAAGTTATTTTAAAGGAATGCATTCAGGAGCAAGGGTAAACAAAACAGAAGACTAAAGTTCACAAATTATTTCTACACCATCTACACAGTTTTAACTTAATTTTATTCCAATATGTTCAGAATATTCAGGATAGGAATGCCTTCTCACAGGAGCAAAGGTTACTCTATTTATTTTAAACCCTGGGAACCAGTAATACCTGCTTTTTAGTTCGGATGATTTATTTTTGCTTTTGTTTCCCTTGCCTTGGGAGGTAAGAAATATCTAGGAAAATGTTGCCATGGCTAAAAATCACTGCCTGTGATCTCTTCTAGGATTTTTATGGTTCCAAGTTTCACATTTAGGTCTTTAATCCACTTTCAGTTTATTTTAGAATGGGAGAAGATATTTGCAAATGACATATACAATAAGAGGGGTTAATATCCAAAACATATAAAGAACTTAAAATTCAATACCAAAGAAACAAACAATCCAATTAAAAAAATAGAAGACATGAATAGACATTTTTCCAAAGAAGACATAGACATACAAAAAGATGCTCAATATCACTAATCATCAGGGAGAGACAAATCAAAACCACAATGAGATATCACCTTACACCCGTCAGGATGACTAAAATCAAAAAGACAAGAAAAAACAAGTGTTGGCAAGGATGAGGGAAAAAAGGAACCCTTATGCACTGCTGGTAGGTATGTAAATTGGTGCAGCCACTGTGGAAAACAGTATGGAGGTTCTTCAAAATATTAAAAATAAAAATGCCATATGATCCAATAATTCTACTATTAGGTAGTTACCCCCCAAAAAAAACAAAAGTACTAATTCAAAAAGATATATATACCCCTATGTTTGTTGCAGCATTGTTTATAATAGCCAAGATATGGAAGCAACCAAAATGTCCACTGAAAGACAAATGGATATACACATACACAATGGAATCTTACACAGCCATAAAAAAGAATGAGACTTAAAAAAAAAAAAAAAAAGGTGCGAATACACCATTTTGAAAAAAAAAAAAAAAACCAAAAAGGGAATATGCAAAGAGAAAAAAAAAAAAAAAAAAAAAAAAAAATAAAAATATAGCGGAATACAAAAAAAAAAAAAAAAAAAAAAAAAAAAACCCAAAGGAATAAACAAACAAACAAAAAGCAGAATCAGGCCTATAAATACAGAGGACAAATTGATGATTGCCAGAGGGGAGAAAGATAGGGGGATGGGCAATATAGGTGAAGGGGAGTGGGAGATAAAGTTAATGAAATTTTAATAGCATCATATGATGGCAGATGATGGATACACTTGCGGTGAGCATACCATAATGCGTAAAATTGTTGAATCACTATGTTGTGCACCTGAAACTAATGTAACATTATATGTCAACTATATTCAAAGAAATTTTAAGTTCTTAAGTGATCCATAGAACCCAGAAAAAAATATTCACTTTTCTATTAATTCTCAGGGCTTAGTAATATAAGTAATCCAGTATTACCAAGTTCACAAAAACATGTTTTATTTAAAATTCTGCCATGGACACAGACACAAAAACTGTATAAATCTTTAGTCTAACTAGAGCAACCAAATTCCAACTACACCTTTCCAGCTCTAAGTTAATATCACAGGAACACTGATGAACATATTATTCTAGAACATATCTAGCCTACTTTATGTGTCCATTTAATTCAATTCCACATTGCCACATTGTTCGTCTATCACCTCTCTCCAGATGTCACCTGGTTCTTTTTCAGATCAAGGGAATTCTATCAAAGAGATCTGTGGTCAGAAACCAAAAGTAATTTTACTGATCCAGACCTGATAGTCCAATAAAACAGAGTTGACTGGTGCAGATCTGTGCAAGCCAACTTCTTCAAACTTTCATGGATTGACCTTGGTTTTGATGGCAAGGCAAACATGAGTGTATGTCCAACTGATACATACCCCTCAATGGTATTCAGTGGCAATTTAATACATCTGCCTTACTGAAGGTAAGGTAACTGAAGGTAATATTTATCATCATGTACTTTAATGTCATGCACAAGTTCATCAAAAGGAGGAACAGTCACCATTGTTCCAATTTAGTACCAAGGTTGTGATAACTTAGACTTCATCATAACATACTGAAATACAATAAAATAGTAAAACCAAAATAAATTATGGAAACAGAGATACTCTTACCAAAGATTAAATAACAAAGAAAGTAGCCCCAACTTCACACAATTTCTTTTCTCATTACAGATTGAATGATCTCATCCTCCTTTACCATCAAGCAATCCCACTTTCTTGAAATCTAGGTTGATTTAGAGTCAACAGTCCTTCATCTGAGGAAGATGTCTGCCAAATACATGGCTGACAGACAATGAGACACAGTAAGCGTAGATTTCAATGGTAAGTCAATGGGAAAAAGAGACTCCTATTACTCTTTAGTACAACTTGTGCACAAACCAGAAAAGTCAAAATTTCTTGTACCATTAAGTCGCCTCACTGATCACAGAATATATTCTTTTTAACAATAAGAAAAAAATATAAGAAATAACAATAATCTTTGGCCTAAGGAATAAAGAAAATTCTACAGGCTTATAAAATTACAAAAATAACTCCTCTGGTTTTGCCATTTCTCATTTTAAAAGCACTGATTATGTAATGAAATTTTTTTTGTTATTCCTACCTCAATACTACAGATGGAGAAAGGGTAATGTGTTTTGCCTTTACATATACCCAGACAATATTATGTGTATAATTCCTTTACCTCATTCTTCACTCCTTTTCTTTTTCCATTTTTAATTTCAGAGCTTTTGTCAGATATTACAGTTATGTAGCATTTTAACATACAAACTATTTCTTTTTTTAACTAAATGTCCAGGCATCTTAACATGTCCCTAACATTTCTCCAGCACACTGATATTAACGTTCATAAAATGTGGTCTGATCACCAAAGTTGGAGTCAGTCACTTAGCCCAAGATCACACTTCAATTGGAGTCAGTCACTTAGCCCAAGATCACACTTCAAGAAAGTGATGTTGACAAAGGCAAGAACCAAACCTGGATCCTGGTCTGATTCCAGAGATTGGGCTGGACCACCTTACAATACTATAGCCTCAGTTTTATAGAAAAAAAAAAAAATCAGGAGATAGTGCTTTACTTTAACAGATATTGTGCTGAGTTTTTTAAACCTTTTTATTAAGGTACAAACTACATTCAATAAAATGCCCTAATTTCAAGTGTGAATCAACTGGCACATATTCATGTTTATAAACTAGTACCCAGAGAAGACATCTAATACCTCTGAAAGTTACCTCATGATCCTTCACAGACAATAACCACCACTACCAGAGGCCACCACTGTAATGATTTCTATCATCATGGATTAGTTTTGTCTATTCCTGAACTTAATATAAATGAACCATACAGTATATTCTTTTACTTGAATTTTCTTACTCAACATAGTATCTGTAGGATTATCCATGTTGTTTCATGTAAGTTACTTGTTCTTATTTGTTGCTGTGTAGTATTCCACTCTATGAATTATATTATGATGTCTTTATCCATTTTTATGTGGGCAATCATTTGAGTTGTTTGCAGTTGACTATTTTTAATAAAGCTGCTATTGACATTCTTGCATATGTCTTTTGGTAAACATATGAACTTATTTCTCATAGTCAAATATCTGGGAGTAGAACTGCTGTTTCAGAGGGTATCTATATACTTTGCCCTAGTAGATAGTGCCAAAAACTTTTCCCAAGTGATTGTACCAATTTTCACCTCTACTAGCATGTCTATTACCACTTGAAAAGGATGGAGGTGTTATGAAAATAAAATACGTAATTAGGTGACAGATATTATACACAATGTTTCAAAGAAAAGAGGGGGGAATGGGCTATCCATACAAGTTTTAAACATTCCTAATGAAAATTATTCTGAGTATTTTCTTGTTCATTCCTTTCTTAGATATAATTAATTCATACAACTGCATGTAGAGCCAATCATAAACACTGAGAGCAAGGTCTATATGTTGTAATTTGTATATTTTCTAAATCATGCCATAATCATTCTACTTTTCCAATGAATACTCACACATCACTTTTCACATAAAATATAAGCATACTGTGTTTATTTGATCGGAACATAGCTCTAGCCTCTCTAATTAAATGGAAAGTTATTTTTAGATATACATTGTCCCTAACAATGTAAATTGCCTTCAATTCAGATTAGATTCAAAACCTTTTAACCTACAGATAGATTATAAAGTGATTCTCCTGAAAGTTTGATGAGATTTTACGTAATACTATACTCAATCCTATCCTATCCACCAAACTTTACCCTACCTCCCACCTGTCATTTCTCTCTGCTCCACCTTGATGGTTAGAAATTCATGTATATATGTACAAACAGTAAAGAGGAAGAATGGAAGGGATTCAGTTTTATATGAGGACAGAAAAGTTAATCACATGTATGTTATGAAATCATGGAACCTAAAATACTGGCCACCTCCAAAAACATCTCAGTTGTCCTGGCCATGATTGCTGAAATGTGTACCTTTACCCTCTGTGACTTCTCTTGAAATACAGATGGAATTATAGGAGTAGGGTAAGGTAATGTACTAGGCCACTATTACAAACACTGTAAAGCTTGAATCAGAAATCAAATTATCCAGCAATCTCTAAGCAAAGAATAGTATACAAATTATGAGTGATTTTTTTTAAAGATTTTTATTTATTTTTGAGAGAGAAAGAGGGAACAAGCATGAGTGGGGGAAGGACAGAGAAAGAAGCAGACTCCCTGTTGAGCAGGGAGACCGATGCTGATGCAGGACTGGATCCCAGGACCCTGGGATCATGACCTGAGCAGAAGGCAGATGCTTAACTGACTGAGCTACCCAGGCACCCAAAGTATGAGTGATTTTTGATGGGAGGAAAAGAAATTCAGGAGAAGTCCTAAACATCATTCCAAGTTAAAGTGCATCATTGTAGAAAGCACTGGAAGGAAAAAAGCCTCAAAGTTTACAGGATGAAAGATACCAAAGTTACACTCAAGCAGCAATCTCTCTCTCTCTCTCTCAAAGAAGATAAGGCTGAGGATGCATAGCTAATTGCCTTCTGACCTCTAGCCTTTGGCCCCATTTGAGCAAGTCAACATCCTATACCCCTTCAAAAAAACAGATAAATTTCCTGCCTCATCCAAAAGTCAAGATGGTGGAAAATAAAACAGTAAGTATACACAGGCAAGGGGCACCTGGGTAGCTCAGTTGTTAAGCGTCTGCCTTCGGCTCAGGTCATGGTCCCAGGGTCCTGGGATCAAGCCCCACATTGGGCTCTCTGCTCAATGGGAAGCCTGCTTCTCCCTCTCCCATTCCCCCTGCTTGTGTTCCTTCTCTGTGTCTCTCTCTGTCAAATAAATGAATAAAATCTTAAAAAAAAAAAAAAAGAATACACAGGCAGTTTTCTAGAGCCTGCTCTTTACCCACACCTGTGCATAGGCAAGCTCAACATACCTGAATTAAAATATGGGTCCTAAAACCCAGTAATTCAAGCCATCGGCTGCTGGAAGCCCTTAAAGACACCTAAGGATGGTATCTTCCAGGGAACAAGGAGAAATTTCTTTCTCCCTCCTTTCTCTCCTCTTTTTGCGTCAAGCCCATTCTGATTTACTCAAAAAAGAAACAGAAGAATGATGTCAGCAAGACGGTGGAATATAAAGTCACAGCCCACATTCTCCCACTAAACATTGATTTAACAATAATAAATGGACCAAAATACCTTTATGAAAATTCCAGATTTGGATTAGGAAGTTGAAGTACCCCAGGTGAGCACAAAGCCAAGAAGAGCCTCACTGAAACAAGTTATATGAGTAATTTCACTTTATCCAGATCATTCCCTCCCTCAAGCCTGTACAAGTGTGCCAGGAGAGAAACCCCTCACTTGTGATACTGCCTGTGAGTGGAAAAAAGAAGAGTAGAGCATGTATCCACAGGGCTGCCCAAGAGACTGGTTTCTGGGGTGCCTGGGTGGCTCAGTCATTAAGCATCTGCCTTCGGCTCAGGTCATGATCCCAGGGTCCTGGGATCGAGTCCCGCATCAGGCTCCCTGCTCCTTGGGAGCCTAGTTCTCCCTCTGCTTCTCTCTCTCTCTCTCTCCCCCTCTCTCTCCCTCTGTCTCTCATGAATAAATAAATAAATAAAATCTTTAAAAGAAAAAAAGAGACAGTGGTTTCTGTCTAACCTCATTTGGAGCACTGAAGGAACTAGAATCATTTGGATTCCTGGGAAGTGCTGAGAACAACGAGTCTTGGAGGTGGGGGGAGGGAGTTTGTTGCGGCTAGCATGGCTCAGCATGATCAAGAGAAGACACACACTTGAAACTTCTCCCTCTGGAGGAAGAGAAAAGAGTGGAGCATGTATCCAGCATTCTAGCTTTCCCAAGGGCTGCCTGAGGGAATAATATTTGTCCCACCTAAGGATGCTGACAGGGAACAAGAATACAGTGGATGCCTAATGCCCACTGAGAACACAGTGGGGAAGCTTACAGCTACAAAACTAGAACTTAAAGAGTTATTGATAGATACCAAAGGGAGTGAGATATTATGAGCTCCTAGGAAAAAAAATAGCAAACCTCTCTAATTAAGAAATTGCTCACTCAGGCCCAGAGAAATTGCATCCTTCCATAAAAAGGCTTCAAAGGCCCCCAGAATCGCTAGACAGACTAATGGGACTTCCCCTGTACAATGCCAGTTGGTAAAGACTGAGAGAAGTGACTGTTTTTTCAAATGTGTGGATCCCAAAACAAAGCTATAAGAAACACAGAGAAATAGGGAAACATGATCCAATCAAAGGACTAGAATAACTCTCCAGACACCAACCCTAAAGAAAGGTAGGTGTATTACCTGAAAAAGAATTCAAAACAACCCTAATAAAGATGCCCTATGAGCTTAAGAAAATGATGGTATAAACAAGATGAGAGTATCAATAGGGATATAAAATATAAAGGAGAACCAGAAAGAAATTTTGGAGCTAAAGAACACAATAACTAAACTGGAAAAACAAAACAAAGCAAAACAAAAGGACTGGAGGGGCTCCAAATCAGACCCGATCAATCAAAAGAAATAATCAACAAATTTAAAGAAGGTTATTTGAAAATATCTGGGCAGAAGAACAAAAATTTAAAAGAATGAGAAAGATTGAAGAAAGCCTAAATGACTTATGAGACACCATAAAGTACACCAATATACATATTATAAGCATTTCAGGAGAGAAAGAGACAGAGTTTAGTTAAAGAATAGCCAAAAACTTCTCAAATCTAGAAAAGGAAATGTACAACCAAATTAAAGAACTCAAAGAAAACCACATCAAGACATATTATAATCAAATTGTCAAAAAAAAAAAAAAAGAGTTTTGAAAGCAAGCAAGAGAAAAGCCACTCATTATGTACAAGATTATCTGCCCCCCACCCCTTATGACTACTGGCAGATTTCTCAATAGAAACTTTGTAGGCCACAAGGTAATGGGATGATATACTCAAAGTGCTTGCTGAAAGAAAAAAATTGCCAACTAAAAAACTATAACTAGCAAAAATATTCTTCAAAAATGAAAGAGAAATAAGCACTTTCCCAGATTAAAAAAGGCTGAGGGAGTTCATCATCCTACCTTATAAGAAATACTAAGGAAGTCCTTTAGGTTGAAATTAAAGGACATTAAACAACAACACAAAAGCTGTGCAAAGTATAAAACTCTTTGGTTAGGGGCACCTGGGTGGTGCAGTCAGTTAGGCATCCAACTCCTGGTTTCAGCTCAGGTCATGATCTCAGGGTTGTGAGATCGAGCCCCATGCTGAGCATGGAGCCTGCTTAAGACTATCTCCCCCCTCTCCTTCTGCCCCTCCCTGCTGTGTGTGCACACGTTCTCTCACAGTCTCACTCTAAAATGAAAATAAATAAATCTTTAAAAAAAAACTCACTAGTTAAATATATAGACAAGTTCAAAATACTATAATACTCTAACAGTGGTGTGTAAATCACTTTTAATTCTGACAGAGAAGTTAAAAGAAAAAATTATAAACAATAACTGTAAAAATATGCTAATGAATACACAATGTAAGACGATGTAATTTGTATCATTAATAATAAAGTGTGAGGGGGCAGGGAGAAGCAAAAATGTAGAGTATTTGTATGTGATTGAAATTAACTTATCAGTTTAAAATAAACTACTGTAACTATATGATGCTTTATGTAACCCCCATAGTAACCACAAAGGAAATACCCATAAAAGATACACAAAAGAAAATGAGAAAAAAATCAAAACATGTCACTGCAAAAAAAAAGGTGAATGAAACACAAAGGAAAAAACACAAAGTAAGAGAGAAAAGAGGGACCAAAAAAGGTATAAGACATACTGAAAACAACAAAATGGTGGTATTAAATCCTTCCCTATTGCTATTTCAGATAATAAATGGATTAAATTCCCAAATAAAAAGACATAGAGTGACTAAATGGACCAAGAAAAAAAAAAAAAACAAGATCCAACTATATACTGTCTACAAGATATATACTTTAGGATTACAGACACACACAGGCTAAAAGTAAAGGGACGGAAAAAGACACTCCATTCATATGGCAACCAAAACAGAGCAAAGGTGGCAATACTTAGACAAAACAAACTAAGTCAAAAACTCAGATGAGACAAAGAAGGACATGATGTGATGATAAAAGGTCGATTCACCAGCAAGACATAACAATATAAAAATATATGCACCCAACATCATAGCACCCAATATATGAAGCAAACACTGAAGGAACTGAAGGGAGAAACAGTAGACATAGAAACAGAATACACAATAATAGTAAGGGATTTCAATTTTCTACTTCCAGTAATAAATAGAACATCCAGACAAAAGACCAAAATGGGAACACAGAACTTGAACAACACTATAGACCAAATGGAGCTAACAGAGATACACAGAGAACATTCCACCACACAGTATCAGAATACACATTCTTCTTAAGTGCAAATGAAACATTCTCCAGGATAGATCACATGTTAGGTCAGAAAACAAGTCTTAACAAATTTAAGAAGACTGAAATCATACCAAATATATCTCCCAACCACAACATAATGAAACTAGAAATTAATGGTAAGAGGAAAAGTGGAAAATACACAAATATGTGGAAATTAAACATGATACATGTCTTTCTCTGATTATTTTGTTTAGTGTAACACCCTCTACTTCCGTCCATGTCATTGCAAATGGCAAGATTTCGTTGTTGTTGTTTTTTTTTAATGGCTGCATAGAAACAAACTGAGGGTTCTAGAGGGGAGGGGATTGGGTGGATGGGTTAGTCTGGTGATGGGTATTAAAGAGGGCATGTATTGAATGGAGCACTGGGTGTTATACGCAAACAATGAATCATGGAACACTACCTCAAAAACTAATGATGTAATGTATGGTGATTAACATAATAAAATAAAATTTTAAAAAAATCAAAACTGAAATAACTTTAGCTAGATTAAGAAAAAGAGAGAGAAGATTCAAATAAATAAAACTAGGAATGAAAGAGGAGACATTACAACTAATACCACAGAAATACAAATGATCATAAGAGACTGTAATAATTATACATCAACAATTTTGATAACCTAGAAGAAATGGATATATTTCTAAACCATACAACCTACAAAGATTGAGTCATGAAGAAATAGAAAACCTAAACAGACCTATAACTCATAAGGATATTGAATCAGTAATCAAAAACCTCCCAACAAAGAAAAGCCCAGGACCAGGTGTCTTCACTGGTGAATTGAATTAATGTCAGTCCTTCTCAAACTCTTACAAAAAACTGAAGAGGAGGGAGTACTTCCAAACTCTTTTTATAAGGCTAGCATTGCCCTGATAAAAAGGCCAGAAAATGACACTACAGGAAAAGAAAACTAAAGGTCCATATTCCTGATAATGCTGTTGAATTCATTTTGTTAGTAATTTGTGGAGGAGTTTTGCATCTATACTCATCAGGAATATGGACAGTTTCTGTCATGCAACATGAAGGAGTTCTAGATATCTACAGTGCAACAATGTGCTTGTAGTTAACTATACTGTACTATACACTTAAAATATTTAAGAAGTTAGATCTCATGTGTTTTTTACAATAAAAAAAATAGGATGAAAAAGAAAAAAATCAAACTCTCAGACAGATAAAGAAAGAAATCACTGTCCATTACAAAAACATCTTCCTGAATTAAGAAACGTACTACAAAATATACCTTTAAGGAAGTGGTAGGTCGATGAAGTTGAAATAATCCATGTAGGACCAAAGAAGTAAATAATATTTTGTTCATTGTGGACCAATCACAACAAGAGTACAAAAGTTAACAATATTAGGAAACGGTAATCCTATATGATAAGCACTTCAAGGTAGTATGTAACCATTTGTCAAAAAAAGAAAAAGATGAACTTTGTCCAACAATGCACAAATTGCAAGATTTGAGGCTTCTGCAATACAACAATGTATTAATCATAATCTAAGAGTTATTAAAAAGTCAAGTGCAAAAAAGCCTTTATATTCCCCTAACTACAATTTCAAAAACTACATTTTAAAAGATGGCTATTGTACAGCATGTTTGTGAACTGAATAGACACAGGCATTACTTACATTCTTTCTTTGAGTGTGAATGAAGAAATATTTGGCAAGATTTCAAATTTAATTTTTTTTACAGACTGGACATTTTTGCTAAAAGAATTTTTTACCCCTTTTAAGCACAGCTACTCTTTCACGTGTAATTAGAATTTTTTAAATAGAATGCATTTACCAAAATACGTATCTACAGAAAGTCTCTGAAGCAAGTACTGCCCAGACATACTTAATCAAATTTATATTTTAGGATATAAAAGAATGGTAAGTAAAATATCACCAGGAAAAGTGTTTTAATAATGAAATATATCTAGCTTCAAAACCAAACAATTCTAATTCTAATCTTACAATGTATTTAAAAATCTATGTATGTCAATTATCTTTCAATAAAATTGGGAAACAAATATAAATTCTTCTGCTCAAGATGAGAAGAGTCAACACAAGTCTTACTGTTAGAAACATAGGAATAACTGTGATGATCATTTGTACTTGCTATATAGTACCTTTTTAAAAGTTTTGATTAAAGAAAATGCTTAACTTCTATCCCTTCTTAAATAATCTAAAAATAAATTTAAATGTTTCTCTGTATTATAGCCCCCCAAAAATATGAAGAAAATATAGAAATAAATTTGTTTCCTAGACCACAATCACTTAAAAATGTTTGTTTTTTAAGATTTTATTTATTTATTTGAGACAGAGAGAGAGCACACACAGAAACAGAGTGAGAGAAAGAAGCAGACCCCCCACTGAGCAGAAAGCCTGCGGGTCTGATCCCAGGACCCTGAGATCATGACCTCAGGCAAAGGTAGATGCTTAATCAACTGAGCCACCCAGGCACCGCAGAAATGTTTCTATCAAATGTGAACCAACCTGTTTTTGGAGCTTTTTTAAGTAAACTAGAAAAAAAAAGCCTTTCCATTTTACATGAATATTATTTTTTTATTTTTTTATTTTTTATCTTATTTTTTAAATGTTTGTAATACAACAAATTGATCTCCCCCAAAATAATATGAACATAAGCATGTCTATATCCTTATACAATTAATATTTGCCAAAAATTGGAGCTTTTCCATACCATGGACTTATCATAAACACAGTTAGATTTCATGGAATGATATAAAAATTGACTAATAAGTACTATATTTTCAAATGTCCTCTCACTGATGGTAGAAATTTAAGTCTCTCTCAAGTGCAATTTTTAACATTTTTCCAGAGCTTTAACAATGATAGTAATTTGACCTTTGTGTTTGAAAAAACTGAGAGATTCCCATTCAGACTCTGTACAAGAATATTCATGGTTATTTATAGTAGAAAAACTTATAAATGAACTAAACACATCGACTGATAAATGGATAAAAAAGATGTGGTGTATATATACAATGGAATATTATTCAGTCATCAAAAAGAATGAACTCTTGCCATTTGCAATGACATGGATGGAGCTAGAGTGTATTATGCTAGGTGAAATAAGTCAGAAAAGAACAAATACTATATGATTTCACTCATACATGGAATTTAAAAAATAAAACAGATGAATATAGGGGGGAAAAGAGGCAAACCATAAAATAGACTCAACTATAGAGATCAAATTGAGGGTTGATGGAGGGAAGATGGGTGGGGGGTGGACTAAATGAGTGATGAATATTAAGGAGGGCACTTGTGATGAGCACTAGCTGTTAAGTGATGAATCACTAAATTCTACTCTATACTATATGTTAACTAACTAGAATTTAGATTAAAATTTTTTCAAAAAGAAATGAACTAAACACACACAAAAAAGAAACTGTTAAATGAATTATCTTAAGATACTAAGATTGCTATCATGTTAACAGAGGATGAAAATTATACATAAAAATAATAGAATATACAACAGTATGAAAATAGAGTATGAAATTATATATACAATGTTATCCTTATTTAGGCACATGAATAAGCTCTCAGACACACTGAAATAAAAAAAGACTGCAATGAAAAAGACAAAAAAACTCACTAACAAGAGTAATATTGATCATGTGTGGTTTATATATATTCTTATTTTTTATGTGTCTTTATTTTCTTCCATCTCCACAATAGACATGCTGTAATTGAAAAGAAAAAGCAACAAAAAAACAAAGTATGACATTTTCCAACTGTAGATTTTCTTAATTGTTTCTAAAAACAAAATTTATCCAGAATAAATGAAACACAAAAATACACATTCACCTCAATTCTAACATAATTTGACACTAAATATAACTACACTGGTATAAAAAGCAGGTTATACCAAAGTGTTAGAAAATGCAATTATTAATGGTTTCCAAATTCTATTAGGCTTACCTTCACAAAGTTTCTGCTTCATCACCTCCCTTATTTTGGATATTGCAATATAGTCTTCCACATAAAACACATAAGTAGATGAAGGCTTATTGGCAATTGCTCTAAGTTCTGCATCTTCTGTTTCTGAACCAACACCAATAGCAAATAATGTTATTTTACTGTCTCTTGCTGCTTCTGCTGCATCTTTAACTTCATCTTGGGATTTACCATCTGTAAGTACTACTGCTATCTTAGTCAGAAACCGTGAGGACTTGGCAAAAAGGTAATCAAGTGCAAACTGGATGGCCTTTCCAGTTCTTGTGTTTCCGCCCAGGTAATGTATGGATTCCACTGCTGCCATCAAATTCTCTCCTGAATCATGACTTCCAAGAGGAATCTCCAATACAGGGTAGTCACTATACTGGACCACACCAACCTGAATAAACTTCGGTCCTATGTCAAAGTTTTTTGTGATATTGACAAGCCACTTTTTCACTATTTCGAAGTTTTCTGGGCCAACACTGTAAGAGCCATCTAAGATGAAAACTAAATCTGTCGGAGCAGTACGACAACCTAAGTGAAAAAGAAAACCATCAGAACACATTTGTTGTATAATATGCAAAACATGGGAGGTTTTACTGTACAATCTTTAAGTAAGCAGATGCGGGGGCTCCTTTCACAACATACATGTGTATCATATCACCATGAGGCACACTTTAAATATAATACAATCTTACATGTCCATTATACCTCAATAAAGCTAAAACTTTAAAAAGAAAAAGTAATCAGTTCATAAGAGCTTTGTGAAGATTAAATAAGATATACTGCCTAACTCATGAAAATTCTTCCTAAATGAGAGCTATTATTTTTGTTGACATTTTAAAATTCCGTTGTCTTAATTTAAGGATTAATGATTCAGCTTTAAAAGTAGGGAATAAAAAATGCATGCTGTATTTGACATGATATCTAGATAGCTCTTTGTAGGGGCAGGTACTACCATAAAGCAACAATTAATTCCTTTTCCCCACTGAATAAATGAAAATACAAAAATAAATAAATAAATGATTTTCAGCTATATGCTAATAGCATTCTTTTAAGTTATCCATAAAATATGTTTAGTTTAATGCTAATCTGAAGTATTTACTAAAATATACATAAACCAATGAATGGGAGAGAGAAATTTAAAAACAAAAAATCTTTCTGCCAACTTCAGGATTCAACTAGCCAATAAAGACCCATATTCTTTGATGCAGTTGATAAAAGTTTAATGAACCAAGATCACCAACGTAGTCTACTCTTGCACTACATGCAAGATCAGCGTTTAAAGATCTGATCTCTCATCTTCAGCCAATTAGACACTCATGCTAAGTGAATCTGTGTTAATGGGTATAAGGCTATTTCTTTCTCCATAGAGATAAAGATTCTGGTTTCAAGATACCAGAAAACACATGGGATCAGCACACCTGAGAGTTCTACTGGAGAACAAAAAACTATCTTTGGTATAAGTTACACCTACACAAGTTCTAAGCATTTGTCAAAAGAAAAAAAATCTTAACTCTCTTTTCTGCAGTACACAGCATGCCTCCAACCCTGTTTTATTCTTTCCGTATATGTATATTGAATAGCTACTCTGTGTTTGATATCACGTTGGATATTGCAATATAGTCTTCCACATAAAACACGTAAGTAGATGAAGGCTTACTGGCAATTGCTCTAATGTATATTGTATACTGAATAGCTACTCTGTGCTTGATATCATGTTGGGTACCAGCTTCAAAGATGCCTAAGATATCTCAAACAGATACCACAGTTATTAAGACAGACAACTGGCTGGTTAGGGAAAGTACAAAATATTATGAGAACATTTAGGAAGGGTAGCAAACTAACTGTGCAAAGTCAGAGTAGATCCTGTGGGAAAGCTGACAGGGAACCTGAGATCTAAAAGGAGAGCTTTAGCCAGGTGAAGAGGAGGACCTTTTAATCAGAGGGAATAGTAAGTACAAAGGTCCAGAGGTAAGAATTGAACACAGCCCAACAGACAAAGTGGTTTGTTTGAGTAATTCCAACAGTTTGAAATGGCCAACAGAGTACACTGAAAGGAATAGCTACACTTCCTTTCTCTTTCTCTCAATTCTGCACTTAAAGCAGCAAAAATACCATTTATGGCCTATCCGATAAAGATCACATGTCCCTCGAGAAGGTAAGTTGGAGGAGGGTGAGATGAGTCAAGGTAATATAACAAATTTTAAGTTTTGTGTTTCTACTCATATTAATGGTCTTAGTAGTGATCAGATGCCCAATATAATGATTTATTTTCTGCAGACATTACAAATAAGATATCATAATTGCAAAGAACAGTCCTGGAGAATAAAAAACGTTCAGCGATGATTAATACTTGTATTCCTGCATTTCCTTAGAAGTAAAATCAATCAATCAATCTTTCTCTTTCTCTCTCCTTTCCTGTCCATTCCTTTCCTAATATTTGTCTGTTTCCATACCTGGGATGATGACAAGGCTCACATGAAGATGCCTCAATTTTAAAGTTAACTCACCCATCACAGTAACCAGCAAAATTAAACACTATTGTCAGGTGAACATATAATCCAGAAGTTACCAAAAATTTTAACTGCCAAAACATGGATTTATCTCAAAAATGTAACCATGATTATGATGTCACTCTTAAGGTGGCGGTGAAGTCCAAAAAAGCATGAGGAACACTATTCCAACCTCCTTTGGCATGGTGAACACTGCCAGAGTTCAGGCCAGGGACAGGAGAAATGGAATTCTTCCCCAAAGACAAATTTTCTAACCCTAGGGAATGCAGGTCTTCTGGTTTTATTGGAAGCTGGACTGGGATTAGAGACATATGCTTTTGTTGGGCTTTTGTGGGAGAGACAAAAGGACAGGCAAGTTATGTTTGCAGAGTTCTTCAGGGTTGTCCTTCCTCACTACTACGAGACTTACTGTCGAGACCTACTAGTGTTTGTGTGCCACTTGATTCAGTGTTTATAAACTTAGAGGGTTATTCTTGGCCCTTCATATCCCTTTCTAGAGCCATGGACCATATATTTCATAACTGCAAGGTTAGCCAAGAGCATGGGTACAAAAGCAAGTACTGCCATTTATAAAAACTAGACAAAATACCACTCCAAAAGACCTCCTCTTAGAGAGATAAATCACCAATGTCATAGAAAAAAATGGACTGAAGATCAAAAGCATAGTTCAAATACTAGTTACAGCTTTAACCAGCTGTATGATATTAGGTAAGTCCCTTAAATTTTGTGAATCTCTTTCCCTACTCAAAAAACAGAGAAAAGAATATCTACCTTGTATAGTACTTGAGTGGATTAAACTACAAAAGTGTTATACAAACATTAAATTTATTATTAATAAATTTTAAGCTAAATCAAGTTGTCAAACCATATGATTTAAGTGCTAGAGAAACCATAATTAATTTACAGTATGGTGTTTATGCATTTTAAAATATTATAAGCCAACTTTTTTAAAAGAAGCATGATATCTATAAATAATGGCCTGGGTAGCAGAAGTGCAATATAGCTCTCCTTCTCAAATCAAGCTCTCCTATATGCAATCAAAATAATAGTCACCATCTACTGAGATGTCATTGTGCTAAGCCATTAATATGTGTTATCCTGTTTATATGGATTATCTCATTATCTCTAAGCGATAACCTCATAGGATGGTCCTAATAACCCAATGAGGTAAGCACTTCATTTCCATAACATTAAGCTCTAAATGGCTGAGCGTAAACTCAATAGCAGACCATTTGTTCCAAAGCCTGGTGGTTAAAAGAGAATAAACAATTACCAGGGAATTTTCTCAATATTACCTCTGATAGAATATTACCTCAATATTACCTCTCAATATTACCTCAATATCCTCTCAGTTAATATGTAACATAGCAATTCATTTCATTTTAGGGAATTACAGCATCAAAGACAGAAAGAATAAGGTCCTTAAAAGAATTGCTTGAGCTCCCCTAATTTGATTTCCACAATCAATTTGTTGGTAACAAAAACATTGATAGTTCTTACTTGATCTTATTTCCCCATCTTCAGCTAATACAGAATTCTGAAGAAGCAGGACCAAAAATATCCAAAGAAATGAAATATGGTGAGCCATGCTTCTGTTTTCGTTCTAATATTTTGGTTTTAGGATTCCTAAAAAGAAAAAAGAGAAAAAAGGAAAGTTAAACACATTAGAAAAATAAAGACAAATGCCTAACCATTATAAGTTTAAATTTTTCATTGTAATACTCAGTTGGAGTTTTTACTAGCCTTAGAATAATTTATATGTCTAAAATAGCCATATTTTAATAAAATAAAGGACAAGAACCATATGACCCTCTCAACTGAAGCAGAAAAAGCATTTGACAAAATACAGCATCCTTTCTTGATTAAAACTCTTCACAGTGTAGGAATAGAGGGAACATACCACAATATCATAAAAGCCATATACAAAAAGCCCACAGCAAATATAATTCTCAATGGGGAAACACTGAGAGCTTTTCCCCTAAGGTCAGGAACATGACAGGGATGTCCACTCTCACCACTGCTGTTCAGCATAGTACTAGAAGTCCTAGCCTCAGCAATCAGACAACAAAAATAAATAAAAGGCATCCAAACTGGCAAAGAAGAAGTTAAACTCTCACTCTTCACAGATGACATACTTCATGTAGAAAACCCAAAAGAGACTCTCCCCAAAAATTGCTAGATCTCATAAGGAATTCAGTGATGTGGCAGGATATAAAACCAATGCACAGAAATCAGTGGCATTTCTATATATTAACAATGAGACAGAAGAAAGAGAAATTAGGGAATCAATCCCATTTTCAGTTGCACCAAAAACGATAAGATACCTAGGAATAAACCTAACCAAAGAGGTAAAGGATCTGTACTCTAGAACACTCATGAAAGAAATTGAGGAAGACACAAAGAAATAGAAAAACATTCCATGCCATGGATCAGAAGAATAAATATTGCTAAAATGTCTATCCTACCCAGAGCAATCTACACATTCAATGCAATCCCTATCAAAATACAATCGATATTTTTCACAAAACCAGGACAAATAACCCTAAGATTTGTATGGAACCAGAAAAGACACCAAGAAGCCAAAGGAAAGTTGAAAAAGAAAAGCAAAGCTGGGGCCATCACAATTCTGGACTTCACGCTGTATTACAAAGCTGTAATCATCAAGACAGTATGGTACTGGCACAAAAAGACACACAGATCAATGGAATATACAATGTATATATACAATGGAATATTATGCAGCCATCAAAAGGAATGAGATCTTGCCATTTGTAACGACGTGGATGGAACTGGAGGGTGTTATGCTGAGTGAAATAAGTCAATCAGAGAAAGACATGTATCATATGACCCCACTGATATGAGGAATTCTTAATCTCAGGAAACAAACTGAGGGTTGCTGGAGTGTTGGGAGATGGGAGGGATGGGGTGGCTGGGTGATAGACACTGGGGAGGGTATGTGCTATGGTGAGTGCTGTGAATTGTGCAAGATTGTTGAATCACAGATCTGTACTTCTGAAACAAACAATGCAATATATGTTAAGAAAAAAGAAAAAGGAGAAGATAGCAGGAGGGGAAGAATGAAGGGGAGTAAGTCAGAGGGGGAGAGGAGACAAACCATGAGAGACAATGGACTCTGAAAAACAACCTGAGGGTTCTAGAGGGGAGGGGGGTGAGGGGATGGGTTAGCCTGGTGATGGGTATTAAGAAGGGCACATTCTGCATGGAGCACTGGGTGTTATGCACAAACAATGAATCATGGAACAATCAAAAACTAATGATGTAATATATGGTGATTAACATAACAATAAAAAATGGGAAAAAAATAAAGGGATGGCTAGATGGAGAATTATGTATTAAAAAATGCAGTAAGATGTTAATTATAGAAGCTAAGTGGTGGGTAGAAGACTGTTTACTGTATAATTTTTTCAACTTTTCCTTATGTTTGGAATGTTGGAAAATGGTCAATATAGAGAATCTCAATGAAAAAAAGAAAAGAAATAGAAATCCATTCTCAGATTTTCTAACTCCCTACCCCACTATCTAATCTGCATGAAAGCTAAATACGTTGTCCTGTTATATAGTACTATATCCCAGTGCCAGTCCTGTGTTTGGCCCATGACAGTGGTCAATAAAATATTTCTTGAATTAATTAAAAAAAGATAAAAAGCTTTTGTGCAGCAAAGGAAACAGTCAACAAAATTAAAGGGCAACCTATGGAATGGAAGAAGATATGACACATCCAATAAAGGGCTAGTATCTAAGATCTATATAGAACTTACCAAACTCAACACCCAAAAAACAAATAACCCAGTCAAGAAATGGGCAGAAGACATGAAGAGACGTTTCTCTGAAGAAGACATACAAATGACCAACAGACATATGAACAAATGATCCACATCACTTGGCATCAGGGAAAAATAAATCAAAACCACAATGAGAATGAGATACCACCTCACACTAGTCAGATTGGCTAACATTAATAAGACAAGAAACAACAAATGTTGGCAAGGATGTAGAGAAAGGGGAACCCTCTTACACTGTTGGTAGGAATGCAAGCTAATACAGCCACTCCGAAAAACAATAGGGAGGTTCCTCAAGACATTAAAATAGAGCACCCTATGACTCAGCAATTGCACTACTAGGTACCTCCCCCAAAGATACAAATGCAGTGATCCAAAGGGGCAACCGCACCCCAATGTTATAGCAGCAATGTCCACAACAGTCAAACTATGAAAACAGCCCAGATGTCCATCAACAGAGGAATAAAGATGTGATGTGATGTGTATATATATATAGATGCACACACAAAGGAATACTACTCAGCCATCAGAAAGGATGAAATTTTATCATTTGCATTGCCATGGATGGAATTGTAAGGTATTATGCTGAGCAAAATAAGTCAATCAGAGAAAAACAATTATCACATGGCTTCACTCATGTGTGGAATTTAAGAAACAAAACAGACGATCATAGGGGAAGGAAGAGAAAAACAAAATCAGAGAAGGAGAGAAACCCTAAGAGACTCTTAACTATAGGAAATAAACTGAGGGTTGCTAGTCGGTGGGCGATGGGGTAACTGGATGATGGGCATTAAAGTGGGCACAGGATGTAATGAGCACTGGGTGTTATATGCAACTGAGGAATTACTGAACTTTACATCTGAAACTAATGATATACCATATGTTAATTAACTGAATTTAAATAAGTGAAAAATAAAAATAAAATAGCCATATTTCAAATATATTAATGCAAGAGGACAATGACTAGGAGCTGAAGAAAAACATGTCTTTTAATTCATAATTATCTTGGAAAAGTATAAACTTTTCTAAAACTTTGGGCTTTGCTCAAAATATTTACTAGAATTCCTGCTTTGAGCATGGCCTGTAGCGCTTTACCACATTCTTTTCATTATCTTAATGGTAGCAAACATTTTTCGCTAAAAAATGGGTTTGCATTTCAGAAACACTTAAAGGGTATTTGGTTAAAATATTTATGTAATAAAGCCAAGGGATAACACTTAATTTTTTTAATGGGGTGTAATTATAAGCACTAAGATCTATTTTATTTGATTCATAAACACTCAGTTATGTGATTTTAATATGTCTTCTAAGTTAGTCCAAGGACTTTACCTCTGGTTAGAATGTAGAAATTTGCTAGAGACTATCACTCCCACTAATGAGAACATGCCAGATAAACTATAAAACTGTAGTCTTTTAAAAGTAGAAAAGACAGAATTTAAAGAAACCTAAAGGAGCAAAGTTCCAAAAATTACTAATCCTTTATAAGATAGAAGCGATTCTGGGCTGATTTCATCCCTAGCAGAAAAGGAATCCTCCTCAGGAGGAGTAGGAATCTGCACAGCATGGGAGAAACCAACCAAAGCCTGTGTGATAGACTAGAGTCCTGCAGGGTCCCAGCCACAGAGTGAGTATGTCCCCACCCAGTAATTCTTCCCCATGAGCCTTAACAGAGTACATGGAACAGACAAGTAATACAGAGAAAATTGAGAGCACTATAGCACTATAGAACAGCAAGAGAGATATTCTACCTTCCTCCCCCTGTTCAGGTAACCCACGAAATCGCTCAAATACAAATCTTTGGCTTGCTGAAGCCTGAGGAAGAAGCAACAGAACTCAGAAAAGTCCCTCCAAGGCACTCTAGTCCTTCACCACAGTGGAGAGAGGTATCTCAAAAAGCAGAAAGCCAAACGAAGGACAAGAGAGAAAAATAAAATTTGGAAATACAAAAAGGTGGAAACCATACTGACAAGCTGAAAGAAATCTCCCAGGGGTCTCCCAAGATACAAGAAGAAGAAAGAAAAATCTGATGTCTGATCAGGATTACAATGTTCAGTATAAGCAGATCCAGAGATGGTCTAAATATAAGAAATATCAAACAGGGCCTGTAAAATGGTTATCATAAATATGTTAAAGGATCTAATGAATAAGATGGACAATGGCCAAAAATATGAGAAATTTCAGGAGAGACGGAAACCTTAAAAAAAGATACAAGCTGAAATGCTTGCCATAAAATATATATAAAAAAATAATTCATACAAGGGGCTTACCTTCATACATCAGAGGAAAAAATTAGTAAACTTAAAGATGTCAATAGAAATTACCCAAAATGAGACCCAAAAGGGGGTTGGGAGAGAATGATAAAAGGAAAAGAGCATCTGAAATCTACAGAACAATATCAAGTGGTCTTGATTTAGCATACAACCCATTAGCTTCAGATGGAAAGGAGAAAGTGAATATTTGAAATATTTGAAAATACAATAGCCAAAGATTTTCTAAATTGAAAAAAGCTACCAACAATCAGATCAAAAAAGTTCAACAAACCCCAAGCAAGATAAAAACTGAATCATACCTAGGTACATCATACTCAATCAGAATCAAAATAAAAGAGAAAATTCTTAAAACCAGCCAGGGAAAAAAGACATTGCATACAGAGGGAAAACAGTTCAAATATTAGATGGAAATTTCATAGTAATAGAAAGGGTAGATCAGATGGTTTCCCAGGGGAATTCTACCAAACATTTAAAGAAGAATTAATACCTATTCTCTTGAAACTGTTCCAAAAAATAGAAATGGAAGGAAAACTTCCAAACTCATTTTATGAGGCCAGCATTACCTTGATCCCAAAACCAGACAAAGACCCCATCAAAAAGGAGAATTACAGACCAGTATCCTTGATGAACATGGACACAAAAATTCTCACCAAAATCCTAGCCAATAGGATCCAACAGTACATTAAAAGGATTATTCAGCATGACCAAGTGGGATTTATCCCTGGGCTGCAAGTTCGGTTCAACATCCGCAAATCAATCAATGTGATACAACACATTAACAAAGAAAGAACAAGAATCATACCATCCTCTCAACAGATGCAGAAAAAGCATTTGGAAAGTACAGCATCCTTTCTTGATCAAAACTCTTCAGAGTATAGGAATAGAGGGTACATACCTCAGTATCATAAAAGCCATCTATGAAAAACCCACAGCGAATATCATTCTCAATGGGGAAAAGCTGAGAGCTTTTCCCCTAAGGTCAGGAACACGGCAGGGATGTCCACTATCACCACTGCCATTCAACATAGTATTAGAAGTCCTAGCCTCAGCAATCAGACAACAAAAAGAAATCAAAGGCATCCAAATTGGCAAAGAGGAAGTCAAACTCTCACTCTTTGCAGATGATATGATACTGTATGTGGAAAACCCAAAAGACTCCACCCCAGAACTGCTAGAACTCATACAGGAATTCAGTAAAGTGGCAGGATATAAAATCAATGCACAGAAATCAGTGGCATTCCTATATACCAACAACAAGACAGAAGAGCGACAAATCAAGGAGTCGATCCCATTTAAAATTGCACCCAAACCATAAGATATCTAGGAATAAATTTAACCAAAGAGGCAAAGGATCTGTACTCAGAAAACTATAGAATACTCATGAAAGAAATTGAAGAAGACACAAAGAAATGGAAAAACGTTCCATGCTCATGGATTGGAAGAACAAACATTGTGAAGATGTCAATGCTACCTAGAACAATCTACACATGCAATGCAATCCCCATCAAAATACCATCCACTTTTTTCAAAGAAATGGGACAAATAATCCTAAAATTTGTATGGAACCAGAAGAGACCCCGAATAGCCAGAGGAATGTTGAAAAAGAAAAGCAAAGCTGGCGGCATCACAATTCCGGACTTCCAGCTCTATTACAAAGCTGTCATCATCAAGACAGTATGGTACTGGCACAAAAACAGACCCATAGATCAATGGAACTGAATAGAGAGCCCAGAAATGGACCCACAACTCTATGGTCAACTCATCATTGACAAAGCAGGAAAGAATGTCCAATGGAAAAAAGACAGTCTCTTCCACAAATGGTGTTGGGAAAATTGGACAGCCACATGCAGAAGAATGAAACTGGACCATTTCCTTACACCACACACAAAAATAGACTCCAAATGGTTGAAAGACCTAAACGTGAGACAGGAGTCCATCAAAATCCTAAAGGAGAACACAGGCAGCAACCTCTTCGACCTCAGCCGCAGCAACTTCTTCGTAGAAACATCACCAAAGGCAAGGGAAGCAAGGGCAAAAATGAACTATTGGGATTTCATCAAGATAAAAAGCTTTTGCACAGCAAAAGAAACAGTCAACAAAACCAAAAGATAACCGACAGAATGGGAGAAAATATTTGCAAATGACATATCAGATAAAGGGCTAGTATCCAAAATCTATAAAGAACTTATCAAACTCAACACCCAAAGAACAAATAATCCAATCAAGAAATGGGCAGAAGACATGAACAGACATTTTTCCAAAGAAGACATCCAAATGGCCAACAGACACATGAAAAAGTGCTCAACATCGCTCGGCATCAGGGAAATCCAAATCAAAACCTCAATGAGATACCACCTCACACCAGTCAGAATGGCTCAAATTAACAAGTCAGGAAACGACAGATGTTGGCGGGGATACAGAGAAAGGGGAACGCTCCTACACTGTTGGTGGGAATGCAAGCTGGTGCAACCACTCTGGAAAACAGTATGGAGGTTCCTCAAACAGTTGAAAATAGAGCTACCCTATGATCCAGCAGTTGCACTACTGGGTATTTACCCCAAAGATACAAATGTAGGGATCTGAAGGGGTACGTGCACCCCAATGTTTATAGCAGCAATGTCCACAATAGCCAAACTGGGAAAGAGCCAAGATGTCCATCGACAGATGAATGGATAAAGAAGAGGTGGTATATATACACAATGGAATATTATGCAGCCATCAAAAGGAATGAGATCTTGCCCTTTGCAACGACGTGGATGGAACTGGAAGGTGTTATGCTGAGTGAAATAAGTCAATCAGAGAAAGACATGTATCATATGACCTCGCTGATATGAGGAATTCTTAATCTCAGGAAACAAACTGAGGGTGCTGGAGTGGTAGGGGGTGGGAGGGATGGGGTGGCTAGGTGATAGACACTGGGGAGGGTATGTGCTATGGTGAGCGCTGTGAATTGTGCAAGACTGTTGAATCACAGATCTGTACTTTTGAAACAAATAATGCAATATATGTTAAAAAAAAAGAAGAAGAAGAAGAGAGGAGGAGGGGAAGAATGAAGGGGAGTAAGTCGGAGGGGGAGACGAACCATGAGACAATGGACTCTGAAAAACAAACTGAGGGTTCTAGAGGGGAGGGGGTGGGGGGATGGGTTAGCCTGGTGATGGGTATTAAAGAGGGCACATTCTGCGTGGAGCACTGGGTGTTATATGCAAACAATGAATCATGGAACACTACATCAAAAACTAATGATGTAATGTATGGTGATTAACATAATAATTTAAAAAATGAAAAAAAAAGAAAGGGTAGATCAGAAAGATAAAAATTCTAAATGTGTAGACATCTAATAATAAAGCTTCAGAATACATGGAGCACAAAAAATGGGAACTAAAAAAATTTCAAATCAAAATGTTACATTTTAACACCCTCAGTCAGAGGAGCATGCAACTCTTAATCTTGGGGTTGTGAGTTCAAGTTCCCCATGGGGTGTAGAGATGACTTAAATAAAAACTTTAAAAAGTATTTTTCAAGGGGTGCCTGGGTGGTTCAGTCATTAAGCGTCTATCTTCGGCTCAGGTCATGATCCCAGAGTCCTGGGATCGAGCCCCTCATGGGGCTCCCCACTCCGCGGGCAAGCCTGCTTCTCCCTCTCCCACTCCCCCTACTTGTGTTCCCTCTCTCACTGTGTCTCTCTGTCAAATAAATAAATAAAATCTTTAAAAAAATATATTTTTCAAAGAATGTAGGGACCATAAAACAAAGCCAAAAGTAAAAGAAAGAAACAACTGATGAAATAGAAAACTGAAAAAAAAGTAAATTCTTTGAACAAAAGAACATTCTTAGAAATCCTAGCAAGAATAACCAAAAAATAAAACAGAAAACATAAATTACATGAGTCAGTACTGAAATAGGGGATGCCACTACAGACCCTACAGACATAAAAAAGAGTAGACAGATGAAATAAACAAAATTCCAGAACATACTACCTATAGAAACTGGTCTAAATTGAAATTCTCTATTAGAGAAATCAAATGTTTAAACAAAAATTTTCCCATTAAAAAAACAAAACAAAAACAAAAACACCCCTCCAGATCCAAATAGTTTCACCAGTAATTTCTACCAATCATTTAAGGAAAAAAAAAATACTAACCAAAATATTTCATGAAATAAAATTAAATAAAAACAGAGGTGAAATGAACTTTCCCCAACTTTTTGTATCAGGCCAATGTAACCCTAATAGAAAACTAGACAAAGATATTATAAATTAAGAAAACTACAGTCCATTATCCCATGAAAAAGGATGTAAAAATGCATAAAATATTAGCAAATCAAATCTAACAATATATAAAAAAGATCATTACCAAGTAAAGTTTATCCCAGAGATGCAAGGTTGGTTTAACATTCAAAACTCAATTGATGTGATTTACTATAAGAAGAGACTCAAAAAGAAAAATCAATGAAGATCTCAATTTATACAGCAAAGGCATTTAACAAAATTTATCACCCATTCATGGTAAAATTCTCAGCAAACTATAAATAGAAAGGAACTTCTTCAACTTGATGAATGCCATGTATGAAAAATCAACAGCTAACATTATAACTAAATGGTGAAAGCTGAACAATTTCTCCCCCATATTGGTAAGAAGTTAGACATATTCTCACATCACTTCTATTCAAAAATACAGAGTCCTAGCCACTGTCATATTCAAACTGAAAAATAAAAGATATAAAGCCTATAAAGGGAAAAAAAAACTATAACTATTTATAGACAACATAATTTTCTACGTAGAAAACTTTTTGAAATCTACCAAAACATTAGTAAAACTAGTAAGTCATTTTAGCAAGGTCACAAGACACATGGGTAATAGGGGTTTTGTTTTTTTTTAAGCATATCTATATACTAGCAACAAAACTGGGCAGGGGGAGAGAATGTACTATTACATTTAATAGTATCAAAAGCATCATAAACCTAATGAAAAATGTGAAAGACCTCTATACTAAAACATGTAATACATTGTTGAAAGAAATTAAAGAAAGCACTTAAAGATCAACATTCATAAATTAAAAGACCCAGTAGGCGCACCTGGGTAGCTCCGTCAGTTAAGCAACCAACTTTTGATTTTGGCTCAAGTCATGATCTCAAGGGTCATGAGATCAAGTCCCAAGTCGGGCTCTGCATTCAGCAGAGTCTGCTTGGGATTCTCTCTCTTCCTCACCCTCTGCCCTTCCCCAGCTCATGCTCTCTAAATAAATAAATCAATAATCTTTAAAAAAAAGACTCTGTATTGGTTACATGTCCATCCTTGTTAAATTGATCCATAAATTCAACACAATCCCAATCAAAATCCCAGCATAGTTTTAAAAGAAAGTGACAAACTTATTCTAAAATTATATAAAATGCAAATAATTTTGAATCAGAAAAACAACCTTAAATGAAAAACAATCTTCAATAAAGAACAATCTTGATTAAGAAGAACTAAATTGGAGCATTTATACTACCTGATTTTGACTTACTATAAAGCTCCAGTAATAAAGAATGTTATTGGTATAGGGATAAACACAGAATGAAACCCAAGAGAGTTCAGAAATAGACCCACACTTACATGGTCAATTGAATTTCAATAAAAGTGTCAAGGTAATTGAATAGGAAAGAATTTCCAATAAATGGTGCTGGATCAACTGGATAAACACAATAAAATGATCCTTGACCCCATCTCATTCCACATACAAAAATTAGATAAAGCATAGATCTAAATGTAAAAGCTAAAACTGTTATGCTTCTAAAAGAAAATTTAAGAGAATATTTTCATGACCTTGGGAGTAGGCAAATTTTCTTAGGACACAAAAACCACTAGCAATTTTAAACATGGATACATTAGATTTCACCAAAATTAAACATTTCAGTTCCTCAAAAAACACCATTAAGAATACAAACCAATAGGGACGCCTGAATGGCTCAGCTGGTTAAGTGGCTGCCTTTGGCTCAGGTCATGACCCTAAGGCCCTGGCTTCTCCCTCTGTCTGCTGCCTGCTTCTCCTTCTGCCTGCCACTCCCCCCTTCTTGAGCTCACTCTCTCTCTCTCTCTACCTCTGATAAAAAAAGAGAGAGAGACTCCAAGCCAATATTCCCCAAAAAAATACTTATAAAAAATGACCCACACCCAGAATATATACATTTTTTAAACTCTTACAGTATTACTCAGCCATAAAAAATAAAATAAAATCTTCCATTTGTGATGACATGGATGGACCTAGATGGTTATTATGCTAAGTGAAATAAGTCAGTCGAAGAAAGACAAATACCATATATTCCATTTATATGTGGAAGCTAAAAAACAAAACAGAAACAGACTGATAGATACAGGAAATAAATTGCTGGTAACCACATGAGGGTGGGGTTGAGGGGCAGGTGAAATAGGAGAAGGGGATTAAGAGGTGCAAACTTCCAGTTACAAAAATAAGTCACAGGATGTAACAGCATAGGGAATATCGATCAATAACACAGTAATTACTGTGCATGGTGACAGACGGTAACAACACTTATCATGGGGATCATTTTGTAATGTACAAAAATATTGAATCACTGTGATACATACCTAAAACTAGTAGGGTCTTTATGTCAATTATAGTTCAACAAAATAAAAATATTTTTTAAAAAACAAAATTTTTTTTAAAAATAATTTTTTTTAAAGATTTTATTTATTTATTTGACAGAGACACACACAGGAAGAGAGGGAACACAAGCAGGTGGAGTGGGAGAGGGAGAAGCAGGCTTCCGGGGGGGGGGAGTGGGAGAGGGAGTGGCAGAGGGAGAAGCAGGCTTCCGGCTGAGCAGGGAGCCCAATGCGGGGCTCCATCCCAGGACCCTGGGATCATGACCTGAGCCAACGCAGATGCTTAACAACTGAGCCACCCAGGCACCCCTAAAAAAAAACTTCTTGGCAAAAAAAAAAAAAAAAAAAAAAACTTCCTAAAAATCAACAATAAAAAAGAAAACATTTTTTTTAAATGGGTAAAAGTCTTGAGCAGACACATTACATAGGGAGATACAGAAATGGCCAACAAACATATTAAATAACACTCATCATTAGTCATCAGAGAAATGAATGTTAAGACCACAATAAGATAACATTTCACAACCACTAAAATGGCTAAAATTGAAAAACTGACAATATCAAATGTTTTTGAGACTATGTGGAAAAATTGGAATTCATACATCGCTGGTGGGAAAATGATATAACCACTTTAGAGAACTGTTAGGTTCAGTCTCTTAGAAAGTTAAACTATGACCAGCAATTCCCCTGCTAGGTATATAATCTAGAGAAATGAAAACTTGTGCCTAAAAAAGACTTTAATGATGTTTATAGTAGTTTTATTCATAATCATCCCAAACCCAAAATGACTCAAATGCTAGCAACAGGAGAATAGATAAATAAGTTGTGCGGTATATTCACATAATGAAACGACACAAAGCAACAACAAAAAAATAATGAACTACTGTTACACCCAACACGTGAACAAATTTTAGATATATTCAACTTAAGAAGCCAAACACAAAAAAAAAAACACATAAAACATGATTCTAGTTTTATGAAGTCCCAAATAACAAAACCAATCTATGGTGTTAGAAATCAGGAAACATTTGCCTTAGATGAAAGAATTCAACTGTAAAGTGGCAAAAGTAAACTGGCTGGGTCAGAGAAATATCCTACATTTGCAGTGATGATGTTCAGGTGTATAAATTTGTCTAAGGCCATTAAACTTAAGGATTGACAACTGTATAATTGTTGTATAAAAATTATACCTCAATGAAAAACAATCAGTTCAGTATAATCACTGTCATTTTTCACATTAGGCTGTCCCCTCTGGACAAAGAGCTATAAAGGCCAAAAATGTCAGAGAGAGGCATTTTTGGTGAGTCATCACCAGGATGTGCTGTTTTATGGCAATAATGTGTGCTAATAAATATTGACTAACTTCCTCCCCAAAAGCCTCAAGTTATTTTGCCCCTCTACCATAGTCATCTTCATTATTTCTATGTAGTTTCTAATTCCTTCAGAATTCTTGGGCTAACGTTAATTGTCTAATTTTATTAAATTCTAGATTGACAACCATTCAAGTAGACCACATGAAAAGGGCATTAAATATATGTTACTGTTGTTATTTAACCTTGGAAACATAACTGGTATGTTTCATAAATATATATTTATGAAATATGTATTTCATAAATATATTTTATAACTATTTCATTGTACATATGCTTAAGTGCAATGCATACCAAATTTTAACATTTACTTCAATCACCTGGGGAGTTTGTTAAACACATGGATGCCCTAGCCCTACCCCTAGCTTCAGGTAGTAGAGCAAGGGACCAAACATTTAAAAAAATAATAAAAAGCTTTCCATATCCATATGTTAATGTATACCAAAGTTCTAGAAATCTGGTATAAGGTAATGTAAAAATGATACATATGGAAAAAATTTAAAACGCCTACATTTCCTATTCTCCTGGTAGAGAAATAAGTTAGCAATCCCAAAAAGGAAAGCATTACTCAGAGAGTCTCCACAAGCAAGTATGTGTAAAGATTTGCTACTCAGAGAGGGGCTCATATGCCACCTTTACACATGGAAAAATCTGTGTTGGAAAAATGTAACTTTTTAATGCTACATAAATAATTCTTAATAGACAATGAGAAAAGAGGGAATTACTTTTAACAGAATGTAGGAATTTAAACCATGCTCCTCTGTTAATGTGGATATACACAGCTAAATGCACACAGCTAAATCTACGCTTGTAGGTTTAACACCATCACTAACTACAACTTAATAGCTTTCTTAAAATGTTCAAAAAAAAGGAAATTGATGATCTATAATCATCCTCTCAACTACAGAAATAATGATCCATATTCTCTCTCCTCAGATGATTGTGATAACAAAAATACAGAGTTCACAATGCTTGAGACAACACTTCATTTAATCTTGGTAAGGGGTGAAGAAAACAAGGCCTGCCTAGGTAACATGGCCCCCTGTCACATGCGCTCCAATAAGCCGCAGACCCAAAGGTTCTGGGAATTCAGAAGTGACCAAACTAGATAAGGAATTGGCTTTCATGTCGTTCCTGCTCCAGAGACTAAATAACTGAGTGAGAGAATTTCATATAATGTTAGGTGCTTTGAAGAAATACAAACAGTAATGTAGAACTTGGGGCCAGGAGAGGAAGGGCTCCTTTAGATCTAGAAGTCAAAGGAGGCCTCTAAAAAGATGCCATTTGAGCTGACAGTTGAGTCACGTGAGGGAGCCACCCTTGCCCAGAATGGAAGACAAACTTTCCCTTCTAAGGATGGAATAAGTTTGGCTAGTTCTATGAAGAGCAGAAAGGTCAGTGAAGCATGAGCTACTGTGCTCTGTATTTCTGACATTATGATAGAAGGAAGCATTAAGTGGGACAGATAAAATTTAGAAGCGCAAAATGCTGGCAAACCAGAAAAAGAATTAAGAATTAATTCATGTATAGATGTACGTAGTAGAGTTTGGTTTGCTTGAGTTATCATTAAAACAACAGAACCATAGTTATAACTTTTGGAATGTCATAGGTCCAATCAAGCCCCCCAAAATATATAATCAATCAATGCCACCCTTGATGGTGTGTAACAGATTGTGGATATCTAAACAAATGACATTGGTTATATTTCTCTAAATGACCATCTGGAGTGGTAGGGTAGACAGGTAATTATAAATCCCCATCTTATAGACAGGCTAACAGATTCAAAGATGCTATTATTTTATACATTGCAGAGTTTACTTTCACACTGCAAAGTGACTACTTTCTTGATTCATTTTAAAGTACATTACACAGCATCCATTAAAGCCACACAAGACAAAATGAAGGGCAGTAACTTGGTTGTCAGTAGTTTGATGGAATGGTTTAAAATCCCATATGGCCATGGCAGCTTCTGAATACTCAAGCAACAAAATATACAGGTCTGTGTAATCATTCAAAATGAGACCAGTAAAAGATAACCAAGGAACGTGGAGAATGGCGTATTTTATTTCCTTATGCAACAAAACCCCTCAAAGAAATCAGGCCATAGGATTCTGTTGGTAATTTAAGCTGTGCTTATAAATTTAGCCCTTTTTTCTATCCCTAAATTCCTCTTATATTAACACATTTGGCCTTTTTTCTTAATTCACCTCTAAGTTTTAGGACAAAGTATTAGAAAAGTAAAGACCTCAATGCCCAAAGAGATAGCTAATAATATTTTTAACATCTAATTCAGGTCAAATTGTTCTCCAGCCACTTAGTCTTCCAATTCATTGATAACACACCAAAAAGAATGGTGTATAATAAGTCATGAGGTATGAGCTCTAGTTCTGGATGTCCCATTTGCCTCCTTAGAAAATAAAACATAAGCATATGGAAAGTTAAATAGCAATACAGGATAATAAATACAAAATAAATGGCATAGACAAAAGAGGAGGCAGGGTAAAGGAAATCAGTAGAAATGAGCATTTTATGTTCATCCCAATGGAGGTTCCTAAATACCATTTTCCATTAAAAGGAACCAGGGTTCTTTGGGAAAACAGCATATTCCGGATCTGGGGTACCTGAGACTTGAGACAGAAAACTTGTCATTTAAAACAAGCAAAAGTCTCAAGAACTACTGGGATTAGAGCAAAAGGACTGGCAAGCTAAACTGAGGGCTCCTTTTGGGTAACAATAAAACCATATGATCTTTAAAAATAATAGTAACTACAACGGACTGAAGTATAACAATTTGCTAAACCTAGGAGTTCATACTGATAAATACAAAAAACACCATGGGTCACCTTTGGAGGTTGCTAGCATACAAATAAAGAGGATCAAGCATTTTCTTACTTTTCCTACATGTATGGTATTTCAGGGTAAGAAAACAGTTGATGAAGCAACAGTTAATAAATGACAGAAAAATAACAGAATTGGAAAATCACATTTTGCAACTCCTAATGAAATAATGGATCTAGGCAGGGATCACCAGGGCCGCTAATATTATTAGGTAAAAGGTCAGAGAGAAAATTAGAACAGATGCCTTAGGCTTGACTACACCTGAACCCACTCATCCACCTTAGCATCATTACAGTAGAGTAAGACATGTTCCTCCCAACATGACATAACAGGAGAAGCACATTTTCATTTGTATATTATTTTTTAGCCAATAAAAAGTAAAACCTGAATCTTTATCTACTCAATTCTAAGAAATATGGGAATATGTTAAATGACACCAACAGATTGAAATCAGCAAAATCTAGAAAGTAAAAAGTTGTACAATCAATAAATAAATGGTATGAAAAAAAGGTATGGGGACTTAAGAGATACATCAATTAAATGCAGTTGCGGACTTTGTTGGAATCCTGATACAAACAACAAAGTGTACATATTTTTGAGACAATCAGAAAATTGAAGATGGACTGAATATTAGATGATATTCACCATTTTAAAAAATACATTGGTGTGATAACAGCATGGTGGTTATGTTTGCTTTACCTTCTTAAATATTCAAAGAAAAAATATATATAAAAATAATAAAAGCACAAGCCATGCTGTTGGACAACAACATATTTGTAACACATAATCAACAAAGAATTTGTATCCAGAATGTACATTAAACTAATTTAAAGCTGCTTAGTTAATCAAATACCTCAATCTATGCCACTTTTATCAAAACCCAATGAATGTTTATGCCTACATCAGCAATTCTAAATATGATGTTATATGAGTAGTTTTCTAATTTTTCTAACCAAGTTTGAAGTGTTTTTGAAAACTGTGAAATTGTCAAGTGGGCACTGTAAAAAAAAAAAAAAAAAAAAAAAAAGATGGCACCAATACAAATTTCCTGGAGAATTTAAGAGACTTGATCTAACCTGAATAATTTACTCCTAAATCAGTATTAATCTTAAGAGAGCAAATAAAATTAGCACTAAGCATTTCATTAACATTTCTTACATTCAAACTATAGCTATGATATACCAGAGGGTTTCTTAGAAAAGCTTTATGGTACATTGGAGCCTTATATAATTGTTATGTACTGTATACTTAGGTTCATTTTTAAAGGTCTGGATCATTATTTTCTTATTTTGAGGTATCAGTGTGATAGTTATCTGTGATTGCTGTTCAGAGATAACCACTGATATATTATCTAATGTTAACTGCAAGTCAGGAACATAGCCCCTCCCCAAATATTATTACTTTAGTTAATATTAACAACTTAATGAGATTTTATAGCATAGTTTTGCTACAATACAGTAACTGTTCCTACTCGAAGACATTCTAGGTTTATAGGAAAAACTACAGATTTATGAGACTAATGACACATTGATAAAGACTTAACATTTAAGTGGAATAATGATAATCATCTTTCCAAACTCGTAATTTTTCTCTTTCAAGAACTATCACAGAAAATAAAAATGCATGGTGCTTATATGGAATGCATAGTGCTTTCATTTACATTATCACTCTCATCCACATAACCTTTCCTTGTCTGAACTCCTCACATCCAATAAGATCTACTACTTCACTACTGATTTATGTGCAGAAGAATCACCTCTCCCACTCCTAAGTACACTTGTCCGTGCAGGACTGGTTTTCAAACCTTGGTCACCAATCACTAGCCTGGGCAAGTTCTCAAACTAAGCCATAGTTTTTTAATGTGAAAAATTAGTATAGTACCACAGCCCTTCTAGGACTATTAGAAAGATTAAATAAGATAGCAAAGGTCTGGCTTTTGTGAGGTTAAATAGCAGTAAGCACTTACATTTCAATCTTTACCCTCACTAAATCCTTAATCACAAACAGGAAAGTATCTTATATATGTCTTCTGTATTCCACAGACTCCTTAATGATGCTAAGTCCACAGAAGGCAATGCAATATCTGTACCATCAACTGACTCAATAAACATTTATTGAGAACCTGTTTGTATCAGACTTTGAGGTAGGCATGGGGAGAAAATAAAAATGAAGAAGAATGTCACAGCTCTTTCACTGAAGATTTCTGAATCAGCTCGACACTAATAAGGATATTAGAAGTATGAAGTAATTTTAACATAACTTGGAATAATTGTAACTGGAGGTTGACCAAAGTATTTAAAAATACAAAACACAAATAATGAAAATGCATAGTCATTGTCATAACTAAACAGGAAAGATGTGAGGCTATGGCCATTGTTTATCTCCCTAAATGAAAATGTCCCATGGGGTTAAACTTTAATGGGCAAATATGAATATTTGTCTAATTGGAAACCTGTTTTCTTTTTCTTGGAGCAGGAATCACAGGAAAAACATTGCAGAGATTCAAGTTCCATGATAAAGAAGAAAAAACAAAATGGGTTTTCATAGATGGGATGAAATCATGTTTCCATGGAAACCCTGAACTGGTTTGTTGCAGCCCAATTTAAGTTGGCAATTTTGGCTAATTTCAACTATAAAAATTAAATTTAGCAACTTAAAAAATTTACCCATACTATTAAAAAGTAATTTTCAAATGATAGCTAAATACATGGAAAGCATCTCACTGGATTAAAGACATATTTTTTAATTTGTTTAATTACCAACTTCACCTGGCAAAGATACCATTTAAATTGGAAACAAATCCAATGAACTAAGTTGTGCCAGAATAAACAGAATCTAGAATATGGTTGTCTTTTGATTCTAATGTTGGAGCAAGAACAGGGACAAGAACTTCCTCTATTACAGACTAGCAGAGTCTGTGGGTTTAATAGCTTTTACTCAATCATGATAACCAAAGTAGACCAAACATCCGATCCCAAACAGGCAAAGCTACTTTTTTTATTGCATTTATTTTTTTTTCCAAATTAGAGATCCAACTGATCACTGGCACATGTTAGGCCAAATAAGACATCAAAGTGTTTGTTTTATCATAATCTTTAAAATATTTTTGTCCTATGTTTTACATTTACTAAAAGTTTTACCCTTATTTAAGGACCTCATTGCTTACAGGGATTGGCTCCAGCCCTTGAATTTGTTTTATTTTTTTAAATGTTTTATTTATTTATTCATGAGAGTGAGAGAGAGAGAGAGAGAGAGGCAGAGGCAGAGGGAGAAGCAGGCTCCCCGCCTAGCAGGGAGCCCGATGCAGAACTCGATCCCAAGACCCTGGGATCATGACCTGAGCCGAAGGCAGACGCTTAACCATCTGAGCTACCCAGGTGCCCCCCTTGAATTTGTTTTATATGAGTTTCTTTTGCATGATCCTGAGCCTTTGGACAAAACAAATAAGAGCCAAAAGGCAGGCAAACAGAGACCTGATCAACTCTGCATTAAAACTGACCAATCATACAACCTTGATCAGCTCTTCCCCACATCCAGTAAAGCAACCACATTTAAGTAAAATTTAACCTCCAATGCTTCATCCATATGACAATTCCAACACTGGGAAACTTACACAACTACTTCTTTAATGGATCATTCTTTTCTTCATTCTTTTACTTGCATGTTCCTCTCTCTCCTTCCCTTCACTGCCAAGATTCCTGAGAGACAGGTCTTCATTTTTCCCCTACAATCCCTCACTTCCTGCTAAAGCTTCATCCCACTGCAATCCAGTGTCTGACTCCCACACTCCTGTTAAAGGCACCAGTGATTTCCTAATTGCCAAATTAAGTCAACTCTTTCTAACCATCTTTCATCACTCCCCTGCATTTGGCTCATATACATGGCTATTTTTTTTTTCATTGAAACCTTTCCCTAAGTCTTCCTTGACATCACACTCTCTAGGAGTGACTTATTTTAAGACTTCTCTGAAGAGTCCCTCCTATACTGTCCTTTATGTGTTTAGGCTCCTGGGGTTTAAACAGAGTCTCTACTGTTCCAATTCTTCAAGCTCACACTTCATCCTCCCCTACACATTAAACTATCACTTTGATATCACCAAATCACAAATTTTTATCTCCAGGGCATACTTATTTTTAAATAAGAGTCCATTCAAGAGTCCATTTTTTAAATAATTATATTCAAAAGTCTGAACATAAACTTTTAAACAATCAAAATACATCTCTGTTTCAACAAATCTTGAAGTGAGCTCAAAGCCTACTCCTAAAAAAAACTGCTATTCTCTTTCTATTCCTTATTCAAGTAAGGACCCAACCATTTACCCAGCTATCCTAAAACAGCATCATGAGTGTCTTTCAAAAGCTATTTTCTGTCCATCCTCTCTCACAACTAATAACAAAACCCTCAAGATTCTATTTGCTCTACATCCACTACCATAGTCAGAGGCTGGGGCTTTATAATTTCATATCCATCCATACTACTGAGATAGATGCAGAAGAAACATTTGATAATTTCAACACTGTTCGTTATCTTGAAATATACAACATCCATTTACTACTTTAAAGTAAAAAGACAAGTTTTTTATATGATAAAACCAAAAATCTTTAGGAAACATAAAAATTAATGGTGAAATGTTAGAAGAATTCTCTTTGAATAAAGCCAGAAATAATACAAGAATGCCTGTGCAATCACTTCTATTTAGCACTGTAAGAGACATTATCTAAGAAGACAACAAAAATAGGTATAAGATTGAGAAAGGAATAAAATTATCAATATTCTTAGGGAAAATATCTAAATTCAAAAATCCACATAAAAAATAATTAACAATAACAGATTTCAGCAAAGTTGTTACATATAAAACTATACTCTTAAAAATCAAATACCATTCCCTTACTCAAGCAACAAGAAATTTAAAAAATCAGTTTCTGGGGGCTCCAGGGTGGCTCAGTCAGTTAATCCTCTGACTCTTGATCTGAGCTCAGGTCATGATCTCAGGGTTGTCAGATCGAGCCCTGCCTTGGCTCCAAGCTCAGCTCAGAGTCTGCTTGTCCCTCTCCCTCTGTTCCTCTATGCATGTGCATGCTATCAAATAAATAAAATCCTTTAAATAAATGAGCTTCTGACGATATCATTCACAATGGCAGTAAAAATAATGGCATGTCTAGGGTGACTAGAACAAAGTTATAATTGAAGGACAAAAATTTCTAAATATAAGGAAAATAAATGTATTCATATGATAAGACTTAATATCATAAAGGTAATATATTTTCCCTCAAATTAATCTGTACATTAATGCAATTCTCATCCAAACCCAGGTGCTTTGTGTTTGAGTGTGGGTGTAGAATTTGACAACCTAATTTAAAAAAACTCAAATGAAACAAAAACAGGCCAAAATTAGCCAATTTTGAGAAAGAAAAATAAGGAGGAATAGATTTATATTACCAGATATCAAATCTCTTTTTTAAACTACAGTAACTATAGGGGTACCTGGCCGTTCAGTCAATTAGGCATCAAAACTTGATTTCAGCTCAGGTCATGATCTCAGGGTCATGAGATGGAGCCTTGCATCAGCCTCTGCACTCAGCGACTAGTCGCTTGAGTTTCTCTCTCCTTCTCCCTCTGCCTGCCCCCTCCACTTGCTTTCTCTCTCTCTCTCATTGGGGAGGGTATGTGCTATGGTGAGCACTGTGAATTGTGTAAGACTGTTGAATCACAGATCTGTACCTCTGAAACAAATAATGCAATATATGTTAAGAAAAAAAAAAAAAACAAGAAAGCAGGAGGAGAAGAATGAAGGGGAGTAAACCGGAGGGGGAGACGAACCATGAGAGATGATGGACTCTGAAAAACAAACTGAGGGTTCTAGAGGTGAGGGGTGTGGGGGGATGGGTTAGCCTGGTGATGGGTATTAAGAAGGGCACGTTCTGCGTGGAGCACTGGGTGTTATGCACAAACAATGAATCATGGAACACTACATCAAAAATTAATGATGTAATGTATGGTGATTAACATAACGATAAAAAAATTTAAAGAAAAAAAAAGAATTCTCCCTTCTTTCCTGAATACTATAGTGTACTATATGTAAATTTTAAGCAGGCATCCATCACCTTCCTGTAAGGTAATACATATTCACGTGCATCTGTGTATCTCCTAGTTGTCTGACCAGTATGTTCCCAGAAGGCATAGTTTAAAACCACTAATTCCCTATGTTTTACAAGTTATAAGCAATCAGCTATTTTGATAGCTCACCCACCACTGGCAAGATATTTGGGGGTTTTTTTCACGATGGTGATAGATTTATGCTAATTCATCTGCATTTTCTGAGATGACTTCTTTTGGGGTCACACGTCAAATAGCAGCTAGGACAAAGTGTACAGAATGTCACTGTCAAACCCTCAACTGGCACACACGACCTACTGCTGCACTACTGGCCATGTTCCAACCAACCAACCAAGCAAACCAGTCCAGACACCATCCAACCCCACACAGAAGACCAACATTATTAGTTTTGGGGAAGAGTTTATTTTTAGAAAATTCATACTTTAGCTTTGAAATTGTGAACCAAGTAGAGCCAAAAGATGATACAACCAAAGATAAAAACAACAAAAAGATACCCATCCCCCATTCACACGCACATAAATTTCTTTTCGGCCAAGGATGTCTTTTAAAGCCCAATCCTAGGATGACTCAAAGATGCACTGCAAATCCCATCCCTCTCTCCTTCTACTGTATTCTGTTATCCAAATAATACCCACTGGAATCATCAACTGACCTCTTGATTCCAGTCAACCTCACACAGATGTGAGAGGCTCCACAGTTATATATGGCCATTTGAATTCCTGTTCCTAACCACCAGTAGAGTCTTAGGGCTGTATTTTCTTAACATGTGTCTTTTTACCCAGGCTAAAACTTAACACATGAAGGCTAAGCTGCATTTTTCTACACATTTACATTTTTTAAACAAACAATGAAAAAAATTGAGGTCCTCTACCTCAACATCTTTCATATTTTACAGTAACAAATTAGCTATTTCTTTCTGAAAATTAAGTATGTAAGACAATAAATTTGTACACTTACAAGGTGAGTCCTAATTACATTTTCCAAAACAACTTACAAGTATTTCCTGTATTAAACAAACATATCAAATTCAGTGGTATACATATTCTTCAAATGTGTGAGTTCTTAAAAATATGTGGCCAGTCCTTATTTTTCAGAAACTTTTTAAGGTGTAGAGTTTAGTGCTAATTCTAAAATATATTAAGTTTCAAAATAAGAAATAGTGTTTGAGAGTAATACTCTCAAATGTCATGGAAGTAGGATGTTAAATTTTTAATTAAAATAAGATTTCTATGGGGGGACAATTTATGAGTTTCACTGAAGGGTGTCCCCTGTCTGAATAATTGAGCCAGTATATGGAAAGGATTTCATTTGGTAGAGTCCCACTGCTGGGTCATCTGAAGCTAAACTACCAATTAAGTCAAGGCTTTATCTCAGTTAACTCAACCACCGGATTCAAAAATCCAGAAATCCAGCCCAACTGTGGACTCCACAGCAGTGACAACTAAGGATTGATTTTCTCTGAGACTCAGAATAGCATGCATTAAATACACTGAAGTAACAAGAAACTCCCTATTAAGAGAAAAATAAAGGGAATGGCCCTTAAGATTAATGAACCAAATGACTGAAAGTTACCAGGAAGTCCTTCCAACCCCATTTCATTAACAGATAAGCTGGAGTTCAGTGAGATTAAATATTCTAACCAACATCAAATGCAATTACACAGCCAATATCAGAACCAAGGTCCACTGGTTCCCAAAACAGTGTTCTCCCCAATATACCATACTGCCTCCCTTACATGGGTAAAGGTTTAATGTTACTGCTCTAGAAGTAACCTGCAGGTGTCAGCCCATGGCTTAAACACAAAGAAGGCTTCTATCCTCAGGCAGTATCCCAGGAACCTCAAAATAACTCCACCCGCTCTTCAACACAGCGAAACAATCCCACCCCAGTCCAGGCGCTGCAAAGCAGCAGATGCATGATTCCCCTGGTCACTGGACTCCTCTGAGAGCTGGAGGCTGCAGTATGTGTAGAGGAAAGGGAAGCCAATTCTACTCCATCTCACTGTCAGGAGCGCTATAAGTGATAATGAAAGCTCAAGAATTTCACAGACTGTGACATGGGATACAAGGTATTAAAAATTCTGTCTCCAGGCACCTGGGTGGCTCAGTTGGTTAGGCGACTGCCTTTGGCTCAGATCATGATCCTGGAGTCCCTGGATCAAGTCCCGCATTGGGCTCCCTGCTCGGCAGGGAGTCTGCTTCGCCCTCTGACCCTCCCCCCTCTCATGTGCTCTCTCTCATTCTCTCTCTCTCAAATAAATAAAATCTTTAAAAAAAATAAAATAAAATTCTGTCTCCAAATGAGAAGCTAACCCATTCCTTGACCTTTACTATAAAACTATCTGAATATAATTTACTACTTCTTTCTTTAAAGCGGAATACATTAAAAACATTTATACAACACTAGCTTGACACAAAATATTAGGAAGGTCCTCAAACTTTTCTAAAGTACCTTGCTTTCAAAGTAGAGAAAACATACTTGACAAATATGAATATTCAGTTGTCTTATACTCCTAACTGTCCTCTAACATTACTCTTAGGCATAGAAGGAGTTCACTTTGTAAAAAAGAAACCTAAAGAAACACAGAATGAGTAACTTCATGAAAGTTGTTAATCACATCATTATTTTGTTCTTAGTACACGTCCCAACACTTCTTAAAACCAAAGGCTTTTCCTTAATTGTGTAATAAAATCACCACATGGGTTGTCACTACGGTAGATCTACAGACAACAGCTCCCTCTTAGATGGAAATAAAACACACCCCTCATTCATTTCAATAACGGAGAAAACACCTGATAACCAGTACTGTGTAGCTCCCATCACATGAGCCCCACTTTAAAATAATATCTGTTTTCCTTGTGTGAAATTAGGGCTATTGCATAACTTCTTGAAATGCCTTTTAATTCTTGAAGTTTTATCTCTCCTCTCTTTATGTTGAATATGGTACAAAATACTGAACACATTGAGTTTTTTGAGCTAGTATTTACTATTCCATATTTTTTTAATCTTAGAATCATTTTATATTCAGAAGTAAAATTAAAGGGTGCTATCTTTGTCTCAGATGTACTTTACTTCTACCTGCCCACAGAAAGCAGGAAGAAAAAAGTTAAACTGGTTAGTACGTATTTTAACTACTCTGAGTGACTTAGTGCCAGGATCATAAAACTGACACTTTACTTGCAGAGAAAAATTGTTCTAGAGGAAGGAAGGTTGTCTCAATACAATTTTGCATTGAAAAGCCAATTTACATGAGATGAATAATGCAAAACCGAAGTGGTGAAACCTGTTACAAATTCAAATTATTTAAAATAAAGAAACCTGATTTGGCTTACAGAAATGTAATTAGCAAAAATTACATCTATTACAACTATTGCTTTAGTGAAACATACCTATCTTTTGTGATATCATCAAGATAAATTCTATTTAGTTACACAGTTAAGATAGTATTTTGTCAAACAGCTGACTTCTGCTGAGATGAATATTTTTTGCTGCTCTACACACTGAATGTGATCCACTAAAACAGTAACTTTTTTAAGCAAACATGTATTAAGTACCTGATTTATTGCATGCCTGATATTTATTGAATGCCTGATAAGCACTGAAGTATCATGAAGATGTAGTGATCAAAGCACTTAACTGTGTAGTTTATTATAAACACATCTTGTTTCTTCCACAAAACTAAGAGCTTTAACAGGGTAGGTAATTTTTTTTTAATAACTGTATTACTACATAATACATAGTAGACGCTCAATTAATATTGCTTTTATGGTTAATTTATTTGTTCATTTATTCATTCAATGAATATTTATTACATACTTGTCAAATGATATAATACACACACAGCACATTGCATGGCACCCGGCATATAGGAGGTGCTTAGTAAATGTATGTTAGATGGAGAGATAAATAGCTAGCCAGTCATGACTTATAGCAGGTAATGGGCACACAATAGATATACAAAGAATTTTGACGCTACAGAAACACAGAAAATAGCCTAGGGGAATCCAAGCAATTAGCTAATGCTGGTTAGCAGAGAGAACTAAGGGAACACTATGCAAAAAAAAAAAAAAGTAGAATCAATATCTCACTATCAAAATAGAAAGCAAGTTTAATATCACTGAATGATACCAACACTACCTATGCTTACCTGATGTCAACCTTACCTAAAATTTCTTACTTACTAAAGACTCAAGGAAAACCATCAGTCATTTCATGTTTTATTTAGGAATGGTTTCTTATAACTAAGGAAGACAGAACATCATTTAAACACTTAAAGAGTCAGAAGAAAACCATGAAGTTATCCACACTGCTTGAACTTATCAAAGAAAAGGAAATTTGCTACTTCCTAAATGCTATAAGGTTCTTCATGATCGTACTCTGAACAACATCTAATTTTTATTGAGATCCTATATGAACCTGGCAATGGATTAAACAATTACATACATTATTTCATTCAATCCTATGAGCTCTTTAAGTAGCAACTCTACTATTAATTCTACTTTACAACAGCATGGTGAGGTTCAGAGAGATTTGAAGGAAGGTAGTCACACAAAGAAAGAGCCAGTCTTCACAAAGTCCCTCTGAGGCCATATGACCTCTGCTTTCTACTACAATCCAGTGCTAGTCTTGAAGCAACAATGTCTCTTATTAACTGATATTCTATAGTTCTAGTTATTCTTTTTATATTAGATGCACTACTGTGTATTTAGCCCAGAGTTTCTCAACTTAGGTTAACATTTGGGACCAGATAAGTCTTTATCTTGGGGGGTCTATCCTGTGCATTTTAGGATGTTTGCAGCATCCCCGACCTCTACCCTATTAGATGTCCTTAGTGCCCCCTTCCAGTTGTAACAATCAAAAATGTTCCCAGATAAGACTGGGGAACAAAATCAAGCCCATTGAAAATTACCAATTTAGTCAACAGAGGCTTGCCTCAAGGATTAGCAATTAGAAGACTTAATAAAACTGTATTTGAACTTTGTTAGGTCTTAGATTTCATAGTAGAAATCAACCACCATGTTTATAGTCCTTCACCCAAAGAATAAGGCATTTTGGTTAAAAAGCATCAGTTTGTTTAAAATATTAAAAAGACTTGAACTTGGGTGCCTGGGTGGCTCAGTCGTTAAGCATCTGCCTTCGGCTCAGGTCATGATCCCGAGGTCCTGGGATCGAGTCCCACATCGGGCTCTCTGCTCAGCGGGAAGCCTGCTTCTCTCTCTCCCACTCCCCCTGCTTGTGTTCCCCCCTCGCTGTGTCTCCCTCTTTGTTAAATAAAATCTTTAAAAAAAATAAAATAAAAAAATAAAAAATAAAGAGACTTGAATTTGCTGGTTAGCCTTTCAGTTTCTGACTTGACATAAGCTCTACTCTCTTACTATCAGTGTTTTTGGGATTTTCCTTCTATTTCAGAATCAAATGTTCTTATAACAGAAGATATTTCCTCCAAAAAGAAAAATCAGGCAAATAAAGAAACCACACACAACTCATGGCTTGTATTTGCTTTTTACTTTTTTTAAGTAATATTTACCCCCATCGTGGAGAGCAAACATGAGATAGTCACGTGCTCTACCAACTGAGCCAGCCAAGTGCCCCTGCTTTTCACTTTGCTCATGAACAGAATCCTTCTAAAATTGGAAGTGTTTTTCTTCTATTTTATTCTGGGTTCACAGACAACTAATTGTAAAACACTATAATAATGTTGCCTATGAGGATTTTTATTAAACTCCACTCACTCACATGATAATGGCAGTTATATTTTTCATGTTTTTTAATCCATACAACTACAAAGCCCAAAATCTCATACCTTTGAAATTGTTACATAATCTGAGTCTTTAGTGCATTCAAATGATATAATATAAAAGAAATACCGTTTCTCTAGGGAATAAAGAGTTTAAGGCATGTAATCCATCTCTGTGATGAAATGAAGATTTCCTACTAGAAGACAAATCATTCATTTAAATCAGTTGAGTAGGATAGTACAAAAAGAAAATTCATCTGGTTACATTTAAGGTTCAAAAAAAAATCATGTACAAAAAAGATTCTTTGGCTTTCAGCCTAGAGGATTTTTGTGTTATTGTCAATCGGATACATTTTCATTCAGTTTAAGCTCATATTCTTCAAAAACAGAGACTCACCAGGAAGTGTTAAGAGAATTTTAAAGTGGATTACACAGATCAGAACTCCCAGATTCCAAAAAACTAAACCTCCCTGACGACTTTGGCAAAGGTAGGTAAGTGGCCTAAATTCTATGTCCTTTATTTTCCCCATCCTTTACATTTTTGCTCACACCAAAGAGATCTCATGTGAGTGGTTCATATATTTACTCTTTATTAAATGCTGAGAAGGTACATATTGGGAAGAGGGAAGAGATGTCCTTGGTCTATTCAGAATGAAAAGCTTTTGCAATCCCTGGCTAAACTACAGCTGGGCCACTCACTTCTGAGATAAACGGCAGTCCTACCAATATTGCTTTCTATGATTATCAGTCCATGTATTAGCTGTGTTCATTTGAGGAAAGGCTGACAGTGACTGACAGTAATATCAGTAGAATGGAGTACTCCTAGGAACATGTTATTTTCCTATAGTCTTTGCTTCTTTAATTATTGTCTAGATTTTATCTTTTCCTTTCCACTGAAGAGTAAGTGTCCTCCATGAAGGCAATATGAAGGAAAAGGTCTGTACTCTCTTATCTCACATTTCTATTCATGCTTTATTTGGATGCCTAAGCAATATTCTTCATTCTGTAACATGTCTTGCACAAACACCATTTTTTTTTGCTTTTCCAGATAAGTAAATCATTAAATTTTAAAAATAAAAATTATATGAAATTCTTCTAAAAATTTAGGTACTAGGTTTATGTCATTTTCTATATATGGTGGCAAACAAAGTACATTAAAATTTCCTGGAGGCCACCAGTAAATGGTTTCTGATAAGTAAAGTTATTACACTGGTCTTTCACCACTGAAGAAATAATTCTTAGTTAAAAAACTATATAAAAATTTTAATCAGTATAAAACTGTATTTGCACAATGCATTCATGGTAAACTACCCTTAAATCAAAGATGCTCAGGAATGTGATATCATTAGCTATTGCCAGAGTAACAAAATGCATCATGGCTCCTCTTGACAATCACCAAAAACTTGTCTACCCGATAAGAACTAAATTAACTGATATGTGAAAAAATATTAAAAGCTTACATTTTAATCGATTTTTCCATTGTAAAGTGTTGGCAGACAATTCTGCATGGTATTTCTGCACCTCTTGAACCATCTTTTGTTCTGAAATATTTCCAAGGATGGTGGGAGAGATCCCCAACTGCCTTGGGTGATAGACAGTGTCTCCCTCCTGGGATGAGGCCAGAATTTGTGCCCTGAGTAGTATAATAAGGATGATTTTCCTTCCAGTACAAATGTTGGACAAGTCTGTTAGCACCCTTTTTATAACAGTGGTTTCTTAAGCTCAGAATTCCTCAGCTGTGACATTAACCTCCGTGTATGCTAGTAGGCAGCTGGGTCCCTCCACACTGCTCTCGTGGGACTTGAGGGGCAAGAAAAACCAATGCAGATATGAAGCTTATGCTGTCTGCTGTGTTGTGGGTAATAAAGTGCTTTATCTCTGACCCAAGAGTCTCCTTTCTGCCAACCTAAAACTGTAGCAGACTAACTTGTTAAGATTGCAATTAGGGTAAAACCTTCACAGTTCTTGACACAAACATAATAGATGCACAATAATTATAAATGTTAAATGAAGAGCACAAATCACTATGTATAACTGAACTCCATGCTTATGTAGATTTATAATTTTCTTTAGCAAAAGTGTATATTACAGTCTATATTTTGTGTTAGACACAATTAACACAAAAAAATACTGATTATTTTAATATTTTCCATTCTGATAGCTATACCTCATTTCAATTGGTGACTGCTGCTTAACAGGTCCCAATCTCTTTGGAACATGGTGGACATAAACAAAATCATTATTTATATATCCAAAAAATAGGATTGTTTCCAAGAATCAACAGATTTGACCAAATCAAAACATAAAAACAGTGACACTATGAGGCTGTTGTTTTCCTAACATTGCTCTATTTTACCCTTACTGGAAAAAACACATCAATATGAGCCATTTGATGAAAATAATGACAGATTTCATTTGGACAGCCAGGCTGAAATATTATGGTTGGACAGTATCCCTTTTAATGTTACTCTATTATATAAACATATTTAACAAAAAAGTACTGCTTTAACTATCACAACCAGTGAACCAAATCATACCAACCACTTTTCCTAACTTTCTCAAAACTGATGATGATGAAGAACAGTAAGGCCCTTGAGTAAGATACCATGCAGTGTAAATTTCAACTTAAAAAAAAAAAAAAACACTTAAGACAATATACAGGGAAAGAAAATCCCAACCCTTCAGGAAAAAAATAAATCAGGAGGAGATTTCCCTTTTGTCTAATTCTAAAAATAAAATCACTCTAACCACTAAATTAGTCTAAACACCACTGACTCCTTCGAAGCCACAATTTAAATTTTCCCCCCACAAAACTCTTAAAATATTCCGTTTTCCTTTAACATTATGCAAGTTACAATAAGGCTTCCATTAAAGCAAACAACTTCTCCTATATGAAATGGCCATTTCTTTAAATCATTTTGAGACCCTGAGCTCCCAAGAAACTAAGCACTAGACCAACCAATCCTCATTGGTTCAGAACACCTGCTGCTGAGTGAGGCAATGATTGAACATGTCTAAAACACTTTACAGAGCTTCACTTATCGTGGTTGCCACTGGTTCATAGTAAAGAAACTTGAAAATGTTAAGTAGCTAGGTTCTCTGCTCAAGTACAGAGGGAACCTACAATAATTGGTAGAATGACAGCAAGCAAAACCTACTCTGACAGCAGGGACGTGGCATTTCGCTGCCTAAAGGTTGCCACTTGAGTGAATTTTCAGCTTGTTCCTGGCCAAAGGTGGTGTTGTTTTTAGATACTCAATGAAAAGAACCTACATCATAAAAGAATCTGGTCAGGACCTTGACACAAAAAGATCATTTTAAAGAAAAGGACCTCTAATGGCAAAAATGTGTCACTGATATGAATCACAGGCAAAATTTTGAAATTTCTAAATATATTATGGCCTTTAGTTTTTCAATATATTAATCACTAATAGACCATCTTATCTTTTTTTTAATTTTAAATCTCTAGGGGCGCCTGGGTGGCTCAGGTCATGACCTTGGGGTCCTGGGATCGAATCCCACATTGGGCTCCCTGCTCGGCCAGAAGTCTGCTTCTCCCTCTCCCACTCCCCCGGCTTGTGTTCCTGCTCTCACTGTCTCTGTCAAATAAATAAATTATTTTTTAAAAAAATTTTAAATCTCTAAAACATATTTCTAGAAGTAATAAGTATTATGCCTGCCATTTTGTGATCTTTTTTCAGCTTATTTCAAATAGACTTCCCAAGAATCAACAAAGTACAAATACTAAACAGAACTGTTATAGAATACAAATACTATATGGAATTGTTTAAAGAATCCATAGGTCTTGAATTTTACTTTTTAAACCCTACATCAGAAATGTTACCAATGGGGCGCCTGGGTGGCTCAGATGGTTAAGCGTCTGCCTTCGGCTCGGGTCATGATCCCAGGGTCCTGGGATCGAGTCCCGAAACGGGCTCCCTGCTCCTTGGGAGCCTGCTTCTCCCTCTGCCTCTCTCTCTCTCTCTCTCTCATGAATAAATAAATAAAATCTTAAAAAAAAAAGAAATGTTACCAATGGTTAATTCATTCATGCAGCTATCAGGCAGAGAGGATACCCTAACCTGCTATCTTTTACAGTCAAGAATGAACCAAGATAAGTCACTTTGATTTCCTCATCTAAAATAACAGGAATTTAATATTATTTCTTTCTAGGAACTAGAGAAAGGTAACTTTTTACCAAATGCCCTGTTATATAGTTTTCCAGTTATATTAATGTTACCTGGCTTTTCAGGACAGAATTCATTGGGGATGGTTGACCATATAAACACACCAAAATGTCAGACTTGCAGTCTAACTAGCAAACTTGCTAACTAGCTGGTCTGGTTTGAGTCACATTGTATTCAGGAAACCCCATTTTCCGAACTTAATTTAACTTGAATTGTTTTTGTGATGATGTTCTTTGGTTTGCTTTGCTTTTATGGGACAATGTACTGCTTAGTAACTCCGGTATTGCAGTTTATATGAAAATCAGATGCTCCTTACCTCCACAAAGAAGGTGACACAACTAAACTAGGCAAAATTTAAGTTAGTTTGAGAATGAAACTTTTGATGAGACTTATCAGACATGAAAATTGGTCACTGAGAAACATTGGGGAATACTTTCTGTGGAGATTTTTTTAAGTATATAAGACTCTCATCCCTGTGGGATGGCTTCTGTAGGGGAGACCACCAACAGTTGAATGGATTTGGAATCACCCAAGTGCTTTTCCAAGTTTATAATAGTGACATGGAGGGTCTTCAAAGAAACTGAGAGAGTAACTCTCTCAATAACTAAAAGCAGAATGCAGTTCCAGACCACCAAAACTGCAATGCTGGTTTGTGACCTTGACTCAGAGTCACTGGGATGCACTAGGAAACCACAATTCTTGGCAGATGCACATTTTATGTGCAAAGGCTTACCAGATGTGAAGTTCATACGTGCAACAGAAACAAAAATGAATTTCCTGTGTAATCTGACATGCCAATTCATTCTGTGAACCAGCAGGTAGTATGCCATCTCATGTTTAAGCAGAGCCTATGGAGTTTGAATTTGAGCAGAGAAAACTTAAGCTCCATACCTACTCCCCCCCAATTAAAACCAATCCTATATGCTTGTTAAACCCGAAATCCTACCAAGATTTCTTTAGATTAAGAATCCCATCCCTGTTACAATGGAAATTCTCTTGGGAGACATAAACTGTTATCAATTATTTATACTTCAGTGTAAATGAATTCCAAATCCTGCCTTGACAGTTGGTTTTGATAAAAAGAATACATGAAGCTTGGTTGTTTAGATTGTGAGAGGAAAAAATCTTCAAGAGATAAAAGTTAAATGAATAGCCACTATTATTTGTCTATTCATTCAGCAATATTTATGAGCACCTACTACTTTTCAGGCATTGTGCTAAGCATTGAGGATACAAAGATGAAAAACATAGTTAAGGGCCTCAAAAAAGATAGGGTTTGGTGGCAAGACATCAAATATGCAGTTACCATAGAAGAGCAAAGAGGTTACTGAAGGTGCAGGCAAGATGCAAGGGGAGCTCAGAGAAACAAATACCTAAATCTGCCTGGCAGAGAGGAGATGGGAAAGTTTTCCAAGAAGAGGTAGAGTTTGCCCTGTGACCTGAAGGAGAACCAGGGATAGTACCTGATTATGCCCAGAAACAGTAAGGAGCAAGATGTGCTCAGTGAAACAGCATTCCTGAAATAAAGGTGTTTGGAGTGAAGTACCTGTGGGTGGTGGGAGGCAGTGTGTCTTAGTTAGCTCAGGCTGCCATAACAAAATACCATATGGTCTAGGTGGCTTAAACAACAGCCATTTATTTTCTCAGAGTTCTGGAGACTGGATGTCTGAGATCAGGATGCCAGCATGGTCGGACTCTGGTAAGTCCTTGCTATAGGTGGGTGCCATCTTGCCATGTCTTCACCAAGCGTCTTCTTTGTGGGGGAAGGGGGGAAAGAGGGTGAGTTCTCTGGTGTCTCTTCTTATAAGAACACTACTCCTATCATATCAGCGTCCCACCCTTAAGACACAATTCAGTCCATAGCAGGAGGTGAGGGAAAGGAATCACAATGATGGGGAGGGTACTCAGGAAACAAATCATGAAGAGTCTTTTAAATCAAGTAAAGAAGGATTGATTTTGTCTGTAAAGCTCATTCCAGGATTCCAAAGGGATTTTAAGCAGGGAGTGACATATTCTGGTTCACATTTTAGAAAGCTCACTATGGCAGCAAAAGGGAAATCAGAAGGGACAGAGAGAGGCAGTGAGGGCCTGATGCATGACAGAGGGAGTGAGAAGAGGGGTGAGAGCTATTCAGGAGTAAAAACAGGCCAAGTTTGATTGATCATATCAATATGGAGAGGAGAAATGTGAGAATGACCCTAGCCTCTGGCTTATGCATCTAGTAGATTGCAATGTTCTTTCCTGAAAGAAAAAACTCAAAAGGAAAACCAAATTTGTTTGCTGGGAGATATAGGAGAGAAAATTAAAAGCTTATTAGTTTTTTTAAAAAAATTAAGTATAAGCTTCATACACAGCATGTACATATGGAATTGTTTACTTGGCAGCTGAGTACACTAACTCACCCTGTCCCAGGAGTGTAGTAATGGGAGATACAACTGATTCTAAACAGAGTGAATGGATATGGACCCACTCTGGCTTACTATTTGCTTATGAGTGCAAAGGGCTGAGATTTTTGTCCTCTAAAATTCTTTATATTGAACAAAACTTAAACATGTAACAGTACAAGACTAATTTTAAAAACACTGGTTCATCTGTATGATGAAGCATTATAGAGGCATGAAATTCATTTGTTCCAAGAATGACATAAAAAAAGAGTAAAAGAAAAAGCAAAATATGAAACTATATACAGTAAGCTAATTATGTAAAACTATTTTTTACATAGAAATGTCAAAAATTGATCCCTCTTGATAGTAGCATTATAAATATGTAACTTTTTCATTGTTTTCCCATGTTTTCCAAATTTTTCTATAAAGAACCTGTTTTAAAATCAGAAATAATAAACTTTTTAATCTTGCACATGTTTTTAGGCAAAGCTAATTTTTTTTAAAAAAGGCTCTCTCCCACCACCAGCAGACACATAATTATCCTCTACCAAACAGGAGACATTAGGCTATGCTAAATAGCAAATATTTCCAAAAACTGTAATGCCTTGTAACAACAAAGGTTTATTTTTTGCTCACACTATATGTCCACTATGGGCTGGCTAAGGGCTCTGCTCCACATTCCTCATCATGATCCATTCTGAGGAGCATGGTCACTTGCCATGGCAGAGGTAAAGACCCCTAGAATGTCTCAGACTGGCAATTATATGCTCTAGTCCAGAAACACATGTCAATTTCCACTGAACTCACTGGTGAGAATGAACGTGGGGCCAGGAAATGTAAACCTACCATGTAGCTGAAATGCATGTGGCCAACAGAGATAATAATGATCACATATAACTACAAATTCAGCAGACCTCTCCCACCCAAAAGAATTATGGAGTGATTTTTAGAGTAGTGTTGTTCAAAACTGCAAACCATGACCCCCATGAGTAGATTGTGAAATCAATTTAGTGGTCATGAGCAGTATTTTTTAATATAATGGAATTTAAGGGGGAAATGTCAGAACATAACACATGTAGAAAGGGCAGATATTTATCATGAAACAATATTTGGTACACATTTATCAAATTAAATACAGTTGTGTCACAGTGTGAAATATCTTCTGTGGTCCTGTGAAAAAAAATTGAAAACCATCATTCTGTGGGTGCCCCTAACTCAGTGAGATAGATAGAAACATAACAATTTCCATACTGGGCTCTTCGAATCCTATGTTCTCAGACTACCGTGAAAGATTGGGAAAACCTGGTATTCCTCCATGGTATGGATCTCAAAGAACCACATCCAATTTTTACTCTTCAGTATAATGCTCTCTCAGTAATAAATCAATTAAGAAATATCATGAAGTAATGTATTTTTAGCACCTTCCGAGTATTAGTTTCATTATTTTTTATTTCTCCTAAAGTAACAAATTTCAAGCTTCAAACATTTCCCTTAACTATACAGATCCTCACTTTATTGGTTAGGAATACACACAATTCTTATATTAATTTAAATGGCATCCTTGACCAAGATGAATGGTAATCAAAAATTTTTTACTTTGTATTGCTATTAACTTATAAAACATTCTCATGACTTTATTAGGCTTACTTATGTTTTGATGTTTAAGAATGCACAGTTCAAAACTCCAAAATACCTATTGTATCTAACTCTTGTCACAGACTTAATATTCCCAATTTGCGATATCCCACTTTTTAACTTCAACTAAGAAAATACAAATTCGAAATATGCACACTATCTCTATATGTTTATAGGGAAAGTACAAGGTCTATCAATTTAATTTCAAATTTCTCATTTCCAAAATGAATTCTTCTTACTCTTATTTTCTGTCATCCATGTGAAATGTTTTTAAGTGCTTACTTAAATGCAAGAGTTTCAACCAATTTCAGTATTTTCAACCCTTCCCCCAAATACCCTCCCATATTTGTTCCTATCTACCCTCGATAGCGCTGCCAGTTCAAAAGCCAGCCTTTGTTTCTACAAGGAAAATACTGGTTAAACCGCCAAGAATAACACAATGCCTCATGTGGTATGATCTTCTTTTACCTCCCAGATGGTTCTACTGCCACTTACTAGGTATGCCAGGAGGTTTCCTGAGGAAAAGAGGAGTCAATGTGAACTAATACGATCTACCATCCTGACATTCAAAAGCACCAAATAAAACATGACTAAGTGCATTTAAAAGAATGGAAAATGAAAAGACCATCCCCAAAAATAAACTAGTATGCAATTTTTTAGCATATAAAAGGAAGCTCTGGTATGGAAAAATGATGAACATCCTGCATTGGTTAATTAAGGAAGCGTTATATTCAGAACAGGAACTAGTTTAAAAGTGATGAGTCACAATATTCTGTTCCTTCCTGGCCCTATTCAGCTAGGTGTGGGGAAAAGAGGATTGTACTGGCAGCTGAACCATCCGTATCCCAACAAAGCGTCTAAAAGACTGCAAGAATCTGGGCAAGAAAACAAGTCTGACAGGATTTCACTATCTCCTCTAAAAAAACCAAGGGGTAAGGAGATGAGGAGTTGGAGGATCACTTCCATTTCAAATTTGCTACAGTTCCATACTCTTAAATAATTTACCTATTTATTCCATTAAATACAATGTTAATAATTGGCTTCTTTAAACAAACCAAAAACAGGTCATTTCATTTCATTATTCCAAACTGGATCTACTATTATGAATTTCCTATCAATTAACTTCTTATAAACAAAATTATCACACCTATAACATTTCTATTACATCCAAAGAGCTCCAGAGATATGCACAGTATCATTCTGGTCATTCTCTTTTCATGGGAGTTTCTCTTTTTATTGCTTTCCAGACAAAAACAATTCCTTGAAAATCCTCCTTCTTTTAAACAAATGAAAACCACTATATAATCCAACTAAATGCTGATAGTATGGTTTTGAATCCTAAAATGTGGAATTTCTTAAACTATTTAACATTGTTCTCCCCAATACACACACACACACAATGTCAGCAAATAAATACCAGTCAAATTTGGATTATCTGCCAACTGGATGGCAAGAAACAACGAGTACAGATATTCTTAAGTGGTGGAGAGTTGGGGGAAATACACAGTTGGGCATTGGAATGTGTTTTATTCTTCTACTTGAATAAAATAATGCCTGGCATTCTGGAAATTGGCAATAATGTACTTCAAACTGAGTAAACAATGAAACTTTCTTAGGAAAAAAATCAACTCAAGAGAACTAGAAAACATTTTAGTTTGTAAATACTTTGGTTCATACCTTGGCAAATGAGAACAGTATGCTTTGTTTAAAACAGTATTTTAAATTCCTGCTATACAAGATTAGTGTGAAGGAGGTGACAATGTCATTAAATATATATAAAAATTCTTGCAGAAAGGAGCCCTAAAAGGGATCACAATACACAAACTCAAGATTGTATTATTATTACCAAATTTGCCATCTACAATGCAAGAAATTCATGAGGTGGGAAACTCTCATAACATTGCTCACTCCAAAGTTGGTTACATTCTCTTATAGAGATTTTCAAATTCAATGATCTAAAGCAGAAACAGCTGCACTGGACTTGGTTCATGCTGGAAAACTGACATTTCTCTAGCAAGGGCCAAGTGTAGTCTCAGAATTACAATATGTCAGATTTTATCCAAAAGGAGATGTTCTTATTTTCCTACATCATCCAAATGCCGCTCAGAAGAAATTGCAAACAAGATCCCTAAAGTCATATTACCCAGTGGCCCAAAGGAACAATATGCCTGTCCACATATTGCTTGGTCCAAAAAGTTCATTTCATAGCAGAAGTAATAAAGCAGACACCAAAATGACTTCTGCTCCTTTCAACAATTACAGGTATTTTAGAATACTGTCAGATTAACACTGAACATGATGCCTTCACAACTCCATGCCCTCTATTTCTGGGAAGGTCAGAGGAACCATATTACTCAGAGCTAAAAGAAAAAAATATTCTCAGAGCAGGAGTAGGAAAAGTTCCCAGATGGATGTAGAGTAGGAAGTGGTTTGCACAAATGATGAAGAACAAATGGTCTCTTGGACATTATGCAACTCTTTTCCATTTGTATCTGCAGGAAGCCACGAGTATGAGAGTCTCTTAGATTGGTTTAGCAAAGCAGGTTTCAGGTAGGTCTGCCACCAGCAAAACTCAAGAGAAACAGGAAATAGCCATGTCCAGAAGACATTAGTGTACTGCCCAACTCCACAATCATTAGGGGCAAGCTAGGGGAAACAGGAAAAAAAAATCCATTTGGCAGTAAATATGAAATTGCAAACACAAAGATGTGAATAAATATTCAATGAAAACTATCATCAGGGAGGAAGGCATAAAAATAGCAAATATAGTAACTAACATCCATAGAAACAGAGTTAATACAGTAAGAAATAACTGAATTAAATGTACTTAATATATTCAGAGATACATGTGAGAATATCTGAATATGTATATTAACATAGCGAGAGACATATGAGAATAATTGAAGATGGAAGTACTGAGATGGAAAATCAAGTTGAAGAATTCTATCAGATTACAATGCTAAAGGATAACAATTTTACAAAATATTAAAAAAGAGTTTCAGAAGGAAAAAAAATTAAGACATAAAGAAATAATGGAAGAAAAGCATTCAGAGCTAAATAAAGATCTGAATCTTCAGACTGAAAGTGTCTCACAAGTTACAAACTGAATGTGGGGGGAGGGAAGGCCTCTTTTAGACACATATTGGTGAAAAATCATAATTCAAAGGATAAAGAAATCCTAAGTGTTTCCATGGGGTGGGGTGGGGGGGAGAGAGGAAATAGAAAGAATACCAATTAGTCTCTCCAAAAAAATTATATAAGATAAGCAAAACTAAGAGTTAGTGTGAGATAGAATTTTTTAATTAACAAAATGTTCCACCTACTCCTAACATTCCTCCAAAATAAACTTCTAAAAGTGTTACTGGAAAAAAGTTAATGTTCTATAAATAAAATACAAGCTCTCAAACTGGTAGCTGATGGAGAGTGAGAGATGCAGGGTGGTCAGGGTGATAAAAATCATGTAAATGGGACAAATTATCTGGGGAGGGGACCAACTAGCTATTAGTATGAAACTAGGTTTTAATTTATATATAGAAATATGATGATGACTATTATTATGTAAACAGGAATATAATTTCCAGGGATTACTCATAGGAGAAGGAAACAATTCCCAACAAAGATAGAAAAACAAATAGTAATAATTATAATGAAGAACAAGAAAGCATAATAAAAACAGAAAACAAACTAAAATTCAAAGAAAGAGTCCAAACATATTAGCAATCATAATAAAGCTTTATGGGTTACATTGGTATTTAGAATTTAGAAATTTCAAATTTTAGGGTTTTTTTTTAAGATTTTATTTATTTAGACAGAGAGAGTGCAAGCAGTGGGAGGTGCAGAGGGAGAGAGAATCTCAGGCACACTCCATGCTGAGAGCTGAGTGCAGAGCCTGAAGTGGGGCTTGACCCAAGACCATGACTTGAGCAGAAACTAAGAGTCTGACACTCAACTGACTGAGCTACTCAGGGGTGGGGGGGTAGGTGTGTGTGTTTGGGTGTGTGTTTTAAGTCCATCTGTATGCTGCTTATAAGAAACCCACCTACAATATTGTTAAGTGCCAAGAATAAATCATCAAACTGACATGGACTTCTTTGATGAGAGTACTAAGGTGATATCAGATGAATACTCTGCTCAAGAGATTTCAAAATGAGCAAAGATGAAATATAAGCTTAATATAAACCTAAATCGCTCCCCAGTGGAGAGTAACACCTGATGCCAACATGGTAGGAGGTTTCTAGTGGTGTTTTTTTGGATTACTGACACTTGCCTAGTCCAGTTAATTGGTTACTTGTCATTTGGGTAAGGGCAATGGTGACCTGCAAATTATAATTCCACACAAAGCAAGGCTAAGAATGATCTCTGACTGAATGAAAGACTTTATTAAAAGATCTCACCTGGATAAATAATGGGCCAATTGCCACAAGACAAAATTCAACAGAAATACACAAAAGTCCTGGGATCCAAAATCTGGATTGTAGAATGCTCAATAGGAATCTATTGGCTTCACAGCAGGGGGTCTGGAGACTAAAAGGTCTTAGCTAATGGTAAACTTAAGTCATTATTGTAAACTAGATGCCAACACTTAGTCTGCTCTTGGGCTACACCCTCTCTATTCAGCAACCAATGGTCAGAATGAATCAAACCTCAATGTACCTAGAGAAGGCTGACCAGACTGGAAACGTTAATGGCAAACCACTGCAAAAAAGCAGCAGTTTTAGAATATGATGTTCCAGTTGTCTTCAAATACTGGCAAGACTGCCATGTGGAAAAGAAATTAAGCCCCCCATCACTCCTAGCGTACAGAATTAGGATGGACCAATGCCTGGAAACTCCAGGAAGGAAGTTTTCAGTTTAATTTAATTTTAAAAAGGTTTTAATAAATGGGGATGTCCCTCAAACTGAAAGTTTCCCATCACTGGATGTGTCTGAAATAGGACACTATGCTCATTAGGCATGCTATCAGGATAAGCATTATTGGTATCAACAATTTTTATACTATAAACAATAATTATTTGTAAGATAATTCCCAGCCCTATGATTTACATTGACTAGAGTATCTAAACCAATCATTTGTCCAAACTGAACCGTGCTTCAAGAAACAGGTTTAAGCCCCACCTCCTCTATGAAGGACATCATGACAAAAAAAGACCATACCTTCCACAGTGCCTATCTCCAGTATTAGGCCATTTAGAGCTCCATTACATTATTTTTGCCCCCTAAAAATTATATTTGAAATAGTCCATCTCCCAGTGGTATCATAAGCAACCTGGGGTCATGACCAACCTCAATCTATCAGGCACCCTGGTAGCCATTGAAATTAATGTTGCTGACTCATCATTTCTCTTGTGGTTTTTTTGTTTGTTTTGTTTTTTGTTTTTCCTTCATATAGCACATAGTCAATGTTTTAATAATCACCAACATCTGCTTGTTGTGAAAATAATGAAATACACAGTAATGCCTTCCTTGGGAGTTTCTATATCCCCTTCCTGCTTGATACACCAAAATTCCTGCATTTTTCCATTTAAAGCTTTCCAACTCCTTAGTGAGAATAATGTTAGAAACTAAAACCAGGGCACCTGGGTGGCTCAGTCACTTGAGCGTCTGCCTTCAGCTCAGGTTGTAATTCCAGGGTCCTGGGATCGAGCCCCATGTCAGGTGCTCTCTGCTCGGCGGGGAGTCTGCTTCTCCCTCTCCTGCCACTCCGCCTGCCTGCACTCTCTGTCAAATAAATAAAAATCTTAAAAAAAAAAAAAGAAACTGAAACCCATTCCTGCAGATTTTGAAGATAATAAAACATGCCTTCTTCCTTTCCCCTTTTACCACAGAATACATCAACAGATGCCTCTGAGAAAACAGAAATCCCAGATTTTGAAGGGAAAAAGGCAAAATATGAAATTCTCTAGAGTCCAGAGTAAAAGATTAGCAAAGTCTTAAACTCTAGAGAAGGCTACATGTCCTCTTCACTGCAGCTTGGAAAGACTATAGCTCTGTATAAGTGGATTCCTTGAGGATACTGGGTTGGGTGAAACAGACGAGCCTCATCTAAGGACTGGCAATACTAAGAGAATGAAAGAAAGGAATAGTAAAAAAAAATTTCTTCTGCAGCTCACTTTATGCTCATCTTTGAGGATAAACTGGAAGAGGGGATAAAGCAGAAAGCGTACACACATTTATGTTTAAATTTAAGTCGTTAGTATTCAAATTAAGTTTGAAAATGTGAGATTTTCTTTGCTTCTCTAGTCTTATGCTGCTTTAGACTCAAAGTTCAAAAAGATGGCAGGTTACTAGAAGGGAAATTTCAAATTCAACTTGGCAGCCATGTCCAAGATGATGTAGAAACATTTAAAATGCACAAACTCATTGCATTACTCAAGCTTAGCATTTAATAATGTAGTAAGTCTGGCCAAAAATTGTCCAATGTGAAATCACACTACCCAGCTAAACATTAAAAATATTTAGAGGCATAGTTAAGGAAACACAGATGCACAAATGGCTCTAAATATCCTATATCAGTAATTGGCCATTCATTTAATTAACTTATAATGAATCAGAGATCAAAAATACTCACATTTTTTCCCAGGGTTCTGACATGTGTAGTCTAAAAATAATTGATTCTGATCTCCCAGTGCCTCCATAATTTCCCTCTGTCAAGCCTCAGTCAATTGAATTCAACGCATCATGGTTTTTTGTTTGGTTTAGTTTTTTATTTAATAGACTATGTACTAAGTCCGAATACTCTGTAGAGACTTACTTATGTACATTATGTATGTGGAACTCACCACAGTTTTGAGACCATAGGTCCAACCACAGACGCTAATAATAAACCTTCAGACTAGTAGATGTGGGAGCAATTAACATGATTACAAACACAACCTCCTTAAAGCACCTACTATAAGTAGCAGTAAAATAGGTTTAGGAGCTTCATGGTAATGCAACTAACCCTGACATCTGGAGAAATTTGCTAAGAGATTATTGAGGATAGGGATCATATCTTATTTATCGCTGCATGGCCAGGATCTAGCTTAAACTATAGAAAGAACTAAAAAAATATTTGTGGAATAGATGGATTAATGCATATCTTATACAAATGCACCAAAGTGTGGGCTACAACAGCACAGGGAAACCTAGCTGATGGAGTAAATCAATACAGAAACAGGGCTGCATCTGCCCATTGACATGGCTATGTTCTAATTTTCACAAAGATGTGCTAATGGGCTATCTAGGGCTCTGACCAAAGAGACCTCTGCAATTGCTAAATCCAGGAGCTCATGACAAACTACCTATAGCTGCAAACAAGACTTGAAGATACCCTCAATCCCACCCAACCATCACAGTGACCTTCTGGGACTGTGCCATATGGCAAAGGAGGACCATCTTGCAGACTCCAGATCAACAGTTATAGTCACAAGGCGTTGCTCCCAAAGGCCAATGTTACTGCCAGCTTCAGGAGACACCATCCCCTGCATCCATACTTTCCTCTCCCTTGGCCCAGTGTGAACAATGGTGAAAATCTGGATGTGCCTCTTCATGACCAGGCTGTACAGAGGGTATTGTCCTCTAAAGTGGTAAGGTGGGACGCCTAGTTAGCTCAGTCGGGTAAGCGTCTGACTCTTCATTTTAGCTCAGGACATGATCTCAGGGTGTGGGATCAAGCCTCATGTGGGGCTCCAGGCTCAGCACAGAGTCTGCTTAAGACGCTCTCTCTCCTTCTCCTTTTGCCCCTACCCCTGGCTCACACGCATGTGCTCTCTCCCTCTAAATAAAATAAATCCAAAAAATAAAGTAGTAATGTGTTTTCCAAAAGATAGATATCCAAGTCTCAAGTGTGAAAAAGCTTAGAAGTAAGGAGAATATTATACTTAATAACAAATTTGAGCTAACTGGAGTACTTTTTATCCGCCAGGAACGATGCTGAGGGGTTTGTGTTATTCCACTTAACCTTCCTGACCACACGAGGAAGTAGGTCCAATGATCCTCACTTGACAGAGGGACAAATTAAGCTTTAAAAAGTTAAATACTGGGCGCCTGGGTGGCTCAGTCATTGGGTGTCTGCCTTCGGCTCAGGTCATGATCCCAGGGCCCTGGGATCAAGCCCCACATTGGGCTCCCTACTCAGCGGGGAGCCTGCTTCTCCCTCTCCCACTCCCCCTGCTTGTGTTCCCTCTCTTGCTGTGTCTCTGTCACATAAATAAAATCTTAAAAAAATAAAATAAAATAAAAAGTTAAATACTAGGCACAAAATCACACAGGTGCTAAGTGTCAGGACCACGACAACGCAACACCCATGATCTTAGCTATCATCAAGGTCTTAGAGTACAGAATATTCTTTGGCATTCAAAAGGAGTAATAAACTGATTTTCTGCTTTTACAAAAATACTGTGTGTCATCTTAGCCATATTTTACTATCTGTAATTAGTGTCTGCTATTTAAAAGCACATCTGGCACAATATGTTACTTTATGAATTACAAAAACATAAATTAATCACACTGTAACATCATTATCTCTCATTTGTATGGGAATTCAAAATTACAGTTTCAAATGTTTCCATCTACATAGCATGAGGCATTCATTTTTACATTATGAAAGTAAAACATGTATATTAAAAAATAGACAAAACAAAGAAAAGCAGAAAGAAAATATCTATCATTCTACAAACCAAAGACAACTGTTAACATTTTGAGAAACATGTAATTCAGAGCTCAAAAATATAATTTGATTACTCATATAAACCTGATTTCCCCTACAAAACCCATAATTCAGAATCAGAAAATTTTTTCAAGTGTTGAAAAGGCCAATGAACATTTTTTATGCAATTCCTACATGGAGACCAAAGAAACTTTTGTTTAGCCATCATGAAAAGATATTTACAATTTTCTTGAAATAAAAAAATCTGTTATTTCATTATTCCTCATTCACTACTGTCCATCTTCAGTGAACATTCAAAAAGGATGTTAATAGGAATTTGAGAAATGGGTCCTACATTTCTCAGTAGACTAATTTCCTAAAGGATTCTACCCCACGTTGACCTGAACTCTATATATGTGTTCTAAGCTGCAATTCTTTACATGGCCCATGATGACCTCAAACAGTGCTTGCAACCAAGGAAAAGAAAAACATACAAAGAGCAAAATGAAAAAGGACTTTACAGTCACACCTGCCTGGCTGTCCCTTACTGCAGGCTTTTCTAAGCTACTAGTTTTCACTATAGGGTGAGAATCCAGATTTCTCATTTCCTGGTCCAGCATCTTCTTGGAAACGAAAGCGTCTATTTATTTAGTATTGGACATTTAAATATTGTTACTATTATTTAAATAGTTCAGAAATGACACATAGACAGTAGGTACCTACTTGGTCACACTACACACTTTAGTGACTGGCTGCCACTAAATACACACAGAGTCTGAATTAGGTTCCATGTACCTCCACTTCCTGGCAAGAGTATGAACCCCACCTTCTCTTTTCATTCCCATCCCCCTCCTCATTCCAAAGGAACCCAAGTAAGAACTCTGCTTACAGCCTTCTAGTGAAGACAGTTAGCATGTCAACCCTGCTCCCCACCGTGTTTATTTCACTTTCTCTCATTTCAAACCGTAGTCCAGAGGTTCTAGCTCACAAGTGATCTGAATGGGAAGAGAAGTATAAAAGGGGCTGTAAAATGATGAAAGGGCAGACTGCCCAAGGCAAAGGAAGTTTCTCCAGGGAAGTGGTGGAGTTGCCCGCCTTCTCAGGACCTTGGGTGTTTACCTTCTCCATAGTGCCTCTCTCTGGGATAAACTCTCTACTTCTTGCCAAGATCTGCCTTCAAATCATACCGAACCTCTTCTAAAGACTGATCCATGGTCATATGTCAAATGAAGAGTCAAAAATGGTTGAAGAAATTAAGTAGGACACATCAGTCTTTGCTTGGTTTTTCTAAATTTAAATCAGAATTATTTTTGCCTTATATACTTTTTCACTTAAAGATATTTACAGAATGTTATTTTCACATAAGAAACTGAAGGGAGTTTTCCGTTTAAAAAAAAAAAGGGAAAGAAAACTGCCAATTGGCTATTAATAGACTTACTAAACTGAACTTGGCAACTTCTCTGAATCCCCCTAGGGTAGCCAAGCGCATGGTAGGCGCTTAATCACTATTTGGTGAATGGCTGAACACTTACAAAGAATGTTCTGGTCTTATCTCTAATATTCTACCTAATTCTGGGTACTACTGGAAACACAAGCCTAGACACACCCCATGAGGTAGAATCAAACACTCTCTCCCTAATAAAGTAGCAGAATACATATACAACAAGGTTTAGAATTTTTGAAAATATTTATTTCAAAAAGTGGTTTCAATCATTGAATGACCTTTGGATTTGAAAGTTACCATGAAAATATAATATCTATGTTCTGAGTGTCTGTCCCGATAATGCAACAATTTAAAACTAAATTTCTAAAGGATATTTTCAGAAGAACAAAATTTCTATAAAGCTCAAACTTTACTAGAACTTTTTTCCTTTGAATTTTAAAAGAAAATTTTATTGGTCTTTTTTTCTTCTTGATACCAATAACTGTAAAAACAAATAGTTAACAAATAGCATGACATTGCAATCATGGCTAAATTGACCTAGATCAAAACAACACAAGCCAAAACAAAAACTAAACACTGAATCAAACACAAGCAAATGGCAGGATTCCCAGAAGGTCACTAAACTTGGACTTGAGAAAACTGTCAACGTTTCCTGAAATTTTCAAAGATATCTCTAAGTTTTTTAATTCGTAAAAACCAAAATGCCAAAGAAAAAACAAAGAGAAAAAACTAAAGTGAATCCTTAGAAAAGACAAACCTAGTAGGCAAAAATATCCCTTTCACAACTGACAGCTATAAATTTATTTTCTTGGCATGGTGGACATAATGTTTTCAGTGGTTCTTCAGTAAGGAAATCTTTTGAATAGGTAACTCTGAAAGCAAACTGAGTTAAGCAGGACTGGGAGATCTGTAGCATTCCAATAGTAATCTATCTTGGATTATGTGCCTCTGTCACATTATCTGATTTTCCAGAAGGCAAGGTGGTTGAATGAAAAATGTACTGAGTAGAACACAGGAAGCCTGATTTGTTATCCATTGCTACAACTAACATAAGCCTTTAGCCAAGAATGATGCCTCCAAGCCTCTGTCTCCTCATTTATATTAGATCAGTTATAATATCCATTAGCACTCTAAAAATTCTATGAGTACATGGGAATCCCACAGATAAAAATGTGTAATGTTACAGGGCCTCTCTTTATAAAGGACATGATTACTCCTTTTCACAATAAATTAACCAAACTGGTTATTTTTTGAATCAGCTTGGGTATCAACATTCTAAAGAACTGTACTGGGTGCCTGAGTGGCTCGGTTGTTAAGCGCCTGCCTTCAGCTCAGGTCATGGTCCCAGGGACCTCAGATCAAGTCCCACATCTTGCTTCTTGCTCCCTGCTCAGCGGGGAGTCTGCTTCTCCCTCTACCCCTCGCCCTCCCATTCTCTCGCTCTCTTTCTCTCTCTCTCTCAGATAGATAGATAAATAGATAGATAGATAAAAAAATAAATAAATAACTGTGCTCAGGTGATACTGATGTTCAGTCAAGTTTGGGAACCAGTGGGTTAAAGCAGTGATTCTCAAAGTGTCGTCTCTGGCCAACAGCAGCAGCATCTGGGGACTTTTAGAAATGGTATTCAAAATGTTGTATTATTTTCTGAGAAACTTGAAGTACTTCACTCATTCTGAAACAAATTCTCCCACTATCTAAAACAGAAAAACCATCAAATGAACATAACCTAAATTGCTATTTTTTTTTTTAGCATTCAATTTTTAAGGGTGAAAACAGAAGAGAGAGCTTCAGCTTAAACCATTAAGTTCAAAGTAAAATGAAGAGCAAATTCTTATTAAGCACTTACTATGAGTCAGGCACTGTTAAAAGAACCTTATATATGTTAACACATTTACTCCATATAACAACCTGCTGAGGTAGGTAGTTTCCCCAATTTTACTAATGAAGAAACAAGCAAAAACACATATGCAACTTGTCCAAGTTCAAATAACTAAAAAGTGGCAGAGTCAGATACAAGGCTAGGCAGTCTGGCTGAAGAGTGTCCTCAACCATAAGATGAAGAAAGTTGGGGAACTTGGTTTCCATGGCTGACCCTCCTTGCTTGAGACTCGACCACATGCCAAAAATAAACATTTCTACTTTGTTTCTCTCAAGAATGATAATGAATCTAGCTAAGGAATTATTATTGCATGCTAAGAAATATAATCCAAAGACAATAAATACAAAATAAAAACATGTATCCATTTCCACTGATGTGTTTTACTCACAAGACTTCCAAGATTGGCCTTAATAGTAAAACCATCCACTTTGGAACAAAATAGGGCCCTCAAAACGAACTAAATGAATGCCAGGTAATGCTCATCAAAACCTTTCTAAGTGAACCAGGTTATGTAAATCAAGTGCAATTAAGCCAGCTTCTCTAAGATTATCTCTGCTCCGGTCCTTATGCGTATAAGTGGAGAATCATAAAATCACTGTGGAGCATTGCAGTATTGATCATTCCTAATTGGCCACTTACTGCAACAGTGCTGTCACATCCTGTCACTGTGAATGCGACATCGCGGACTCTCTTAGCTCTTCAGATAAATTATCCAGAACACACGATTTGATTACTGAGAGTTTGAATTTGCTTCCACATGTCTTCATTTTTCCCATCAAGAGATGTACCTCTGATCTTTCCTTTTCATCCCCACAGCTACTCTTCATTTCATACATAGTTAAACAGAAAACCCTAGTCACATTAAATTCTAATTATATTCAATTTAATAGCATTCACTTGTAATGTCAAAAGTATCCTAATAATGACTGGTTGTCTGAATGAAGGAGTTACTAAGATGCTTATATGCTGGAACCTGTATTACATTCAGTCTCCATCCAGGAAGTAACAGAAGATTAGTAATAGGCAGGTATAACCTCTTGAATTCAAAGACGCAAGATGAGTTATAAAAAGGTGCTTTAAGCTAGAAATATAATATTCAACTTATCACTGAAATCAAAGGATAATCAAGACTAATTTCAAAGTACAGAATAATTTGGCATCCTTTTTGAAATTGATACCATATTTTTTCACCAGAACTATTTGGTCCTAAGAAGATCATCCAGATCAGTTCCAATCAAACAACATGCAAAGAATTGCTTTTTGTGTATGTGGTTTGAAGCATTTTGAAACTATTGCAGTTAAAGAGAAAAAATTCTTAAATTACCTCACCTACCCTTTTTGCCAGTTTAGGCCTGTCCTTGCTCTGTGTCCTCATTTTGCTTTCTCTTATATTCTCTTGAGCAAACCTTCATGTAGCTGGATAAGGTTTCATTCTATGCTTACTCTCAAGAACCTAAGAAATACCAGATGGTTCTTCTCAAGTGGCTCTCTTGGATGCCACAGCATGCCACTTTTAGATGCTCTCCTACCATCTGAATTTTCTAAGGACTGATAGTATGAAGACCCAGATTTTAAGACTATTTAAATGTGAATGTTAACGGATTATAAAATCCACCAGGTAGTGAATGAAATCCTTCATCACAGTGAATAAAGACCAGATGATTTGAAGCTAATCAAGTAAAAAAATAAAATTCTAGAAAGTTCCATATAAAACATGCAATAAAATTATGAAGAGAAGTTGAAAATATTCCTATGTTCACATTCTGGTAAAAAGCAAAAACTGTAAATTCTAAGAGTTAGATTAGCATGTAAATACAAAATCTGGCCATGTTATCAACATATTTTTCATTTCAAGGTGTTTGGGGATTAGGGTTTTTTATTCCTAGTGCGAGTGTGGTGTGTGTGTATTTCAAGCTAGTGAATATTTAATTTACTATTTTAAACACTTTAGAAGCATTATTTCACTTACCTCTGACAACAGTGTGAGAATTATAAGGATGCACTGTATTACCACAGTCCCCATTCTACAGATGGGGAAAGTGAGGCTCAGGGAAGTTATGCAACCCTCCCAAAGCACAGGAAAGCAGAAGAGCATATTTTGAACCAGAGTCTTAAGCCTCAAAGGCTCCTGTTCCTTACCACTACCTGTATTTTCCCCAGTTCTCTAAACACAAGCTTAGTACCTGTCCCTCAGCAAGTCTACATATCGCAATCACAAACTGGCACAGAAAATACCAGTTTGGAAAATAAATATTCCCTGTACAGAAAGTCTTGCTATGGTTAGCACTGTGTTCACGCACACATGTGCTGGGACTAGAGTCATGCCTATTCTAGCTTTTTATTCAACGTCAGATTTTCTAATCCATTTAAGCCTATTTGCAAAGTAATTCTATTTCTGTACTCATGACTTAGAAACAGCTGGAATTTTTTTGAGCCAAAATTTTGAAATCTCAGATCTCTATTAAAAGAAAAAAAAAAAGGAGCCACTTCAGATAATCCAGAGACCTGCAATGCTGAATTCCCTTTCACTCTGGAGAATTGGCATGAATCCCTTCAAGCTCCAACTGCTTTTAAAAAAAAAAAAAAAAAAAAAAAAAAAAGTCCTCTAAAGTACACTGATGACAGGGATGATCTGGAATCAACTCATTGGGAGCCAAAGATTCATGTTATTACAGCTAGAAGACTCCTATGTACATTTTTTTCTTTGGCTTCATTTCAACTCTAAAAAAAATAAAATTCCTATTCTCTCCTAAAGTATGCAGATTCTACTATGTAAAAATTGCTCAAGATGATAACTAAGTCTCTACCCTTTACGGGATCCTCCAAAGTTCCCAGTGGGTATTTTTTTGATATGGGTAAAACCCTACTGATGCATACCTAGGATTTTCTGAAGTGTTCCTTTTCCTCCTCCCCCTGTGGAGGGGCATTTGCAGGTGCTTGCCCTGACCTTAACTGAGATCCAACCCAATGGTTCTCAAAAGTGAGTAAACGCTAGCATCACCTGGAGGGCTCGTGAAAGCACAGATAACTAAGCCTTACTCCCAGAGTTTGAGCCTGGGCCCTAGATTGCCCCCAAAAGTTCCCAGGTGATGTTTATACTGCTGGCCAGAGATGACACTCTAAGAACCAGTGCTTTAACTCACTGGTTCCCAAACTATTCCGCATGGAAATCACCCGAAGAAGAGCTGTTTTTAAATGTGGATGCCTCCCAGTCCCACTCCTACAGATTCTGATTTAATTGGCCTGGGGTTCTGCTGAAGCATCAAGTTTTTTAAAGTTCCCCCAAGTTCCGGTACTGTGCAGCACCCTTAAAGAAACTTCTGGGCCGCACACACCGTCCACCGCCCTGTGCGCTCGCCCACGCTCCCGGCGCGCCACGTGTGGACGCCACCGCCCCTTCCAAGGGGACGATGGGCTCTGGGGCGTACATCCCCGCACAATAAGCATTCTCGGGGCCAAAGACCCCGAGGCAGAAATCAGCACGCAGCGAACCTCTCATGATTCATTAACACTCAGTAACTTTGTAGGACAAACCCTGACATCCCAGCCTCCAGCCTGGGTGCCGGGTTGATCTCTCGGTTCACCAAGCGCTTCCCCGCGGGGAGAAATTGTACCCTCAGGACAACCAAAATGTCAAACTGCTGCCCTGGGACAGCCAGCCCTAAGCCCCCTGTTTGTCATTCTGGCAGGATGAGGGGAGAATGACAGCGTCATTCCCCGCTGTCACCTTACCTGACGCGGCGTCTAGGGTCAGGGTGGCTGTCGCAGCCAGCAGCGTGTTGCACCAGGGCTTCGGGGGACGTCCCAGGAAGCGACCAGCCCCTACCTGGGCAAAATCTGGGCTGAAGTGGGGTTTGCTGCCCTCCGCCCCGAGCCCCGTCGCCCCGTCGCCCCGTCGCCCCGTCTGCCCGCAGCGGCCAGTGCCGAGCGCCGGCGGCTCTGAAGCTCTCTCTCGGCCCCCTGGAGGCGGAGCCCGGGAGATAAGGTTCGCACTCCCCACCCGCCCCCTTTCCGGTGGGCAAGGCCAGAGGGTGGGTTTTGGATCGCAATCTCCAAGTGCGAACTGCTAATTAACCCTGGTGGAAACACGCTCAGTTCAAATCCTGCCAGGACCAGCGAGGGCTTGACTGGAGAGGCGGACTGAGGAACTCCCCGGGAAGCGGTTAAGATAAAGGCGACGCCGAGGGTGAAAGGGCGAGCACCAAGGGAAGCGAGGACCTGGGGGGGGTGGGGGGGCGTCGCGGCACTGATCAGAGGTGCCTGCCTGCCCTGGCCCGTGAGAACGGCCCCCAGGGGGCGCCAGGGTCAGTCACCCTGGTCTGCCCAGTAGCTGACTGTTGTACCTGCCTTTGACCTAAGGTAATAGCTGCCAGAAAACCTGAGAGTTCACTCTCAAATAGGTAGGCAGTTTATTTTTGAGGACCTAGAAGTTACAGGAAGTTCTGGAATAAGGCGACTGCCTTTATGACAATAAAGGAATACTCTATTACTCACAGAGCGCCAGAAAGTACTTTAACTTTCTTGTGCTTAGAACTCCCATGTTCCTGAACCCCCTTAGGCCCCTCACCTGTCACTCTCCCCACTTCTCACTCTGCTTTACTCCCCCCTCCCCCACCGTATGGCCTGCTTGCCCTTCCTTATATACACCAGTGTGTTCTCTCCCTACTTCATCTACCTCCAAAGCTCTATCCCACGCCTTATCATAGTTGCCTACTTCTCTTCATTCAGGTCTCAAATGCCCCTTCCAGAGAGTCCTTCCTGCACCCTCCATCCAAATGGAACTCCCACAGCCATTCACATCCCCTAACCCCACTTCATTTTCTTTTTTTTTTTTAAAGATTTTATTTATTTATTTGAGAGAGAGAGAATGAGAGACAGAGAGCACGAGAGGGAGGAGGGTCAGAGGGAGAAGCAGACTCCCCGCTGAGCAGGGAGCCCGATGTGGGACTCGATCCCAGGACTCCAGGATCATGACCTGAGCCGAAGGCAGTCGCTTAACCAACTGAGCCACCCAGGCGCCCAACCCCACTTCATTTTCAACAGATTACCTATTACTCTTTGAAATTGTATTATTTGTTCTTTTACTTTGCATTCATCTCAAGAGAAGCTCCACGAGGACAGAGAATTGGTCTCATGCCTTCTGCATCTAGAACAATACCTGGGACATAGTAGGTGCTCAATAAATATGGGCTGAGTGAACATGTGACTCAATTTCCCCCCAGGGAGAACCTTCATAGAGAAATACCTTCCTTTCTTCCTTCAATAACTGAATTCTACTAAGTTCAGGTCAGATACAAACATCTTGGGATGATTATCATTTTCTGCATTTCCTCATTCACTTATACATTCATGTTATAGTCCATTAGTATACAGATACGTTTCTTCTTGGGTCATATCAATGAAAATATGACCACAACTTCCCAATATTGAGACATAGATAGCAGCCATATATTTACAGTAATTTTCTGGGAAGAGGTTCCATGACTTTTTAGATTCTCAAAGCATGACACTCTGCTTTTCATGTATTAAAAGGTTAAAAAGGCTCTCGTGTGTTCCCATGTCTACATTTCCAACCCAGGTCTCTTTCTCTAAATTGTAGCCGGTATCCCAAGTGTCCACTGGACATCTTCACTTGTATGAATTACAAGCATTTCAAATAAAATGTGGTCAAGCCTGAGTTTATTATTTTTCTGTTCCCCTCTTAAAAAGCCTGTTCCTTCCCTCTGCATTCCCTGCCTTTCTCAAAGTCACCACCATTCAACCAATTGCTCAAGAGGAGACTTTGCCTCACTCTTCACTCTAAAGCAAATATGACCCTCTCCTGATTAAAACACTAACATGGTTTTCCATTGCTCTTTTTTGTTAAAGACCTTCTTTTTTTTTTTAAAAGGTTTTATTTATTGCCCCGCCCTCCCAGTCCAATCTCCGATCTGTTTAGTAAGAAGGTGCTGTTCTGAAAAGAAGGAAAAGGGGGTAGCACAGATAAACTCGGCCCTGGACGTAGGAAGAGCCTGTGTCTGGCAGAGCCGGTGTGAGACGAAGAGACAATCCTTCCCTGCCACCTGGATAATCAAGAGTTTTGGCCGGACCTTTGAGCACACACTGAGAGAGTGAGGAGCCAGACGAAAAGCACAGACTATGGCGCTGAAACGGATTAATAAGGAGCTTAGTGATTTGGCCCGTGATTCCAGCACAATGTTCTGCAGGTCCAGTTGGGGATGGTATGTTTCATTGGCAAGCCACAATTATGGGACCTAATGACAGCCCATATCAAGGCAGTGTATTCTTTTTGACAATTCATTTTCCTACAGACTACCCCTTCAAACCACCTAAGGTTGCATTTACAACAAGAATTTATCATCCAAATATTAACAGTAATGGCAGCATTTGTCTCGATATTCTAAGATCACAGTGGTCTCCCGCTTTAACTATTTCTAAAGTTCTTTTATCCATTTGTTCACTGCTATGTGATCCAAACCCAGATGACCCCCTTGTGCCAGAGATTGCATGGATCTATAAAACAGACAGAGATAAGTACAACAGAATGTCTCGGGAATGGACTCAGAAGTATGCCATGTGATGCTACCTTAAAGTCAGAATAACCTGCATTATAGCTGGAATAAAGTTTAAATTACTGTTAAAAAAAGGTTTTATTTATTTATTTTGAGAGAGAGAGAGAGAGAGAGAGACAGCAAAAGAGGGAACACAAGCAACGGGAATGGGAGAGGAAGAAGCAGGCTTCCCGCCGAGCAGGGAGCCCAATGCAGGGCTCAATCCCAGGACCCTGGGATCATGACCTGAGCCGAAGGCAGACGCTTAACGACTGAGCCACCCAGGCACCCTGGTTTTCCATTGCTCTTAAAATAAGATCTGAAATCCTTAAAATGTCTCCAAGACTTCTTCTCCACTCTCAGGATTTGCCACTTCCTCCTCACCTCCTCCCCCTCCCTTATCCTCTAAACCCTAGTCATACCTCAACTTCGGCTGCCTCAAACCCTCCATGCACAGACTTCTTCTGACCTACAAAAACTCAGACTTAATTCATTTGTGTTATTTTAAGCTGCTAAGTTTTGGAGAACTTGTTATGCAACAATAAAAGACTAACGCAGTGACTATAAGCCCAGATAGTCTAGCAAAGTCTGAATTCCCTGGGCTATCTTCTCTAACATATTTTAATACTTAATTAATATTATTTAATTATTGTATTCCTCAATAAATAATTTATTATTTAATTTTTATTTATTCAATATTAAATATTTTGTCTATTTAAGACTTTTTTTAAGATTTTATTTATTTATTTGACAGAGAGAGACACAGTGAGAGAGGGAACACAAGCAGGGGGAGTGGGAGAGGGAGAAGCAGGCTTCCCACGGAGCAGGGAGCCCCATGTGGGGCTCTGTCCCAGGACCCTGGGATCATGACCTGAGCCGAAGGCAGACGCTTAATGACTGAGCCACCCAGGCGCCCCTGTCTATTTAAGACTTGCACATAAACATTTAAATTTAAAAATTAGAAAAGAGAATATGCTTACCAAGTAAAATTTCCCAATTTTTGTTTTAGAACATTATTGTATCCAAATCTTCCTCCTCAGTAATAGAGATCTAAATCATAGACCCCAATATCAGAGCAGAGGAGACCAAAAGAATCCTTCATTTCCTCTAGAATCCCTTTTGTCTCATCTCAGCCCCATCCAAACCCAGGCTATGGATATAGAAGGAGCTGTGTTACAAAAGGATTGCCTATAATTGATATATTGCTCTCTTAGAAATGCCTTTTGTCCTGACTCTTCAGGGTTTCCTCCCACTCAAGGTAATAATTCTTCCTGATCTTCAGGAGAATAAGTCTATATTATTGCTATATTATTGCATTTTAAGTCTCAGTTTCTCAACAACCAATCTACTACAGCTGAGCCACACAGCTACAACTAAAAGTCAGTATCATTGGGAAGTAAATGTCCTATCTGTATTCCTCACCATTATATTTCCATGTGAGCAATAAACAAATATTTATTGAATGAACAAATTTGCTAATGTGACAAGACCAAGGGAGAATAGTCTTAGTGTATATATACTGAATGCACTGATGCTGTTCCAGGCATTAGGCTAGACTTTGGGGACAAAGCTGTGAACAAACAAGCCCCTGTCCTCCCTCACAAATAGCTAAAATTACCCTCAAATAATGCACCATTTACAAAGGCAGGCAGTTCTCAAATGCTCTCTCTAGGACTGCAGGCAGGGTCATCCCAAGCCAATCTTATTATGTCCTTCCTCACCCTTTAAATCAAGGGTATATGGGAAGGGAGTGAGAAGTTTCAAAAGTACAATAGGCAACCTGGGAAAGGAAAGGGTCCATTACCTACCTGATGGTCTTGGGGCTGCAAATCACAGAAACCAACTCTGGATGAGTTCAACAACAAAGGGATGAATTAGAAAGATACTGGTCATAAAAATGATAGGAAGGCTGGAGAACCAGGCTTAGAGAAAGACAGACTGGGTAGGGCCACAGTCTGTGTAGCAATCACTGCTCAATAGTCTTGTAAAGGCAACACAGCTTGAGAAAATAGACTGCATCTGTTTTTCCTGCCCTTGCAGCACTCTGCCCAAGACCCAAAGTCCAGAGAGAGAGTCCAATTAGCCTGCCTTGGGTTACATGCCCACTCCCTTAGCTAGAGGCCTGACAGACTCAAAGCCAGTGGTGGGGAAACATCTAACCCTAGTACACCAGCTGACAACAAGGAATTAGGTATTATCTGATCAATCTAACCATAAAATCAGCTCTGCCCCAATAGCACTCTTTCAAATACAGAGTGGACTTATGTAGTTCCCAAAGTTATGAGGAAATTGCTTGACTAGGTGGCCAGCCTTGAAGCAGTTCCCATGTGAGGAATATCCAGGGTGCTGACTGGAGAGGCTTGGGTCACATGCTCCATCCATGGAGCCAGTAGCGGAGCCCCACCCAGAGCCCACAGACTGGGCTCTGAAGAAGGGGAATGGCATTTCTTAAGATAGAATCAGAGCTCTGTTAACTAAAAAAGAGGAAACAAACCTGAGAGAAGGGGATATTAAAAAGCAACAAATGTTCACTACATTTATACCTTTTGCTGACCAGCCTCCAAATACAATTTTTTCCCCAAGTGAAGACAGCCCAAACCTCATCAGATTTCTACATTCATTGCCAAATCCAAGATGTGCATTTTTTCTTGGTCAGGTTTAGATGGGCCAGCATTTATGACTAAATGATCAAATTAACCATTATCAATACTAGAGAGAGAACAAGTAACTACAGTAACTACCATTTGGTAAAGGAGAGAAAAAATATATCTCATCCCACCACCATTGTCACTATATCCTGCAAAACAGAAATAACAAAGACTGTTCCATGGAAGAGAAGTGAGTATCCTGGTCAGCCCGCTGGTAGCCCCTAATTCTGCCCTCTAGGAGGATCTCCTTTGACCACTGATCATAGGACATTATTGTCAAGGTTGAGGTCTACCTGAGAAGACAACTTCCTTTAAACTCTAGGAGGCTTCTGGTCAATTCCAGAGACTAGAAACTAAAGGTCAGTAACTTGACTAGTCATGTCCTTGAATCTACTGAGGATTCTGGTTTCTAGGCAGTAGCTTCAGTGTTCTGATCATCTCCCTAGCCTCCGCCTAAAGCAATTATAAACAGGGACGTGGGATGGAGAGACTTGCCCATTCTGACCTTTGACCCCAAACTATAGCCCAACTGCATTTTTGCAGTAAATGCCATTATCCCCTCTGACAATCAGAAACTTCATAACAAGAAGTACATGCAAGGTCCTGGAGAGCCAGCTTCTTATTTCCTTCTGTGGTTCCTACCTTCCTCCTATTGATCATACTAGCTTTATCACTAGGCAGAGAACTTGGCTTTTCCAACTATCCAAGGCTCCAGAGCACCAGAGTACCAGGCTTTATGCCATTTCATTTTGCAGGCTGCAATCAGTGTCTGGAAACAGAAACTGTTTCCATTCTACACGGAAAATGAATCCTTTGGAAATACATGAGTAGCTGACAGAAGTGCTGGAAAACTACATTTGGAAAAAGAAGAACCAGATAAAGCTGCAGAGATAACAGGAACTATTTAGCATTTTTAAAGGGATACCACCAGTGGTAGAAATGAACTGCTTTTTTTTTTTCCCCATTCATTAATCTACTCAATGTATAAGGATAGTGAGTTTCACTGGCCTAGCTTGGGTCACCAACCAATGTCTTAGATTAGGAGAGAACAAGGCATCTAATTGTACTGGCCTACTAAAACACATTTGATAAAACCTTTAAGCCTGAATTCAAGAAGCCTGAAGAGGAAATCAGCAAAGGAAAGCAGGATGCTGGTACCATAAAAAAGAAGGAATGAGTGCTGGGTGCACAAAATAAAACAGCTAGTACAGAGAAAGGAAAATCATGCCATTTCCTTAGGACTTCTTCAGAACCAACTATAGAGGCTACTTCCTGTTCTCCTCAACACCTACTTTCTTGGATTATAGACACACTTCCAGTATGATGGCTAAATCCAAAGGGCTAATATACACTAATTGTATTCTATCTAAGAAGATATGGTGTATAATAGCCGTACTGTGGAAATAATTGGAAAATACTTCACAGCCCAGAGGTCCATGATTTTTCAGTAGTGATTCTAATAGTCCCTGGTTTTGGCTTCAGTGATAACATCACTGGACCACTCAATCCACGGAAAGAATTATCCACACGGATTGGTTTAGGATGGACAAATGACCAAAATTAGGCCAGTTAGAGATCTTTCTGGAACTTTGGAAGGGAGGGAAAGAGGAGTTTTTGTTGTGGTTGTTGTTTTTTCTTGGATTTTGAACCCTAGAGACCATGTAAATCTAAATCTTCCTAGAAGAATCTGACTGAAAATGAAGCCAACATAGAGAATGGCAGAACTACAGGAAAACAGAGAACAATCAACAGACATCAGTTGAATATCTACATCCAGCCATCACTGAAACTAGGCCTTCTTCTGGATGTTTTTCCCTTGAGTAAATAAATCCCCTTTCTGTTTAAGCTAATTTGAATTGGGTTCTGTTGCTTGTAATGAGAAGAGCCCTAAACTGAACACCCAAAAGCAATTTCAAAGCTGGAAGAATCTTAAGAAAATAGAATGTCAATATAAAATCATTCTGGGTCTTATAGGTTGAAATGCTAAATAGCAAATCATTGCTTAATATCAGAGTTTGACATCAATAATGAATACTTTTTATAAGTCCCCTTAAAAGTCCAAAAGCCCAAGACAATGTGACTCATATTCTAATTTGGTGGGATGATCTGCAGTTTTTATTTCTGAGGGCATGTACTTAGATCCAAATGTGAGACACCCAAATTAGCAGGTAAAGATGCAAAAAAATACAAATATACCCAAAAGTGCAGTCAGAAAGAGTTTAGAGATAATTCTTCCATTTCGTAGTTCCTCTTTTTCTCAGTACCAGAGTCCCAAGTTCTTCTGGCAAAGAAAACATTGAATGAATTCACATTCCCCAAGATTTGGGTCACATTTCTTACATTTTTTCATAGGGCTGAAAGGCAAATTCAACTTTCCTAGCTTTGAACCATAACATAGAAATGAGGAACTACCCTATTTCTAACCAGCTGTGGCAATGAGTTCTTGTTAGACTCCTTCCTACAAAAACTCTTCAAAAGATGCTTCATTATGATTGTTACAGTGAAGAGGGAAGAGGCAACTGGCCTTTGTGTTGAAGTCATTTATATACAGGCATCATCAAAGTAAAAGGAAAATAAATTCTTTGTTGGTTAATTCATTTATGATTGAAATGTTGTATCTAAAGTGAAAGCACATATTCAGTACTGGTTTTCCTTTGAGCTACAATTAAAAATTGGAAATAGAGCCCTGTCAACAAGGATTCTCCAAGTCCCTGAATTCTTTATAGACGTGGTTAGTAATGGGCTGGGATAGATAAAAAAAAAAAAAGTCCAATCCCCATTGACTTTGAAGTTAACAAATATATATAACAAACAAATTGCTTCAAGTTCCAATGTATCTGTGTGCATGCACAGGCATGCATGTAGGGAAGGGGGAGAATGAGAAATATTTGAAGATATCAAAGTTATTTAATATAGTTTTCTAAAAACTATAACAATCCCAGTTCTTTAACTTTTCTTAAAGGTCATATTTCATTCCTCTGAGAGTTTTCTTAGCACTCCTCTGAGATCGCTTCAAGTGAAGCCTAGATCCCTGGAAAATAGTTCATACAGGAAATTATCAGTGATGACCACTTGGAGAAAATATCCCACAGTGTGCTGCTTACATTAAAAAGGAAAGACAATCCTGTATTTTTGGCCTCCCAATTCATGGTAGTAATCTTAGATTTTTTTCTGTCATAATAAGTCATTTATTATCCAAGTTGCATGTTTTCCCCAGGTAAATGATTCAGCACTCATCCCCTTACATTTCAATTCTGTTTAATTCTCAATACTTCGTTTTTATAAAAGTCACTTTGACCAGATTTAAGAGATACTTCATCATATGTCATATGAAAAATTAGGATGGTGGCTGAAATGATGTCTGTGGTCCCTTTCCAGATCTAAAGTGCTTGAACCTCTGTGAGACAGGCAAGCCATAGTTACTATCACACGTTATAACCTGCATTTTGTTTTCTTACTTCCTACATTCTGTAAATCATAGCTAATTGAATGAAGTGTCCTCTGGGTTCATCACCTTCTTTTTCAATTCTGGGTATAAAATCTTTCTTTCCTAACCTTCTAGATTGATCATTGTGCTTAAAAGGGAGAGTGTGCATGTACTTAGTGTTTTCTACAGATTTTCCCCAGTCTAACTGCACAGAGCCGTGTAAAACTAATCTTTTCTTAAGGATATTACGGGCCTCTTTTTATTAGATGCTATCTCTAGAACTTGCCATCATAAATTAGGCCACCTGCCTGCATGACATCTTGTTGTAAGGAAGAGGAAGAGAAATATCTCCCTCACTCTGCCAAGGTTTTTCCCTGGCCAAAAGCATACTCGGGAAGCCTCAGTGAAGCAGCAAAGGGTGGGGATGAATGCCTTGGCTGGCTGCATTCCGACCTTGCAGAGATGCCAAGTTATTCAAAAGAACAGTCCCTCTGCTGTAGCAGAGTCATTTGCTAGAATCTGTGTACAGGAGAGATGTGGCTTTCCCCTCAGCCCTTTTGGGAGCTCACATTTGATAAAGACTTTAAGCCTGAATTCAAGAACCCCACAACATACCTGATTTAAAAAAAAAAAAAAAAGTTTTATAGAGAGAATACCAAACTACCTCTCACCACAGCTGGTCTCTGAGAGGAGCGCAAGTACAGGATCATCGCTGTACACTTCTTCCAAATGTGAACAGTGACAATTCTGGGAGGTCTGCTTGGCTCAGCTGAAAGATCCTCACCCAAGGTTTTCTTCCAGTGACTGATGAATTCTAAGGATGTAAGGATTATAGAATCTCTCTATTAATTTTTCTGATTTTTTTCCTAAGGAAAAATTAAGGGACTCTAGAGTATTTTTAGACTTTTTTTTTTTTTATTTTAGAGGGAGAAAGAGAGAGCACAAGCCGGGGGTGGGGTGCAAAGAGAGAAAGGGACAAGCAGACTCCGCACTGAGCGTGGAGCCCCACACAGGGCTCAGTCCCACAACTCTGAGATCAAGATCTGAGCTGAGATCAAGAGTTGGAAGCTTAACCGACTGAGCCACACAGGTGCCCCTAGAGTATTTTTAGGAGGGACTTTAACCCATTAAATAGTTGCTGAATAAAAGCATGAAGTTCTCTAGATGCCAAGTAACCTAAGACCAGGCTAAAATTAAAACCAGTTCAATGGTCTCATGTCACTTTTCTGCCCCAGTCACTCTCACCCTGCTCTTCCTTAAGGATCTGGAAAGCTTAGTCTGAGGACGACTTACAGGGCTTCAGATCTAGCCCCTTTATTCTGGTGGATAAGGGAACGTGGACAGAGATGGGAAGCAACCATTGTATTTTCCCTTCAGATCCTAATAGAATGAAACTTACTTCCTGCACTTTCATGTTTAGTGGCAAGAAAAGTTTCTTACTTAAAAAAATATATATTTTCCCCTATGTATAGAAAAAAATGAAAAGTTTTAGTGTCAAATTAATCTTTGAAAACTTAACAAGTAAATATTCAGAATCAGACCCAAGACATCACTTCGGTGCAGCGTCAGAAGTAAAGCCTCAAACAGGAAGAGATTCAAAAGTATGTGCTTTGTAACATAAATTAGTTTCATACTTAGGAGGAGCAAAATCTAGACTTAAGATTTTGAAGCCTAAATATCTATTTTCCCCACTCCACTAACCAAATAACATTAAAATGAGTGTTTCGAGGCCCTTTTCAAGGGCAAAGCTCTTTTTAGTCTCAAATGGGAGTGAAACCAACAATGCTTCACCATTCACAAGGTAAGTATATTGATCAGTTGATGGAGAAATGAATGTGGCAGGTTCAGTTAGAATTTGTAAAGTCTAAAATCGAACATTCAAAATACAAGTAAAGTCATGTAGATGGGCAAAGAAGCCCTAATCTCAGATTTATACAGAATCAGGTACGAACTCTGATAAATCTTATATTTCCCATATTATAGGGAGGTATTTCTCCATTACATTCTCCTATTTACAATGAGGAGTAGGCACGTTCTATGAGGTCTCACGATGGGATGTGTCAAGAACAGAAGCTATAAGAATCAGGGCCGTATTAAAAGGAAAGATAAAAAATTATGGATCATATGAAACTTACTTTCCCAGCAAATCCTCACTTGATTAACACTCTTTTATTATTAAATATAAAAAAGGTAAGGCAGGGTAGTATAGAGATTATATTGCCAAAAAGAAAATCTCTGTAGCTCTTATATGCTTCTGGTGGGAGTGGAACTTAGTTTGAGCTTTCCGGAAAGAAATTTGGCATTATGAATCAGAGGCCTTAAAATATTCATACCCTTTGACACAGTAATTTTGGTTTCAGGAAAATACCCAAATAGAATAGTCTGAAAAGTAGGCAAAGATTTATGACCAAATATACCAGTTAAAACATTATTTATAATGGACAAAAAAATAAACAACAAAAATGCTCCAAAACTGTGGACTGGTTAAATCAGAGGTCAGCAAGCATTTTCTGTAAAAGCCCAAATAGTAAATACTTTAGGCTTTGTAGACCATGCTATCTCTGTCACAACTACTACTCTGCATTGTCGATGTGAAAGCAGCACAGACAATAGTAAGCAATTGGGTGTGGCTGGGTTCCAATAAAACTTTACTAATGGACATTGAAATTTGAATACATATAATTTTCAAATGTCATGAAATATTATTGTTCTGATTCTTTTAAAATATTGAAAAATGTCAAAACCATTCTTAGCTCATGGGTTTTACAAAAACAGGTGACAGGCCAGATTTTCTAACCCCTGGCTTTAATTATAGTATCCTCATTAAAATTTTATGTTCAGTATTTACTATCAGTCCAAATTACACAATTTGGAAAAAAAATTACACAATTTGGGAGGGAGGGGGAGAGGAAGGAATAAGGGGAAGGGGGGAAACTGGAAGATAATATGCTAAAAGATTCATAGTAGCTATTTCTAGATTGAGACATTATGAGTGATAGGGATGATTTTTCTTTCACTGTTTATTTTGGATTTTCCACAATAAGTATATGTTATTTCATGATTAAAATGATATTTTAAGAACAACTTTTCTGGCTAAAAAGATTCATTTCTTTCTCCTTCTTTAAACATTATTCAGAAATTTTGGACTTTCTGAGATTCTTGACAAAGCTCACATTGATTTTCAACAATAACATTTAAACAGCACGTTTTTGTAAACAGAAGCTCTCAATTCATTTATTTTTAAGGGCATATAATTTTTAAACCTAAGTACTTAGATCTTAGCCTCAAAGTCAGAGTCTGTCTCCCCTACTTTTTCATTCCCCTCCCACCCACATGCACCCTTCAGCTCTCCCCCACTATTTAGCAAGTGCATGCTGCCCCAGCTCCCCATAGTGGTGTGGTAACAACTCCAATCACTTCTCTCTACCTGCATCTCAAATACATCTCCTCTAATCTCAGAGGCTTACCATTTAAAGTCCACATGCATGCACCCCATTCCCTCATCTCTTGCTCACCTGCTATTGGCTGGTGGTCAGTTAACAAGCAACCCATCACCTGCTGGGTCAGTGCTGTGGTATATATACCAGATAATGGTTCACTCTGTAGGACCTCCAAAAATATCTTTGTATTTATTTTAAAAGGGGGGTTGGTATCTTAACATTTTAACTCAATTGAATAATAAGCTGGTGGACAAATTTCAGGCATCCCAGCCAGCATTTCCCAAGTGTATTTCACAGACACTTGTCTTGTAAGAGATTGCAGGGGGGAAAATAAGATCTGTGTTCAGATCATTTTGAGAGATGCTGCTTTCCATTTATGAGACTCCTAATTCCTATTAGCATATATGTACTAAAGGCTTTGCAAAGTCCAAAAGTAAAGATAACCCATTTAACTTGTTTAATTTATTGTATCCCAAACTTACCTGCGGCTTCCCTCTGTATCACCTCCTCTCTGTCTCTGCACTTTGTTTTAATAGAAATACATAAATATCAAAAACATCCAACAGAAGCAATGTTCCCAAGGAACACTCTTGGGGATTCCCTGACTTGGCCAATGGAAGAGCTGACTGGAAAAGTGGGGGCAGAGAGAATGATGCATTCTAGCATCCCTCAAATCATTCTGCATTGGATGGTGATGGTCTCAGACTCTGAATCTGGCCATTCTGGCCTACGTTCCACCATATTCTCCCAGCACTGCCACCATGTGCATTTCTACTCAGACTTCTGAGTGCCTTCACTGTCCTCCTTCTCCACTTGCTGCTCCTCTCTCTAACAATCTCCCTGACTCCACACCACAGGCGCTATCACTCTAGTGCATTCCCATCATTGCTGAGTGCTCTCTCACCAACTGTGTATTTAAATTTAAATTAAAAGCACCATAGCTTTCCTTGGCCATTGCCAAAAATTAGCATATGTTTTCAGTATCTATGAGACACACACAGCTGCCATTTTTAGAAAATTACATTTCATTTGCAAAAACATATGTATCCAACTGTAATGAGATTAGATGTCCCCACACTTATTTTTCTAAGAATTGAGCACATCCAACATACGATCTTCTCTGAATGCATCTCATTGTTTCTCTTTTGGCAATATCTTTCAAATACCCAATCACCAGGGATAGTTATGCATTAACCTTTAATTCTTTAAAGGTTTTTCTTCGAAAAACATGTACTTTTTCCAAAAGCAAATTTCTACAGGCAGTCTACAAAGGATACAGAATAGAATATTGCTGCTGGTTGGGACAGCCTTCATGAAACCTATTATTTCGGATTGTAGATACATGCATGCCCCTTATAACCAGAGCTTAAAGAAACATGGCCAGTTCAGCGTTTATTGGTTTCCAAGCCACATTATGGTATTCTGGATTTGTTCTGGCCATTTTCAGATAAGTCGCTTTAACGAGGAGGAAAAGCATGACATTCCTTCTCACATTACAATTTGGATTCTAACCCAGCAGGAGCAACACACTGCCACTCCACCACGTACACACGTAGCATGATTCAAATTCAGCAACAGTGTGAAAAGGCAGAGAGTTAGAACCAAATAATAAGTCTGGTTTAACAGGAGAATATTATCCAGAAACCTAGGCTTAAGCTGAATTATTTTTTTATCCTCCCTCAAGAAATGACTCTAAACCCAAGAGAGTGGCTCTTCTGTAACCATGGATTTAACTCAAAAGAAAGTCTCAGGGGGTTGCCTGGGTGGCTCTGTCTGTGAAAGCTTCTGCCTAGGTCCCTGGGATCTGGCCCTGCATCAGGCACTCCACTCAGCAGGCAGTATGCTTATTCCCCTCTCTCTGCCCCTACCCGCCCCCCCCCACTTTTCCATGCTCTTTCTCTCTCTCTCAAATAAATAAATAAAATAAAATAAAAATGAGGGACACCTGGATGGCTCAGTCGGTTAAGTGTCTGCCTTTGGCTCAGGTCATGATCCCAGGGTCCCGGAACTGAGTCCCACATCAGGCTCCCTGCTCAGAAGGGAGCCTGCTTCTCCCTTTGCCTGCCACACCCCCGCTTGTGCTTAGCCTCTCTCTCTCTCTTTCTGACAAATAAATAAAATCTTTAAAAATAAATAAATAAATAAATAAATAAATAAAAATTTAAAAAGAAAAAGAAAGTCTTAGGTAGAAATAGTTCAACTAAAGTTGTGAGATACTGCTAAACATTATTACAGGCAATGCAGAACTTCCAGTGAAGATTTTTTAGAAAGTGGGAATGGAAGATAACTTTCTTCTCAAAGAAGTCTGTTTTTGGAGTACAATTTTGCCTTAAATAATGAAAGCAAGTTTTCATTGTCTAAATGAATTCCTCTATCTTTTGGTGTTCTTGAAATTTCCTTGCCTTATTTTATAAAAAATAAGGAGTTAACCATAATTCCAATACAGGGAGCATTTCTCTTCTTGCTAGATGGGATGCTGCCTGATACAGGAATCATTTAATAAAGCCAATTAGATCTTCAGGGGAAAAAACAAAAACAAAAACAAAAACAAACCATAACTCCACCTCCACTACAAATCCAAAGATATTCCAATGGTCTTCCAAAAGCCACAACCTCTCAGACCTCCTCTCTCACCACTCTCCCTCCCACTTACTCTGCTTTTGTCATAATGTCACTCACTTGCATAAACCTAAAAGTGAGTGCCTCCTTCAATTTTGTACCACAGGCATCTCTCTTGCCTCACCCTAGGCATGGCCCTAATCCAGAAGCTAACATTGTAGTCAGGAAGATTAATCATTGTATTAGTCAGGCTAAACTAAGTTATGCTGCAATAACAAACCAATCCCAAGCTCTGGTGGGCTTAACTCAACAAAGAATTATTTCTTGTTCTCACTACAGGCAGGGCAGTGGGAACTTCTGCTTTGCCTAGGGAATTACTCAGGAAACAGAGTGATGGCAGCTTTATTATGTTGTATCCCATCTATCTAGAACATGTGGTCTCTGATCACTATAGCAGAGGAAGAATGTAGACTTTACCCTGCCTCAGCCCAGGAGTGACTCATGTCACTTCCTGCACATTTCATTATCCAGAACTGCAAGAGGATTGGGAAAGATAGGGAAGAAAGTAGAACACTTGATAAATTTTACTGTCTCTGCCAAACACATATATACAAGTAATTACAACTGAATGCAACAGATATGAATTTTAGTTATTAATGTATCCAATTCCTCAAACCTGTGTTCTTTCTTATCTTCAGGCTTTGAAACATTATGCCCCTTCTGCCTAGCATATTCACCACAAATGCACCCCACTGACAAATTCTACACTTGGCTGCTCAACCTTCCGGTCTTGGCTTAAACAGCATTTCTTCCAAGAATCTAAGAGAGATAACCTTCCTTCTCTCAACCTAGACCCTCCTTTGTGCTCTCATTTACTTTTGTCACAATAATAATAGCTAGCATTTTATTATCTACTCTGTACCAGGTACTATCCTGAGCACTTTCCACTTAATCCTCACATTAAGCCAATGAGGTGGTGTCATAGTCCAAGCTCCCTAGAAAACAGAGCCCGAGCCAAAAAGCATATATGCTAGCCCTGTATTTGGTGGGTGATCCCAGGGAAGCTGGAGGGCAAGAAGAGGGCAATGGGGCAGGAAGGAATGGGAACATGGATAAGGAACTGAGATCTACAGCTGGCCACGGGTTTGTGATATACTAGGTGCTCACAGAATCAAGAGACAGTCAGAGAGGCAGAAAAGTACTACTCTGAAAAGTCCATCCCATCTCCAATTAGACCAGAAGCAGCCATTTTGTATGCACTGCATCTGTTGTAGAAGCTGCAGCCTGGCTTCATGACCAAGAGAAGAAGACAAGCTGTTATAAGGCCTGCTCCAGCGAGAAAGCAAGGGAAAGACATGGGTCTGCAGTGGTCTACAAACCCAAGCCAAAAACATTTGGTTCAGGTAGTTATGTTTTATCTCCAGCTTTTAATTGGAACAGTTAATGCACAGAAACATAACAATTAAACAAGATTACACAGCTAGAAAGTAATATAACCAGGATGCAAACCCAGGAAAACTGGCCCCAGAACATGTGGTCTCAATCACTACACTGCTACAAGAATGCAAACTCCATAAAGACAAGAAATGCTTTATCCCCAGCACCTATCACAAATATTGAGTCTGACCCACAGTAGACACTCAATAAATATTTATTGAATGAATAAGTTTAGTTTTAAATAAGTGGTATTTCAGGAAAAGCTAAAGAAATCAGTAGGAAAGAGAGATTATATTTTATTGGGGTGCTGTGGAAGGTTCCACGGCAGAAGTGACATCTGAGCTAGATTTTTTAAAGATTTAGAAAAAAGTCTGACCCAGTAGCACAAAGGCCATATTTGGAGACTATGGTTTTACTGAAATGGAGAGTCAAAAATAAGGGAGTGGTGGGAAATAAGGCTTAAAAAGTACACTGGTATCAATTTGTGGAAGTTTTGCCATATTCAATCACAAGATGCTTAAATCAGAGAGAAATTGAAAACTGTACGTTCCAAAAGACATTTGCACCTGTAGCAATGCCCATGGCCAAGGAAGCCAAATCCATGCCCCAGAATATCTCCAACTCATGGTTCACTTAAGCCAGTTTTAGTCTGTACTCTAGGAACCCACCATTGTTCGTTCTTTACAGGCAGAAGTTCCATTTTGTTGTTACCCACATTTCAATGGCTAAAGATGAAGGTGTGTTCTTGTTTTCTATCACGAAAAGTGGAAAACAGCTGTTTAACGTTCTCTTTATAATAAGCTTCATACAATTCAGGCAGTTATTTAAACATTTTCCTCATATTTGAGCATTAACCCAGCATGCAGCATAAGAGATACTATAAGAAATCTTAGAAAAAAGAACAGATGATAACATCGGCTTTAGAAAGAGAACTACTTGCACTCACACACACACACACACACACACACACACCAACTTTTAAAAATCTATAAGGAACGAAATTATATTCCTTTATAGGAAACTCTATAATGTTTTCCTTGTGACACATAAAGCATTGCCTTTTTGCCTTTATGATAAATGAAGTCTCTCTGGAACTGATTATAACACACATGGGAAGCAAATTGCTGAAATAAATTTTTATTTAGCAACATGAACATTCCAAATACATCTACAAGAGTTTCATAATGCTTCCATTTGCATTTGCATTTCCATTTGGTTAATGTCTTCATGTATCAGTAGGAGCAACATAAATAGAATAACCCACAAGTCACCCTCCTGCCATTCACTGCTTATCTCATCACTTCCCTTGGACTTAAGCATCTTATGTACTTTGGAAACCACCTCCTGGTTTTCCTTCTACTTCTATGGCTGCTGCTTCTCAGTCTCCTTGGAATACATATTCCTATCCACCCTACCATTAAACATCAGCATTCCTCAAAGATCAATCCTAGAAACATCCCTCTTTTCATCCTCCACTGTCTCCCTAGATTTGATTCATAAGACTCACAAGACCTGGCTGTTAAAGTACAGCTGACCCTTGAACAATGTGGGAGTTCAGGATGTCACCCCCCCACACACAGTTGAAAATCTGTTTATAACTTTTGACTCCCCAAAACCATGACTACTGATGGCCTCCTGTTGACCCAAAGCCTGACCAATGATATAAATTGTCACTTAACATATGTTGTGTATGTTATATGTATTATATACTATATTCTTACCATAAAGTAAGCTAGATGAAAGAAAACATTAAGAAAAACATGAGAAAGAGAAAATACATTTATAGTACTCTACTGTATTTATTGAAAAAAATCCACATAGAAGTGGACCCACACAGTTCAAGGGTCCACTGTACATGTAACTAATTCCCCATGGGACATTGACATCTGAATGCAGGCATAGCACCTGGAACTCAACTGATCAAAAACTGAATTCGTGATACATGAACTCCCAACCTGATTCTACTCTAATGTTTTCCTCTCTCAATCTTTTTTCCTTTAATCCCTATATCTAATCAAATATACTCGAATCACCAAGTCCAGTAAATATTATCTCCTCCATATTTCTAATCTCTCCACTTTTATCCTTCACCATCACCATTTGCCCAGTACAAGATATTGAAGCAGGATATTGAGCAGGATTTTTTGCTGCCCAGGAGCCATCAGTGGTTCTCCATCGGGTCTTTTCCCTTCTCTACCCACAGGGAAGGAAAAGTACCTCTCGCAATCCAATGAGGGAGAAACCATAAAAGAGTCATTCAGAGGACTGAGGTGCCTACACAAAGAGGAGACTGGCATCTCAGTCCACAGTGGCTATCTGCTTACTTAGAGGTCTTGTGGATTTGCCCATTGTGCTTATTTGAGCAAGAGGAGAGGACAGTTGGAGTGAGATGACAGGGCTGAGACAAGGCTGGCAGTGAAGCAGTCCATACGCTACTTGGAGAAATCAAGGATGTGTGAGTTTGCCATATGTCAAGAGGATGTCCCACAACTCTTGATGGGGATCCCAGGCACAAGGCACAAGAGGCTCTGGAGGGGACTGCCAGGGCAGATGCTAAGTGGGGAGTTGAGAGAGGTGATAGGATGCATGCAAATTCTTCTTGAAGAGCCAGAATTTGGATGCTTTTTACATATACGTCACCAAAGGTTAGTCAGTGGTAGTCCAAAAAATAGCAGGAAATGGCAGCTCAAGGACTGTAACAGAGCCAACCAAGAAAGAGACACTGCCTTTTTCCCTTCTTTCCTCCCTACCCCACCTACAAGAAGGGTCTGATCTAAGGACAAACAATTATACTCCCACCCCCAGTGTAAAGGGAGTCTAAATCCTCCTTCAAAAACACTTGTTATATAGACAAATGCCAGAGGTATCTTCATTCCAAATCCTCGTACTTAAAAAGAAGACTCTACAGCTCATGGTCCCCATATGTGACACATCACATCTTCTTAATTCAGTGAATGGAAGGCCTGCTTCCATCCCTATCACTTAATTGGGTCTCTTTGTGGGCTTCTGCCAGGTGCACAGGATTGTTGTTCATACTTGCACTCTACTTGCTGATGACATTTTAGGAAACAATCCTCTCCTAGTTTAAAAATGCTAAGTAAAATTATTTATGCTAGTTGGAGTCTCACAGTGCAAAGTTTTTGAGGTATAAAAATTAAATTCCATCTACTACTGAGAAGAAAAATCAAGCAAATACAACAAAACCTTCATTAAAGACGTAAGCCTTGTGAATTCTTTTTTACAAGTCACCGAAACCTGTCTCCCAGTGCCTTTAATGAAGCAATTTTACCCTGGGTAGCCCAGGTGCTTTTATAGGCCTGTTGTCTAACAAAATATGCCAAAACAACTATGCTTTATAGCTTCATTAATGCTGATGACAAAAGACATAGTGAATTAGTCAATGCTACCTTAGGTCATGGTTATTCTTCCCACCAAAAATCAAACGGAAAGTAAAATTTCAAACTCTGTAGAGAGAAATCAGCTTCATAAATATCACAAACACCTAATATAAAATTAGAAAATGTACTCTTTTTAGAAAGTACTGAACAGTCTAGACAGGGAGTCAGAAAAATATAGCCCATGGACCAAATCCAGGCCGCTGCCTGTGTTTGTAAATAAAGTTTTATCAAGAACAACACCATCCTGTCAACAGAGGCCTTCACACCAAAAAAGCAGAGTTGAGTAGTTGTGACAGAGGCTGAATGGCATACAAAGGCTAAAATATTTCCTACCTGGCATTTTAAGAAAACATTTGCTTACTCCTGCTCTCGCTGCAATGCATTATCTCTAATTATGCTAGAATGGCTGCTCTCCTTTGAAGGAAAAGTACCTGAGTACCTGAACCTTTTCTGGTGGGATTCATTTAGATAGATAGATAGGTAGGAAGATAGATGACAGACAGATAGATAGATAGATAGATAGATAATAAATGATAGATGGATAGGGAAATTTCTACTTATATATAATATTTTCATTTATGGCATCTAAAGGAAATGGAAAAGAAAGGACATTGAAAGTGCTTTCCTAATCTTATTTTAAGAATCATTTTTCTCTTTAGAGAACGTGTTTGACAAAGATTACCTACCTCAAACCATGTTCAAGAAAAGGAAATAATTTTACCATTCTTTTCCTTTGTTTCCTTTATTAATTATTAATAGCACATATTGACCCAGTCACATTTATATATTTTCCATAGCATTCAGTTCAGGCTGAATGTATGTAGTTACTTTAAAATCCAGTTAATTTGTATGGTGACTAACATAACATAATAAAAAAAAATCCACTTAATTTAAGTTTGACTTAAGTCTGAGGAAGAGATTATAAACATCTTCTTTGACTCCTCTTCCAAATAGGGATCTAGATTACTGATCTTGAGTCTCAACACAGCACACATTAGCAAAAAAAAAAAAAAAAAAAAATTACCTTTCAGATCACCTAAAATACAAAGGGGTTATGAGAGCTGTATATTGACATTCAATATAATAATGTTAATGGCCAATGTTCATTGGGAGCTAACTATGTGTTAGTGCAGCGGAGACTGTCTAGCTCTTCATCAAACCTGCTTCCTCCTCCTCTAGGAACATGGCCTGAGGTCTAACTAATACATTGTTCCTGGTCCATAAAGTTCTTCTGCGCATGGTCCTCCATGCTCTTTGCCTTTTCATTGATTTGAAGGAGATGAGCCCAGCAACCTGAAAAACCACTGTTAAGGAGGGGAAGATGGAAGATGGAAGAAACATGAGTCCCCAGTCGCAGTTTGGAGGAGAGTCCACTGTCAATCAAGATTCCCTGTTTTGGACTTTGTGTGAGTGAGAAATTAACCTCCATAATTCTTACTCCATTATACACTTGGAGCCTTGCTTGTTACCACAGCTAGCATGACTCTAACAGGTATTGTCATTTAATCAAAAGGTATTTGTATTATTACTACTATGTACATGTAATGCCTACCATATGCATTGTAATTTTAAGATCAGCACATTAATTGATAAAAATGTGCCAACCCACGTAGATATTTTACAAATGTGTAGCAGATTCTTAAGAATGTCCTGTCCTTGATCTTGGAAATCCACATAAAATTTTTTATCAGATTTTAGGAAATTCAGTGGCACAGTAGGTTAAGCATCAAACTCTTATTTTCAGCTCAGGTCATGCTCTCAGGGTCCTGAGATCAAGCCCTGGTGGGGCTCAGTAGTCAGCATGGAGTCGGCTTGGGTATCTCTCTCTCCCTCTGCTCTTTCCATTCATGCGCTCTCTCTCTCTCAAATAAATAAATCTAAAAAAATAAAATAAAATAAAAACCAGACAATACTGAATAAGTTACAGATAAGCATGTGAACTACAACAATGCCAATAATGGTTTGTGAATTCAGATGAGATGTGAAGTGCTTAAGAAGGCACAGACTTCTATTTATACTCCTGACAAAAAAGTGATATTTGCACTAATTATACAAAGGCAACAGACATCCTACTCAAATTATTATTTGTTAATTTCCATAAGTTTTTAAAAATTCTGGTCAAAATTAAAGACCTCTGAGCATCTTTTATTTGTTGGAACATGAAATAATAATATTGTTCAAAGTGGCAAATTATATCCCTCAAATCTGGACTTTATTTCAAAACAGTTTTGGATATTGTGTACCACTTACATTGCAATTTTCTTTTGTATGTTTTCTACTTGGCAGGCACAGAATTAAACAAGCACCAGAAACTTTCATCTTCCCTTCCCCATAAGAATTCCTACCACCGCTATCCTCTCCTTTGAGCATTAGATCGGCCTTATTTAGTTTATGTGAATAGGCTGAAACAATGATGGGATGTTTGAAAAACTGTAAAATGACTGCCTGGGGGTTACACTTAATGATCTCAACAAGCATTCCAGCTGACACATCCCTCTATAAAAGCCAAAAGAGAGCAGGAGGTTTGATAGCAGGGGGTTGGAGATGGAGAGGAAAAGAAGCTCATTTTTCTAAGAATGTCATTCTTTGTCCTCTCATTCTCTCCATATGTGTTGCCTGTGGAGGAGTCTATAAACACTGCAACCCCCACCATTCCCCACAATGGGCCAAACTCTTGATAATGGCCTGAGAGGCTTCCCTCCCCCACTCCCTTTCCCCTTCCTCCAGATATGCATAATATAAACCACATATTTGTGCGTGCATACAGCATTGTGCAGTGTACAAAGCCTGCTCAAATCTGCTTTCACTGATCTCTAGGACAATAAGACCCTCTCCCTGCTGGCTGACTAGGAGCATGGTCACAATCCAAGTGAAGAAACTGAGGCTCAGGAATGGCAGCAATCACACGCCACACCAATGCCTGGTGACTAACTCAACCTGCCTAGAACCTTCACTGACCTCCTTAAACACCTCCCTCAGCACCTTCTCTCTCTCTCTTTTCTTCTCTTTCTTTCTCTTGAAATAGTCATAAAATACTTTAATCTCCTAGTCCTGAAATAAAAGATACTCATGCCTGAGAACGAAGTTGCCCAGCACTGAGTGAGGAATTAGTGGCGGTAGAATGAGGCTGATGTGGATTCATTAACTTGTTTGTAGCCACAGTGGCCCCTTTGTCTTTGCCTGGGCCCCCTGCCATTCCTGTTGCTTCTGATGGCAACAGCAGAGGTCAGGAGTGCCTTTCAGCCATTCCTTTCTGATGCAGCTCTCCTGAGAAAAATCCTGTTTCTATTGCCAGATTTGATAACTCCAGGGTTGTGCATGAAAAATACTGGAAATACTTATGGGTGGTTCAGACACCTCAGGTGCAAAATAAAGCTGTGTTCATTTAATTGCTTAAAAAAAAATCAAAGGAGGTTCTTTTATGAGTCTTAGATTACACTAGTGAACAATACTGTCTGCGAGTAAGAGGCAAACCAGCAGAAGACATTAGCAAGGACACCAAGATGCCCTTGGTTCCCCCAAAGTCAAATAGCTTTATATTTTGGCTGTATGAGTCAGATGAGAATTTCCCCTCTATCTCTAAGACCACCAACCTCCTCCAGTAATTAAATTAATGTTTAATAACAATGAAAGGAAACTAAGCCTGATAAACCACTCAATCCCTCAGATGTTCATTTGAACACACTTTATCTTCCCTCCCCTTCCCTCCCCCTCTTCTCCTCCTCTCTCTGTCATTTGTGGACATACGCACACACCCAAACACACACACATAATGTAGATGGCATCCAAATAGTTACCACATTCCATTACATCCATTACCTTCCAAATAATCTATTTTACTAAACTACCATCTATGAGTTAACCATCCCTGCATGTCTTCTTCTACTTAATCACTTTTTTCATTGATTCGGTGAATTTTTATTCAATGTCCAGTATGTACCAAGTATTTGGCTAGGTCAGCTCACCTCAAATCCACATACCTTTCCTGTGGGACTCATTTACAAATGTTCTCATTAGTAGCATTCATTGAAGAGGTATTGACTAAGCCCCAAAACATTAAGCGATAAGCTTGAATAGGTGGCACAGAACTAGGCTTTTATTGCTTTATTCTACTTCCTTCCAAGTTTCTCAACTCTTCTCCAAATTCCTGATATTATTGTGGATTCTTTTGCAGGGCTGAATGCAGCTCAACCTAACTGCCGCTCACTGGAGCCTCCAGTCTCCAAGGCACTTAAGGCACATGATCTTGCATATGAACAAGACTTTAGGATCACCATTCTATGGGTAAGGAAACTGAGGCTCAGAGAGGTGAAAGAACTTACCCAAGTGTGTCTGACCATAAGGCAAATGTTCATTCCTCCACACCGGACTTTCCCATGGTCCTCGTGCCTCAACATCCCTGCCTTCTCTAGTCCCTGCAGCTTTCAGGTTCCAGGCACTCCCAGCTGGGGAGACTTCGGACACAGGACCACACTCTGGCATGGTAGTTCTGACAGGAAGAAAGAAAATGGGATCTTTCATCCATTTTGAGTTTATCTTTGTGTATGGTGTTAGAGAATGGTCGAGTTTCATTCTTCTGCATGTGGCTGTCCAATTTTCCCAGCACCATTTATTGAAGAGACCGTGAGACAGGAATCCATCAAAATCCTAGAGGAGAACATAGGCAGTAACTTCTTTGACATCACCCACAGCAACTTCTTTAAGATACATCTCCAAAAGCTAGTGAAACAAAAGCAAAAATGAACTTTTGGGACTTCATCAAGATAAAGAGCTTCTGCACAGCAAAGGAAACAGTCAACAAAACAAAGAGGCAACCCACAGAATGGGAGAAGATATTTGCAAGTGACACTACAGATAAAGGACTGGTATCCAAGATCTATAAAGAACTTCTCAAACTCAACACCCAAAAAACAAATAATCAAGTCAAAAAAATGGGCAGAAAATATGGAAAGACACTTCTCTGAAGAAGACATACCAATGGCTAATAGACACATGAAAAAATGTTCATCATCATTAGCCATCAGGGAAATTCAAATTAAAACCACATTGAGATACCACCTTACACCAGTTAGAATGACAAAAATGGACAGGGAAAGAAACAACAAATGTTGGAGAGGTTGTGGAGAAAGGGGAACCCTCTTACACCGTTGGCGGGAATGCAAGTTGGTAGAGCCACTTTGGAAAACAGTGTGGAGGGTCCTCAAAAATTTAAAAATAGAGCTACCCTATGACCCAACAATTGCACTCCTGGGTATTAACCCCAAAGACACAGATGTAGTGAAAAGAAGGGCCATATGCACCCCAATGTTCATAACAGCAATGTCTGCAATAGCCAAACTGTGGAAAGAGCCAAGATGCCCTTCAACAGATGAATGGATAAAGAAGATGTGGTCCATATATACAATGGAATATTACTCAGCCATCAGAAAGGATGAATACCCAACTTTTACATCAACGTGGATGGGACTGGAGGAGATTATGCTAAGTGAAATAAGTCAAGCAGAGAAAGTCAATTATCATATGGTTTCACTTATTTGTGGAGCATAAAGAATAGCATGGAGGACATTAGGAGAAGGAGGGAAAAAATGAAGAGGGGGGGGAATCGGAAGGAGAGATGAACCATGGACTATGAACTATGGACTCTGAGAAACAAACAGGGTTTTAGAGGGGAGGGGGGAGGGGGGATTGGTTAGCCCGGGGATGGGTATTAAGGAGGGCATGTACTGCATGGAGCATATATGAAAACAATGGATCATGGATCACCACATCAAAAACTAATGATGTATTGTATGGTGACTAACATAACATAATAAAATTAAAAAAAAAAGAAAATGGGAGCTTTTATGTGTCTTGGAAGATAGTTACCTTTTCAAGGATAATCACAAGGTCAAATAACAGTGACAAAGTTACAGTTTACAAAGTCATTTATTATATTAATGCATGCGTAGTAAATACTATGGAATTTTTTGGGCAGGTGCCTGGTGGCTCAGTCAGTTAAGCGTCTGCCTATGGCTCAGGTCATGATCCCAGGGTCCTGGGATCGAGCCCCATGCCCCACGTCAGGCTCTCTGCTCATCAGGGAGCCTACTTCTCCCTCTCCCCCTGCCTGATCATGAACATGTGGGAGGCTGAGCACAGATGTGAATCAAATGGCACCTAGACTTGACAGATAAAGCCTATAATTAAATAACTCCAATACTCCAAGAAAGAGTCAAATGTCATAAGAAGATTACAGTAAAATCATCATCATCATCATCATCATCATCATCTGGGAGTTCAAAAAGGAGAAATACTGAATTCTAGAAACTCTTGGAAATTCTTTAAAACTGAATAACTTCACTGTTGTTTTGGAAGATGACGTGAGTGGGTTTTTAGAATTGCTGTTTTCTAAGTGGAAGTTTCCATTCTAAGTATTTTTGGAGGAATTCTAAAAGCCCTGGTGCCTTCAAATTACAGTTCCAGGCACACCAAATAAGCAACTGTTGATTGGGGTCAGACACAAGATCTGTGTTCCCAGATTAGAGAAGCACCTCAGAAAGCCTTAGTATTGGTTACCATCAAAATTGTATTACAATTCTAGGTATCAATGAAGATTTTGATGGAACGCTGAAGGAAAGAAGAAAAAAAAATGGAAAGTTTTAAGATGGAAAGGGTAAACAAGACATTAGCTCCAGGGAATGGTGGTAAATTTCATTTTAAAATGAGAGTTTATCATCTCTTATACACATGGTTTTCCCATAATAAGAGAAAATAATTTTAGAACAAGTATTCCCAAAGAAAAAAAGAAAATTACAAAGGTACAAAGACTAGAGCCATATTTCTACTGTTCTATTATTATGAAACATGTGGAAACAGAAGGGCCCTGGATGCCAGACACATGATCTAAATGGTTCAAAGTGTGTCCAGCACAAACTTACGATGGGAAAGATCTCTGTGGTCAGACCAGCGTGCAGAACATTGCACAGCATGAAGCCTTCTTCCAGATGCATTGCTTGTGTGTTGAATTAAATCAAATCCAGAGACTTGTTAACCTCACACAATATTCAATAAAGAAGGGTTTCCCAAGAAATGTATAGGTTGATTGTAATTATCTTGCAAAGCAGGTTATTGTCTGTGCACAAGTTACCTGGATGATAATGTTCCTCCAACAAAAACGATCATTCCTTACTCAGTGAATAAGATTCCTTGCCACCCAAAACCAGGTTGCAAACCTACTCCAGGGCCACTGAGTTAATGAATTCTAGTTCTTAAAAATTATTTATGTCAATGATCTCCTTCATTACTATAAAAAATAAAAATATACTGTATCCACTCAGCAGGCTACATAATAGCCTATTCATGTGAACTTTCTTCCCTTGGTTTTCTCAGCAAAGATTCACTTTTTTGGATGAATCCTTCTTATTTAAAAAATTTTCCATGTAGGTCAGGAGAAACTTCTATTTCAATCAATTATAAAGGTAAACAATGTATTTTAACACTCAGTGAATATACTCAAAATTTTTGAAAAATAGCAATCTGCATAAAAAAATCTTCAAAGATAAAAGATGTGAGCCTAGTCAAGTCCCCCTCTTAAGTATCTGTCCCAGGGAAGCGAGAATGTACATAAAGATTTATGGGCAAGATTCTCAGCGTTGCATTATTTATAAAAGTAAAAAAAAAAAAAAGTCCATCAAAGGACCATAGTCAAAAAGTCACTATGAATCCATTTGTTGGAACAATACACAGTCATTAGAATTTTTTTAAGATTTTATTTATTTATTTGACAGAGAGAGACATAGCGAGAGAGGGAACACAAGCAGGGGGAGTGGGAGAGGGAGAAGCAGGCTTCCAGCTGAGCAGGGAGCCCGATGTGGGACCCGATCCCAGTACCCCAGAATCATGACCCGAGCTGAAGGCAGACGCTCAATGACTGAGCCACCAGGCGCCCCTAGAATGTTTTTTAACGAATATTTAATCATGTGGAGAAATTCTTATAATCCAAGGTTACAAGAAAAAAAATTAAGAGGGAGAATAAAAATTCACTGGTAAGCCGTCTCCTAACTTCACAAGTAAGTATAGGCATGAACCAAATGCATCCTTGAATATACCAAGATGCTAACAGTGTAAGACCTCTATTATGAATAATTCTTATTTTCTCCTTCAGCTTCCCTACATTTTACAAGTATTTACAACGAACATGTACGATTTTTTTTAAAGGAAGACGTGAACCAAAATTGTTTCTGTCATTGTTGCTCAGTGATAGGAAAACAGGCATGATTGTTGGTGTTGTGTGAGGGGACCACAAATAAGGAAAGAAGGCCAGTCTCCAAAAGACGAATGAAAACCATACAAAAATGTGAGTAGCCATCTGTAGCAGAAACCAATGTTTTAAATAAAGAAGCCTTGCTGAAGAGTGTGCCATAACTCAAAAATTCCAACGAGAGATCTAGTCTCAGGAAGGCAGAGCAGGGACACACACACTTACAGACACACAAAACCTCCCCAGCTAGGGACAGAGAGAAAGAGAGAGAGAGAGAGATCAAACAGTAAAAAGAACAAGAGTGGCGCTAATTCCTTAGCTTTCAACGGCTACAGAATAAAACCCATCTTATGACTCTGGCAACCCAGGTCTTTCAGGAACTGAACTCCACCGACCTATTTATAACTGTCCACAAGTTTCATCTTCTGGCTAAGATCAGTTTACCCTACACTTTACCTACTCCAAAACACTTACCCTTCTCCATGATAGGGCCTACTTTTCCAAGGTCTGGGGTCCGTGGGCACGGTTTTCTCTCCTCCCCTTTCCTTTGCCTTCCAAGCAAGTCAGACTCACTTAGAGCAGCATCTGGTCATTAGAATTGTTTCAAGCTCCCAGGCAATTTGAATATGCAGCCACATGCCGAGAACTACTTATCTTGTCTCTGTCTCCGTTCATTTCTATTTTTGTGGCTTTCCCCCTTGCACCACCCCTCACCCTCTCCAACAAATTGAATCAATAAATAGCAGGGACTTGTCCACTCATTTACTCCTTCACTCAGTGGATATTTACTATGTGTCTTTCTGTGCCAGGCATTATTAATTTTTATAGCTGATCTCCTTCATCATCTTCTTCCTGCCCATCCAGCGCCTAGCATATACCCTGGCACAGGATAAAAACTCAATAAAAGTGTGTTCTGGTTCACTGAAATCATCACAAGGGTTTTCCAGCTCTTAATCATCATCTTAAACAGCTTCTTCTTCAAGAGGGTCAGTTAGCGAAGGTGTCAGGCTCTTCTTTTTAACATGATACTAGATCGGGAAAGGATCTTAAGATCCAATTGTCTTTAGGATAGAATTCCAAGGATAGGGTTTGTTCTGAGCAGTCTACCTCACACAGCACAAGGACTCCATAGTTTTAAAATGTAAGTACAACAATTCCTTCACAGAAGAATATATATATATATATACATATATATATATATATATAGAGAGAGAGAGAGAGAGAGAAGGGGAGTAGAATGTTCTAATTTCTGTTAGGACAACAAGAAGGAAACACATGCCAAAAAACTGACATTTATTAAATTAGTGTAAAGTCTTCTCAAGTACTATGTATTTAACTGAAAACTCCTGAGGCTTCCTGTTCTCTATTGAGCAAATCCAAGTGCTCTTCCCCCTTTAAACCTTTCCTCCACAGCCATGTTCCCCCTGACCCCACTCTCCTCCTCAGCCCACCTTCTCCCAAAGGCACTATTTGCAGTAAAGTTTGCTAACCTCCCAAACAGTTTGCTTACTCTTTTCTTCCTGTCACACACATTATTCCCTTCTTGACTCTCACATGAAAGGGAGCAGCAATGCTGATTTTTTTTTTTTTTTGGCCTTTCCCTAAGGCTTTTATACTGACAGTTAATTAAATGTGGATTTCCACTAGCTCAATCTGTTTCAGGAAACAGAAAAGTCAAAAAGAACTAAGGACTTAAAGTCTCCCTTATAGGTCCTAATTAACCAGCCAATCAGAAATCACCCTAGTGTTTAAGCTAATAACTATGCCAAGGTATGATTTCATGCAAAGTTTAAACAGGACATATTCAAAACAAGTTAGAGACAAGGATATCCATAAAAGATGAATTGAGGAGACATCAAGTTGATTCAAAGGTGCATGCATTTTAGCACTCTGCTACCACTGAAGGTCAGTCAGCCACACACACATACACACACACACACACACACACACTAGCATCTGCACATACAAACACATGTGCACAGATGCCCAAAAGCATGGAGACACATAGACACAAACTTGCACATATCTGTGTGGAGATACACACAGACACGTACTCACACATACTTGCAAAGACACATGCACACACATATAATACTCATACATAACTGCACATGCCCATACACACACACATGACATGCACACATGTGCACATGTATGCACACTCACATCTTACCGCCCAAACCAAATTCAAAGTTCCATGAGGCTGGTACCCTGTCCTCTACTTGTGTTCTTCCCCAGCACTTGGCACTGGGCTGAGTACTCAATTAAGTACTCAACAGATTACCAGTTAATTCAAAATGTTTACATAATTTTCTACATTGGTATGTCTAAATTTACTAATCATTTGACCTTCTTTATACAACTTAATATCTTATTTTTCCTAAATGAAAACTGTGAATAACTTCTACTTTTCTCATAGAGTTACAGGGGTGCTCAAGGCTGATGATCCTTGAGCTCATGCACTTTTGTAAAGGGAAATGCAAGTTTGATAAGTGTTCACAATCTCATAAAGTTCTACATAAAATAAGACTGGAGATGAAAAGGATGTCATAGAAAGAGATGGAACAATCTCAGAAGCAGGAAGTTTAGATTTTCTTTTCCGAAAAGAGTAGACTTACTTTGTTTCCTTTTGGCTTTTATGTGTTTAAAGACGATGCTGATTTGACTTTACCATTCTGTGTTACTACTAGTATCACATTAATTGTTCTTGGGGAAAGAGTAAATAGAAAGTGGCAGAATTGCTGCAGACATTTCAAGTCAGTGAATGGATTTCCCTGTTAATAGAAACCAAAAATGATCCTCAGACTGAGGCCTAAAGACATGTGAGACATGACATTAAACCTGACCCACTACCACATTTAAGCACTTCAAGGCTACTTGGTATATTTGAAGCAGAATGTTTTATCATAAAGCTGTATTTTTCAAACTCTTTTCCATTATGGCCCTGTGGTAGGAAGAATAATGCCCCCCTAGTGTCTACACTCTAATATTCAGACCTTGAATACATGAGGCTAAATTCAGGACCTACAGTAAGTGACAAACAAAACACGCATCTTTATCCAACAAGCACATTATAGGACTATCTTCTCTCTTCTAAGGTTCTCCTAATGGTCTCTCTGAGAATTTGTGGTTCTCAAATCTTTTTATAGTCTTCGACACCCAGATAAGCCCATAGGAGATGCTCAATAAATATATTTGAATGAATAAATGAATGAGCAAACAGATAAAGAGAGAGGAACTGGGTTAACCTTGTCACTTGTTTTAGATCGGGAATTTTTGACCTCGGCTCTATTGGTATCTTGGGTGAAATAATCCTTTCTTGTAGGGGACTCTCTGTGCAGCATCCCTGGCCTCTCCCCACCAGAGCCCAGTAGCACCCACCAAATTGTGAAAATCAAAAATGTCTCCTAATGGGGGAGGTACAAAATTGCCTCTGGTTGAGAACCACCACTCTAGAACAAAGGTCCTCAATTCTGGTTGCACATTAGAATAACTTTGGAAGACTTTTAAAAACCCAGTGGTCAGGCCATACCTCCAATTAACTAAGTCAGATTCACTCAGGGCGGCATCTAGTCATTGGTAGTTTCCCAAAGCTCTCAGGTGATTTGAATTTGCAGCCAAATGTTGAGAATCATTTCTCTAGCTGCCCACTATTAAAACTGTGGTCCATGGACCAGCAACTGGGCATTATCTTGAAGTTTGTCAGAAATGCAGAATCTCGGGCTCTATCCCAGACCTACTGCACTGGTCAGCATCCAGGCAGGAGACAGAAACCACACCAATTTTTTAAACAGTGAGAATTTCATGGAAAGAATTGTTAATGAGGGGCGCCTGGGTGGCTCAGTCGGTTGAGCGTCTGCCTTCAGCTCAGGTCATGATCCCGGGGTCCTGGGATAGAGCCCCGTGTCAGATTCCCTGCTCAGTGGGGAGTCTGCTTCTCCCTCTCCCTCTGCCTGCCTCTCTGCCTACTTGTGCTCTCCTCTCTCTCTCTTTCTGTTAAATAAAGAAATAAAATCTTTTAAAAAAAAAGATTTATTAACGAATGGCAAGGTAAGGATGGCAGAGTGGGAAGATCCTGAGCTTACCTCCTCCCACAGACAAACCAGAACTACAACTACATATAAAACAACTATCTCTGAAAACTGAAGATTAACAGAAAAGATTTCACACAACTAAGGATATAAAGAAAACTCCCACTGAGATAGGCAGGAGAAGCAGAGACACAGTCTAATCAGGACCCACACCCCTGGCACAGCAACGGATAAATGAGAGGGCTCTTACAACGGTAGAGACCCTCCCTGACAAACTAGGAGTCTGAGCCCAACATTGAGTTCTCCAGCCCAGGGGAGCTGCACCAGGAAAATGAGACCCCATGATGTTTGGCTTTGAAAAGTAGCGGGGCTTATGTCCAGGAGAGCCAGAGAGCAGTGGGAAACCATGCCTCTGCTCTCCAAGGTCACATGCACAATTTCACTCCCTCCAAGTCCCAGTGCAGAGGCAGCAGTTTGAAAAGTACCTGGGTTACACAGGAAGGAGAATCACTGACAAATTTTAGGGCACATGCCAAAGGAGCAGGTGTCTGTTCTAACCTGGCCTGACACTGGTGTGCTGGTGGGAGCCATGCCTGATACTCTCCATGTACTGCACAAGCACCACTGGCTCCACCCCAGAGCTCCCCAGCAGGCTCACCCTGCCCAACCCACCAGCTCCAGCCAGAGCCCTTCTCAAGCAGCTCCCTGCCCCATCATGCCTGGAGGAAATAAATGAAATAAAGACTAAATAAATAAATACAAAGAAGAGAGCAGGAGGGGAATAATGAAGGGGGGGCAATTGGAAGGGGAGATGAACCATGAGTGATGGACTCTGGGAAACAAACTGAGGGTTCTAGAGGGGAGAGGGTGGGGGGATGGGTTAGCCTGGTGATGGGTATTAAAGAGGGCACGTTCTGCGTGGAGCACTGGGTGTTATGCACAAACAATGACTCATGGAACACTACATCAAAAACTAATGATGTAATGTATGGTGATTAACATAATAATAAAAAAATGTAAATACAAAAAAAAAGATCAAGTAAACTAAGAGTTGGTTCTTTGAAAAGATAAGCAAAATGGATAAAACTCTAGCCAGACTCATTAAGAAAAAAAAGAGAGGGCCTAAATAAACAAAATCAGAAATGAAAGAGAAACTACAACTGATACCACAGAAATACAAAGGACCATCAGAGACTACTACAAATACTTATATACCAACAAATAAGACAACCCAAAAGAATTGGAAAAATTTCCAGAAACACACAATCTACTAAGACTGAATCAGGAATAGAAAATCTGACTAGATTGATCGCTACTAATAAAATTGAATCTGTAATCAAAAACTCCCAACAAACAGAAGATCAGCACCAGACAGCTTCACAGGTGAATTCTACCAAATATTTAAAGAGTTAATACCTATCCTTCTCAAACTACTCCAAAAAATTGAAGAGGAAGGAATGCTTCCAAAGTCATTCTATGAGGCCAGCATTATCCTGATATCAAAACCAGACAAAAACACCACAAAAAAAGAAAATTACAGGCCAATATTCCTGAACACAGATGCAAAAATCCTGAACAAAATAGTAGCAAACCACACTCAACAATACATTAAAAGGATCATATACCACAGTCAAATGGGGTTTATTCCAGGGATGCAAGGATGGTTTGATATCTGCAACTCAATTAACATGATATACTACATTAACAAAAAGAAGGGTGAGAATCATAAATCATATGACCATCTCAATAGATGCAGAAAAGGCATTTGATAAAATTCAATATTTATGATAAAAACTCATAAATGTCATATATGACAAACCCACACCTAACATCATACTCAACAGTGAAAAGCTAAAACTTCTCCTCTAAAATCTGGAACAAAACAAGGATGCCCACTCTCATCACTTTTATTCAACATGGTGTTGGATGTCCAAGCCAAGCAAGAAGATAAGAGAAAGAAACAAGGCAGCCAAACTGGAAAAGAAGAAGTAAGACTGTCACTATTTGCAGATGACATGATACTATATATAGAAAGATCCCTACCAAAAAACTACTTGAACTAATAAATGAATTCAGTAAAATCACAGGATACAAAATTAATATATAGAAATCTGTTGCATTTCTATGTACAGATAATGAACTACCAGAAAGAGAAATTAAGAAAATAATCCCATTTGCAATTTATCAAAGAACAAAATATCTAAGAATAAATTTAATGAAGGAAGTGAAAGACTTATACTCTGAAAATTTTGTAAGATATTAATGAAAAAAATTAAAGATGACACAAATAAATGGAAAGATATGCTGTGCGGTTTGGAAGAATTAATATTATTAAAATATTGCAATCTACAGAATCAGTGCAATCCTTATCAAAATACCAGTGGCATTTTGGGGGGCACCTGGGTGGTGCAGTTGGTTAAGCATCCAACTCTTGGTTTCGGCTCAGGTCATGATCTAGGGTTGTGAGACTGAACCCTGTGTCTGTGCTCAGCATGGAGTCTGCTTAAGACTCCCTCTCCTTCTCCCTTCCCCCCCCCCGCTCGCTCGCACACTCTCTCTCCAAAATAAATAAATAAATCTTAAAAAAAATACCAGTGGCATTTTTCACAGAACTAGAACAAATCATCTAAAAATTTGTGTGGAACTGCAAAAAACTGTGAATAGCCAAAACAATCTTGAGAAGGAAAAACAAAAGCTGGAGGCATCACATGCCCTGATGTCAAACTATATTACAAAGTTGTAGTAATCAAAACAGTATGGTACTGGCTCAGACACAGACACATAGATCAATAGAATGGAACAGAGAACCCAGAAAGAAATGCATGCTTATATAGTCAACTAATTTCAACAAGAGAGACAAGAATATACAATGGGGAAAAGACAGTCTTTCTAATAAATGATGCTGGGAAACCTGGACAAATACATGCAAAACAATGAATCTCAACCACTTTCTTACACTAAAATGAATTTTAAGTTTATTTTTGTATATGGTGTAAGAACAAAATGAAAACACAAATTTGAAAAGATATTTGCACCCCTCTGTTCATTATTTACAATAGCCAAGATATGGAAGTAACCTAAGTACCCACCAATAGATGGGTGGACAGAGAAACTATGATACACGTGCGTACACACACACACACACACACACACACGCATACACACACACACGGAATATTACGCAGCCATAAAAAAGAATAAAATCTTGCCATTTGCAACAACATGGATGGCTCTAGAGGGTATTCTGGTAAGTGAAATAAATCAGACAGAAAAACATATCATATGATTTCACTTAAATGCGGAATCTAAAAAAACAAAACAAACGGACAAACAAAACAAAATAGAAACCGACTCACAGATACAGAGAACAATCTGGAGATTACCAGAGGATAGGGGATTATGGGAATGGGCAAAATGGGCAAAAAGGAGATTAAAAGGTACAAACTTCCAGTTGGAAAATAATTAAGTCACAGGAATGTAATGTACAGCAAAGGGGATATAGTTACTATGGTAGCAACTTTGTATGATGACAGGTAATAGCTAGATTTAGTGGCGATTCCTTCACGATGTATATAAATGCTGAAGCACTAGGTTGTACACCTGAAACTAATACAATAGTGTATGTCAACTACACTTCAGTTAAAATTTTTTTTAATTAGTAACTGAGTAAAGTTATTAAAGCAATCAACTAGGTCATTGAAAGAGTAAAAATAAAGCTCTAGTATCAGGGTGGTAACAAGGGCAGAAAGTAGCTACCGCCTTTAGGGTTAGGGAAAGAAAGGAATGAGGTTGAAATCCCTGACAGGGGAGTTGCTTGGCCCGTGCTGGGGTCTCTGAGGGGCATAATGAAGTTCATCGTGAGAGTGTTGGAGAAACCGAAAACTGGAAGTTGCCGCCACAGGAAGGACCTGCTGCGGGATGGAAGGAGCATTGCTGAGGGGATGCCCACCGGGCAGCAAGCGGACGGGTCCGGTCTCCCTCCTCCAGCTTTGCAGTCTCCCCCTAGCACCCCGACGGGAGAAGCCTAGCGTGGAGCCAGCCAGCAAAGCACAAATGTGGGTGCAGAGTCCAGCCCCTGCTGCGCAAGGCAGAGCTTGAAAGTGTGGCCTTGGAGTTGAGAGCCGAGAGTTTTAACCAGAATCTGCATTTTAGCAAGATATCCAGGGGATTCCCATGCACGCTGTAGTGGAGCAAGTCCTGCTTTCGAGTCTGTCGCTTCTTTTATCAATCCGGACTTCTCAACAAGTTACCTCACGCTAGTCAGGAGCTTGGCAGCAACCTCAACTTGAAAATAATCACAATCCGCTCCCTAAGGCCAATGATATAACCATTACGTGATTGTGGTTTGTCACCTTAGACCTCAAGGGAGAAAGAAATGAATTCGGTCTCGGTGTGCTCTTAAAAGTTAAATATTTCCTTGTCTGTTTCCCCCCTTCTATTTCAAAGTATTACAAACAAAAGCAAATTGGCATTCTTTTGTTTCTTAATGCTTCCTTAAATGGCTAAGTAAAATCCTAAAGTTTCAACTGTGCAATTAATATCAACAAAACAGGACCCCTCAAGGAGACTCTGGGCCCTTTCACTCACCAGGGGACCAATAATTCTGAGAACTGGATATTTCTTTCCCACACAGCAGCCTCAGCTTCCCTCAGAGAAAGCCCTAGTAGCCGGAGCGGCTGCAGTTGGAGCGTCTCACTCCAGCAGGCATCTGGCAAATGCGCCTTGCTCACCACCAGAGCTACCAGGTGGGAGAGCATGGCGGCTCAGTGCCAACACAAGGACACAGCTGAAGAAAATAACTGGTCAGCAAATGTCCTCCTTCAGAGCATCAGCATGTTCTGCTCTGCTCGCTCGCATCACCTTGGCATTGCCAGCACATGGGGCGGGGGGGAGGGGAGGAGGGCAGAGGGGGGAGGTGTCCGTTTGTGAATGTTCCTGGTACGCTTCTGCCACCCAGTGGACGTTCCTAACTCTTACGCTTAGACTTCAATGGTAAAGTCTAGCATTTGGAATTTATTCAAAGTTTAATTGTTCCTAAAAACTGCCAATCCTTTTAATAAATATATTAGAAACTCACTTAAAATGGAATACGTGGGTAAGTGTAAACTACATATGTATACATATGCAATTTTACATAAATGGAAATTTGTAGTATGCTTTTATAATGAGAACACAGCTCATAGGGAAGTGTGAATGAAAACAAAATGACCTTTTTTCACATGTGGGAAGATTCTCCATAGTTTAAAAATATACTAAGAGGATCACCATTCCATAGATATGTACCTGCTCAGTTCTTAGTTCCAAACATTATAAAGTCTCTTTTGAGAATTTCACATGAAGTAAAAAAAAAAAAAATAACACAAAAAGTGTCAATTATTTTAATTCAAAGGTTCACATTTGTGTTATAGGATTGCCAAAACAATTTTATTTTATAAGGTTGCTTTGTTTGTGTCTAGGATGGTTTTATCAACCATGGATTCCAAGATTTTTAAGTTCTTTAAAACAACCCATGACATGTGACATTTAGAGATTATTCTATTTGAGTGTGGATGAGTAAATTGATGAGTAAATATGTTGATAAAAATATTATAGGACATTCTTCAAAGAAAACAAAGAAGTGTAACTCCTAATAATCATATATTTACTATGTAGAAGCTAGAAGACCAGGTGTCCTATATTAAAAGGGAAAAAAATCCCAGTGTTAAATCATCTTATGAATTTATTATTGAATTTGATAATTAATAAAGTAAAACATGATATCATAAGGACTCTTCTGAAAATCTCATTTCCTTAGGCAGCTCTGACTCAACTGCTAGCAACATATGATAGAAATTCTGCTCTTGATTTAAAAAAATACCACAGAAATCTAAGAATCATTAAGAAAAGTTTCAGAAGATAGAGAAGACACAGGAAAGCTGGCTATTTGGATTTTTAAATTTCATTAAGGTAAATAAGAAGTTACATGACAATTTCCCAACAGTTGGCTAATTATACAAAATGCATTCAGGCATTAGAAACTATTATGAAAATGTGGAAAGCTTTTTATTGTGTTACATTTCAACTGAACTTGAACTATAACAGCTGAGATGCACCAGCTCCTTTTGGAATTTATCCTGGTTCATTGCAAAGTGCATATGACAAAAACTGCATGTAGTGAGTCAAACTCAATTAAAATAAGACTAAAAAATTGATTTGAAATGGCAATTTAGTTGAACCAGAACTGGACCCAAATTGTTTTGTTACTCTACCAATCGAGATCATTCCAAACTCCTATCTCCACTTTACTAAACTAAATAAGGCTATCATTACAATTGCATTTTGATGTTGAATCATACAAAAAGGCATGATTGAATTAAGTAGCAATTCTCTGCTACCTTTGTGAGTTCATTGCAATGTGTGAGGGCTTACCTTTTTTTGCCATTTCAGTCAAAATGAAAAATCAGTCAATAATCCACAGAACAAGATTTTGTAAAGGGTCAAAAAAAATGTATACCTGATATATGGTTTGTAAATATTTTTTCCCATTCCATAGGTTCCATTTGTTTTGTTTTGTTTTGTTTTTGCTGTGGAGTTGTAGGAGTTCCTTATATATTTTGGACATTAAAGGGGCATTTTTCCATGGTATAAAGTTTCAGTTATGCCAAATGAATAAGTTCCAGAAACCTGCTGTACATCATAGTGCCCATTGTAGTTAATAATATGGTATTGTGCACTTCAAAATATATTAAAAAGGTGATTTCTTGTCAAGTGTTCTTATTATACACAAAAAAATTAGGACACAAGGAAGATCTGGGAGGCATTGGATAGGTCTATTACTTTGACCGTGGTGATGGTATCATGGGTGTTTGATATGTCCAAAATCATCAAATTATACACATTAAGCATTGTATGTCAATTGTACCTTAACAAAGTTGTTTTTTAAAAAAGAAACAATACATAATATTCAAAAATTACATTATACATCTTCAAATAAAACAATTTCACACTCTTGCTTTTTAGGTTTATAGGAAATTGAGCAGAAAGTAGTTTCCCCTTTTATTAACATCTTCCATTAGTGTGTTACATTTGTTACAATTGATGCATTATTCATACATCATTACTAACTGAGGTCCAAAGTTTGCATTAGCATTCACTCCTTGTGCTGTACATTCTATGGGTTTGGAAAAGTGTTTAATGAATAACATGTACTTACCAAAACAGTATCATACAGATGAGTTTTACTGCCCTAAAAATCCTCTGTACTCTGCCTATTCATCCCTCCCTCCCTCCCCTTGAGCCCCTACCATGATCCTTGTTCTGTCTCTGTAGCTTTTCCTTTTCCAGAGTGTCATATGGTTGTAATCATGCAGTATGCAACCCTTTTAAAAAGGTTTCTTTCTCTTAGCAATATGCATTTCTATGTCTTCTGTAGTTTGATAGCTCATTTCTTTCTATCACTAAATACTATTCTATTGTCTGGATATACCACAGTTTATTTATAAATTCACCTACTAAAGGATCTTAGTGCTTCGAAGTTTTGGCAACTATAAAAAAGAGCTGCCATAAATATTCATGTGCAGGCTTATATGTAGACAAATTTTTAACTCCTTTATGTAAATACTAAGGAGCACAATTGCTGAATTGTATGATAAGACTATGTTTAGTTTTCTTTTTTTTAAGATTTTATTTATTTATTTAAGAGAGAGAAAGCAGAGAGGGAGAGTGAGAGAGAGAAGCAGACTCCCCACTGAGCAAAGAGCCCGACTCAGGGCTCCATCCCAGAACCTTGGGGATCATGACCTGAGCGGAAGGCAGATGCTTAACCACATGAGCCACGCAGGCGCCCCAAGACTATGTTTAGTTTTCTAAGGAAATGCTAAACTATCTTCCAAGGAGGCTGTATCATTTTGCATTCCCATCACCTGTTGCTCCACAGCCTCATCAGCATTTGATGTTATGTGTTTTCAATTTTAGCCATTCTGATAGATATATAGTGGTATCTCACTGTTTTAATTTACAATTCCCTAAATGATAAATGATGTCAGTAATCTCCCTGCTTAACTTCTTTGGTGAAGTGTCTGTTCAGATCTTCTGCTCATTTTTAAAATTAGACTGTTGGTTTTCTCATTGTTGAATTTTAAGAGTTCTTTGTATATTTTGGATACCAGCCCTTTCTTTATCAGATATGTGTTTTGCAAAGAATTTTCTCCCAGTTGGTGGTTTAACTTTGAATTCTCTTAAAATACCTTTTACAGAGCAGAAGTTTTTAATGTTCATGAAGTCCAACTTCTGTTTTGTTTGTTTGTTTGTTTGTTTGTTTCATGGACCATGCCTTGGTATAGTACCTAAAAAGTCATCACCAAAGCTATGATCAACTAGATTTTCTCCTATGTTATCTTCTGGAAGTTTTATAGCTTTTCCTCTTACATCCAGGTCTATGATCCATTTTGAGTTAATTTTGTGAAACTCTGTATCTAGAATCTTTTTTTCTTACATGTGGATATCCAGTTGTTCCAGCACCATTTGTTGAAAATCTTGAAGTTCAGTAATGTTAATCCTCCAACTTTATATTTCTCCTTCAATATTTTACTGGCATTCTGGGCCTTTAGCCTTTTTATATAAACTTTAGCATCAGTTTTTCAATATCTACAAAATAACAGATTTCAATTGGGCTTGTATTGGATCTATAGATCAACTCAGAAAAAACAGACAACAATATTGAGTTTTCCAATCCATGTACATGGAATATCTATTTATTTATTTAAATCTTCTTTGATTTGGGGATGCCTGGGTGGCTCAATCAGTTAAGCATCTACCTTTGGCTCAGGTCATGATCCCAGAATCCTAAGATGGAGTCCCTCATCAGGCTCCATGCTCAGTGGGGAGGCTGCTTCTCTGCCTGCCACTCCCCCTGTTGTGCTCTCTCTCTCTATCTCTGACAAATAAATAAATAAAATCTTTTTAAAAAATCTTCTTTGATTTTGTTCATCACAGTTTTCTAGTTTTCCTCATATAGATCTTAGATATATTTTGTTATACTTATTTTTCTTTTCTTTTTTGTGCTAATGTAAATGGTATTGTGTTTTCAATTTCAAATTCCAATTGTTCATTGTTGGTGTATATGAAAGTAATTGCCTTTTGTATATTAACCTTGTATTTTGTAACCTTGCTATAATTGCTTATTAGTTCTGGGAATTTTTCTGTTATTCTTTGGGATTTTCTGCATAGACAATCATGTCATCTGTGACCGAAGACAGTTTTGTTTCTTCCTTCTAAAATGGTATACCTTTGATGTCTTTTTTTTTTAATTTTTTTTTATTTTTTATTGTTCTGTCTTACTGGGTTAGCAAGGACTTACAGCACAATGTTGAATAAGGAATAGTGAGGACATTCTTGCCTTGTTCCTGAGCTTAGTAGGAAAGCATCTAATTTCTCACCACCAAGTATGATGTTAGCTGTAGACTTTTTGTAGATTTTTTTATCATGTTGAAGATGTTCTCTTCTATTCCCAGTTTGCTGAGATCTTGACTTATTTTAATGTAAATATTAGTATGCTTCAGGATGAAACAAAGTAAAAAAAGTCTGTCTTACAGTGTAGTGGGTAATATGTCATCTGTTCTTTTCTAAACTAAAACTTCTAAAATAAGAGTATATTCGACATAATCATATTTTTAAATGAAGATGAAAACTTCCACTCACTGGAAGTTGAGTGTAGGTAAAGAGCAATGGCATTTTCCAGTCTTGAGTCAAAACTATACTTAAGCAAAATAACCCTCCAATCCTCTTGGTCAAAATCACTTCTTTAAACCATTATGAAAAAAAAAGAGAGAGAGAGAGAGAGAAAATAAACCATTATGTATACTAATGATTTACAATTTTGTCTATGACACTTGGCTATGTCTCCAATTACCCCAACACATAATGGTATTTTAAAACTATTATTATGTTCCCTCCAATTTTCTCGATACAATCATAGGTGCCATGTGCAATAAACATCCAAAGGCAGTTTTGTAATTTGTTTCATTGGCTCTAGATTGTTTACAGATACACTGTACATTATGCCAAACTTCTCCTTGAGACAATATCTGGACTGTTTCTGTTATGGTAAACCAACATTTGGGAAAGACTATACCAACATATGGATGGCCAGATTGGAAATTTCATGTGAAATTCCCACAGTATTAACCACCAAGAAGAACTCTCTAGAACAATAAGCTACTTTTACATTTTACCCTCACGAAAGTATTCATAAGTGTCCATAGAACACTTGAGAAATGTTTTACCACAGGCACTAAATATATGAAACAGATTATAGGAATGAAAATATGGCACATTTTATCAAATTGTGGAAAGGTTTCCAAAATTACTATCCCCAGGTTCTTAGTCACTGTTACGTCTAGAAACCTGAAGAAGGCTCAGTGTAGGCTGTTATCATCCATGAGATATCTGAGACCCCCTTTGACCATATACACACTTCTTATATTTTCAGTCAACCGAGCTCTTGTTGCAGCTTTGCAATATAGCCTACTGCTGTATTAAATTGCTAATCTCCCATAGAGATCCAATATTGAGCCCAGGTATTTTCTAATATTCAAAAAGAATGGGGTGTTAAAAACAAGTCAAAATGATAATATACATTGACAGAAAAATGACTGAATACAGATCAAGTTACAATAAACCTGCATTATGGAGAATGAATAAAAACCTTGGACAAGTGAAAACTAGTTTCTATCACTCTACCCTTCAAAGTCATCTCAGTAAATCCCCCCCGCAAACCTTCATATCTCAGAATTTCCTTCTACTTACTCATTGTTCTGTTTATTCTCTTCAGCTTAAGTCAGGTGAAACTTGAGATTACTTTTCACTGACCTTAAAATGTGATCAGTAGCCATCTGGGCTTACAAAGACAGGCAGGGCCCTGTATGTGAGCCAACATACATATTTTTACTTTGCTTAATATTCTGTCATATTGTGAAATGATTCTAATCTTGGGAAAGAGTAGTCAAGAACTGTTAAGATATTTACTAAGCTCTTTCATTGACTGTAATTTCTTTTTATTTGACTTCATGGGCAACTGGTTGTTATAACTTCAAAGAAGAGCTTCGTTTTTTGTTTTTTGTTTTTATGGCAACCTGAAAATTAAAGTTCTCAGAAAATGTACATGATTTATAATGATAATAAAATGAGATGTTGGAAAGTAGGAACATTACACACAATGAAGTTATGGTTCTCAAAAGGTCACAATGCAGTAGACTGATGGCCTCTAAATGCCACTGTTATGACTCAGAATGTGTCCTTTGAACAGTTGAACATTATGTTACGGTTAGGGCTTACAAGTTGAGAGCCTTCTATTATTTTACGCTTATGGAGGCCTCAGTTCTGCACTGCGTGTTCTTCAGAGGTGCACACATCTCCAGACCTACAAAAGGGACAACCAGAAGTTAGTGAGACCCTAATAAGGAGTCAGAATATCTGGCTCTAACACTCAAGAGTTGTGTTCATGTGAGCCAATTGTTTGGTTTTCCTGAGGTTCGGTTTCTGTTACGGAGGCAATATGAATGCTAAAAGAAAAAAATACCTTACACATGGGGTTGTCATCAAGCACAAACAGATTAGAAGAGGCTGAGTTTAATGAGGGAGGCTGTGGCCACATTCATGAAGGAGGTGATGGTGAGTAGAACTACTGCAAGTCAACAACTTTGGAAAACTGCAAATAGATGGGAGATGTATTTAACTGGTAGCATCAACAGAAATTGACTTTTAACTGGGTGAGGTATGGAGGGGTCAAATGTTCCCAGGTGTCTGTCTTGGGCGGTTGTAAACTTAGGGTGTCTTTTTGTGGGACAGTGAGCATAGGACATGGGGTAGATTTGACACCAGGGTGGTGGAGGGATGGGAGTTCAAAGCAGTTGGTTTTGTATGCCTTAGAAACCTATACATGCAATTGGAAGCTGGAGATATGACCCGAGGAAGAAGGAGAAATAATCTGAAAACAGTAGTGAGGAGTGAGTAGGTGATAAAAATCCAAGGTAGAACCAAGTTTTAATTAAGGAAAGGAAGTAAAGGGAGTCTTCAGAGAAGAAGTTGAGGATGTGGGGAGGTGACTGTTACTAGAACTCTTTTTTCAGCACAGCTATGATCATAATATCATCTTCACTAATACCAACAGAGACAGAAGCGGACGCCTAACCCTTTCTTCTTTGCATTTATATTTGTTCTTTTGGAAATACTTGGCACAGTTTTATAACATTAGTTTATGCAAAAACAGTATTCAATTAAAAAAATGCAAACCAGAGCCTCTTCTTAGAAATTCATCATCTTAGAGCTTGAAGAAACCTTAAAAATCACATAATTCCTTGAAACGACTTGTATTCAATGTCATAGTAGTAAAGTACAGGTTTCTACACCATCGTAAGTAAAAGAACCAAATAATTTTCTTCATTTTTCAGACATCTTTTGTAATCTCTGGGACGAGGTCACCAACCTGGGAGGTAAGAACATTGCCTTCTTATCTCTGAACTGACACCTTTTTTTTTTCATGGAATGTTTCACAGATTTGTGTGTCATCCTTGTGCAGAGGCCATGCTAATCTTTTCTGCGCAGTTCCAATTTCAGTATTTGTGCTGCTAAAGTGAATCCTGAACTGGCACTTTTTAGTCATGTGACCTTTGACAATTCATCTGATCCACAGACCTCCAGCTCCAAACATGGAGCTGAATTAGATCATTTCATAGATTCTATTCAGCTAAAAATCGTTGAGTCTATGAAGCTTTCTGCCTTGGCACAGGGGCATAACAGGGAATTTCTATTTGATAAATTGTAGAATGCTAATTTTGGATTTGAAAAATTAGAGATAGATTTTATGTATTCCTCCAAATATTTAACTTGTATATTTATGAATAAAGTACTGTGACTTAGGTGCACTGAATGAATAAATTAGCTCTGGTTCTTAGTAAAGACCAAAAAAATGGCAGAAAGAAATACATAAAGATAGAGGCAGCTGTTAATGACATATGATTTTTAAATAATAAAATTATCATCCTCCTCCAGCCCAGCCAACCCTGACAATGTGTACTTTTGTTAATATATATAATATATTGAGGAAGCCCACTTATAATCACTGTATACAGACATATATGGAAAGATAGTACTTTAGTTCCCAAAAGAAACATTTCATATTTTTATATTTTATATGGCTTAATACTTTCTGATCAGACTTTCATCTTCAACAATATCTTATTTCTCAGTTCTAGTGTGGGCTTCACCTAATTATTCCTATGAAAAATGTTCCCTCAGAATATCCCCTAATCCTGGACTTTCTCTAAGTGCCTCTCCAACTGGGTTATATATGTCTTCCCTTAACATTATTTAATATGTTCCTAAAATAAGAGGAGTAGAGCTTGGAAGTTTTTAACTCATATTTCCCCTGTGGTTAAGAGCTCCCCTTTCTCTCGAAAAAAAATGCAAATATTGTTTTAATTTTGCTTGCAATTTCATACACTTCCACATTGTAAGCTATTTTCTAAAATATGAATTGAAGTAATAGGAAAATTAAAGAAGTCTGGCCAGCTTAGCATTTTCCATATTTAGTTGTTACATTTTGTCCTTCAGAACTAAATTCCACATAAGGTAAAGAAAAGACAGTAAATGTCAGATATGGAGCTGCCAAAGCATGCAGGAAGCCAACATGAATATGAGGAAATTCATTAACAAACCTACCTAGATGTGTTTATACATGATTAAATTTATGGATAAAATGATACAATTCTAAACATTGCTTGAAAATAATCAGGATTTGGGGTGGAGGTGGGGATAGGGAGTGGGAATAGAGTACAGATTAAAACAATATTCCAGGTCTGGGGATGATAGTTGTTTAAGCTGGGTGATGGGTACATGGGTTCTGTTATCTGATCCTTTCTACTTCTGTATATGTTTAAATTTTGTAGAATAAAATATTTTTCTATTATACTAAATGCTTAACTTATAAATAATCAAACAGGACATCTTTTATCCTGGAATGTCTTTTTTAAAAAAAAAAAACAAACTAGACAACAAAAAGAAATAAAAGGCATGCAAATCAGCAAAGAAGTCAAACTCTCACTCTTTGCAGATGATATGATACTTTATGTGGAAAACCCAAAAGACTTCACCCAAAAACTGCTAGAACTCATACAAGAATTCAATAAAGTGGCCAGATATAAAATCAATGCACAGAAATCAGTGGCATTCCTATACACCAACAACAAGACAGAAGAAAGAGAAATTAAGGAGTAGATCCCATTTACAATTGCACCCAAAACCATAAGATACCTAGGAATAAATCTAACCAAAGAGGCAAAGAATCTGTACTCAGAAAACTATAAAATACTCATGAAAGAAATTGAGGAAGACACAAAGAAATGGAAAAACGTTCCATGCTCATGGATTGGAAGAACAAATATTGTGAAGATGTCAATGCTACCTAGAGCAATCTACACATTCAATGCAATCCTTATCAAAATACAATCCACTTTTTTCAAAGAAATGAAGCAAATAATCCTAAAATTTGTATGGAACCAGAAAAGACCCCGAATAGCCAGAGGAATGTTGAAAAAGAAAAGCAAAGCTGGTGGCATCACAATTCTGGACTTCAAGCTCTATTACAAAGCTGTCATCATCAAGACAGTATGGTACTGGCACAAAAACAGACACAGACACATAGATCAATGGAACAGAAAAGACAACCCAGAAATGGACCCGCAACTCTATGGTCAACTCATCTTCAACAAAGCAGGAAAGAATGTCCAATGGAAAAAAGACAGTCTCTTCAACAAATGGTGTTGGGAAAATTGGACAGCCACATGCAAAAGAATGAAACTGGACCATTTCCTTACACCACACACAAAAATAGACTCAAAATGGTTGAAAGACCTAAACGTGAGACAGGAGTCCATCAAAATCCTAAAGGAGAACACAGGCAGCAACCTCTTCGACCTCAGCTGCAGCAGCTTCTTCCTAGAAACATCGCCAAAGGCAAGGGAAGCAAGGGCAAAAATGAACTTCATCAAGATAAAAAGCTTTTGCACAGCAAAAGAAACAGTCAACAAAACCAAAAGACAACCGACAGAATGGGAGAAAATATTTGCAAATGACATATCAGATAAATGACATATCAGTATCCAAAATCTATAAAGAACTTATCAAACTCAACACCCAAAGAACAAATGATCCAATGAAGAAATGGGCAGAAGACATGAACAGGCATTTTTCCAAAGAAGACATCCAAAAGGCCAACAGACACATGAAAAAGTGCTCAACATCGCTCGGCATCAGGGAAATCCAAATCAAAACCTCAGTGAGATACCACCTCACACCAGTCAGAATGGCTAAAATTAACAAGTCAGGAAACGACAGATGTTGGCGGGGATGCGGAGAAAGGGGAACCCTCCTACACTGTTGGTAGGAATGCAAGCTGGTGCAGCCACTCTGGAAAACAGTATGGAGGTTCCTCAAAAAGTTGAAAATAGAGCTACCCTATGACCCAGCAATTGCACTACTGGGTATTTAACCCAAAGATACAAATGTAGGGATCCGAAGGGTTACATGCACCCCGATTTTATAGCGGCAATGTCCACAATAGCCAAACTACGGAAAGAGCCAAGATGTCCATCGACAGATGAATGGATAAAGAAGATGTGGTGTATATACACAATGGAATATTATGCAGCCATAAAAAGGAATGAGATCTTGCCATTTGCAACGACGTGGATGGAACTGGAGGGTATTATGCTGAGCGAAATAAGTCAATCAGAGAAAGACATGTATCATATGACCTCACTGATATGAGGAATTCTTAATCTCATGAAACAAACTGAGGGTTGCTGGAGTGGTGGGGGTTGGGAGGGATGGGGTGGCTGGGTGATAGACATTGGGGAGGGTATGTGCTATGTTGAGTGCTGTGAATTGTGTAAGACTGTTGAATCACAGACCTGCACCTCTGAAACAAATAATACATTATATGTTAAAAAAAAAAAGAAGAAGAAGAAGATAGCAGGAAGGGAAAAATGAAGGGGGGGAAATCGGAGGGGGAGACAAACCATTGAGAGACTACGGACTCTGAAAAACAAACTGAGGGTTCTGGAGGGGAGGAGGGTGGGGGGATGGGTTAGCCTGGTGATGGGTATTAAGGAGGGCACATACTGCATGGAGCACTGGGTGTTATATGCAAACAATGAATCATGGAACACTACATCAAAAACTAATGATGTAATGTATGGTGATTAACATAACATAATAAAAAAATAAATAAAAATAAATAAATAGACCAAACTAGAGTAAATTTTTCACTCATTAGATATAAATGCTTAATAAAGTAATCATTGATTTCCACACACTAACTTCCTTTATCAAATAATGTATTAATATTAAAATGTTCTAGTTTTGAAGTGCATTTATCAGACATAAGCTATTAATTGTCATTCCACATTTTTTTGTTCTTACTTCCTAAAGAATCATGCAAACAGCCTTTGGTTTCCCATTGCTTTCTCAATAGCCCAAAACACACTGAGCTAAAATAAACAGATCGGGGTACAACTGTTCAGTCTACAGTTGACTGCTGATTGATAAGTACTGCTCCAAAATCTATTCCATGGGTTGATGGATTGGTGAATGTTCAATTCATGCAGATGCTCAAAATTAATTTGCTGAATTAAGACCCCATTCTTTATTCACTCAGTCAGCACCTATCAAATACTCTCTCTTCTTTTTTTAACCTTAATCAACTCATTCCAACAAATATATTTTGAACACATATAGTGTGAAAGCCACAGTTTTAACCTAGGGATTAAAATTACTAAGACTCCTTTGCTGCTCATAGAAAAGCACATGGGAAACTATAAGACAAGGCAGCATAAGTGCCATAGTAGAGGGGGCTGAATAATGGCTCCCCCCAAATGTTCACATCTTAATTCCCAGAACCTCTGAATACGTTACCTTACATGACAAAAGTAATTTGAAGGTGAGATTAAATTAAGGATTTGGGGATGAAGAGAGTATCTGGATTATCCAAGTTAATCTGCTGCAATAAAAAAGGTCATTATAAGTGAAAGAGTGATACAGGAATGTCAGAGGCAGAGATTTGAAGATGCTATACTGCTGGCTGTGAGATGGAAGGAACCACAAGCCAAGGAATGTAGGTGACTTCTGGAAGCTGGCAACGGCAAGGAAACAGATTCATTCCTAGAGCCTCCAGAAGGAATACAGCCTTGCGAACCACTTGGGCTTTAGCCTTTTAAGACCCATTTTGGACTCCTGACCTCCAGAAACTTGAGACCTCCAGAACTTAATTTGTGTTCGTTTAAGCCCCTTTGTGTTTTTAAGCCACTAAGTTTGGGGTGATTTGTTACAGCAGCAATAGGAAACACACAGATAGGAACAATATTACTTCTGACCAGAGACATCAGGAACAGTTTTCTGGAGGAGATTAAATGGAACCATGACAGAGGTCTCACTTCTGCATCCTTTTGATCTATACTGTCTAGTATAGTAACCACTAAACACATGTGACTAAATTGAAACTAGAATTAAAAACAAAATTTTATATTCAGTTTTTGCACTAGCCACATGTCAAGTGCTTAATAGCCTTACATGGCTAGTGGGTACTCTATTTGACAGGGTAGATATAGGACATTACCCTCATTACAGGGAATTCTATTGGGCATCCTGACTTTAGGTCCTTAAGAATGGCACTAATTTCTGTCATTCCCCTGGGATATGATATGCTTTTCATTTATTATCTTGGCCAGGGTGGAAGGCACAGGAATGGGGCAAAAGCAGAGGTTTCCATCTGAACTTCAATTGCTTATTAATCATGCTCAGTCTTTTATTATCAATCCTGGCTGCACAACGGAATGCACTGGGGAGTTTTTAAAAATACTAATGCCCAAGCCCATCCCAATCATCTGAACTAGAATCTCTAGGAGAGTTTGAGGATCAGTGTTTTTAATGTTCCCCAGATAACTCTTTAATCAGGACTATTGCTGAGCAATAATTTTATTTAAATGTAAGTACTGGTATTGGAAAGGTCTTTCTTTTTATTCTCATAAAATTTACTTGGAGGCCATTTACAAATACATAATTGCTGCCAAAATAACTTGTCTAACTAGTTAGGTAAGTCTTATAGAAAAATGCTTACCATCTAATGCCAAGGGTTATGTCCAGAACAAATGAAGAAATATGGATTCATTAACATATTTATATATTTAGCATTACTAATGTGTATTATAGTCTAGAATATTTAAAATACACTATATGAATATATTTATATTTTGTATATGTTAATTTTGTTTCCTTTCATCAGAAATCTATTTGACTATTTGGTCATACTTTAGGAATAGACATTTAAAACGTGGGTTCTGGGTTACCTGGGTTGCTCAGTTGGTTAAGTGTCTACCTTTGGCTCAAGTCACGATCCCAGGGTCCTGGGTTTGAGCCCTGCATCAAGCTCCCTGCTCAGCGGGGAGCCTGTTTCTCCCTCTCCTGCTCCCACTGCTTGTGCACTCTCTCTATCAAATAAATAAATAAATCTTTGAAAAAATAAATAAAACATGGGTCCTAATACTTGGCACAGATGTTGCAGATTAATAAGAGATTTAACTCACAAAATCCAGAATAATAAACAACTATCACTTACTGGGGTTTTTTTATTATAATGTCTTTTAATTCACTGATAAAGAAATAATATACTCCAAAGCAATGTTACTTTTAATTCACTGATAAAGAAATAATATACTCCAAAGCAATGTTAGATTAATCACACTATTGTCCCAGGCAAAAGGAGATGAAAGGAGTCAAGTCTGAATTTAGTTGTTGCATACCTTTATTAGACTTGTTACTTGGGAGAAGTGGCTTAGCCAAATGAGAACTGATGTCCCACTCCAGTGTAAAAGTCAAAGTCTCACGTTGCCAAACCATGTTGCTAGAGAACAAGGTGCTGGTGATGACAGGCAACAGGATATTTTTCGAGGGGCTGGCTGCATGGCTTTCACCACTGCCCAGCTATCAGTTTTTGAAAGATACAATGCAGGTTTAGCAATGACATGCCAATGCATTTTTTTTAATTTATTGAGGTATAACCGACATATAATATTAAATTAGTTCCAGGTATACAACCTAGTGATTCAACATTTGTTGAACATTGTGAAATCATCACCACAATAAGTCTAATTACCATCTGTTATCTTACAAAGTTACCACAGGGGCGCCTGGGTGGCTCAGTCAGTTAAGCGTCCAACTCTTGATTTCAGCTCAGGTCATGATCTCAGGGTTGTGAGATTGAGCCCCGCCTCTGGCTCCGTGTTGGGTATGGAACCTGCTTAAGGTTCTCTCTCTCCCTCTGCCCCTACCCTCCTCTAAAAATATATAAAAGTTAATACAATATTATTGACTATATTTCCACCAATATATTTTAAAATTAAAAGCACCATTTCCATAAGGAGAAAATTTCCAAAACTCTTAGCGCTAGCCCATCAAACACTAGCTCTACAGAATATAATGACTCTTTTCCTGGCCAAGAAAACAGTACAAAGATCTTGAGTAAAAAGAATAAATGAGAGAATATAATTCTTGGAGTAGTAAGCAGAGACTAGTTCCAGGATATGAGTTGTTACATTAGAACATTTGTTTGGAGACATGTGTTCCTGGTATAATGATGGGAGTGGTCCAGATCAGAGTCCCTTGGCAGGGACTCACTTGGGCCCCTGCAGTGCCACCCTACTTATTTTAACATCTTCTCTAGAGAAGATGTTATCAGATGTTTATCAGATAAACAATGAAAAGGAGAAAGAACATCGAGAAGAATGCTGCTAGAACTTTTCATAGTCAATGTTAAGAAAAATTACAATCCTTATTTTCGTGAGAGGGTTAGATCTCAACAAGATAATATTCCTTCAAATGGATCCACAGTATAGCTCTACAAATTTATAAGAAAGTTTTACTCTACTTTTGAAGATAAAAGTTAATCAACATGGTTATAGCTGTGTAAATACATACATTATACATATATGCATACATATACATGTGCATATATGTATATAATAAATCATATTATATAATTAATAATTATAATTAAAATAACATACATATCTGTTTATATATGTGTCTGTAAAAGTAATTAGTGAACCACAAGATTTTTTTTAAAGATTTTATTTATTTTCTTGACAGAGAGAGAGACAGCGAGAAAGGGAACACAAGCAGGGGGAGTGGGAGAGGGAGAAGCAGGCTTCCCGCTGAGCAGGGAGCCCGATGTGGGGCTCGATCCCAGGACCCCGGGATCATGACCTGAGCCGAAGGCAGACGCTTAATGACGGAGCCACCCGGGCGCCCCTGAACCACAAGATATTGAAACTGAAGGCTCAGACTGAAAAAAAATTTGCCCTTAAAAAACTTCAGTTTAACAAACACTTGAGAAGACTCATTAAACACTGGGCTGACTCCTGATTCCACTCCTAGTGAGGAGCAAATAAGGAAGACAGACATGTAACTATAGTAGTAGATCCAATGGCAGAGGAATGTTCACGACTCTGTGAGCACAGAGAAAAATCATCTAGCCTAATGGGGTATCAGGACGGCTTCTTGGTGGGAGCTCAACTGTGTCTTGAAAAAATGAGTCATGATAGGCATTATTCTTGCTGAGTGATGAGGGCTTAGAGGTGGGAAGAGTAATGGGTTTTGGACAGAGGAAAGAACATGATGAACCGATAGCAAAATTATGTGAACAGGGAACTAGACAAAATTTAGCAAACCTAGAGTATGATGTGTGCTGTAAAGGTGACAGCAGATGAGGCTGGAAGGAAAGGCAGCATCTAGATTATGAGGACCATATGCACCTTGTTTTAGAGACAATTTTCTCTTTTGCAACTGGTGATATTTGCATTTTAGATTATTCAGTCTATCTGCTGTATGAAAGATTTAAGTGGGTAAATAATGGAAACAAAAAGATGAGTTACAAGGTTAATGCAAGCAAGCAATGAACCCTTGAACTAGAAAAATGGCATAGGGAAAAAGAGAAGGGATGGAGTCTGTGATTGTTTTGGTAATAAAACATAGAATTGGATGACAGATTGGATTACAGAAAAAGGGGTAGAAGAAAGAATTGAAAATGACTTCCAGCTTTCTTGCTTGGGTGACTGAGAGGATGTTGGTATTTGTTAGGGAATGATGAGTCTGAGAAAGAATATTCATTGAATGAAAACTTCTAAGTTCAGATGTATAATTTGTTTTGAAGTATCTGTCAGAGATTCAGATAGAAACACCCAGCAGATACTTGATACATGGAACTGAAGTTCAGGAGAGACTTCAGGACTGAAAAGAAAGAAAGAGAAAGTTACTTGGAAGGCCAAAGAATATGAGTGGTAGTAAGAAATAAAATAATACATAGGACATGAGATAGCCCCAAAAAACAGCAATACAATTTGGGGGCACATCAATGCTACTAAGGTACATAAAGGGACAAAAGAGTGCCCTTGAGGGACAGGGTAGGAAGAGTTAAGTAGGAAAAAAGATAGCCAGTATAAATGGGTATCAAAGAGACCAAGAGAAGAGAGGTTTACAAGAATGGTATGGTCCTCAGTGGCAAAAGCATCAGAGAAGTCAGTAAGGATGTTGAATTCACAGCTTCCCATACTGGGAAGACTGGCCACATGGTGCATGTCTTTAACTGTTGTGAGTACTGCAGCACGTAAATATGTTAAATAGGTTTGAAATAATAGCAAATTGCCTAACGTATTTAACATATGTTAAACATAGGTTTACTGTAATCCAGTAAACCTCCATGGGTTTCACAGGAACATTTTAGGTGAGATGGAGGAGCAGAGTGCAGCTTGAAGGTAGCGGGTAAGGCACTAACATGGCCAAACTAGAGTGGGCTGCAATGATTTGGGGTTTCAGAATCACACACAAAACTTGATTTGATTTGTTGTTCTACCACAAGGATGGCGAGTTACCTACCCTCTGAGCCTTAGTTTCCAAAATTTGCACAATTAAAATGAAATACTAATAGCAAGATGCCAGCATGGTTGTGTTCTAATGAAAACTCCTCCAGAATTGTAGATGGTATCTTTGGGCTGTGTCTTCGCATGATGGGGAGACAGATATCCCTCTCTCTTTCTCTCTCTCTCTCTCTCTCTGTTCACATAAGAAGAGAGTCCTATCAGATTAAGGACCAACCTTATGACCTCATTTAACCTTAATTACCTCCTTATAGGTCCTGTCTCCAAATATAGTCACATTGGTGGTTAGAGCTTCAACGTGTGAATTTGGTGGGGGACACAATTCAGTCCATTGAATAGCCATTCAGATCACTGATAAAGTGGGAATGGCTACCCCAACCTAGTCACTCACATAACCTATTCTTTGAATAAGAATGAGCACCTAAGGTCAGAAGCATGGTTGGAGGTGGGGCACCTGGGTGGCTCAGTCATTAAGCATCTGCCTTTGGTTCAGGTCATGATCCCAAGGTCTTTGGATCGAGCCCTGCATCGGGCTCCCTGCTCCGCGGGAAGCCTGCTTCTCCTCTCCCACTCCCCCTGCTTGTGTTCCCTCTCTCGCTGTCTCTCTCTGTCAAATAAATAAATAAAATCTTAAAAAAAAAAAAAGAAACATGGATAGAGGCATTCCTGTATACCCTCCCCCACTTGCCTCTGCCTTATCCAGCCTATTTTCTCTTCTCGCCTGCTTTGCCCAGAAATAATGCTATGGAATTAATAAAAAGAATAAAGTTTTCAAATTGTATTCTTTTCCTAAAAGAGAAAGGGCATATATCCTCCCTTTCCTTCAAATAACTCATACATTAATTCTCCTTTTTAGGATATCACACGTTTTTGGGGTTTTATTTTTTGTGTTTTTTCTTATAACAGCCTGGACCTTAGGCCATCTTCCCACTAAATAAATGTAATTGTAATATTTTGGTTGTATGAAAGAAAGATTGCCTGCCTGGGAGGCAGGAAACTTGGATTCTAGGCTCAGTTCTACTGTAAACTATTTGCAGCAAATTGCCTAACATATTTATATCTTGAAACTTGTTTTCTCAAGTGTAAAATGGATTGGATTTAACGGTCTTAAACTTTGTTCCATCCCTAACATATATAATTCTAACAATATCAGAATTATATATCAAAAAGTTTCTAAGGTTTAAAACACTCAGCTTCCATAGTCTCCAACTCAAGATCTTCTATTAGAGTTTGATGAGCCTAGTTTGTGATTTCCCACGGTAAGAAATAGATAGATACTGTGATATTATGGCTTGTACTCGATGCATTCTCTAAATGGAATAGAAGCAGAGTTTCCCTTTAACTCTGAATTAGTGACCAAGGTTGCTTTCTACAAATGGCAGTACAGTAACTGTAAACCCAAGAGCACACCACTAGAGGGCAATACAGTAACATAGATCCTTTAGGACCTTGACATTTTATCCTATGGTGATCACCTGTAAACATGATGTAATTGACTCCCTGAGCACTGCCAGTATTATGGGATGTCACTGCAAACACAGACTACAAACTAAGAAAAAAAAAAAAAAAAGAATACAATTGGGAATTATTTAATGCCAGCATGATGATAAATGTAGACATTTTGACTGATTATAAACAAGGCAAATGCATGAAGATAAACTCAAATAATGGACTCTCCTTTTTATCCAGATATCAGACTATACAATACAAGACAGCTACATTCAGTTCCTTTTAAAGAATATTTCCTGGGCGCCTGGGTGGCTCAGTTGGCTGGGCGACTGCCTTCGGCTCAGGTCACGATCCTGAAGTCCCGGGATCGAGTCCCACATCGGGCTCCCTGATTGGCGGGGAGTCTGCTTCTCCCTCTGACCCTCCTCCCTCTCATGCTCTCTGTCTCTCATTCTCTCGCAAATAAATAAAATCTTTAAAAAAAATTTAAAAAAAAAGATATTTCCTCATGAAGGGGCTCTGACCTATTCCTTGGGCAGGGTGCCTGTGTCCGCCTGTGACAGCCCTCCCCACTCGGCAGGCCTACTTTCCTCCCCTTGACTGCACCCCACAAAAGCAGATAACCCATAGCCTGACCGGCCAACTATGAGGTAGTTTTTTTTTTTTTTAAAGATTTTATTTATTTATTTGAGAGAGAGAGAGAATGAGAGATAGAAAGCACGAGAGGGAAGAGGGTCAGAGGGAGAAGCAGACTCCCTGCTGAGCAGGGAGCCCCATGTGGGACTCGATCCCGGGACTCCAGGATCATGACCTGAGCTGAAGGCAGTCGTTTAACCAACTGAGCCACCCAGGCGCCCTATGAGGTAGTTTAATATAAAAGTTCTACACAAAATGTGGTCAGGGCTGACTGGTTGCACCACCAAGAGTCTCTCATTCTGAAATTTAAATTTCCACCCTTGGAGAGAATCAGTCCGTTGATTGCAGGAATATACCTGAGAAGAAACTAAAGAGTGATGATCTTGGATGCCTGCTGCTGGAGGCTGGGGGGGGGGGGGGGCATTAGAAAAGCCTATCTTTAAATCTGGGTTGAATCTTGAATCTTTCCCATTTCCAAACTACAGTTCCTATTTTTTAGAGGCTATTCCTAGCTTCCTTTGAGATTTCTCTCCCCTTCTCCCTCTCCCCCTCTTGCCTCTGCCTTTGTCTTTATTTTTGCACATAGAACTTTTTGGTTACCTGAGTTAGGCTAATTGGGTCCTTTATCCTGCCCCTGGAAAAGGAGCTTAAAAGCACACCCACAGTAACTGCTGTGGTTGCTAACCAATTTTCTTTTTGCACATGATACACAAAGTGTTACTGTCTTGCAACTGCATGAGCATATCCTTGAACTGCAAAGGGGTCATAAATTTGTTACATGCTTGCTAAGAAAAACTCCAATTAAAAATATCTATTTTCGAACAGATTATTCTTATTTAAAAAGAAAGAATTATAGTGTTATACAAATACTAAGAGATTTGACATTAAAAATTTTGAGCAGCACACTGTGTTGTTGCAGGATATCCATATTGTAAAGCCTATTCTAGTCATTGAAGCACAGGACTTCTCCAGAAGGGTCACATAGGATTTGAAGATGACAGCCCCCTCGAGTTTCTCACCGTCATGCTAGTCCACACTCAACCTCTGGCAATTCATCAAAATGATCATCTAAGTGTTCCTACCAGTTTATGGCTCTGGTGACTTCTGCTCCAGTTAAGCCAGTCTCAGCTGTGACTGTCCGAATGCACCTGTCTCAATTCACCTGTGAATGTCTGAATTCACCTCTCCCCACATCTCAGGGTGTCAGTTTGCCCCACAAGCTCAGTTCTCTGATGAATCATGAAAAGTCATTGAGCTTCAGTTTGTTCAGCTTTTTCTCCAGGTAAGGATGGAAGTGATGACTTCCAAGCTCTTTCCATGTCAGAACTAAAACAAGTTCAAAGATGACTTACTGAGCTTTACCATGAGCCTAATACCATGCAAACTATTGTATAAATGTCCATGTCTTTAATTCTTCTGATAAACTATGGCTTTCTGCTGCAAATGCCCCACAGTGCCTCCTTGTTGCTACCAGCTGCAAACCCCCGGGTGAGTCCTCCTAATTGTGTGAGGATTTTAGTTCCTTGTATATCAGTTTCTCCTTTTGTAACTTCTAGAAATTTCAAAATCCATGTAGATGACTCTCCTAATATTCCAGATGCTCAATCCCCTGACCTCTCTTCTCTCCGTAGTTGACCATGTCCCCCATGTGATCTCAGTTCCCCACCCCCATGGTCCTATCACTGGCTTATCTGCCATCACAAATAGGAATCTCTCCATGATTTCAACTTCAAAATTGCATTTTTGGACCACCACTTATCTCCCCAGCTCAATACCTCTAGGTCTTCTGCCCCACCAAAACACTTCAATGACAACAGATACACGATCCCTTAATTCTACTTTCCACTGTTACTTGCTGCCTTCATCATCCACCTTCTTCGATATCCATGTTCCATCATTATAATTACACCCTTGCATGGAACCTCAAGTCTCATGCCTTCTTCATTATATTCTCTTAGTACAACTGTCACTCTGGTTAAATCTAGCTCTGCCTAATCCTAACCCCATACCTGCGAAGCTAAACATGACTAAAGACAAATATTCAATCACCCAATGACTCTTAAATTAAATATGTGTCCACTAGCTCTTAGTGCTACCTGGAAATCCAAGTACGCTCACTAGCACATTTTCTCTCCCATTCCCTTAAACTCTTCCTCATCAGCGTTTGGTCCTCAGACCTTCAACAGCTTCACCTGCCTCCCAACTCTCAGCTGATGACCATACTTCCAATTTCTCTTTCAGGGGAAAAAAGAAACTAAACCAGGAGAAAACTTCCACGCTCGCTCACAACCACCACCACCCACATATCCTGCACCTGTGCCCACACTCTCCGCCTTCATTCCTGTTACCGTCAGTCTTGTATCTAAGGCCAGCCTTTCCCTGTGTACACCAGATCCTTTACCTCTTGCCTTCTCAGCCATTCCCTTTCTGACATCAATCATTTTTTCCTTCTCTAATGGATTAGAGAAGATAAACATACAAACATGCTGTAAATGTTCCCATCTTTAAAAAGTATATATTTAGTATTCACCCCACTACCTACTATCCCGTTTCTTGGGCCTATTTTTCAATAAAACTTCTTGAAGTTGTCTGTACTTCTGTTTTAATTTTTTTTTAAGATTTTATTTATTTATTTGAGAGAGAGAGAACGAGAGATAGAGAGCACGAGAGGGAAGAGGGTCAGAGGGAGAAGCAGACTCCCTGCTGAGCAAGGAGCCCGATGTGGGACACGATCCTGGGACTCCAGGATCATGACCTGAGCCGAAGGCAGTCGCTTAACCAACTGAGCCACCCAGGCGCCCCTGTACTTCTGTTTTAAATCACACACACACACACACACACACACACACACACACACACACACACACACCACTCTCTAACATTACCTCCTGTTTCTTCCACCCTCTCCTCCATTCCAGCCACACGGCCTCTGCAGAAATAGCAATATTTCTGCACCTCACCAACCAGGACCCGCCTCAGGGTTTCCTTTACCTGGAAATCTCTTTCCTTCAATGTCCTCATGGCTTGTACCTTCACTTCTTCTAGACTTCTGTTCAATTGTCACCTTATCACAAACTTTTCTAAAAGAGAAATGCACTCTCTCCCATCACTCTACCCAGGATTCTCTTTCCCCTTTCTCTGCTTTGTTTTATTTTTTTTTTCCCAGAGCATTAGCATCTTCTGAATTTTTAAAATCATTGTTATATACCAGCAAAATTTAAACTCCATAGGAGAGGGACTTCCATCTGCTTTATTTGCTGCTTTATTCCAAGTGCCTAGAACAGTGCCTGGACACAGGGAGCATTCAATATATATTAGCTGAATGGATACTAAATTCTGCAAACAAGGAAACCAAATTTTACAGACAGTACATTAAGTGGCTCATCCACTAGGAGTACAGAAATGATAAAAATTGCTAAACTTCTAATTAAACAGGACCTTTGGGGAGCCTGGCTGGCTTAGTCTGTGGAGCATGCGACTCAGGGTTGTGGGTTCGAACCCCATGTTGGGTATTGAGATTACCCTTAAAAACAAATAAAATCTTTAAACACACACACACACACACACACACACACACACAAACCACCATCTGCATCACAACATAGTTAGGAATCAATTCTCCATAGGTCTCTCATGTTTCTGCATATCTTACAAGGAGAGGCACCAATCGCCTTTGCTCCAGACTGTATTTTCATGGATATTTATATACTGATCAGTCCTAGAAATTAGAGATGGTAACTCCCTCAAGAACAAAGGCTAGGTATGCTTGCCGCCCATTTTTAAAAAAATTGTATTCCCTAAGTTCAGGGTTTCTCTCCTGATGTATAGGCACCAATCTGGACCCAACACTTTGGCCTATGAATTTCCCAGGGGAACTTTGGGTAAAGAGAACTAACACAAACTCATTACTTGCTGTGCTCTGAGTAACAAAATCCTTTGTCTCTGACCTAGAAGTGCCTTCTGCCATCATCAAAACTGTGGCAGGCTAACTTGTGAACTTGAAGGAGATAAGATCTCAGACCCTTCATAGTTCTTCACAAATACTATACTACTGTTCCCCAGGGCACCAAGTGAATTCTAGCAGTTTCTGTCTCTGATTCTTAGAATACCTTAATTTGCCAGATACATTCCATTTAGTTACCCCTTAATTCTCTGTATAACTTAGGTAGTTGGCAATAGATGAAAGACTTAGTCCTTTGCTCAAGTTTATATTTAACCCAAGATGCCAGGTAAATCCTAAGCAATGTGTTGAGGCACAGTGGGTGCCATCCCTCCTGGACAAACCAAGGCAACACTCAGGCTGCCCACTGGACTATAGTGAAAAGGGTAACTGGGCACTGATTTGGTGCTTGTGCCTGTAGCAACTAAAGATCTCTTGTCCTCACTCTTCTCTAGTCTGGGTGGCTTCCCCTCTCTACTAGCCTGTGATCTCTTTTCTCTAGTCTAGGGGCAGGAAAAGCTCGCTGTGCCACCTTGAAGCTGAGTCCCTCTACCTTATGATGCTTAGAACTCAAGAAGTTACCCCATTTGTTCACTGCTTTATACTTTCCTCAAAGAAGTGGTGACTGAACACTGACTGGGTCGAAGAGAAACCCTCAGGGATCAAATAATCATGAACTTAGGAATGTCTCTGTTAGCCCAAACAGCATCCAGTTCCTAGAGCTGACACATCACTTAGCACTCCCCTAGGAGGGCAATCTCTCCATTCACTGGCCCTGGACATGACACGGCCCTAGACACCTGGACAGGAAAATGACAGTACCATGGAAGACAGACCCACCCTTACGCCTGATCTAGGGAAAATGAGATAGAACCAGATGTTCCACCACATCTGGACAACCACGGAACGGCACCCCACCCACTTCTACCATATTAATATAATAATTGAAATGTTCTATATGACGGTGTCATTCTCCCAACAAATATTTAGTTAACATTAGTTGTGATAACTGATTAAGAATTTTAATATGAGGCAAGGGCAATCTGGGGAAACACATGATTGTATTTTAATATCATAGTCGATTAGATATGTTATCTTTCATTATCAAAGTTCTTCACACATTTTAATTAAGTGCATATATATCAAACTGAAAAGATAATTAAGTTTTGGAACTCTTTTGATCTTTCTGAAAGTAATCAATGGCCATATTTTTAATAACTGATTCTTCATTAGCTTAAATTTATTATATTAAAAATATAATTTATAATTCATATATATTAATTCAAACCTGGGAAATTATAGAAATGTATTGATTTAGAAGCAACAGAATAATCACAACAACAGGATAATCACAATGCCCCATCTCAGGAAGTAGCTGCAACACGGGCCCTAGCATACCCAATCTTTTTCCCTTACATAAGACTACCTTCTTCCTTATTTCACTAGGCTCTTAAATCTTGCCTGAGGAAAGACTGTAAAAACTAATTTAATTTTAATTTAGTGATATTGCATCACAAATCAAAATGACAGCCCTGTCTTTCTCTCTGGTTAACAATCTTACATGGTGATCAGTTGAAACAATTCTAAGAATTCTTCAAAACATGTATTGCTAGCAAAGTAACTATTTAATTAAGTTAGACAGGAAATTCTGAAAAAATCTTTCATAAAATAACGATTAAAGCAACTCATCCGTTCAGTTAAAAACACATATTTTTATATTGACTCAATCAGGAACAATGGTAATCAATAGAGGAATGATTTAGTTTTAATTGAGACTAGACAGGTACATCAAAACTATCCCTAAAATTTACTTTCACTGGACATCTGGACTTGATAGAGGGAAATCTTAACAGAAAATGGGAAATTCTTCCATTCTAATTACATATTTAGGAAATGGTTTGTGGACATACATGCATCTTCAGAATTCAGAATGGATTATTTTTCCTTTTTATATAAACCAATATGATCAAGTTAAACATTCTAATTTACAGTGGATGATATAAAACTTCTTACTTTGATTTTGTTTTTGTAAACCTCTTAATATTACATGTTTTCTTCAAATGTTCTAAAGCTCTGTAAATATTTTAAAACTCCGACAGCTTTAGATGAACTCTGGATTTCAGAAATTTGTGTGTACATGTGAGCAGAAATAAAAAATTACTATCTTATTTCATTAAAAGTGTGACTCTCATGCCACATGGTCTGCAGTGAATTTCATCAATAGAATAAAACACTTTGTATAACTGAGGGTTCTAGAGGGGAGGGGGGAGGGGGATGGGTTAGCCTGGTGATGGGTATTGAGGAGGGCACGTTCTGCATGGAGCACTGGGTGTTATGAACAAACAATGAATCATGGAACACTGCATCAAAAACTAATGATGTAATATATGGTGATTAACATAACAATAAAAAATTTTAAAAAAAACACTTTGTATATGCACTGCCGAAACAAAAACTAGAATAAAACAGTTTGGCCTGAAGAATGGAAAAAACTAAAGTAATGGATTCAAAAACAAGGAAATGGGCATTGTTCCAGAAGCCTATCCATGGTGAAGAAAAAATATCAGGTAACAGGTCAGCAGCTAAAGCCTCTAGGTACAGGAGTCCAAGGCAAGACGGGGTGGTCTGAAGTCAGTGAGGCACCTGGAAAATTTCAGAAAATTGTGGCCATCTTGGAATAGTGGTTGAGGGTGAACTCAACAAATCCAACAGGCCCACGCACAAATCCTGGCTTTACCAGCTAGTAACTAGATACTCTTGGGCCAGTTATTGTCCTAAGAGCTTCAGTTTCTTCAAAATGTAAATGGACATGATCACAGTACTTATCTCCCAGGACCTTTGTGAGGAACAACAACAATCATCCACATAGCACAAGGCCCGGCCACAAATCCAGCACATGCAGCTGAGAAGAGTCATGTTAAGAAGAGAGAAGTTAGTAATCAGGAATCAACTTGCTATCTTCTGAAATATAAAGAAGACAGAGTACAATCCCATAAATATGGGGTCAGGCTGCCCACTGTGCAATTAGGAGTTGGGTCATTTGCTACTTGCATTAAAATTAAAAAGCACATTTTCCCCCATTTTACAGGCAAAAATGACTTGGAAATGCAACCCAGTAGTTGTTACAATATATAAATTTGTCCAACCCACTTTCTGGTTATATTCACACCAGAATGAATCCAATAATTCATTTCCTATGACTCATAATCACATGGTTTCTAGAAAGTTACTGAAGAATTAATGAGTCATCTTTTCTAATAGCCCTGACTATATAATGTCTTTAAATCCTGCTTTGTCTAAGTTAAGCAGACGTGCTTTCCAAAGGTCACAACCTCTTCCTCTGCCAAAGGCCTGAACATTTTCTCATTAGAGCCTTAATTCTCTGTGAACGGCCCAGTATGACCACAGGTTTAATAACTTCTTATCTAGAAAGACAGTCGCACGTCTTTCTCAACACAGATTTGGCTTAGCTCGGTATCATATTTTGCAAAATGCCCCTCTTTATCTTCTGCCAGTGAAAACTCCCCTTTACTCTCTTATCCTCCAACTTTCAACAACAAATATGGAAAATGTTTTCCCTTTAGGAACATTTTAAATGTTTGTATTTTAAGAGGCTCCCAATTCACTCCCTCTCCCCACCCCCAATTCTTTAATTATTTCTCAGATCTTTAATTATAAAATAAATTGACAGTTACATAAACCAAGTATATAAACTTGTCTTCACAGTGACAGCTTCAAATACTTTTAAGGTCAACTATTTTTAAAATATGAGTTCTTTTCAGTTAAAGACTCTTAAATATTTTAAAATCTATCCCATTTCAAATTTGATCTCCTACAATGTATACTGAATTCTAGGTAAAACACAGAATAGCTTTTGTACTACCAAAGCCAGTGTATAATTGTCTCTTCATTTGCTGTTAATTTTAAGACATAGTCCCATTCTCAAGAGAGGTAATTATACTTGGAAAAAAAAAATCAATTAGAGACTCTGCTTGTCATGTTTCCACAAAATCCCCAAAGCCCCAGGAAATACTGTAGAATTAATAAGTCACCAGTAAAGCATTAATGTGAGTCATAGAAAGACCAAACCTCTTTCAATTTGATGCTATACATTTGCAATCATGTCAAAGGCAGGAACACTTTAGAGCCTATCTAAGAAAATCACCTTGCAGAATTGATAACTATAAAGGCTCAGAATTATTTCCTAAAAAAAAAGAAAAACAAACAAAAAAACTCAAATTCTTTCAAGAAGTTGTCTGTAATTCTTTGTAAAGATTGAACTCTACTATTCCCGTATGTTTTCCCACCTACTATTTTACAATTTATAACTGAAAAGCATACTATCAAACAGTAAGTAGGGAGAAAAACACTAACCAGCAAACTCTGCTAACTGAGCTCATAGTCCGCTACTCCATGATCACTTGGCCGGATGAATCCAAATCCTCCACCAGCAACAAGACTCCGGCTTCACGGACACAGTTCTGAAAAGAAAGGCCATCTAGTTCAGACCGTGGGTTTAAGAACAGAACGAACCTGAGTTCAAATTCCGGCTTGGCCACCTACGAGCTGTATGACTAGAGCAAGTGATGTAACCTCCCCAATCTCAGCTCTCTCATCTTTAAAATGAGAAAAGCAATAGCTATTTACCAAATGGCTTATCATAGCATGAGGCACACGGTACAGGCTCAAAAAGGATAGCTATTATCACGATGATTATTACACGACATATATCTACTGCCATTTCAAGTTTAAGGTTCTTTAACTGTAAGGACTAACTTCTTAATATTTTGTGTGCCTATCATCATACACAACACTCACACACATCTGATAATTATGAGCACCACCCTCCCCAGCTCCCTGGTTCTGTGAGCTCTACCCCAGCTGCCAAGCTGTAGGGGAGGAGACAGGGAAACGAGGAAGTCAGCGTGGATGAAGTCAGGAAAGGTTCACATTAGTAACTAGTCAAAAGCCAAATCTGTACAACCACATTGGACCATTTCCTATCTTGATTTTTATTATTACTGACTGAATATAGGGCAGCCGATTTTTTTTTTTCTCCATCTTTACAACAGTTTAGTTCAGAGGTGAGAGGAAATGAAAAGGGTGGTTTGTCAGGAAATAAGTTCTCTTTATGCAGCTGAGAATGTGCACCCGACAAATTATGTAGCAATCTGCCTAACTAGTCCCACGAACGTAAGTCACAGGTGTAGGTAATGCTGTCACAAACTTGGAATGCATAAAACTCGTGGATGAATCTCAGATCGTCTCCTTCTGTCTTAGCATAGGTGGGGCATAGGGTCCCAGATTCCTGAGCTAAATTTAATAAAAATTGCACATATTGGCCAGTGAGTCTTAGGATAGTCTAGACCACCGTCATTTCAGCATGGCATAAATAAACACCACAAAGTCAATTTTCTTCGTGAATGGAACCTTTAAAGATCTCACTCATGAAGCTTCTCTGTAGGTCATTTGACCATCAAACACCACACACAGCAAAATAATTTCATAAAAATAAAAATTATGATCTGCCTTTTTAAAAGTTTTCTCTTCAATAAAACCTATTACATCTTAAAACCCCTGGAAGTCGAGAAGGATATTCGGTTTGCTAGATTGTAAAAAGAAAGTCAATTCTCTGAATATGTGTATATTGATCTCAAAATATACCACTCATATTGAAGAAAATGTAATTCATTGATTTAAATTGAAAATTTAAATGTTAAAATTTAAAATTATTTGGAAATAATTTGGAATTATTGGAAATTATTCCAAGTAAATTTGGAAATTATTAAGTTGGATTTTTAGTATAAACCAAATTACCTGCTGCATTGTGGAAATAAAACTACTTGCAAAATGGACACAGAGAAAATACAGTGTTAACATTTCTAAAACACCAAAAAAAAGCATCAGATAATAGTAATAGTAAATATATTCCTTATCTAACTATGTAAAATCATCAAGAAAAATAACATTTGATAGCAATTGCTCCTTAAGTATTAGAATACAAGCTCTTAGCTGGGAAGAATGATCTCAGACAATCAACAATGTGGTAGGATATTCAGAAAAATGCACGAAAAATCATTTAGTTATCGAATTTCCTGTGAATTGGGTAAAACATTTTTTTCCTATATAGGAATTATTTTCTTAGGCTATATTACAGGTGTGGAATTTTTAGCTCAAAAGATTAGGGCTTGTAATACCTGCCACCAAACTGCCCTCCAAAGGTGTCTTTTTCTCTATCACCATTCTCAACACCGGTCACGTCAGTTTTTTTTAAAAGTTCATGTTAACTCACTAGGTAGATGTGACATCATCACCCTGCTCAGTTTTAATTTGCATTTATGGGATTAGGAAAACATTTCTAGATGTTTCTTAACCATTTATATTTCTCCTTTTATAAATTGCCTATTCATGTCCTTTGCTCATTAATCAATTTCCAAGTTCTCAGTTCTCTAATTTCTCTGTAAAACTTCTTTATACTTTAAAAATTTTAAGGACATATGTGTGGACATACTGGTCAATATTTTACCAATTTACCATTTGGTCTTTAATTTTCTTTCTGTTGTGTTTTCCTTAATAGGTTTTAAATTTTCATGTAGTTAAATCTTTTAAACTTTTCTTCATTTTATGGTACTTTTTTTGCACTTAGGTATAGTGCCCACTCTGAGATCAGAAATTGCCATGTTTTCCTCCAACTTATGGTTTCACTTTTTTAGGTTTTCGAAAGAGTTTTATAGAGGCATAACTGACATACAATCAACTGCACAAGTTTAAAGTGTGCAATTTAATAAATTTTGACAAACACATAAACCTATGAAGCCATCACCCCATCAAGATAATGAATTTATCACCAGGTGCCTGGGTGACTCAGTCGGTTAAGCACCTCAGCTTAGGTCTTGATCTCAGGACCAAGTGTTGGGCTCCATGCTGGGTGTGGAGCCTACTTACCAAAAAAAAAAAAAAAAAAAAAAGGAACATACCCATCACCCACCTGTGGTATTGTGATTTGTTTGGTCTTCATCCCCATTTGGAACGGAGCTTCTAAAATCCTTGGAATTTCCCAAGTGATAAGAGAGCTATAGATTTCTTTTGTTATGTTAATGAGGTAGCTTTTGGAAAGCCCCCAAGGAGGGGGCTGGTTGCCAGGAGAACCAAGCGCGATTAGAGGGTCGAGGGTGGGAATTTTTCAATCCCACCCCTCTGAGGTTCTGGGAGTGCAAAGGGACTGGAGTCAGTCGCCAATGGCCAATGATTTAATCAATAAGGTCTATGTAATAAGGCCTCCATTAAAACTCAAAATGAGGATGCTTGGAGAGCTTTCAGGATGATGAAAACATGAAGGTGCTGGGGAGCAGTGTGTTTAGAAAGGACATGGGAGCTCTCTGCCGCTTCCGCTTACCTCACCCTTTGCATCTCTTCCATCTGGCTGTTCCTGAGTTACATCCTTTTTTTTAATAAACCAGTGATCTAGTAAGTAATATGTTTCTCTGAGTTCTGTGAGCTGCTTTAGCAAATGAATAAAACCCAAGGAGGGAGTCATGGGAACCTCGGATTTATAGCCAGTCAGTCAGAAGCATGAGTAACAGCCTGGGCTTGTGATTGGCATCTGAAGCGCTGGGGGAAGGCAGTCTTGTAGGACTGATCTCTTACCGAGTGGGATATGACCTTATCTTGGAGTAGATAAAGTCAGAATTCAGTGAAACTGTCAGACACCCAGCTGGTGTCCCTAGAATTTCCTGTTGGTGTGGGGGAATCACATCCCACACACACGCTGGAAATGAGCAATGGAATCATTTACCACCTTAGAGCATCGCTATGGAGATTAAGCGAAACGACATATGGAAAGCACTTTTGTACACGTTAACCTGAAACACAAAACACAATAATTTGAGTTATAATTGTCATTATTACTTCTAGACCCTGGTGTGGTGGCTTAAAGGAGCTGTACAGAGTAAGATAGGCGCAAGTTAGGCATAAATTACGAGGAAGTTGGGTAGTTGCCCATAAAAAATGGCTGCACGGCCAACGAGAAGCTGGTTTAGTGGCATTAGCTGATAATTTAGCAAATTATAGAATCTATTCCTTGGTTTTTTTAAAGATTTTATTTATTTATTTGACAGAGAGAGACAAAGCAGCGAGAGAAGGAACTCAAGCAGGGGGAGTGGGAGAGGGAGAAGCAGGCTTGCAGGGAGGCCAATGCGGGGCTCGATCCCAGGATCCTGGGATCATGACCTGAGCCGAAGGCAGACGTTTAACGACTGAGCTGCCCAGGCGCCCCATGATTTTGGTAAGTCTTAATTTGCTAGTATGCCAAGAGACGACACTAACTAGGCTCCTAAGTAACTGATGTAGAAGTGAGCCAGTGTATGAGTTGTAGTAAAGATTGTAAGTGCCACACGGGTTGGATCAGTAGTCAATGCAGTCAGAACCTCCTCTCCCTGTAGGTTGTCCCTGCACTGAGCCTGAACGTAAAAACAGACAATGGCCAGACCATATGCAAAAACTGAACTTTGACCCACAGCATGCAGTAAGTAATCTACCCAGGAAACCAATCTCCTTATCTGCCATAAACAACCCAGGAAGCCAGCCCTGCTATAAGTCAAAAGGCAGCGAGCCAGATTGCTATCTCTGGTGACAATCCAGAAAGCTGAACAATAACTCTGTAACAATCAGCCCCAAATGATCAGGACTTGATTAAGAACTGACAGCTTCAAACTTAAGACCAACCAGAGAAAGCCAAATAGGTACCCTAACCAATCACCCACAATGCCCCACTTTTTCTACATAGCCTGCCTACAGCTTTCTCCTGCCAACAGCCTCCAATCAGGGCACACCCGAAACCTTTCTTTTTTCCTTTTTGCCCTTGAGTCTGCCAAAACACAAGTGGTGAATAAACAGACTGCTTTTCTCATCTGATTGGTCTTGGTTTATTTCCACAGCTGTATGGGTAAGCCAGGCTGAGCTGCCCACAGGGAGACCTGCCATAGATACCAGTTTAGTTTCTTCTTTGGTAATTGCTCAGGAATGCCGAAAAATGCCTCCATTTTGTGTAAATTTTATTATTTTAACTGGGAGAGTTTGGGGACTGCCTTGCTATTGAGGAGGACAACAGGAATAATAACAACTAACATGTATTGAACACTTGCCCCATCCTTTGATAAGCACTTTGATTACATGATTAACTCATGGAATACCCCCCGAGTTCTCAGAGTGCTTCAGTATCACCTGAGGACTTGCTAGAACTGCAAATTCTCTGTCCCTTCGCCTAGCTACTGACTGGCCCTCCAGGTGATTCTGATGCCGCTAAAGTTTGAGAGCCACTGCAATACCCCACGAATTCATTTTAATTCATATCATTTTAAGAAAAGAACATTGAGGGGCGCCTGGGTGGCTCAGTCATTAAGCCTCTGCCTTCAGCTCAGGTCATGATCCCAGGGTGCTGGGATGGAGCCCCCATCCGGCTCCCTTCTCAGCCTGCTTGTGTTCCCTCTCTCGCTGTGTCTCTCTCTCTGTCAAATACATAAATAAAATATTTAAAATAAAATTTTAAAAAGATAAGAACATTGACCACAGAGCAGCTAAGTAAGTAACTTGCCCAAATTCATACATCTAGAAAGGAGGTAAAGGTTGGGTTCAAACCTGGGCAGTCTGATTCTCTATATTACCTCTCTAGTTATGAGAAAAGATGTGAAAAGTTTCCAGAGGGGTATCTGTGTGATGCAGTTGGTTAAGTGTCCAACTTTTGGCCCAGGGGGTGATCTCAGGGTCCTAGGATCAAGCCCCAAATTGGGCTCTGCACTCGGTGAGGAGTCTGCCTGAGATTCTTTTCCCTCTTCCCCTCCCTCACCTCTCTCTCTCTCTCTCTCTCTCTTTCTCTCAAATAAGTAAATAAAATCTTTAAAAAAAAAAAGTTTCCAATTTTCATTATCTAATTAGTCTATGTGGACACTATTCACTTTGTGAGATGTTAAGTAATTAAAATGACACAAGAATAAACAGATGAGAAGAAAATACTCTGATATTAAAGATTTCCCCCCTCAGAGCCCTGAAGAAGGGCCAGTCTTAGGGATTGAATAAATTTCCAAGACCAACTATTTTTCCCAGTAACCACTTTTTCCTTAAGGCTATGAAACAGAGAATTACCAAAAAACACAAACTGAGATCAGTCTCAAACAAATGAGATCACTTATGTGAAAATACTTTTTAAGGAATTATACAAATTCAAGTTACTGCCATTATTGTTAGCTAGAATCAATAACAGTATCTGTAAGGTGATCCCCCTGGCACCTCTCCCTGCCCTGTGACTTAAATTGTATCTATTCAGTGCCAAAATTTTGGTCAAGGTAGTGGGAGAAAGAGATCTATCAAACCAGCTATTTGGTACTGTCTAGTCCAAAACAATGGGTAGATCATTTTCCATCCAGTTATTTTGGCAAAACCAGTATGGCCTCAGCTGCTTTGTTTTGATTAAGTAAATACTTTCTGTGCCTTTTCCACATTTAAGTCTCCATGGATCCTCCTTTGCCACCCTTGTTTCACGGAACTGTTCCTAGCTAGACCTTAGCTTACTCTTCCAAATTATTGTCTCATTTCTTTCTCTCTTTCAAACATGTTCTACAGACACTTTTCCTGGATGTTTTTCTCCATCTTCCAATATAACAACCATGAGTGGACATGACAATATCTTATAACCTGAGTTTTAAAAATTTCCTGCACAATGATCCTCTTTGTTATTTACAGTGGGTTTCTCAAGGGTTCCACTGTATAACAATAAAAATAACAATAGCAATAACAACTACTACTTTTAATGAAGGCCCGAGATGTTCCAAGATCGTTGAGCCCTAATTTCCACCCTGCAAGGTGGAAAGTAAATAATTTCTGTCAGGAGTCCTGCCCACAAACTGCCCTTGGCTTATGCGCAAGTGTTATACACCACACTGAGAACCTTTACCTTTGTGATTTTAATTCTTGCTTTCAACCACCAATCCGGGGTTCTGGTTAGGGCCTCTGCTCTGGAATCACACATTCCACTCCCTGCCATGTAATCTTGGGTCTGTTGGGCCTCAGTTTTAATGTCTGTGAAATGTAGTGAGGATAAATGCACATGTAACCAGCTTATGGATCTGTCTAAACTCAGTGGAATACAAACATGAAAGGGTTTTCCTTTTCTCCATGAGCTGCCTTCATAATACAGCAAACCCCTTAAGCTTCATTTTGGAGATATTCCATTGATTTGGGGTCATTTGCAGGTATTAAAATTAAAAAGTCCCATCTAAAAAGATATTTGCAAATGACATATCCAATAAAGGGTCAGTGGCCAAAATACATAAAGAACTTAGGCAATTCAAAACAAAAACAAAAATAATAATCCAATTAAAATTAGGCAGAAGACATGAACAGACATTTCTCCAAAGAAGACATACAGGTGGCCAACAGACATACGGAAAGATGCTCAACATCACTAATAATCAGGGAAATGCAAATCAAAACCACAATAAGATGTCACCTCACACTTGTCAGAATGGCTAAAATCAAAAACATAAGAAACAAGTGTTGACCAAGATGTGGAGGAAAAGGAACTCTCATACACTTTTAGGGGGAATGCAAACCGGTGTAATCACTGTGGAAAACAGTATGGAGGTTCCTCAAAAAATTAAAAATAGAACTACCATATGATCCAGTAATTCCACTACTGACTATTTACTCAAAGAATATGAAAACACTAATTTGAAAAGATATATGCACCCCAATGTTTATTGCAGCATTATTTACAATAGCCAAATTATGGAAGCAGCCTAAGTTTCCACCAATAGATGAATGGATAAAGATGTGGTCTATATACAATGTAATATTATTCAGCTATAAAATAAATGAAATCTTGCCATTTGCAACAACATGGTTGGATCCAGAGGGTATAATGCTAAATGAGATAAGTCAGAGAAAGACAAATACCATATGATTTCACTCATATGTGGAATTTAGAAAAACAAAACAAAGAAAGAAAAAAGGGACAAACAAAACCGATCTTAAGTATAGAGAACAAACATGGTTACGGGGGGCGCGGGAGAGATGGGTGAAATAGGTGAAGGGGGTTACAAGTACACAAGTGATGAGCACTGAATAATGTACAGAATTCTCTAATCACTATATTGTATACCTGAAACTAATATAATATACTGGAATTTTTTTTAAGTTCCATCTAGCCCAGACTAATATAAAATTAATCTCAGGGGTGCCTGGGTGGCTCGGTTGGTTAAGCATCCAACTCTTGATTTCGGCTCAGGTCATGATTTCAGGGTCATGAGATTGAGCTCCGTGTTGGGGTCCGCGCTCAGCATGGAGTCTGCTTGAGGTTCTTTCTCTCACTCTGTCCCCCCACCTTCATGCTCTAAATAAATAAATAAATAAATAAATAAATAAATAAAATTAATCTCACATTCGCTTTAATGCTCGTTTCTTCCCCTGACGGGTCATTAACAATCACTCACTTTTTTTTTTTTAATGAATGCAGGTGTTTTTTATTTTATTTTATTTTATTTTATTTTATTTTTAATTTTACTATGTTATGTTAATCACCATACATTACATCATTACATCACTCACTTTTAAAAAGGTCATTTTCCCTTCCCCTTTCCAAATACTATAGAACTGAGTTCCAAACAGTAAATGACTGTGCATATTTAATGCTAAATAAAGTTCTGCTGGACTCTGATTTAGAAGTTCTGCATTTACATTCTGATCCGTGGTTCTAGGGTTTGAAATAAGAAAAGGAGTAACATGGTTTTTGCCATATCTTGGGGAAGGAGAGGATAAGACAAGAGCAGGCAAACTTTTGGAAAAATAAACATTTGATTCCAGACATGCATATACATAGTTTGTGTTAGAAAACTATGCCATAAACATCCTAAATTATTATTACGGCATAATTGAATTCCATCTAGACCACCTAAGCATTCGTCATTTTACTTCAGCTCGTTCTAACATCCATGTTATTTCTTCTTGCAGTAATCCCATTGACCCAGAAGGAAACTCAAGTCATGCACACTGCAGTTGACTCCAGCTCCATGGGAGTGAGCAAAGGAATCCCCTGGGAAGAGGGCAGCTGCTTTGTGCTGACCCCCTGGATATTATACTGTCAAGACAAAATCAACATGTGCACCTTGCTTTACAATGTAGAACGTGCTTTAACATATATTAGAATGTTACCATCCGGCTTATACGTCATTTCTACTTCTATTTTACAGATGGGAAAACACTCCAATGTGTTTTACCCAAAGTGGCTTGGCTAGTACACACTGGAACTAGAAAACAGACGTTTAAAATTAACATTTCTCCTTTTAATGGAAAGAGAAATGGAGACACAAACATTTCAGACTTCAACTTTGCCTTCAAAGTTTTCCTACATTCTATTTTTGTGGCTAGTTATTCACATAAAATACATTTCTCAATATCACAGAGATCCAAGGAAAAATTATTTTTCCTGTGGTCATTGACACAGAGCAACTGAATTCACTATTCACTATTATAGTCAAAATACAAAAAACTTGATTTCTGGAATTAATGTTTCCAATAGAATTACAATTTTCCTATTATTTCCCTATTTCCTTTCATGATGATATACAAATAAAAAGAAGAGAGATGTTTCAGAAGAAAGTACCATAATTTTATGGTACCAATAATTTTATAAAACTAAATTTTTCAGATATTTAAGTAACACTCATCAAATTACAAAACAACCTTTTCTGAACATTAATGATTAACAATGTCTTATCATATGTATATTTACATAATAGACTAAGGTTCCCACAGTTTTGTTTATAATGTACTAGAGATCGATTATTTTTTTAAAGATTTATTTTAGAGAGAGAAAGAGAGAGAGCATGGGGGGGTTGGGTAGAGAGGTGGGGGAGAGAGGGAGAGGGAAAGGGTGAGAGAGAATCTCAAGCTGACTCTCTGCCGAGCATGGAGCCGGACACAGGGCTCGATCTCACGACCCTGAGATCATGATCTGAGCCAAAATCAAAGTCATACACATAACCCACTGAGCCACTCAGGTGCCCTTCGAGATTGATTATGAAACAGATTTCAAACTCATGCATTTATTTATCCAATGTATATTTTTTGAGCATCAGTCATATGTCAGGCACTGTTCTGACTCTGGGGATACAGCTGTGAACAAGTAGAAAAAAATCCTCCCTCAGGAAGCTTACTCCATAGGCAGGTATTTTCTAATGTTGTCCTTTGCTTTTTTAATTTCTAATCCCCTTATTCCGGTCCAAAAATTCTCTCCAGTGGCGCCTGGGTGGCTCAGTTGGTTAAGCGACTGCCTTCAGCTCAGGTCATGATCCTGGAGTCCTGGGATCGAGTCCCACATTGGGCTCCCTGCTCGGCGGGGAGTCTGCTTCTCCCTCTGACCCTCCCCCCGCTCATGCTCTCTCTCTCTCTCACAAATAAATAAATAAAATCTTTAAAAAAAAAAAAAAAAGTCTCTCCAAAGCTGGCCTTCTAAGGACCCTCCAGTGGGCTGCTTTGTTACATAACTCAAGAGTGCACACATACTCAACTGCCAACCAAACCTCCATAGCTGCACAACACAGCAGTCCTGTGAGTGGAGTCAAATGTTGTACAACCCACCGTCCTACAGGAAGCAAGTAGGATGAGTTCTACCTAATCTCTAGTGCCAGAATGTGGTACCTACTTCCAAAAGGGCTCCAACACTCCTCACCTCATGGTATTTGTGCACTTGCATGGTCTGCTTTCACACTGAATCAGGGTAGGTTTGTGTGACCAATAGAATATGGCAGAAGTCACATTGTCTGACTTCCAAGGCTGGGTCACAAAGGCATTGCAACTTCTGCTTCATTTCTTGAATTGTGCACCCTGGGCAGTCAGTGGCCATGCTGTGAGGACATTAAGCAGCCCTGTAGAGAGGCCCACATGGAGAGGAAAGGAGGTCTCCCACCAACACCCAGGACAAACTTGACAGCCATGACCACCTTGAAATAGAGCCTTCAGCCCCAGTTAAGCTTTCAAATGACTGTAGCCCCATCTGACACCTACCTGTAATTTCATGGGGAATCTCAAGTTGGAACCACTCAGCCAAGCTGCTCCTAAATTCTTGACTCTCATTGTCTGTGAGAAATAATAAATGAATTATTGTTGTGTTTAGCCACTGAGTTTCGGGAAGATTTTTACACAGCAATAGACAATTAAGACACAGGGTTAGTATCAGCCAAACTCTTAAAAGTGCCCAGACACTGCCATCTCGTCCAATAAAGCACTTGTAATATCCTCTTTCTAACCTCAGGAAATGCACACTGGGAGTTCATAAGCAGTTGATACGATAAACTGATAAGAGGTTACTGTGTAAAATATTGCAAATATGTCAATAGTATATATTTTCTCTGCCAAAACATTTGTATTTTTAAAGAATTCTTCAAGTTAACAAACATTACGTGTTTTCCAATATAAATCACTGTGCTGGCCCTTCTGTGGGGTACATGAGTGAACAGAGAAGAGACTCTTCCTTTAAGCAGCTTATAAGGTAATAAAGGAGACAAAAGGCAGAATATGAATTGAGGCAGATAGAATTTGAGTTGAGATTAGAAAGAGGAAGAGAATTCAAAAAGAACCCAAGTGTGTGAACTAAGGTCCATGACTGATGAGGATGATGTCTGGGTAGGTGACTCTTGGCAATTCTATCATAACAATAATAATGAGTACTCATTTGTTGGGAGCCTAGCCTATGCCAATCGTCGATATATGATCTAATTTAATCTTCATAGCACAATCCGTGAAGGAACTATTATCTCCTTTTTACAGGTGAAGAAACAAAGGTTCTAAAATGTCAAGCCACTTTCCCAAGATCACCCAGATGGGACATGGTGAAGCTAGGTGCTGACCTCACATCTTTTTGATGTTGAAATCAACAGAAAGTCTCCCCACTACACCAATGAAAACAAGCAACCTTCCTAAGGACTCATCAACGCATGCATGATCCCTGCGTCTTCCAGGGCCACTTATGCCACCAATCTTCCCTCCAAAAAAATGCCATTAGGATGTGTTGACAGCTTAGTTTTGATTTTAAAGAGGCCAGTGTGTCTTTAGACAAATCAATTCCAGAAGGAGAGTTTTGGAAAAATGCTGTGGTAACATAATGCATCCAAAAATTTCCAAGGGAGAGAAATAAGCTGTCAGAGGAAACCCAGGGGCTCTTTGGTGAAAACACATTTTCCTCATTGCTCATGTCTAAACCTTCTGTCTTCTCTCTGCTATTCCAGGAGCCTGACTGAGTCAACCTCTGGCAAATTTAAGCACCACATATATTTTTATATGGCACCATTCACTTTTCAACACTTGGCTTTGCATTCTGACAATTTAGCTCAAGTATTTGGATGAAAAATGAGTAGGACTGTTTTCTTCATTTACCCCCTACCCTTTTTAGTACTTTTAAATTTATAATTTACATACAATAAAATACACAACTCTTACGTGGACAACTCAATGGTCTTTTACATATGTATACATCTATAAGTCTACCACCCAGATCAAGATGGAGAACATACCCATCACCCCCAAAAGTTCCCTCATGCCCTTCTAGTCAATAACCACTATTATGACTATTCTGACTTCTATCACCATCAGTCGTGTTTCCCATTCCTCAAATTCATATTAATGGATTAATATACTCTTTGGGGTCTGCCTCCTTCTGTTCATCATTTTTGCATTTCATTCATATTTGCATGTGTTATTGCTGAGTACTATTCCATTGTACTTTATATGAAATACTATGAGAAATTATTAGATCTACTTGGTCAATACCTGAGCTCATCCTTTATATTTTTTGGGGTCTGCCTCTTTTTGTTCACCTTTTTTCATTTCATTCATATTGTTGCATGTATCAGCAGTTTCTTTGTTATTGCTTTATATGAAATATTACTGAGAAATTATTAGATCTACTTGATCAATAACTGAGCTCATCTACAAAAATTTAGATACAACCACCCAGACATACAAGATACATAGCGTTATTATCTATAACCATTTCATCTTGCCCTGTTGTTCCTACTTTCTCTGGTAGCATAAAAGCAATATACATATGACAATTAAAAATAACCCGATATCTTCTGGCTGAAAGCAATGTATGTTGGTCCAAATTGACTTGGAGTGAATATTAATTCAACTCAAAGTTCCAACCCCCAATGAGGGCTATTTCTGTCTTCCCAGAGTCATGGCTAGATGGGGGGGAAGATGTTCCTACCTTCAAGGAAGCCAGAGGTGGGGTTTCAGACAAGAATGACCTTCAAGGTCTTTGCTGGTCTGTTGCCCACTGACAGTCTAGTCCCTGGGGTGTTAGGATGCCACTCACTGTAGCGCTCAGTGGTCTGCGCCAGTGCCTCCTGCAGGAGGTTCCTACACTCGGCAATCTCCCCATCTCAACCAGTTCTGTCACCACATCTTCATGCCCCTTGGGTCCCCCAAAATTCTCAGCTGCCTTTGCTGCACCCAGCTGGAGGATGATGGGTTCTAGGGGGCTTCCTTCTGATCCACCAACTTAGATCCCTCAGATAGTCCTAAAATATCACCTGAGCTGCCCCATGCTCAGCACGATGATTAACACAAGACCTACCTACATGGCTTGGGATTCTCCTGGGAAGCATTTGAGAAGCTATGACTAAGTCCCACACCCGGCATTTCCCAACCTTTCTGGATTTTCCCTGCTGCCCCTTGCCCACTCCCATGCCAGGATTCAGCCCTCAGGACGGAGCCAAATCATTTGTCTCTCATCTCTTTGTTTGCCTTGCTCTCCTTCTTCTCCCTGTGCTTTGTGATGGGGTCTTGTCATAGTCATTTCATCTGCCTTCAAACGCTATGGTTTACAGACGTGTTCTCAACTAGGGCTGCACATTAGAATCACTAGGAAATGTTGTTTTAAAAAACAGCAGTACCTGAACTTTATCTCAAACCAAATGATTGAATCAGAGTCTCTAGAAATAGAACGTAGACACTAGTATTTTTTTAAGGCTCCCTTAGTGATTCTGATAAGAGACCAGGGCAGAACCCACTGGTTACAATAAACCTCTGATTTGAGTCAGCCAGGCTTAACTTGTGATAGGTAAAGAGAAATTTTTGAGATTTAGAAAATCTCTTTTTGATGTAGGACATTGTATTGCTAAAGACTCAAGAATGTCAGCTCTGAGAACCAAAGCCAACAAATGACTTCTTTGCTCAGTTCTAAGAGAACCCTTGTTTCACCGAAATAACAAAACCCATCGGTTCCATGTGTGGAGAGATGAGGGATGTTATTGATTAAGGGAATTTTTAAAAATCAGTTCAATATTTTCAAAATATCATCCCCATATTCTTTTCATTTCATTCACTTACTATGGCCCACATTACTCCATAAAGGAGTGGTCAGGACCAGCGCTGTAGCACTATATAGAGGACAAATAAACAGTCACTTGCATGTCATGACTGGAGTAACAAGAGAGGACTCTTTTCATTTATTGCACAAATATTTACTGAGTGTTTACTTGGGGTCATGTGCTTTAGGATATAAGAACGGCAGACGGAGAAACCTGTTCTCTTCTCGTAAGAAGCTGTCCTGAAGAGAAGGCAGTGATATTGAACTAGGGACCTCAGGCACATAACCGTGAGGGGCAAGGTGAGGAAGGACACTCTGTGAGAGTTCTAAGATGAGATGTGAGGTCCAGCTCAGGGCACAAACACTTTTCACGTGAACGTGTACAGGAGCCATTGCCTCAGTCATGGGACATTCTTCCAGCCAAAGTAAGATCTGAGGCAGAATGAAGATAAAGGAGGGAGAGGTTGACTCATAGTCTGGGCAGGTGAGCTGCGTGGAGCCCCAGGGCGGTAAGAGAGGCCAGTAGGGAAGGAAAACTTGCTAGGAGACCAGAAATAGTTGAGCACTGAAAATAGCTAAGAATCTGTCAGAAAGGTGAGGGGGGGGTGTGCCTGGGTGGCTCAGTCAGTTAAGGGTCTGCCTTCGGCGCAGAGAGAGCCTGTGATAGTGCCCCACATCGTCTTAGGCTTCCTGCTCAGCAGGGAACCTGCTTCTCCCTCTCCCACTTGTCCCTCCCCCTGTTCGGGCTCTCTATCTCTCTCAAACAAATACATAAAATCTTTAAAAGAGAGAGAGAGGAAAAAGAAAGGTGAGGGAGGCAGAGAAAACTGCTTTGTTCTTTATAATTCAGACCAGGCCAGTTTCCCTCCAGACACTTTGAGATTAGAAAACAGGGAAATTGCTGTCCTTTGGGAAGACAGGAGAGTAGTCTTTTACAACCTTATAGTTTCTCCTGTTGTGGACTTTTCTTTTGTTGTTGTTGTTGCTACTGATGTGGACTTTTCTTACCAGAATTTAAAAATTCTCACATCATCTATGAAACTCAGAAAGACAAAAGGGTTCGGAGTTTTCACTCAATTTGCAGCAGATAGAGCAAGATGGGGATTAAAAAAATCAAGATGAAAGTTTAGACTGCTTAAGTCAGAAGATGAAGATGCTACACATGTCCTTATCACTTAAAGAGGAAAGGAAAATAGACTTCCCCTTTATAGAATGTTCCCTCAGCAGGGAAAATATCCCTAAAGCAGAGAAAAAGGTGGAGAATCGATTCTGATGAAGAGAATTTAAAAAGATATTCTTTTAATCCTTATCTAGGGCACTAAGAAAACGAGCCTTGAAAATAATCCACTACACTGGTAATTACCAGCTAAATGAGACAGATGCTTTTTTGTCAGGCACCTTCATACCAAACACCTCAGAGAGAGCAAAATGAATTGAGGTAAGAAACAAAACTAGAGTTCCTTAAATTTCACACTTTTTGCAGACAGAGTTCGGGACTCCATGAAGACCCCTCCCCTATCCCAAAAAAGTTAACCGCATAGACTGAGGGGTTGAGTCACCATAAATCAAAATAACCTTTAGGAAACACACTCAACATAGAAAGCCATAATTATCTCAAGTTGCATCCTTGCCAGCAAGTGGTTTTTGACCAAAGAAATTGGTGATGCAAAGGCTACCACCAAAGTGATAAACTTCTAAAAGTCATCAATCAGAAATAAAATAATCAAAATTTCAGGGCACTGATTTTAACTTTTATTCTTAGACATGTGGGGACAGGGAGTATAGCAATAATTTAGAGAAGATATGAAATAATATACCTATGTTTTGAATTAACCAGCCAGAATTATTTGCTATTTCTTCTTTTCTGTTATTGTTTATTATTTAGCTTGTATCTCATTTCATTTTTTAATTTTAATCAAGAAGCATTTTGTTGTTAAAAGAAAACAATCCAGAAATCCTCTTGAGTTGGTACTAAAAGAAGTTTTGTCCTAAGGAATCAGGACATCTTCTGGAATCCAAGGGCAGCAATACAGCTGGCCCTGGGGGGGGCCTGCGACACCATTTGGAACCAAGCAGGATTCTGTCTCCATGTCTCTCACGCACTGACATGTATTCTTTGGTCGGATCCTCTCTACACTCGCCCTTTCTTTCCACAGTGTAGGTCAGTATACTTCCTTACTCATTAGTCATTTGGCCCTAAAGTTGTGCTCAAGATGGCAGTTTCCCATCTGAGTCCACATCAATGTGTAAACCTAGCCAATTCAAAAATTGGTCCCAATTTAAAATTATCAGGAGAAGGAATCTAACTGGTCAACGAAGATCAAGTATGCACTTTGGGTCCACTCCAAACTAGGGGTACAGAGTGTGTGCTGAGGGTCACATGACCTGCCACCAGCTCAGCAGGGACAGGACTGCCTGAGATGAGAGCCTGGGCAGGTGGGAAGAGCAATGTGAAGGACAAGCAGGGATGACCGGGGAAGGGTTGGCCACCTCTCCCAGCACTTGTGTTACAATCAGGGCTTAGATGTTTTGTCCTCCAGGAGAATGTCAACTGGTGGGGAGAGGAGAGAGGAGAGCAATGCCTTTTTAGCTTTTTAAATTTTGTTTATTTATTTATTTTTTGAGATTGAGTGTAAGGGGGTTAGGGCAGAGCGACTGGGAAAATCTTAAGCAGGCTCCACGCCAAGCCCAAGCCCAAAGCGGAGCTCCATCTCATCACCCTGAGATCATGACCTGATTCAAAATCAAGAGTCCAACGATGCTTAACCAACTGAGTCACCCAGGTGCCCTGCCTTTTTAGCTTTTTAAATAAGTGCTTCTTTTTATCCATCTAAGGGTATTACATGTTATCTATCACAAAATAAGCATTAAGCAATGGGTACCGAATGAATAAACAAAAGGCAAGCTAAAATACGTTTGGGGGAAGTATTGTCCAAGAATATCAGTGGTTTCTCAGTTTAGTTTGTTTTTCTGAGCCTGTATCAAAGAGCTTAAAGTTCGAATAGCTCTCTTCCAGATGACTTAATTTAATTAGTAATCTAGAAGTAGAAGATATAAATATTGCTGGGGATATAACAGAACTGTATTCTAAGACTCATGACCAGTCGGGTCCACTTTCTACAAGTTAGTACCCTGGAGCTGTGGACTAGAAAGGGACACACACACAGCAGAGTCAGGATGGGAGTTAGTGCTGAATCCCCACACCCAGGGACACACCCCAGCCTCAGCTCCATCCGTTCCTGTAGCAACCGAGCCACAGAGGTCCCAGGCCTCTGTCTTTGACAGTAGAGACACTTGCCTAATGTGATATTAGCTCATTCGTTACTTTAAAACCTTGGAAATATAATTTTCTGTAGTCAAACTTCGAATGGTTATGGTGAAGCCTGTCACTGGACCGTTTAATCAGTATCTATTGAATACCCGCTCTGCACCCAGCTCTATGTCCTGTGTTAGAGACACTGTCATGCCAGGCACGAAGCTGACAACCTAGCAGGGACTATGGATTTTACACATTAGAATCTATAATTAGAGGCCCAATTTGATGTAAAGAGCTATGCTCTCTATGACTTTGGTAGTTCTGCTAAATTCCCTTTGGGTTCTTTATTGTATTCCCTGGAGGCCCCTGCAGAAGAAAGTGATAAACTTAAGTATTTTTGCCATTGAGTGATTAATGCTAAGAGAGATACAGGAGAAGAAGTCCTTATTATGAAAAGAGAATGGGGGAAATGCACATTATTTTCCCCTTTCTCTTGGTTCTTGCAGGTTCTTCTGAGGGCAGGCCCATTCACTTGTAACTGCATGAGAGGCTAAAGAGTTTTCAGAGGAAAACTCATCATTTCGGAGAGAGGAACCAGGAACCAGGACCTGGAGCTGGGGAGGATGGCTGAAATCTCAGAGAGGGGTCCCCTAATTCTGTATATGAACTGACACAAGTCCTGAGATCTCCCTCAAGCTGCACATGCATTTGTTACACCCCCAGGATCAGAGCAAAGGCCTTGAGAACTGAGCTACGACATAGGCCATGACCCAGTTCCAGACGAACCCCGGGTGGCCAGGGGCAGACCCCACAGCAGAGCAAAACCTTTGAAGTCTGCACCACGGAAAGAAGGTGAGACAGAACTGGAAGTCTGAACACCACGGGCTGATTGCCTGGTAAAACAAAGTAGAGAAAAAAAAAATCAACATTCTCCAGATGATTTTAACAAGACACAGAGTCTTGCCACAGAATATTCTGAATGGGAGGAGCGGGACCAGGATGAAGTAAATGAAACACTTGCTTTGGGTGCAAAATGTAAAGGAGAGGGGGCCAAAAGGCTCAGTAATCAAGATAAATGGTATTTGAACACAAGACCTTAAAGAGCCAGACTTGAGGCAAAAACTTCCACGCTGAACAAAATATCAAAATTTTAAGTAAAGACAGGATCAATATTGCTGATTTTTCCTTTTGTATCAAGCTCTACTATGACTCAGCATAGCACCATTACTGGTGCTGGAAGCCAGTGGAAAGGAGCCCCCTGGTGTAGTTCAGATGGTCAGTCTCCCAAAGTGCCCAGTAGAGCAGAGAGAGGTGGAAAGTAAATCCAGAGAGGCAAACAGAAGATATCCAGGACCCCTAGAAAAACTCAAGTACGGCAGACACCATGTACCACAAAAGTAGACAGGTATACATCTGAAAATGAGGATGTGTTGAAAGGGTTTACAAGGAACAGTGAGACTCCCTTGGCTCTCCCCAGCAGGAGACCAGAGCCCCTGGGGAATTTGAATTAAGAAATTGGAGCTAAGGAAAAAAATACAACTGGTGAAGGGGAGGGTTAAATGAAAATCTGCATACTGAACCAGGGACACTCCCACCAGAAAACCGCAATCTCCTTTCTTTCTGCACCCTGATCTAAGAATACCTGCAGAGAGGTTTATCCAACACTGACCTACCTCTCATCCTTACCGGTAGCCTAGATAATTCATCTTAGGAAGAACCCAAGAATCCTAAAGAAAAGACCTGCAGATATTAACTTCAGTGGTTGTAAAACATGTCTACAAATTATTTAGCATCGATCCCATCAAGAAGTGGAGTCTAATTTCCCTCCCTGTGGCTATGGACTGCCTTAGGGGCTCACTCATAGTGACTACAATGCTACAGGAGTGATACTGCATGGTTTCCCAGACTAGGTCAGAAGAGGCCATTCCTACAGCTTTCATCTTACTCTCTATCTTGAGACACATGCCTTTGGAACCCTGAGGTGCCATGTAAAACGTCCAGCTACTCTGTAGCTGCCACACTGGAGAGACCACAGTAAGATAGAGAAATGCCAGAAGAGTCCCAGGGGTTTCAGTCTCCAACTGTTGGAGTCTTCCTGGCCCAGGAGCCAAATAGTGAGTGCAGAATTTTCCACGTGACCCCAGCTCCGCACACTCGAACAGCAACCTTACAAGAGCCCCTAGATGAGAACTACCTATTTGAGTCCATTTAATCCCCAGAATCATGAGAGATAATAATAATAATATGTGAGTGTTGCTGGTTTTTGCCACTGAAGTTGGAGTGGTTTGTTATGAAGCAATTAAGGTAATGAGAACCATAACATTTGGAGTTCTCCCAAATAAAAATGAGGATTTCCATCCAGTTATCCCACAGTTGCTTCCAAATGGCTATTTAGTCTTTACATGTAAATATGAATAACCAGTTACAAATCATCTCAGGAAAGCTATTAAATAAAAGGCAAAGACCAACACAACCGGAAAAAAAGGAACCTTGAGCAAAAAGAGACAATTCAGGGAACAGAAGAAAACACGAACATAAGCCTGAGAAAATATACCAAAAAGTAGAACACAAAAATTTTTTAATGTGTTTAATGTGAGAAAGAATTGAAGAGGTAGAGAATCGATCCAAGGGGCCCAGCATCTGATGATAGAGAATGAATAAACTATCACTATGCACAAGAACAGATGCATTTCACAAACAAAGTTTGAATAAAAGACACCAGACATAAAAGAGAACATACCGTATGATTTCATTTACCCAAAGTCAAAAACAGGCAAAATGAATCTCTGGAGCTAAGAGTCAGGTGGTGGTTATCTTTGAAAGGGTAATGACCAGGAAGGGCCAAAACATGCTGCTCATTTTCTGTTTCTTAGCGTGGGCACTAGGCTCATAGGTGTATTCACCTCATGAAAATTTGAGCTGTTACACTCAAGAATTATGCGTTTTTCTGTGTATATGTTCTACTTCAATTAAAAGCTCATTTTAAAAATTAAGGGATAAAATCAGTCCATGCGCTTATATCACAAGGCAAGACTAAAAAAAAGACTCAGGACCTAACTTGTATAGATTCCCACTGGCCACATATAGGACAACCTAAATTGAGTGCTAAGAATAATAAATACAATAAAATAAAACATATTGAACATGTTTAAGTCCATGATAATAAAAAGCAGTCCCCATTGATCACCCTGGACAATGATGGGAAACGAATTCATTACTTTAAGTAAAGGGAAAGAATCAGGGCTTTATTCTACCATTCCTGTACAAATTAAACCTCAGAGGGACTAAGGTTTGGTGAAGGGATTTCTCTTTATAGATCACTCCAGTTAATCCACTAGCAGGGATGATCGCACTAAAAGATCATCACTTTGCAATCCCCAATACATGAATGGAACAGTGGATATTACGATCACAAAAAAGAGACAAGCAGTTATTACCCACCTCACGATAGGAGCATTCGCCACTACCTATGGAATGGTCCTGCTGAGGGGATTGAACCCAAATCTGACCAAACCTCTAAATACAGCTGCCAATCTCCAGAAACACAGCAGACAGAGAGGCCCATTAAACACCACCACAGGGAGTCAATCAGCAAAATCCAGACTATGAGCCACTCTACAGGACAAATAACCAGTTTTTCAATGAAAAAAAAAATGCAAGGAGAAAAAGAAAGATGAAAGGGAAGCCTATAGATTAAAAGAGGCTTAAGAATCATATCAACCAGTTGTAATGTCTGGACCTTAGTGGAATCATAATTCCTCCCTCAAAAAATGTAAAAGATAAATTAATAATACAAATAAATGAATGAATGAGACAGAAAAATGTAAACCTTGTGTGGCTAATCAAGGTTATTAAAAATTATTACTCTTTTTTTAAGATTTATTGTATTTGATTTTATTTTAGAGCGAGAGAGGGAGAGAGAGTTCAAGTGGGGGGAGGGGCAGGGGGATGGAAAGGGAATCTCAAGCAGACTCCCCGCTGAGCAAGGAGCCCAAAGCAGGGCTCCATCTCACAACCCTGAGATCATGACCTGAGCCAAAATCCAGAGTCGGATGCCTAACTGACTGAGCCACCCAGGCGCCCCTAAAAAATTATTACTTTTTTTTTAGGCATGCTATTTTCTTTGTGATTTTCTTAAAAGTATCCTTATCTCTCAGAGATACACATGAAGTTCAGATAAAATTTGCTTAAGAGTGATTGGTAAAGATGGACAAAGAGGGTACAAGTATGAATGATACAGCAGCAGAAAACAAGAGTTGATGGTTGCTGAGCAGGGTGATGGGTCTCAAGGGGCCATTATACTGCTCTCTGCTCTTGCTTATAATTTTTCATTTAAAGTAAAGGCCTTTTCTCATCTCATGTATTATAATTATTTAAAACAAACAAACAAACAAACACTGATGAAGCTCCTAAACCTACAAGCCCTCAACTTGAGGGCTTTGGCACCAAGTAGGAGCTTTCTAAGAGTGGAGGAGGAAAGGCACAGAAGCTGAGGAAGAGCAAGGATGCACAGGGTTCTGCATAAAGGTCCACCTCCCTCCTCTCCAAGCCTATTAGCACCAGGCACCGTTATCTCGAAAAAGTATGTCAAAGCCAAAGCTATGGGCAATTAATTGTGTGAGACTAAGTATTTACTAACTAAAATGTCTTCAGTTTTATTGTTATTATTCATGTTTAGTAAGCGGTCTTTATTTTTTATTTTAATAAGTCATAGCCTCAGATTTATTAAGTTCCTTTCTCCAAAGTCATGTGAGTGAAAAGCAGCAGAGTGACGCAGTGAACTGTGATAGCCTATCTTTGTCTTTCTATTGTGCTTCTGGCACCTTTAAGAAACTCCTCCTTGACTCCATGTGGCTCCTGGTGGACTGTCATTCACAAACTCAGTCTACATTCCATGAGTGGTTGTGAGATGCAGATACACCAGTTAGACGTCCCTTTGGACCTAACCACAGGAATTGATCAATCTTGGGCCTAAAACCCCAAAAAATATTGGGCCTAAAACCCAAAAAGATCACTTGGGATCTTTTCAAATATTGACATATGAGACAATTCTCTTTCTCATAGCTAAACTGTGAGTCCAGGGCTGCCTGTAGCCCTCTTTTCCAAAATATAGAGAAAATCTGCATACAGAATTAGTCAAGCAAAGAGAGGATAGATTGTTTGAGATCCCAAATCTAATCATGCCTGTAGCTTGATCTATCCCCAGACTTCAGAGTTACATGAGCCAAAATGTTTCTGGATGGGTAAGCTGGGTTAAGTCAGGTTTTAGCCATTTGGGGCCAAAGAACACCAACTAATGGAAGCCTTCCCTCCATTGCAGGCTTCCCAAGCAACCATGCCACCTCTTATCAGAAATTTCATTTCTTATCAAAATTTGAGGTCCCTGGAGGTTATTCTAAGTAGGTTGGCACACATTAGATTCCTCTGAGCTTTTCAACAGTCAGTCATTGAACAAATAATCACTGAGTGTCTACCATGTCCCAGTGTAGTAGATACCTATGTTTGGTCTGCCCAGTAGTCCCCTTTTTCTAGAAACTGCTCCTGCTCTTGGCTTGATCCACAATTGAATAGTTCAGGGTGGACAACTGACCAAAAGGTAGCCAATGAAGGAAACCTAGAAAATTCCTCAGACTTTTAGATAGCCCTATTCCTCTTCAAGGGAGGCAGCCATAAGACTAAAAACTCAGTAACTACCCATGGTCCCTTGTCCCCGTGTGGGGGACTAGAGGCCACATAGGGAGACGAGCAGAGACAAGAGACAAGGAGAGAGCCTTGCCAACTTTTATTGTTCCTGAACTCCAGCTATATTCCTGTCCTTGCTAAAGTTGTTTTGGTTTTTTTTTTCAGCTTTTCTTGGGATTCTTTATTTTGCCTACCTAGCTCTGATTGATATCTGTCATTCACTTGGAACAATTTCATATACTCTGGCACAAGGCCGTGGTCTAAGGACATAATGTAACCAAACCACAGTCCCCACGCTCAAGGAGCTTAACATACAATGTGAAGACAGGTAGGGAAATGTGGTTGATTTCAGAACCGAGTGATAAGCTCTGTGAAGGGAGTGAGCACAGGGCTTGTGCAGCCCATGGAAGACACACCCAGAAAAGCTTCCCAGAAGACATGCTACTTGTGGGAACTGGACGACATGAGGGGCTAGACCAGGGTATCTCAATCTTGACACTATTGACATTTGTGGGCTGATAATTCTCTGTGGAAGGAGGGAGGGCTGTCCTGTGACGTGTAGGACATTTAGCAGCATCCGCGGCTTCTAGATGCCAGTTGCACTGCCAGCCATGCAAGTCAAAAATGTCCGCAGACAGGGCCAAATGTCCCCCGGGGGGGGGGCACAAAATGATCCCGTCTACCCAATGTCTTCATAATAACAATAGAGGGGTGTGCTGCCTGAAATGCAGCCAACATAAAATAATGACTGCCTTATGGAATAACAATGTGATTTCCTCATAAAAGGTATCTTTCGTGGCCACATGTTGACAGCTCACTAGCAACTAAATTCCTCAAGCAGTGCCTTGGAGCACGCCTTGGGAAATATGTTGACACATTCTTGTTTCAGGGGGATGAATCCCTTGGCCACCAAGTCCTGCTGGGAACCACTTCCTTCTGAAGAGGCTTTTGTGTCTTTGCTGTAGATGATTAAAATTTCTCCACTCCAGCGAGGAGTCTCACTGCCCGTTTATAAAAATAACGTCAACAGCCCAATTTTCATGATCCCAAAGCGATCGTGGTGGCGTCCATCATTTTGGTTTGGAATATGGTGTACAAAATATTATGGAATGCCTCTTTATTTGTTTCTCAGAAATCACAACCAAAGGCCAATTACTTCAAATCCTGCAGGATGCTGGGAAGTCTTTTCTGGGTTCTCTGAACATGCCACACATAATAAACTTGTTTCTTTACAAAGAGGGTACCTGAGGCCAGGTGACGCGAACCAGTACAATCACTTTTCATTCCTTCCAGGTACTTGCGAAAGGACTAACCCTACTTCTTATGACGTCTGTTTTCTGTATTCTTGAATCTTCTTTCAGGGCTATAGTTTCACTGAATGATCTGTAAGTCAGAGAAAACAACACCTCCCTCAAAGGGTAATAATAAAGATTAAAGGGTAATACACCATATCTCACTGATTCGAAAAAGCACAGTTCCCCCACCTCTGAGCATCTGCAGAACGGGAACGTATCTTGCAATCCATGGCATCTCAACGCTCCACCAGCAAGGGAGCGGTGCCAGTTGTGCGGTCCTCACCTGCCTACACACTAACTTGTTGTTGACCCTTGTGGCATGATGGGCGACTCCTCAACTGTCAGTGAACAGACCACTTCAGAACCATTTGAGGAAGGAGCGTGGGTCCTGGCTCTTGTCTGAAAACCTTCTGCTGACACTTTAAGAAAGCACCACACCGAATCTTGCAGATTAGGTGTCAGCAGTGTGGAAAGAAATCCCAGAGGTCACAAGGGAGCCCCTTCAAAGAAATGCTGTGTCACCTACATTCTCATAGGTAAAGAAGAAGATGTTGGGTAGAGAAACAACAACCTCAACAACCCTGAGTCAAAAAGTGATTCGTAAGAGTCCAAATGCAAAACAAATGAACAAACAAACAAAACCCCCCCCAAAAAACAACCACAGCAATAAAAATCTTTTAGGAATTCCTTAATCAATTGAATTTGCTCATACTTTCCTTCTTCTATATGCCCAAGAGTGATACATGATGGAAAAAAAACATTTAGCTAAGTCCAAAACAGCCCTGGCAAGTGGGTATACAACAAAAATTCTACAATTAATTGCACGTTTTCTTCCTTAGGGATACATAAAATGATGGCATACATCACATTTGTTTTAGATTTGAGGGAATACAATACAGAGAAGGCTGATACCGTGGTTCACACTTAGTTGGTTATCAACAAACTGTAGATGTTGTTGTTGCTAGGACTTAAAAGAGTTGTCAGATCAGGCCCAATCGAGAGCCAACATTGGAGGATAAACAAATCTATTCTGTGAAAAAAAAAAAACCCAAATCAGGCGTATACAGACGATGCTATATACTAGCTTAAGCACGAAGTCCTCTCTAAACTATTGATTTCATTGGTGAATTTACATCCTCAGTATAATTTCAGTCCTATCCTCCCTTACACTTTTCCCTAGTTATCTTGTCTATGTGATAGAGAGTCCAACGCATCAGGAGACAGGCAGAGCAAGAAAACTAGAAATTCAAGCGACGCTAACCCGCTGGCTTGTGCACCCATAACAATCCTGTACATTGTTAAGCTTCTAGTACTTTTGATTAAATCTCATGGGAATTTAAAGGAATTAAAGGAACAGCTTCTGAGTAGGGAATTCCTCCAAACATGGCCCCACATCAGGAAAGATACTCAAAGAATATAAATTAAAGAAGAAAAGAAAAGATCTAAAAATCTCCAAATATTCTGGGGAAAGAAGTCACGTTTGTTAATATTTTTAGTTGTATAAATACCTGTTATGGGCAAACGGATAAACAGAGGTAGAGGAATGTATGTGGAAACTTCGTTTTATACAAACAGTAAAATGTGAAGTATATTCTCATATGAATGACAAGACTTCCATTTAATAGATGTTTGCCTAAAGCAAAATACATTATCAGTGTTAAGGTTCTACCTATAATACACGAAATAATTTTTCTTCAAACTTTCATAAAATTTAATAAGAATTTTGATTATTAATTCAATTCCAAAATGTAACTTTCTGTCAAAAGTTATCACGGAATATGTCAGCTCATTCTGCATCAAAATTATTCTGTAGAAGAATTTTTCTGGTAATAGGTATTTTCCAAAAACTAGTTCAAATGTATGAATATACATATATAAATAATATCATATCACAATGTATACTACAATATAAGTATAAAAGCATCCAGTAACCTTAACACGAATGCTTCCAATTGGACCCCTGCCGGATTCTGTTCCCTGTAGTCTGGACCAGTCACAGTATACTCCACATGCTGGTGTCCGGTCCTACAAAGCTTGGGGATTGGTCTCTTCAAAATGAACCTCTGAGCCATGTCTGTGTTGTTGAGATAATAACCACCAGAGGGCAGCAAAGCACCTCATAATGCCTTTCCTTCGGTTTTGTTTTTGTTGTTGTTGTTTTTTATGTTGTTGTTTTGTTGTTGTTTTTGTTTTTTTAGTTAAGTCATCATGGAATTAGGGTGTTGGTTTTTCTGTTTGTATCTTGTAAGTCTTTCATTATATTAATTAATGAAGTTACATTTTTTAAAACCGAAAATAAGAGCTATTAGGACGTTTGTCATTGATTTTCCTAAAAGATCTGTCTAGGCACACCCTCAAATTCCTCCTTATGAGTAATATTCCCATTTTTTTAGTAGTGCTTAGGATTGACATATTAATGCAGGATGAAAGATAAAGACTTCCAGTTTTAACCAAGTAACAATTAAATTAAACTGGGTGATTTTGGCAGAAGGATTCTTTTCAAGATTGATGTTCTATTATGTGAGTCTGAAAAGCAAGACAAAGGCGAATTGCTGGCGCCTCTGAAGTCTCATCGGAGTCTTACATCAAAGGAAATGAAATGTATTCCTTAATCTAATTTGTGCCTCTCTTTAAGTATAAAGTCACTGCAAACCGAGGAACAATAAACTAGCGAGATATGATGTGTCCAAACACCGCTGAATAATAATTTTATTTGCACTGCAAGTAAATAACCACAAAATAGAGAATGCCTATTGATTATCCTAAAAAGAATGACAAGACAGTGGGATTCTAACACTGATTCTTTTTCATGGGATTTTAAATCATTCTCCTGGAATTAGAAGCAGACAGCAGAGACTAATAAAAGCGACAGGGGAGGCCTGGGAGGGTGTGCGTTACATGCACAAAAAGGGAAGAAAGCCGGTTGCATTGTGCCACCGCATCTGTTCTGACTTCACACTGGTGTGGCGATGTGGGCCACTTTGAAGGTTGCAATAGCAAAATTCAGAATTGCAACGTCAGGGAGAACAGATGCTGCAAGCTAGAGATGTGCATGGGCTTATTGCAAACCTGATGAGACAGGACAAGGTCCTTTTATTAAAAAAAGAAAGAAAGAAACAGAAATCCCTGCCACAGTAAGGGTTGTGAACCTGAGAACTAATGGAGGTGATGTGGCGGCAAGAATTCACGGAGATTGAAACTAAAATAGCAGGAGATGAAACCACGCAATAGCAACAGGTAAAAACGTCTTGGCAAAAAGTTGGCAACATGAACCTAAAAGGCATTGAGAAGGTTTAAAATACAAATGGTGTCAGCTGGAAGACAGCAAATACCCACAGTACCTTAGCAGGGCACCATTCCTGGGAAACAAATAGAAATACATTTGGATAACAAAAACATACTTCTAGAAGCCTTGAGTAGATAGAATGCTGGAATTATTAGCAGCAACCCCTACGTTTTTTTCTTATTCAATTTTTAATTCTAAGAATATGAACTTAGGGGCGCCTGGGTGTCTCAGTCAGTTAAGCATCTGCCTTTGGCTCAGGTCATGATCCCAGAGTCACAGGATTGATCCCCACATGGGGTTCCCTGCTCAGTGGCAGAGTCTGCTTCTCCCTCTGCTCCTGCGACCTCGTGCTCTCTCTCTCTCAAATAAATAAATAAAATCCTTTAAAAAAGAAAGAAAAGAAAGGAAGAAAGAGAAAGAAAGAAAGAAAGAAAGAAAGAAAGAAAGAAAGAAAGAAAGAAAGAAAGAACGAAAGAACGAAAGAACGAAAGAAAGAAAGAAAGAAAGAAAGAAAGAAAGAAAGAAAGAAAGAAAGAAAGAAAGAAAGAAGGAAAGAAAATGAATTTAAATCTTAGCCAAATAAAGGATACAAGACAGGAAGTCAGAAACCTGTAGTTTCTATTATTTGCCTGTTATGTGATTGAAGCAGATAGTTGCGCTTTGCTGACTCACGGTTCCCACAGTGTAAAATAAGACACGTAACTACATCCTTCAAAAACAGAGCCAGGCAAATGTCCATCTCCCAAGTTTCTTCCAGTTCATGATCTGTCTCCTACCTGAATAACCTGGGCATTGATTAGTCATGATTTTGATTGCAGGATGCACAATTATTTGCTTAACTTTATTTTTAATATGACAAACATTATGTGAAAACAAGTCTAAAGTTGGAAATAGGTTAAATGTTCCTTGGTAGGATACTATTTTTCATTATTTATGAAACATCAGTGGAATCTGAGGTATCCATTTGGAATGACGTAGTAGATCATCCAGTGGTTTGGGGGAAATGTTCATACTAGTTTATCACAGGGAGAAAAGGACACTGCAAAACAGACTGATCACACTTAAAAAAAAAAAAAAAGACGACACCTAAGGGTTAAAAATACTCATCTCTGGCTGGCAGGATTCATCTACATTAAGAACAAAAGACTAAAGCACAAAAAATAGAAAATTAGACAGCAGTTGCAGGTTTGTAGGACTGTGATTTTTATGTTTTGTGTGTGTGCGCGCGCTTTTCTATAACATAAACAACGCAAAGACAACCGATATCTTTTTGGAGACTTCAAAAGTCTCAGTTCCGCTGAAGCGCATGCAAGAAAGCAAAGCTCAGAGCGCCCCGGGGTCATTTAGAAGGATGTTGGGCATTGTTTTCAAGCAGACATTGTCTTTTCCTTTGGCGCACTGGCCATTTGACCTCCCAGCAAGAACAACCACCTTCCTGATCGCTGAGAGGATATGAATCAGGTCTCCAGGTGAATGGAACACAATAACTGCTTGCCCCTGGGAAACCTGGCCAACCTGTCCTCCTGACCTGCCCGCACCTTACACACCAGCAGAGGCCAGATGAGGAAACACTGACAAGTAGCAAAGTCAGCCAAACTAGAAAGCTAGTCTTGCAAGTGAAAAATGTACGTGAAGCGTGATCCCGGGTTTTTTAGTTTAAAAATCATAACAGCAGTAACACATCAAGGAAGTTCACCAAAATGTCAATCATGATTATCTCCGTGTGGTGGGACTACAAGTGCCTTGAATTTTCTTATTTTGCTCATCTCTGTTTTCTAAATATTTTGTAATAAATATGTATTATTTTTAATTTTAAATAAAATGATTGAGTTATTTTGTCAATTTGAGCAAGCCAACAATTTAGGATCCCATAGCTATAAATACACCCATACTAGAACCCATATTTATAAGTAGTTACAGAAAAGTATAAATTTATATTTATGAAATATAAGTAAAAGCTTTCTAAAGGATTGAATGGTTAAAAATATTGGGATTTTTACTAAATTTACTGAGGTAGTCCTGTGTTGTTGTTGTTGTTGTTGTTGTTGTTGTTGTTGTTCTTCTTCTTCTTCTTCTTCTTCTTCTTCTTCTTCTTCTTCTTCTTTTAGAGAAAGAGAGAGCCCCTGCTCAAGCAGGGGTGGGAGGGGCAGAGAGGGAGAGAGAGAATTTTAAGCAGGCTCCACACCAACGCCCCCAAGTGGCCCTGTGTTTAATGGTGGCCAGCTTTGGCTTTCACTCCACTGGCATCCCATCTAGGGTCTTTCCTTGAAGGAGTGTTCTTCCTTCCATCACCTACTACTAAGACACTTTTCTCTACTTTCCATTTGGGGCCTGCCTCTCCCATTCCTGCTGACTTCTATAAGAAAGGATCTACCCTCACCATATCCCACCTCTCAGTCTCCCAGCTTCCTAGCCCCTCCATGAAGGACCCAGCAGCCTTCCCTGGTTTCTGTGCAAGTCTCCAGGGGTTTGTATGTTTGCACAAAGCTCCCAAATCAGTGCCTATTGGGAAGTTTTTTGATTCTTCTACAAGACAGAATAGGCTTGAACCTCACCCTGCCCTACAATGCCCCTTGAGTCCCAAGGGCTCATTGCAGGTATGCCTCTCTCTCAACTTCTTTGAAATGTTTCTACTCTGAATCTCTTTCAGGGCCAGGCCTAAACAAAGACCAAAGGAAACCAGCAGTGGCTCAGTAATTTCTCTGGGCATTCTTTCATGAAATATGAATGGCTGGCACCTATTATGTGTCACCCTGGAAGGAGAAACAAATTGTCCTCCCTAAACGAATAAATGAATGCATGCTTTGGGAGACCAAGGACTCACTTCCTTGACCTTCTGGGAACAAGGCTTAAGCCTCTTTTTCCTAAGTCAGTGTCACAGACAGCAGAAGCACCAGGCAGGCCATATAGAAACAATAGATATCTTGTGATTACAAGCTCACCGTCTAATTTAATGCTCAAAACCGTCCGAGGTAGGTTTTTATAACCCTCATTTTACTGATAGAGAAACTGAGGCTTGCAGAGGTTAAGACATTCTGCACCAGTCATGTCCCTGGCAAATGTTAGAGAGAGACTTAAATACAAGTCATTTGGCCCCATTCCAGGTAGTCTTTGCCATATCACAGTTCACTACAGGAGTCATTTTGAGTAAGGTCACCTGTGGCATTACCAGCTAGTTGTGTGTTTCAGGACATTTGCCTCAGATGGAAATAAGGGAATCCTAGGAGAATCCAACCTGCATCTGAGAGGCAGATGTCAAGCAATATTTCTCACTTTGTACTCACCTTGCACATTTTACATGAGGCAGTCCTATATGTTTCAGGGTGTTTAGCATTCTTGAACCCTGTCCACTAAAATCTAATTGAGACCGTTCAAAATGCCTCCACACATTTTCAAACACTCCTGGAGGGATTCTGCCCTCCCAGGATGAGAATGCAGGAGTCTGAGAACCTCTGATTTAAAAGCAGGGCCTATATTGCTAATAGGTGACAACTGGAAACAATAATTATATCAATAGGAAAATAATTACTAGACAGGACAGATAATTTGAACTGCGCTGACCTGGACTAAGTTGGAATTCGTACTGAACATCAGATTTGATGGCTGATGTAATCAACAAACACTCAGTGGGTTGGCTGCCAAGATAAATGCATTATGAGCATAATGAGTGTTGTGTGATTTCATTAGAATGGAAAAAACCAATATCTACATCTTTGACAGTGTACGTGTCTCTCTCAGTTGTTCCCTGAATTGGTGATGATGAGCCCTTTAGTGTCCCAGACCCTCATTAATGTTAAATTCTTTCTAATTGACAAAGGGAGCCATCGAGACAGTACTAATGGACCCTGGCAGAAGTAGCTGTGTCAGGTGCTGTAAATGAGAAAAGCTTGACCTTTCCGAAGAGAGGCAGAGAAGAATTAGAAGCCTCGATGATTCCCCTACCTCCATGGAAACAAGTAGTTTCTTTTACTGGCACACAATGCTTTTACACAGATACCATCTTCAAGGGCCATTTTCTCCTGAATGTTAACAGATGAATGAGCTTTCCTGTTTGACTAGGAGAGGGGATTGTTTGCTAGAGCCTGTGGGGAGACCCCTCCCATAAGTCCAACTTATCTCCATCCATAGCGAACCATCGGAATCACACAAGCAGCTGCTGCAAAGGGCTTTGTGCTGCGTTGTTTTTCCCATAGCGAGTCTTGCCTGGTTCTCAAGCAAGTGGATGCCTTTCATTTTCTCTCCGATGGCTTCAGGGCTACAGTTTGCTTGGCCCCGAGTAAAGATTACATGGCAAAAGCAGCTCTGATCTTATTCTACCCAATTTGCTAGATGTTATCTCACTCTTTAAAGAGCCCAGAAAAAAAGATTCAGAAAGCCAAGTGATCTGCTCTCTCGCAGACGGCACAATCATTTACCACAGCTATGACTGGGCACTTTTCAGGCTTATACAAGGCGGACTATACAGGTTTCAAGACAGTATTTTGGTTCCATTTTTCTTTCTGAGTCACTGGAGAATTGAATTCTCTAAAAGCCCTGTGGTGTTGTGTAAAATTCTTTGCCCGAGAGAGGATGCCAGGATGCTCATATCATCTCTCCAGAACCTTGTTTCATAGGTAACGATTCCAAAAGACATATTTATTGAGGTTCCTAAAATAGATTCAGGTACCTCTTTTAATCTCAGGAATCTTAAACAGTCAAGAGCCAAATTTATCAGGAAAAAACAATTACAGCTCACCAAAACCTTTCCTCAACCCTCTCAAATCTCTAATAATTGTAAGTAGCTATCGACATCTGACCAAAATGACTTACCAGTAATAAATCATCTTATCTTCTTTATTGTTCAATGTTTCTCATATAAAAACCCATATGATAGTTTCCTTCCTAAGTTGAGAGCTAGGATTTTTTTCTCTCTCTCCTACTGGATGGACAAGGAAGGTAATGAGACTGGTACCCCTCAACTGTCTCTTGAGTCTAAGGTCAATGTTAACTTTTACACTCCAAAGAATAGTTTAATATAAAAATTAAATAGTTTAATATTAAAACCACTCTTACCCTTTAACTTCTTGATTCTTGAATCTTTTTTTTTTCTCTTGTTTTAATGGTTTTGCTAGCTTATTGCTTGAGATGTGTTAACGTAAGCTGCCTCCCCTCTGCTTTGGCTATAGGTACAATATAGTGTTTAGGATTTTCTAAAATATTCCTAATCTCATATTTATTCCCAATAGTCTATCTAGTTCACTAAAGCTAGAACACCACCCAAGGTCATAAAATCATGAGCTCCAATGTGGTAGTAAAATGTTCTCACAATCGTCATATGCCAAAGCCTCACAGATGGAGAGGGTGGTGAGCTGCTTAGCAAACTGAATAGTTCATTCATCTGATGGATTTGACTTTGAACTTCTGCATCCTCTGTAACAAATATTTCTTTTGAGGTCTGTTTTCATTTCACTACATCCCTCTCTTAATATAGGAAGCTGCCTCAGTACATGGGGAGATTTTAAAGTCCCTAGGAAGAATTCCAACAGCCCCTCCAAAAAAAGAAAACAAGAATAGAAGAGAACCTTTCTTACTGGCTTTTATTGAAGATTGAACTGTCACAGTTAGAGATGCATCCTTTGATTTAGAGATTTGTCTCACTTGAAAATTTAAGGGGCGCCTGGGTGGCTCAGTCGTTAAGTATCTACCTTCAGCTCAGGTCATGATCCCAGAGTCCTGGGATCCAGCCCCACGTCAGGCTCCCTGCTCAGGGGGAAGCCTGCTTCTCCCTCTCCCTCTCTCCCTACTTGTGTTCCCTCTCTCGCTGTCTCTCTCTGTCAAATAAATAAATAAAATCTTTAAAAAAGAAAAAGAAAATTTAAAGAAAGGATGAGTGCAAATGTGTCTCTATCCTTATGGCATTTACTCTTGTATATTATTGAGTTTATTGGATTTCTTTTCTGAGATCACATTTTCATAGAAGGAAAGGGATTAAAAAAAAAAGGCTGCAGATACAGAAGCTGCAATATGAGGGAACATGGAAGTGCAAACAAGACCTAAAGGTGAGACAAGCTCAATAGACAAAACCTTGGTGCTTGGCAAGCAAGGCTGAGCCTGCGCAGTGCTCACATTCCTCCCATGACACATCTCGCTGCAAATCGGAGGCAGGCTTTTAGCTTTTTTTTTAAAAAAGATTTTTTATTTATTTATTTGACAGAGAGAGACACAGCTTTTAGCTTTGATGGCCAAGTCTTACAACAGGAAAATCTTACAGAGTGTCTGGTTGAGATCATGTCAGTTCTCAGAAGCTGAGTATCATGAATGAGAATGGGCTGCTCCCATTTGAAAAGAAGCATATATATATATATATATATATATTTATTTATTTTTTTTTTTTTTTTACTGCAGCAACATCCAAATGTATAACCAAGCAGTGCCAAAAAAGCAACTAACCGGGAGGAGGATGTCATGTAAAGTCATATTTCTCTCTTTTCTTGCAAGCAATATATTTTGTGGCATTCTGCCCCTCTGTCAGGTTGTGAACAAAGGGAGAATTCTTCAATCCTGAGGCCGTGAGGCAGGAGCGATTAGGTTGATAGGATTTGGTTTGAACTCTAGGCCAACACCTCTCAAAAGAACAAATGCAGGTTTCTTCCAGACGAGTGTTCCCACAGTACCATGAGTGGAAAATTGTTTTAGGGCAAGAAAAAGCACAGTGATTTTAGCAACTCATGAAGCAATAGCTTGTAAGAGATTTAATTCCCACTAGGCCAATTTGTATTTAGAGAGAGAACTGGTCAACCATGGAAGACTAATGGTACCTGTAAGTTCTGGGGGTATTCTTTTTCCTATTAAGATCATACCTGTATACACTCTACCTTCATTTACTTAACAAAAATATAATCTCCTCAAAGTTACATCTAGATTAGAAGTTTAAAATTTCAAGAATATATAAGGTCTCTGTGATCTTACAAGTAAATACAACATTTAACGGCACATCAGAAACATGTAAATTTAGTAGCTTTTCCCTTTTAGTTGAATCAATATCAAAATATTTAGAACTGATTCAAAATGCCATTATTCATTGATTATATGTATGATAGTTGGAGAATCAGTCTCTCACAATATCCTGAGAATACCAGAGCAGAGAGAAAGAATCTAGATGATGGAGCCAATGAATTAACCTGCTCTAGAGCATCTACTATTGCACTTCTTGTTGCATGAAACAATAAATATACTCATTGTTAAGCCCATTTATCCAGTTTTCTATTACTTGGAAATGAAATAATTTTTAAAAGTTCATCATAAATACTCATAAGCATTTGAGTGTAATCGCTTTAGTTAAAAAGCAATGCCATAAAATCAAGCATTTCGAATTTGTACTAATCTCAACACTCTACTCAGGAATTATTCAGCAATCTCTCCTTTGACTCAATAAGGGGGGAACCAGGAATGGTATTTGCAGCATATTTGTATTTCCATACTATACAAATGATTCCAAAAATTAAGATAAACAAATCATTCTAGAAGAACCTCAGCCTTTTCAATTATTCCCTCATTTGTTGACCTATGATCTTGATTCAAACTGATTCAAATTTTAAAGCCCTACATCTCTAGGCTTTAAAGGTATTTGGATTAATCACAAAGAGAGAAAATGGCATTTCTTTTTCATAGTGATTTTAGAGGAATGAGGAAATACACAACCTGACTCTTTGCAGCGGAGAAAACGAAATATTGAATGGTTTGGTTTCTCTGTAGCTGAAGGGAAGCTTGGTGAAGAGTGCAAAAGTGGACATGAAAGGCAGCGACCGCTTTGTGGCTTGATGCAAATTCTGGCTGGTCATAGTTGGAACCTGGTCCTCACTCCACACTCACTTCTTCTCACTCCCATTAAAATTAATTTATACTTCCCTTGTTTCAGAATTATCTGCCTTCATCTGCCAGGGAAAGTCCGTTTATATTACTTGGGAGCATAGCTTCAAGGTCACTTCCTACCATTAATTCCCTGTCAGCAAGCGTCACTTGGGGCATTTCCTGTTCCTGTTCTCATTAGTGCTGAGGAAGAGAAATTCTCTGGTCTCTGACTTTCAACTCTCCCCAGCAGTTTTCAAAATATGTGCCGGTATACCATTTATTTCATTTAACCGTGACTATTTTGGTAGAAAAATATCAACATGATTTCTCTAGTACAAATCCAGTATGTTCCTTGCTGAGACTCTATCTGTAGAATGGGCATCACAGTTTTTTCTTGCATATTTGGAAACAAACTAGGTGGAGTACATTACCAATAAGTACTTAGAAGTCATTGCAAATAAGTCCTAGGTATGAATCCAGAATATGTACCTTTAGCTGAACATCAAAATACAGTTGTTCTGGTCATCTTTATTAATTAAAATCAATAGACCCTTGGTTCAATTGAAAACGTTCTATTAAGGAAAGAAGGTATTTTAATCATTGATGACTTTGTAAAGAAAGAATAATCAGTTAATAGAATGATTGTTTTCACTTTCTTATGGGCAAGATCACAAGGTAAAAACCTATTGAAATTTTCCAGTAGAGATATATCAAATTATAGAATGCTTTAAGTATCTGATCTTATTGAACATATTTGATAAAGGGAAAAATCTTTTAAAACTTTGGATTTGATATTATTCAGATATTAAAAATAATTCTCTCTTCTACAAGTGCTCAGAATATCTCAATAATACATGAGTGGCCTACAGAACAGGAAATTTCCAGCCAGTGTGTTTTATTTTCATCCAAAGCTGATTTTTTTAAACACTAAATTAAATGATTTTTTTTCCCCCACAGACTACCTCTGTTAAGACTCAGTGAAGAAAACAAAATATCATGGAAGAATATAAAAGGTTATTTAAGTAAATGGAGAGAAACATTATGTTCCTGAACGGGAACATTTTCCAAAGGCAATTGGACAAAATGATTCTAAGATTTATCCAAAACACTAAACTGGCACAAATAGCCAAGCAAATTCTGAAGCTGTAGTGAAAAAGAAGGACGTCCTACCCTCACATCCAAAGTCAGATAATGAAGTTACAATGGTTGAATCACTGTGATAATGGTATGAGGAGAGACAAATGAATCCAAAACAGAAGACTCAACAAATGTAAGCACCATCAGAAACCATCCTGCACATCACACAGCAAGAGAAATTCCAGATGTAAGAGGGAGTTAGATGTAAAATTGCATCCATGAAAGAACTGGAAGGAAACATGGGTGAAAAGTATTTGATCTTGGGGCCCAGAGGCTTTTCTGGGCATAAAAGCAGCAGAAGAAAACATAAAGAAAAAAAAAAAAAACTTGGTGTGTGTGACTGCATAAGTATATAAATCTTTCCATTAAAAAAAAAAAAATCCTGAACAAAGTAAGAAGGCAAACAACTGAAATCTTTTTGCAACGTTTGATAAAAGGAGTTATAGGTTTAACAGAGAGAGAGATCATTCAAATAATTTAGGATGAATTCTATGCTCCCACCCCAACAGAAGAGGTCAAGAATTACCTAAATGGCCATAAATCTCGAAAATAAAGCTCCACCTCAATGATACTCAAATAAATACAAATTAAAACAAGCACAATATCGATTTACACAAAACCGTCTAATATTCAGAGTGATTGTTCAGCTGTTAAATGCGATCTCAGCCAGTCACAAAAAAGTGTTTCCTTTGAATTAAAAGCAAGAAAAATGCTCAGGGAAAAAGTATATTACAAAACAGTTTATGGCAAATGTTTGCAATTACAGCCTCCCCCCTTGGATACTTCCAAGACTCTCAGTGGATGCCTAAATCCATGGATAGTGTTGAAATGTCTATATGCTACCCCTTTTTCTATACTTACATACCTGTGATAACATTTAATTATAAATTAGTAAGAGATTAACAACAATAACTGACAATAGAACAAGTATAACAGTATACTGTAAGAGGAGCTATAGGAATGTGGTCTCTCGAAATATTTTATGGGACCGCACTCACCCTTCTTGAGATGATGGGAGAGAATAACGTGCCCACGTGATGAGATGGCGTGAGGGGAACGACATTGGCCTTGTGACGGACATAGCAGGTAGCTGGAACCACGGAAAGTGAAACCGCAGGTAAGGGGGGTGCTGACGCATTCAAATATGTATGCGAATGTGTGAATATATGCATAGAAAATGACTTCAAGTCTCACCGGATTTTATCCATAGGTTATGGGGTCCTCGGCTATTTTAAATTTCTTTTTATGCTTTTCTGTTTTCATCTTTTACTTTATTAATCAAAAGACAGAAACCACAAATGCCCCCTTTTCCCCGCCAGGGAGTCTGATTTCACTCTCCCAGGAGCGGCCACTTGAGGATACTTCTGCTCAGAACTGCCTAATTCAGACCCAGATCTGGAAAAAAAAAAAAAAAAAAAAAAGTCTCTGTTCCCAGCCTTCCTCACAGGGTTCAAGTTCCCCTGGCTTTAGGTCCCTCCCTGAGCACATACAGTGAGAACTAATCAGAGCCTTTCTGTAAAATGTAAGATTTGTCAAATATATGAAAACTAAGCGGTAAGATTTGACACGGCAGCTAAATATAGGGAGTGCTCACATCCAGTTTAAAATAACTTTGGTCCCCAGGATGAGGGCACTGCATATGATTAACACAGAACTTCACCCAATGGCTGATGTTATTCCTACATTTTTCAAATGCTTTTACTTGGACCTTTTCAAAATAAACCGTAGAATTGGGCTTTATGTGCTTATATGGCAAGGTCGCTCCCTGTGATACCGTCACAAGGCTAAAGCATAAAATCTAGTTAAGAGTCCTTGCCAAAACATGAATCAGTTGCAGCAGAATATTCTGAGCTCTGTTCTTCTTTTTTTCCATTCTCTAATATTTCTTCACATCGCAGCCCAAACAATCGCTCATAATTAAACTGAGTGAAGGAGCAGTCCTGGCAGGAAATGGACTTGGCGAGGATCCCACAGCTCCTCATTGTCTTCCCCACAGAACAATTACATCAGTTCCTTCCATTTCCAGAGGAAGAATGGATTTTGCAGAGCAGCAGATGAAAATAGGAGGAAGGAGGCAGCTTATTTACATATTCCAAATCAGGTTAATGTATAATTCTTCTTCTTTTTTTTTTTAATGGGAAAAGGAAATGCCTGAAAGCATTGAACAGTGCTTTAAAAAACCTGCTTTCCCTTCCTCCGGGATCTCCACCGCACGCTGACCACAGGCTCTGCTCACCAGTTACTCACGTCTGCCGAAAACCTCCAGGTTCAAAGGGAAATCCAGCCCAGAAGTATGATATATTCCAGAGTCTGGAAGCTTCAAGAGAGGTGAAATGCCAACCGTGTTTGAAAAGTTAAAAATGTCTCACCACCAAGTTCTTCGGCATCTGCTATTTACTCAATAGATTCCCTGTAAATCCTAGTGCAGAAGAGGATTTAGAGTCTAAATGTGCACACCTAGCTAGTGTAAGATGAGGGATGCCTTAAGTGTTGTTTGGCATCAGCTCAGCTAAATGACAAGGCATCGTGGTCAACCTGCTGCCTCCTGGGGATGAATGCCTTCTCAGTTCGCAGGCTCGTCAGGGCCCAGGCTCCCCATCTGTTTAGGGACCTCTGGATAAAGAGAGATCAGCTCCTACCTAGACCTACCCATCCACCCTGATCATCCTCGCCTCTTCTACTGCTCTTCTCCCCCCACCCCCGCAGCCTGGAATTTATCATGGTTCCCTAGGGAAAGGACAGTTGGATTGAGGGGCCAGTTCTCACAAACACAAAAAGTGCTGGAGACACACAAAATCTGCAGTCCAGCCTCCCAGGGGGGTCAGCTAAGAGAACCATGTTCTCCATAGGAGTGTCTCAGCCATTCAGGAGCAATGAGCACCTTTTTGGATGCCAAGAAGACATGAGACTTCTCTCTTTTTTTTTTTTCCATTTCTTAAGTACCTGAACTCTAACTCTTTTCTGCTGGGCTAAAGCCCCAAAGGCCTCAGCCCCCTGCATCATCAGAGAAGGAGAGAAAGAGAGACATCAGCAGGAGTGTCCAGCACCCATTCCCAAACCCTGCTCTGTGAAGCTGAGGTGAGTCCCCTTGTGACCCGGGTGAGCCCCTGAAATAGGCCAGAGAGTGAGGGGGGCAGACTACAAGTGCTCCATTCTGAGGACAGCAAGGACAGCTCCAGACTCTTCATTCCCCCAGACGATCAATCCTCAGGGTGTGTCCTACACCAGAAAACTAATTCCAGGGGGCCCCAGGTATGCCAACTTCCGGAAGGGAAAGATTCAATCCTGGATCCTGTGCTTGCAAATGGATCACGGTACAAAGCCACAAATCGTAGAGAGAATCAAAGTAGACACCTTGACCCTGTCATTGGACACTGGCTCTCAGTCTCTTCAGCTGGAAACAATATTTTTTTAAAATACAGGAGACAGAAGCAAAATTAGAGAAACACTGGGGATTTTCTTTTTAAGATTTTATTTATCTGAGAGAGAGAGAGAGCATGAGTGGAGGGAGGGGCAGAGGGAGAGGGAGAAGCAGACTCTCCACCGAGCAGGGAGCCGGATGAGAGGCTCCATCCCAGGACCCTGGGATCATGACCTGAGCCGAAGGCAGGCAGTCAACCGACTGAACCACTCAGGCGCCACTAAGCTGGGAAGTTTTATCTGAAGGAGCATGTAGACAGGATAAGGCCCAATCTATAAGGTTGGCTGGCAGGCATGGCGGTACTCTCTCTCCTCACCCTGGTTTGTCCCTATGCCAACACACCAAGAGTATTCAGCAAGTATTGGCAGAAGAAACTCAGTAAAAATGCCCCAATAAAGAAACAAGAATATGATTTCAACATTAATAATGAAAGCAGCACCATAAAAGGCAGAAGTCTCTCATTTACAAGTGACAGATGCTCAACTAAAAGGGAATTTGTAACCTAAGCCAAAAAGGAGACTTTATCAGCTTACATAAATAGGCCAGGGTTTTGGGGTTTTGTTGTTGTTGTTGTTGTTGTTTAAGTCTCAGGCACATCTAGATTCAGAGGCTTCAATATTATCACCTGGTTTTTGTCTGTTTCTTCATTTCCTGGCTTCTCTTCCTTCCCTATCTTGGCTAACTTCGGCAGACCTGTTCTCCCATGGCTAGCAAAGGTGGTTATTGTAACGGTGTTGGTCATTCTTTTGTTCCACAGCATCTGGAACTCCTCTGTCTGTTTAGGGAATTTCCCACCTCGTAAGTCCTGGTGGGGCACGTGCTCTCCCACTGCGGAAGCTGCAAATGTCAAATGCTTGTCTTCCCAAACTGCTTTGCAGCTGGGGTTCAGGCGTGTAACCCAGACGACACCAATCAAACACAGCTATCCTAAATTTGGAACTAGATGCAGATAAAACAAAGAAAGAGCAAAGGAAAAAAAAGAGGGAAAACTCCAAGGCCTCCCTGACAAGCTCGTGTCTCTGGGACAGTGGTGGCCTCACTGTGGTGGTTTCCAGGGTCCTGTTCTCACAGGAGAAGCCTGGAGGGTTTTGTGCTCGGCCATACCGGCGATGCTGTCCTCACTGGACCCATCCTGAGGCATAATTTAGGGCCATATTTCTGGTTGTTGAACATAGTGCCTGATTCTCTGGCCATCCCAGGGATTCCTTCTGCTACCCAGGAACCTATTTCTATTTAAACCATCCAGAATGGGTTTCTATTGCTTGCATCTAAGAACTGGACTGCAAACAGTTGCTCCAAATTCACACCATCTCAGTTTAACAACTCTAGTTGAAAAGGAGCTTCTCTAAGTGTGTATATCAAGGCAAGGATTCTTATCAATCTTTTGGGGAGCACATACCCACCTCTACCCCAATCGTGTTGCTAGAGGACTAGGACTCTATGATTGGCTCAACCTGTGTGAAATGTCCATTTCTGTGGCCAAGGACAGTGAATCTCATGAAAGACAACCTCATAAGGATCTTACAGAATGGAGGCGGTGACATTTCCCAAAGAACATAGATGTCCATGATAAACCGTTTCCTGTTATATAGAATTTTCCCTACTTATTCACCAGTCTTTTAAAACTCACAAATACAACGGGGCTTCTGGGTGGCACAGTCAGTTAACTGGCCAACGTTGAGTTCAGCTCAGGTCATGATCTCAGTGTCCTGAGATCGAGCCCCATGTCAGGCCCTGCTACGGGGCTCTGCACTGGGTGTGGAGCCTGCTTAAGATTCTCTTCCTCCCTCTGCCCTTCCTCCCTCCCTCTCTAAAACATCAAACAAGCAAACAAAACTAACTCATAAATACCAAACCGCAAAGAATTGAGAGAACAAGTCTTGTTTCCCTCCTCAGAAGAATAAAATAGGATATCTTAAAAGTAAAAAAGCCAAGAAGTAGGATAAGTAGGAAGGGTATTGTGTGTGGACTTTCTCAAAATAAGATATACTATGTTTTCTTGTCTCCAAACCTTGGGAAGTTCGTAGAAAAGATTTTCAGTAACATCTAGACAATATTGGGAAATCATTTCTCCTAAACAAAATCCCCAGCCCGCTCTCTTAATTCTCTCCCCATTTCTGGTCACCTAGAATATGGGGAAAGTCTTCAGTCTATGGGAAGATGATTTTCCTGGTGGAAGTTTGCCAGGAAACCGGTCTTTGCTGAGGGAGAAAACCAGCTCCGATCATTACGTAGTGTCGCTGCACCCCAGAGAGCAGGAACCCCACCACATGCTGAGGAGAGTCTCACATGTTGCCAAAACCCTTGGGAAGTAGGGCTCAGCTGGAGGCAGAAAGTCAGTTTAGAAGAAAAGTGAGAAAAAAGCAGTGCCAGAGGGAACAGGATAGAAAGAATGTCAGAGAATAAGAGGGAGAACATGTACAAAATTGCATCAAGGTCAGCAAAACCCTAATATAAATAGTAACAGCTGTATGCTGAGTCCCTGCAGAAAGAGTCTGTGCGGGATATTTTCCATTTGGCTTTCCAGATCCACCCTCCATGCCTCTCCACTTTGTTCACTGACCGAGAAGGCTGAGCGTGTAGACTGCATTGATGGGCCCTCTGTCTGCTTGCTTCCAGTTGGGTTCAGCCAGTGGGAGGCACCGGCAGAAAACAGAAAAGTAGGACGAAAGTGAGGTCCGAAATTTTACTTTCCTAATTTTCTCCCCATAAGACCACAGCCCTCATCAGGCAGTCTTCTCTCTAAGGCCACTCACTCCAGTTCGGCTCACTGCCCCTTCCCCAGGCCCCCTCAGGACAGGGTGGAAGGCATCTATTCTGTCCTAGCCCGGGTGCACTGATCCATCGTTGTTGGTTTCCCCAAACCAACCCACACGTTGTAAATGGTCCCTTTACACAGTGGTTTTTACACCTCTTAGTCACATCAGATGAGTATGCCATCAGTTTCCTCCTGGGACTGTGACCAGTGCAAAATCAAAACATTCTTGGAAAGACTCAGCGCTTAACCACAGCAGCTTGGGATAGATGGTAGGGAGAGAAAATGGATAAAGTCAAAGGCAGGAAGAGAACAAGCAGAACTGGAATGCGGGTAGTAAATGTGTTGGAATTCAGTTCAGACATGTTCCTACACTGCATCCAAGTAGAGATGTCAAGTATGTGAATGAGAGCGCAGGGTTCATTTTTGGAGATGGAGGTTTAAGAATTATTCACATGGATGTAATTAATAAAACTATGGAAGTAGACGAAGTGGTTCAGGAAACGACAACAGGGTGAGAAGAGATGTTTGTCACTTTAAAAAAAAACTAATGAGGGCGCCTGGGTGGCTCAGTTGGTTAAGCGACTGCCTTCGGCTCAGGTCATGATCCTGGAGTCCCGGGATCAAGTCCCACATCGGGCTCCCTGCTCGGCGGGGGGTCTGCTTCTCCCTCTGTCCCTCTTCCCTCTCATGCTCTCTGTCTCTCATTCTCTCTCTCTCAAATAAATAAAAAATAAAAAAAAACTAATGAGTCTCAAAGAGCTAAATCTCCAATGGAGAAGATAGAAAACCCTACCTTTCATTTATCAACTTTTATAACTGAAGTCCCTGTAAATATTATGTAGTATTTCTTTGAACCAAGGAGATGCCTTGTCAGAAGACTACTGCTCCACCTACGTGTACGTCAGTGTAGATTTCTACAGAGACCCACATCATTGCTGCTGTCAAAGTGACAAAATGGCCCACAGATAAAAGTGATTTCTGGAGGAAAAGATTACATTCTTGATTAGAAGCAATTTCCTTTGGGAAAGAAATCATTAAGAATTCAAAACTTTTTTTAAAAATCCTAGATAAGTCCACTTACATATACATGTCCTTTATAAACTTTCAATCATATATTGGTTTTCTTGTAGTGTATAAAGAAACTATATATCCATGTAGCATATAAATGACAAAAATGAATGAAACTTTAAGTTGGTGGGCATGAAACAATTACCAAGTGGCCCTAAGAACAAGATTTGGTGAAAAAAACATCAAAATAGGGTTTGGAAAACGTGAATGGATCAACGAAATATGATCTATCCATAAAACAAAGTAGTTCTCTGCTATAAAAAGAAACCAACTACTGATACACTCAAAAACATTATGAATCAGAACATTATGCTGAGTGAAAGTAGCCAGAAACAAAAGAGTTCATAGTGTATGCTTCTATTTATATAAAGTTCTAGAAATGGCAAACTAATCCGTAGTGACAAAACAAAGATTTCATTGGTTGCTGGAGTCAGGAATCAGACGAAGGGATAGACAGAAAAGGAAATTTGGGTATAATGGAATTATTCTGCGTCTGGATTGTAGTAGTAGATTCATGAGTGGATACGTTTGTCCAAATTCATCGAATTGGGCTCTTTAAAAGGACATTACTTACTGGGCAAAACTTACACCTCCACAAAGAGGATTGAAGAAAAACAAAATGGTGAGAAGTGCTGTGGGCAACTGATGCATCCCCCAGAACGCAAGGGTTAAATGGATAAAAGGGAGAGTGTTGAGTGACAAGGAGCAGTCAGGAAGGGGAATAAGCCGGTAGAGTGAGGTCACTCAAGTGTCCAGAGTAGGGCTTTTAAGAGGAAAGAATTGACCGGTTATCAGTATGGTTCTAAGAAAAGATCTATAGGATAGTGACTGAAATCTATCCATTGGCTGCAACATTTGAGGAGACAGTTATAACCTTCGTCAGAGTAATTTCCAGAGTGGGACTGTGAACGCCAGCTCCCTGGGAATCTCCAGTGTACAGGAAGGAGAGGACATGGAGGCAGAACATAGAGACTTGTGTTCAGGCACCTTGGATGAGAAAAGAAAGTGGAGTAAGATAGGACGGTCACCAGAGAGGGAAGAGGGTTAAGGGGGGATTTTTTAAATGGGAGAAACATGAGAATCTTTATCTGCAGAGGGAAATAAACCAGGAGAGAGGGAGAGCTTCACCCTGCAAGGGGCCAAGGAAAGGCAAGCTCCAGAAGGCTGAGCTTGAATACAAGGGCCTTCATCCCTCATGTAGACTGGATGTGTAGATAAGTCTCTTAGAGAGGGAGAACAAGTTGAGACATTATATACTTTATGGGCTCAATTTTCTCAATAAGTTAAAAGGCATGGATATTTGAGGTGAGGCACTGAAATAGGATAAGGGTCTTGGGAGAGTTTGAATAGTTCAAGAAAAAAAATGGAGGGGTATATGGAAATCTTCTGAGGCTGGAGGGGGATGATGAATGACCTAAATTTTTTATAATCAAAGACCCATGGGGAGGAGTGTGTGGTGTCCACCAGCAGGAAGAAAATTAAATATAGATACGATATAGATGAAGTTAGATAACGTAGAGATAAGTAGGCTAAGGCAAGATAATGTGTACACATCAGTTTCCTACCTTCTCCCCACCTACTCTCCTCCCTAGAAATTTATATTCATTAAAAAACTATTAAGTTTAGGGGAGGAGGGGATGGGGGAGTGCTCCAATAACCTCAAGTACCCAACTGTGATCAAATAACATCATAGAAGACCTTGGCCAAAATAAAATCAGTTGGAAATTAGAAGAATGCTAAGCCTTGAATGCCATTTGGATGACAGAATCACACACACACACACACACACACACACACACACACACACTGGTAACATACTACATACCTTTTTAATTCAATATATCTCAATGAGCTGTCTCATTCTTTTGTAAAGCTGTATAATATTTCATAGTCTTCATGTATCATTATTTCTTTAACCAAAGAGTTACGGATGGACATTTAGCTTGTTCTCAAGACTTATGCTTTTATAAACAATGCTGCAGTAAATAACATTGCATGTACATCATTTTTCATAAAAACGAATATATCTCTAGAATGAATGCCTGGAGGGTGGAATTGCTAAGTGAAAGGGATGTGACTTAGTATTTAATACTGTATTATATTACACTCCCACCCGCAAAATATGAGCACCTATTTCCTCACAACCTCACCAACACGGCACTTTAACAAAATTTTCTATCTTCACTAATCTGATAGGTTTTAAAATGACATCTCAATGCAATTTTAAATTAACTTGCATTTCTCTTAATATGAGGGAGACTGAGCATCTCTGTACACATTCAGGAGTCATTTGTGTTTCCTGTTCTGAGATCTGTCTATTCATTACCTTTGTCCATTCATTTTTCAACTGGGGAGTGTTTTTTTTTTTCTTACTGATTTTAATACACTCTTTTTACATATATACACTAGGTCTTCATTATTCATGAATTCCTTATTTGCAAATTCACCCACTTACTAAAATTTATTTGTAATCCCCAAATCAATATCCCAGTGCTCTCGTGGTCATTCACAGAGAGGCAGAGAGAGGCAAAAATTTGAGTCATCCCACATGCATGTTCCCAGCATAGGTCAAACAAGGCCCCCGCTCTTCCTTCTTGTTTTAGCTCCCATTCTGTAAACAAGTCTTTTTTGTTTTCAAAAAACAGAAAGTAGACCAGATTCCGGCCTCGGTACCGAAGGCCTTTCCACCCCAGGCCAACCCCGGAAGCCTACCACAGAAGGTGGGGATGGCGAGACCAAGCCCAGCCAAGGCCCCACTGATGGGTCCTGGCCTGAGCCTCAGCGCCCACGAAACCGTCCCTACTTCCAGCGGCGGCGGCAGCAGCCCCCCGGACCCAGGCAGCCCACAGCCCTGGAGCCCTCGGCCCCTATCAACAGCGGGGACCCCACCACCACCATACTGGAGTGACTCCAACACGAAGGACCCCCCAGAGCTGGTTGTCTGCCAGTTTTTCCAGCCACCCTGTACCCCACCCAGCACCCCCTCCCCCCTCCCCATGACTCATGACATCAAAATACCAGCTTTCCCCTTTCCCTTGAGACTCAGGAGGGCCGAAGCAACAGCCCTTTGCTTTTTCTCTGTCCCCTACCAAGGGTTGAAGGAAGGGATCCATCCTGTTGTTCAGAGGCACCACGTCCCTCCCCTGAATCAGGCTGAGAAGGACCCAGCCAGCTCTCACCTCCTCCTGGTTGTTTTTCTTTCCCACCCCAGTTTATTTTTGGTCTCTCCTCTAGCCCCTACCTCTGAAGCCATTTTATGAACCGTCATGTGCCACCTGAGCCTCCAGTAAAAACAAAAACAGGCAAAAAAAAAAAAAAAAAAACCTTTTCACGGTCTGCTTCACAACACATTTTTCACATTTTTGAGTTTTTATTGGTCACTTGACTATTTCTTTCTCTCTTTTTTTAAGTTTTTAAAAATTTATTTAAGTGATCGCTACACCCAACATGGGACTCAAACTCACAACCCAGAGATCAAGACTCAAATGCTCTTCCAACAGAGCCAGCCAGGTGCCTTTATTTGGTCATTTTAAATACACCCCCAGCCCCAACCGTGGTGCTAAAGTGCTACGTTGTGTTCCTAAGAGCAAGAAGGCTGGGATGTGTTTTACTGAGAAAATACGTATGTTTGATAAGCTTTGTTCAGGCATGTGTTTATGGTGTTGTTGGCTCTATGACGTAAGGTGTCTTTAAACAGAAACATGCATAAAATGTCATTATGTATGGATTGGTTGACAAAATGTTGTGACCAAAGCTAAGAGGAAACTACTCCTGTATTTCCCCTAGAAGCAATGGTTCTAATTCATTGTTCACAGTGGCTTTATAGAACATAAGTAATGAAAATAATGACAACCGTTTGGGAAATTAACTCTCTGTTTGTGATGCAAATTGTGATTACTGTGCCCAGCCTGTCATTTGTCTTTTAATTTTGATTTTTTTAGCAAGGATATATGGTTTTTTTATTTTTATGTAGTCATAGTTATGAAGTGATGTTTACTATACATCTCCAGCTATTGTGATTTAGTTAGAAAGGAGAAAATAAGGAATGAGTGGAATAAACACCTGAATCCAGGGGTTACCTGCCATCTGGTCTGTGGAGCCCTGCCCAAGCAGAAACAAGCTATCTCTCCATCCACTCAAATAAAGCCTACCTGATAGAAAGGAAAAGAGAGATTATATGTCTGCTACCTCAAAGGGAAGCAATTAGATTCCAAGGGGTGCTATTTCACTTTATCCTTGAAATATTTATGTGGTGATGGCATGAGCCCATAGTTACAAAGAAATGCATGAAAATGGTCACTTCCTTTCTACAAAATTTGCAGTAGGAATATTATTATATTTTGGTGTCACATTAACCTTCCCCCAACATAAGCTATAAAAGTTGCTCTGGGCAATTATAATAAAACTTTCCTTTTAATCAATTTGGACTGGGATCATCTCCAAAAGAATGAAGACTTACTTTCTAGTGAAATGAGGAATATTTGGTCAATTAGCAGAGAAGAGAGCCCCCAAGTTGCCTTTAAATGAAGCTGAAAGGGATAAACTGATTCCAAATTGGAAGTCACACTTCTAGCACCTCGGCTTGTCAAATCTCAGGTGATGGCTGCTTTTCAGACTCTGAGAGAAACACCCTTCCACAATGGCACCGTGCAAAATCTTCTCCTTGCTCACAGTCCTCTCTGCCAGTAATTTGGCTTCAGCAACAGCTATGAATCTGTGACCTACATACAAATTATTCCCGGTGACATGCATACAGATATGTAAAAAGGAGACTAACAAAAGCACCTGAGTTGTTAAAGGGTCAAGTTTACGGCCACTAGGGCAGTCAGAGCTGGTGAGATTTACCATGCATGACCTGAACAGCAGCACAACTGAATGTTTAATAGGTTGGTGATTTAATCCTGCGTGTGTAATTTTAGTGCCCTGGAACTGTACTGGGAATGCTCAAGTCCTTCCTTCGAATTAACCATTGGTTATTCCAAAGTACCCTGGTCTTTCATACAAACTAGCTGTATTGTTCCCACAGCCCCATAATTCTATAGAAAAATCAAGTGAATTTGTTGTTGTTGTCACAGCCACTCTGGAAAACAGTATGGAGGTTCCTCAAAAAGTTGAAAATAGAGCTGCCCTATGACCCAGAAATTGCATTACTGGGTATTTACCCCAAAGATACAAATGTAGGGATCCAAAGGGGTACGTGCACCCTGATGTTTATAGCAGCAATGTCCACAATAGCCAAACTGTGGAAAGAGCCAAGATGTCCATCGACAGATGAATGGATAAGGAAGATGTGGTATATATACACACAATGGAATATTATGCAGCCATCCAAAGGAATGAGATCTTGCCATTTGCAACGATGTGGATGGAACTGGAGGGTATTATGCTGAGTGAAATAAGTCAATCAGAGAAAGACAAGTATCATATGATCTCACTGATATGAGGAATTTGAGAAACAAGACAGAGGGAAGGGAGGGAAAATGAAACAAGACAAAACCAGAGAGGGAGACAAACCCTAAGAGACTCTTAATCTCAGGAAACAAACTGAAGGTTGCTGGAGTGGTGGGGGGTGGGAGGGATGGGGTGGCTGGGTGATAGACACTGGGGAGGGTATGTGCTATGGTGAGCGCTGTGAATTGTGTAAGACTGTTGAATCACAGACCTGTACCCCTGAAACAAATAATACATTATATGTTAATAAAAGAAAGAAGAAAGAAGGAAAGAAAGAAAGAAAGAAAGAAAGAAAGAAAGAAAGAAAGAAAGAAAGAAAGAAAGTCAGAAAGAAGGCTTCATGCCCAAAAGCCTTCATAAATGAAGATTTTTAAAGTAAAGAAAAAGAAGACCACTCTAGGAAGAAGAGGATATCACCAGCAGTGAAGTGGGGAAGTAGGCTCTCTGCTCCCCCAAACCCTGCCTCCCTCTCCCTGCAATAGGACGAACTGTCTACTCTCCCTCTCCACCTGACACAAAATCCGTATATTGAGGCCCTCACCCCCAATGTGACCATATTTGGAGATGGGGCTGTTAGGAGGTCATAAGGGTGGGGGGCTGAATCCAATAGGCTTGGTGGCTTTATAAGACAAAGAGCTCTTATGCTCAGGCTCCCTCTCTACGCATATGCACCCCAAAAAAGCCACAAAGCCCCCATGGAGATGGTGACTAGCCACAAGCCAGGAGGAGCGCTCTCACCGGAACCTGGCCACACTGGCACCCTGCCCTTGGACTTCCATCCTCTAGAACTCTGAGAATAGAAATGTCTTGTTTAATCAGGTATGTTTCGTTATGCCAGCCCAAGCTAAGACACTCCCTGTCCCTGACTTGGGGCCCGCTGCTTCCGTGTCGGTTCTGAACAGCCTGTGTATGTGCAGCCACACATGTCCCCACACTGTCCCCCATCCCCACCTCAATGGCACGCACTGTCCTAACCTTTCCAGCCACTTGCTTCTCCTCCCAGTTAGTCAAAACCTTGCCTCTGATGTCTCTTCCCTTGGAGCCCTGTCTTTAAAGGTGACTGGACGATCCAATAAACTGCTTCATGCTACGGTGTCAATGTCTGATAATTTTTTCTTAAGATTTTATTTATTTATTTGACAGAAAGAGTGAGAGAGAGCACAAGCAGGGGGAACAGCAGAGGGAGAGAAAGAAGCAGGCTCCCTGACAAGCAGGGAGCCCGATGTGGGGCTCGACCCCAGGACCCTAGGATCAAGACCCAAGCCGAAGGCAGACGCTTAACCATCTGAGCCACCCAGGCGCCCCTCTGATAATGATTTGACGTCACATCCATTTCTCCCTTAGGTTCCTAGAGGCAGGGCTGGTTTCCTGAAACCTGTCCACATCCCCCATATAGATTTTGATAAGGGCAGAACAAACTTGACAATCCTTCTGCAACTGAGCAGAAGAAGGGGGCCAAAGAAGCACCCCCGCAAAGGTTAACATTGAAGGCAATCTACCTCCTTCATAATCTCACACAGTACTCTTGGGAAACACCCGGGTCTTTGGCTTCCTATTAAAGGGTCCTTCCAGCATACCCTGTTACTCCTCCAGTAATGTTACAATAAGAACTTTTAAAAAGCTAAAATGTGGGGCGCCTGGGTGGCTTAGTCTGTTAAGTGTCTGCCTTCGGCTCAGGTCATGGTCCCGGGGTCCTGGGATCGAGCCCCGCATCGGGCTCCCTGCTCAGCGGGAAGCCTGCTTCTCCCTCTGACGCTCCCCCTGCTTGTGTTCCCTCTCCCGCTGTGTCTCTCTGTCAAATAAATAAATCTTAAAAATCTTTAAAATAAATAAATAAATAAATAAAAAGCTAAAATGTGATCATCTCAGACACTGAAGCAGGTTGCCAGAAGAGATTTTAGAGAGGAAGGGAAACTTTTAGACCACCTCCGGGTAGCTTGATGCTTTATTCCGTTTATCCATTTTTTTTAAATGAGTATCAGTGGGCGCCTGGGTGGCTCAGTCGTTATGCGTCTGCCTTCGGCTCAGGTCATGATCCCAGAGTCCTGGAATCAAGTTCCACATCGGGCTCCCTGCTCGGTGGGAAGCCACTTCTCCCTCTCCCACTCCCCCTGCTTGTGTTCCCTCTCTCGCTGTGTCTCTCTCTGTCAAGTAAATAAATAAAATCTTTAAAAAAATAAAAAAAATGAGTATCAGTGTAAGAAATGCCCATTTTTAAATATTTTTCCTTAACTAAATACAACTCCTAGCCCTTTTCGTGCCAATTTGTGTGGCATCCTTCTCTCCAAAGCTCCTTCTCAGCCTGCACTCACACCAGAATCCAAAAGGCTAGATGGTGCTTGGAAACTGGGGGAAAGCCCCCTAATGATCAGCTTCCCCCCAGGCTCCCACCCACCACGTCCTCATGGTGGGGCCCACACCGCCTTCCTGAGCAGGCATCTCTGCTTCTGCACCACCTGTACACCCACTTCTCTTTTTCCGACCTTCTGACTTGATCTAAGGGGAGAAAAAAAAAAATCTCTCCTCCTCTGATTGTCCTTTAAAGAGCCTAGCGTAAACTTGTCAAAGTCTAGGCTTTAGAAAAACAAAAGCCAGGAAGAGAACTATCTCACTGACAACTTCTGCTTCCGGCCAGTAACAAAAACTTTCCCTAAGCCAAAAGAACATCAAAAGGCGAGGTTACTCTTGGGGAAATGGGAAAGGGAAAGTAGAGAGACAAAAAGTATTATTTTGCTCAATTATCCTGGGCCCCAAACAACAGGGCCTGAATAGAAGTATCTGGTGCAATGACAGAGAAGTTCTCCTCTCTGGGTCTTACCAGGCAGCTCCTAACAGCACCAGCCTGGGAAGAAGGCTCACTCCCTACTCTAATACTAATAATTTCCTATAAGCCACTTGGCCTCTCTGGAAATAATTTTGTCCATTTATGCATTCAACAAACTCTTATGGGCCTATTCTCTGCAGGAATTGGGCAGAGTGTGGTATAAGTCTTGGGGCTTGAAGATAGACCTTGACCTCGAGTTGCACATAGTCAGCACAGAAGCCGAAAGGATGCAACTGCAATGACAGAGACGTGCCTGAATGCTAGGGGAACGCCAAGAAAGGGAGCCCAACACGGCCTGGAGGGGAGCAGTGTGAGCTGAGTCTTGCAGGAGGAGATAATATGCAGACCAAGAGTGCTCAAAGGGCAGGACTAAGGAGGCAGGGATAGCACTAGGAGTGATGCATGAGGATCATGGAGAACTTGGCAGGGATCAAACCCCTGTATTGTCTCCTAATAGCCATGAAGTCTCCTGGGAAGTTGTGTATGCTAAGGTTTGCTTTTTTTTTTTTTTTTTTTTTTTTTTTAGCAACTTAACATGAATTTATTATCTTACAGTTCCACAGGTCAGAGACACAGGTCTCACTGGGCTAAATTCAAGGTGTGGGCAGGCCTGAATTCCCTTCGGGAAGCTCCAGAGGAGAATCCATTTCCTTGCCTTTTCCAGCGTCTAGAAGCTGGCCACATTCTTTAGTTTATGACCTCCTTCCTCCATCTTCAAAGCTAGCAAAATCAAGCCAAGCCCTAGCTCCTGGCAACCACTAATCTGCTTTCTCTCTTGTTCTGAATATTTCATATAAAAGGAATCATAGGATATGTGACCTTTTGTGTTTGGCTTCTTTCGCTCGGCAGATTTTCCAGGTTCAACCATGCTGTAGCATGTATCAGTTCTTTATTCCTTTTTATGGCCAAATAACATTCCATTATATGAATATGCCACATTTTGTCTATCCAATCACCCTTTGGTGCATATTTGGGTGGTTTCCACTTTTAGCTAGTATGAATAGTGCTGCTATAAACCTTTGTGTACAACTGTTTGTTTGAGTGCCTGTTTTCAGTCCTTTTGCATACATAGTTGGGAGTGGAATGGATGGCTCACATACGGTGACTCTATGTTTAACTTTTTAAGAAACCGCCAACCTGTTCTCCATATAGCTTCACCATGTCACATTACCACCAACAAACATAGGAGGGTTCCAATCTTGCCACATCCTTAGCAACACTTGTCATTTTCCGTTTTTGTCGGTTTGTGTGTGTGTGTGCGTGTGCATATAGCTCACCTAGTGGGTGTGAGGTGGTGTTACTGTGGTTTTGATTTGCATTTCCTTAATGACCGCTGATACCGTCTTTTCAAGATTTGCTTTTCGAATAACTGAATTGGGAAGTTGTGTGAAAGACAGATTTAAAAGAAAGTGAAAGGAAGTTAGGAAAACCAGTTTTCCAGACTAAATCTGATGGGGTCAGGAATAGAAAGTGGGAGTAGGGAAAGAGAAGGAGAAATAAATTGGAGAAATACTGAGAGAGTAAAATTGTCAGAATTTAAGGACCAGTTCAGTGGTGGTTCAAGGACAGGGAGAAGTCAAAGTACCCCCATCAGCCTTATCTGTGAAATGAAAAGGTGGGCCATGTGACCCGAAGTGCTTCCCAGTGAGAACATTTTCTCAGAGTGACTTTACCTTGCAAATATCAAAGAGGTTTATGAGGTGGAATTTACTCAGCGCTTCTCAAAATTGATGTTGTACACACATATTAACTGCTTATAAAAATAAGCCCTTCTCCACTGCAGGGACAGATGAGAAAGGATAAAACTTAAATTAATTAACAATTAATTAATTAATTAATCTAAGCCATGTAGCCTCTAAATATCAGTCATTGTGTTTCACATAACATCCCACAAGTGCCAAGGCCTTGTCTCTCTGATTAAGGCTAAGGCCCTATCAAAAGGGGAATATGGATTCTAATGGAAATTGTTTGTTAAGATCTACCAATGTAAGTAAGTCAATGCTCCAATTTCCAATAAAGGCATAGAAGTCTTATTTGAAAATAGCATAATTCCCTGAGAAGAAGGGCACAGTTACATTAGGATGACGAGATTTTATAATTTACAATTCTCTTAAATTTAGGATCTGGCTTTCTCTATTCTTACAGAAAAATACCAAAGTTGGCACATTTTAAAATTCAGACCTGATTTGATTAGATCCAAAACAGGTTTATTAAGAACACTTCTTCAAAGCTATAAATGGATCAAAAGAAAATTGTTCATTATACAAGTCTTCTCTTAAAAATTTAGGAATGACTCTAAATCATAAATAAATGTAAGTGGTACAATCCAAATAAGCAAGAACTGTACCCCCTTGGAAAAGATAAAAGTGATAATTTTGTCATGTGTGTTAATGCTAAATAAAAACAATTCGGGCTACAATGGCCACCTGAGATTTCGCACTAAAACCCGCCTGATCACTGTAAAACCATCGTTTTTAAAAGATGAATCCTTGGCTTTTATTATCACTAGGTCATTAAAATAGCAAAAGAATGGGAGAATTTTGCCCTTCCTAAGCTATATTAAAACATCTTTCATTTTCTCAAGTGCTTTTCTCCCATTTGTTCACAATTATTCATCACTTCATTCTCTTAGCTTAGTCCCCTTCAAGGCACACATTCCATTCAACCATTAAATTGAATTACCATCCTACCAAGTAATTTATATTCTCTCAGTCTTACTCCTAATAGGATATAAAATGTACATGTTTCTAGGACTCAACCTGATCGTAAAATCATTTCCACTGAGGGTTCGTAGAGAGGCCATGACCAAAGTTAAAGGTTAAACTGTGAGGTATGCAAGGAATGGAATTAGAGAAAATGTCTTCTTGCCCTGATCTCACCTGGCACAGCTCATATACCTGGAAATTTTTACCCTAATGGGCCCTGCCCATATTAAGGCCCAATGCAGCTCCCAAACCTATCCTATAGGGGTAAGCAAGCCTTCTAACTTCTGATCCTGTTTTCTTCCCATCCACTAATTCCTCTTTGCAGGATATTAGGGGATTATACAATGTTCTTCTTTGTCTCTAGTAATATTTTTCGTCTTCAAGTCATTTTGTCTCATCTTAATATAGATACTCCGGTTCTCTTATGGTTGCTGTTTACATTGAATATATTTTTTTATCTGTGGCATAATACAAAATAAATATTTCATCTTCGGCCCAGGTCCCTGGCACAGAGCTCCTAAAACACTTGGAATTTACTGTCTTTTGTATGTTAACGAGATAATGATTCAGGTGTGGAGGGGGGCATAAATAGCTTCAGAAAGAGGCCTAGTTGCCAGAAAAACAACCATTGATTAGAGTGTTAGAACTTTCAAGCCCTAACCCCCATCCCCTGGGGAGGGGAGATGAGCTGGACACTGAGTTCAATTATCTGATGACCAATGATTTAATCAGTAATGACTACATAATGAAATCTCCATTAAAAAACCCTAACCGATGGGGCTTGGAGAGCTCCTGAGTTGGTATGCATATCCATGTGCCAGGAGGGTGACACACTCTGACTCCATGGGAAACAGACACTCCTGTGCTTGGGACCCTTCCAGACCCTCCTCTATGCACTTCTTCATGCAGTAGTTCATTTGTATACTTTATAATAAATGTAACAGGAAGTAGAACACTTTCTTGAATTCTGTGAGTTATTCTAGTGGATTACCGAAACTGAGGGTGTGCTGGTCATTGGAACCCCCAAGTTTGTTGTCATCTGGGGAGAAGTGGGGGTTGCCTGGGAACCCCAATTGCTGTTGGTGTTTGAAGTGGGGACAGTGTTGTGGGACTAAGCCGTTTAAGTTGTGAGGTCTGATGTTAACACCAGGTAGATAGTGTCAGAATAGGATTAAATTATTATACATCCAGTTGATATGAGAGAATTGAATTGGTGTGGAAAAAAACACGGATTTGGTGTCCAAAAAAATGCACACCATCTTTTCATTTCCGCCTGGTTATAGCTTTGAAACTTAAGCATGAATCTATAGATGGCAGATAGTTAGATCTTGTTTTCTATCAGTATGACAGTCACTACCCTTTAAATGGATTATTTCATTCCTTCACATTTAATATTATTATTGATATAGTTGGATTTATGTCTCATTTTTCTTTATAGTTTCTTTTTAAAAAAAGAGTTTATTTGAGAGAGAAAGAGATAGCGAGAGAGAGCCCGAGCAGGGAACAGAGGGAGAAGCAGGCTCCCCACGGGCAGGGAGCCCAATGCGGGGCTCCATCCCAGGACCCTGGGATCATGACCTGAGCCAAAGGCAGTTGCTTAACCAACTGAGCCACCCAGGCACTCCTCATTTTACTTTATAGTTTCTATATGTCTGTCATCTGTGTTCTTCTGTTGTTCCTTTATTTGTGTCTTTCATTTGTGTTCTGTGTTTCTGTGTATTAAATAGACATTTTCTTGTGTATGATTTTATCCTTTAATAATTTTTGGATTATTTTTGAGTGATTTTATTAGTGTTTGTTCTAGGGTCAGTAATAACTTATTAGAATCTACTTCAGATTTATACTAACTCAATTTCTATAAGATATAAAAACTTTGCTCTAATATAGCCCCATTCCCATCCCCTAATTTTTATATTATTGTCAGATATATTAAAGCTATGTATGTTACAAACCCAAAGAATATAGTGCTATAGTTATTATTTTACATAATCTTATGTCTAAAAGATAAAAGGGAAAAAACCTATATACAGACTTTTTTTATATTATTTATCATTTCTGATTTCTTTATATCTTCCTAGGGATTTGAGTTACTATCTGATTTCACTTTCTTACTCTAATGCAGTTTCATTTCCTCCCCTGCTCCTTGTACTGTTCTTGTCAAATATATTACACCTATGAGTTATAGGTCCACCAGTATAATTTCATAGATATTATTCAATGCAATTTTTAAATCAGTTAAGAAATACATAATTATACTTTCTTTTATAACTACCTGCATAATTACCTTTATAAGCACACTGTGTTTTTTTATATGAATTCAAATTATTTTCTGGTTTAATTTCTTTTCAGCATCAAGAACTTCCTTTAGTATTTCTTGTAAGCTAAGTCTGCTAGCAATGAATGTTTTATCCACCTTTTCTTTCTTCTTTCCTTCTAGTATCCCCGTTACATTAGTCCCATAATTAAGCATTAATTTTGCAACTAGTGCTATCTCACATTTTTCTGAGACTTTTCATTTTTCATCATTTTTTCCTGTTCTTCAGATTGCATAATCTATTGATCTAGATTCAAGTCTGTTGATTTTTTTCTTCTACCAGCATAAATACTCTGTTGAATCCCTCTAGTGGATTTCTATAATAGTTCTTATATCACTTCCTGCTAGCTTCTTTACCTAAACCCAGCAATTCAGTTCTGCCTTTCAGAGGTGCCCCAAGCCCGAGTCCCAATTACTCTGTCCTGAGAGATTTCCGGACCTTGTCTCTACCAACATTCATGGAAGTTCAGTCAACTTTGGATTCATACCACAACTATCTATTATCTGTAAAGCAAATGCCATTATTCCTATTTTAAATAAACAAGAAAATTTAAAGCCAGAATTAAGCAGTAATTTGTCTAGAAAATGAAGGACTAGAAAGCAGATCTTTGGAATCTTAACCAAACCAGTTATGGAGTCTGTATAAGAATACCTAGAGATTTCTTAGAAATTCAGATTCCTTGCTGCAGTCATTCTGATTCAAACAATTGAGGCAAAACTCAGGAATCTGGATTTTTAACAGCTCTTCGGATGATTCTAGTAGAGGGAATCTGAGAACAATAATATAATTGACAACCAATTACATGCTCAAAAGTAGGAGAGAGAGAACAACAACCTAGCCAGGCAAATTCAAGCATGGGAAATAAAAAGAAGAGAAAACATCTTCATTTTCTAACAGAGTGATTGTTGCTAGTCTGAAGTCAAGGGCAAGGACTCCAAGCTGGGACTTAGTGGCCAAATAGTTCTTACCCTTAATAAGAACTAAGTAAGAACATTATCTTAGTAAAAGCATTATTCTGAATATGACTAACTGTCCCAATGCCAAATAATTTTAAAGAAACTTCTAACACTTTTAATATTTTAAGCCTTTAGAAGAAATGAGAGTTTCAAAGCAGTATCTACAGATCACATCTGGAGTTGGATGATTTTCCAGATTATTAGCTTTTTAAAATATTATATCCTATCTTATTCCGATAAGTTTTGATTATTTCTGTAATTTATTTTGGTACATAAATTTACCAAGTGTCTATTACAACAGGCTTTTTTATATAAGTAAATAGAACAAGGCCCTGCGCTCACTGACTCAAACAGAAAGATGAATGCATTGATTCAAACATAGTCTGTGGAATCAGGCAGCCATTGGTCTATGTCCCAGCAACTTTCCTTATTAAGGTAAAATCTTGGACTGATTATTTAACTTCTTCTATTCTCAGGTTCTTTGTATAACAGAGAAAACAACATTGTCTACTTCATTGGATTTTGTGGGAGTTAAACAGTATAATTCTCAAGACATTTAAGACATGACTATCCTCCAAACTTACAGTGAACCTGAGACAAAGAGCTATTTAATGAGTAAGCCAGCGGAATGACAAAGGAGAATGGGAGAAGCTGGTGTACATAATAAAATGAAAAAGTGTTGGAATAAGATTGTTAAATTATTTATAAAGCTAGTTACTATCTTATAGTATGTTAAGTGATCTTTTCCACAGAGATTATTTGCATCCCTACCATTTACAACTTATTTATAATGTAATTTGCAATCTGCTAGAAATTTTCATCCAATTCCATCTGGGCCTGAATCAAGAGTAAATAGAAACTCAAACAAAGATGTATTCCTAGACAATTAGATAATGCTTGAATGGTCCTGTCAGACAATATTCCAGCATGGTAAGACATACAGTCATCATTTTGCCTTATTTCCAAGTTTTGGGTAATTTTTCTTAATACACATAAAGCGTTTAGCACAGAGCCTCCTACATAACTCGTGCTGAAAATCTGATAGCATATTTATTATTTCTCTTTATAATCCCAGCTCTACTGTATACTAGTGGCTGATCTGGGGCAGTGTTCTCTCTGTCCTTTAGTTTCCTCAACTATAAAATGAGGATAATACCTCACAGGGCTATCATGAGGTTTAAGTAAGGATTTAATATGTGCAAAACACTTAGTGTCTGGTACATACTAATCACTAAATAAGTGACAGTGAATGCTTTCATTCCCCCAAGGCATTTGATGTCACACTATAGCCAACATTTTCACAATATAAGGAAATAAATGGGGGAAAAAAACCTGCTGTGATGTCAAGAGGGTGGGCACAGCCGGCCAGAGGATGCCCAAAGACCTTTTGCAGCTTGAACTTGGACTAAAGAACAAGCTATTTATAGCTGGGCTGGGAAACCAGCTCACTCGTACCTCAAATATTATTAAAATGAACACATTCCAGGGTTCTGAAAGCAAAGATAAGTTTTATACTGTTGTTTGTCTAGTTTTAGCTCTCATTCTAACACAGTAATAAGGCACAACACACTTTCACAGGTTACCACATGAACTGCCTGATGTTTTTAGACCACATGTAGGCCTAGGTGTCCATGACATCTTTCCCTGGAGATGAAAATGTTAATTATTTTTTACTAAGAGCAGCTTCCCCAGCATGTTTGACAGCCGCATTTGATGTGGAAATAGAAAGCAAATGTCACCACCCACCAAACACTCAACACAATCACAGCCTGAAGAGCGATTCCCATATTTTCCTCTCTATGCAAGGAGCATCTGAAATGCGTATAGGGAAGACTAATTATTATCTTCCCAGCAATTTTCTCCTGCCATTGGTACATTGGGGAACAACACTTTCAACCAATGATCAGCTTTTGCTCGTGTAAATAAGACATGCATCTGAGCTTTGTGGACTACTTCTCCATGAATGATTATATGAAGGATATACCCAGAACCCAGAGACAATCTGGATACAAATCACTGGGCAGCCACCTGGAGTTGTGTCTCCTCCCAGGTCATGTTTCCTAAGTTGTGAATGCAGCATCTCTGAGGCCAGATGGCTCAGCACACTGAGACTGTCACAGAAGATGTGCATTTTAAATAAGCATATAACGAGAACTACAGGGATATAATGGGTCATCCTATAGCCAATGATTAGTGTCCAAAAAAATTGTCATGGCCTTTCCAGAAGTGATTTGTTCATCCCTACTTATTTATTCAGCTATTCATTTATTGATTTACTCTCTAACGATAGAAGTAATAACTCTATTACCAATTTCAGATAATCAGCATATTATCGAAAAGAACAAAGGAAGAGCCAAAAGCACTGCGTAATTCCACCACCTAAATATTATCCTACCAATATATTTTTGGTTGACGTACTTCTGGTGTCTTTTCATGAGGGAGAGAGAGAGAACCCATACTTTTGTACCTTTATACATACGTTTGTAACCTGGCTGGCAGGTAAGGGTTCATTGCAGTTATCTAAGTCTGCACATAAAACCACCTCTCAACTTAGTGGCTTTAAAATCAGCAACATTTATTTTGCTCACAAATCTAGGAGCTCACAATTTGTGCAGTGCTTGATGGGGACGGCTTCTCTTTGCTCCGCTCTGTGTCAGCCAGGCAGCTCAAAGGCTGGGGCTGACACCATCTGAAGGCTCTCTCACTGGTGCCTCGCCTGGAGGAGCTGAGCTGGACAGCGGGGTGTCCTTGAGCATCTGTTTTCTATGTGCTCTGTCCTCACGGTGTCTCCAGCATGGTAGCCTGGGGTGAGCTGGACTTTGTATATGTCAACTTAGGGTTTCCAATGCTGATGTACAGCTGGGGGCAGAGGAGAGAGGGGGATATCACCTTTTATGATTTAGCCTTGGAAGAAACTGCATCGTTTCCACCACATTCTATTTCTTTAAAACAAGTCACCAGAACCAGCCCATATTCATGGGGAACACAAACTGGAATCCACCTTCTCGGAGGAAGCGTCCAAGAGCTTCTGAACATGTTTTAAATCCCCTGGAGGAACTTAGCAATTAAATGGATGGTTGAATAAAGAAATAGGGAAGGGTGAACCACTTCTGAGAAAGGTTGTAAAAATCTTTTAACACTAATCGTCTGTTTCCTCTGCGTTACATTATAGCTCATCCCATTCTTGAAACATACTTCTAAAGGAAAATACATACTTTCTGTGGCAATAAACATTTGTTGGCTGAATAAATTTAGCAAGTCATAAGTATTTTTCTACATCAATGAATATTTTTACAGTAAAATTTTAAAGGTTGCACTGTGGGCATATCATAATTTATGCAACCAATTTCCAGTTACCAATTAATAAATATTAGACTCTTTACTTTGTTATATAAATAACTCTATGATTAATATCATAGAACAGAAGTCTCTACTTGCTCTTGATAAATTCATGAACATAGAATTTCTGGGTGAAAGGGATTTATATTTTTAAAGTTTTGAATAGCTACTACAAAAATGTCCTAGGTTTTTTGTTTGTTTGTTTGTTTTTTAGGAGACTTTCATTTTTAGAAGAGTTTTAGGTTCACAACAGAATTCAGCAGAAGATACAAAGATATATATATCCCCAGTCCCCACACGTGATAGTCTCCACCATGATAATCATCCCCTACAAGAGTGGTACTTTTGTTACAATCCATGTACCCACACTGACACATCATTATCAGGGTCCATAGTTTACATTAGAGTTCACTCTTGCTGTTGTACAACCTATGGGTTTGGACGAATGTATAATAATATACATCATTATAACAACATACAGAGGATTTTCAGAGTAAAATGACATATATCACCATTATAGTATGATGAACAATAGTTTTGCTGCCCTAAAAGTTATCTGTACTTTGCCTATTCTCCTTCCCTCCCCGGTAGCCCCTGGAAAACACTGATCTTTTTACTGTCTCCATAGGTTTGCCTCTTCCAGAATGTCATATCATTGGAATCACAGGGTATGTAGCTTTTTCAGATGGGCTTCTTTCACTTAGTAATATGTATTAAAGTTTCCTCCATGTCTTTTTATGGCCTGATAGCTCATTTCTTTCTAGCACTGAATAACATTCCATTGTCTGGATGTACCACAGTTCATTTATCTTTCACCTACTGAAGGACACCTTGGTTGCTTCCAAGTTTTGGCAATGAATACAGCTGCTATAAATATCTGTGTGCAGGTTTTTGTGTGAACATAAATTCTCATCTTCTTTGGCTAGACACCAAAAAGTATGATTGCTGTATAACAGGCCTATATTTAATTTTGTAAAAAACCACTAAACTATCTTTTAAAGTGGTTGTATTATTTTGCATAAACACTAGCAATGAATAAGAGTTCTTGTTGCTCCAGCTCCTCGTAAGCATTTGGTGTTGGCAATGTTCTGGATTTGGGCCATTCTAATAGATGTGTTATGGTATCTCCTTGTTTTAATTTGCAAGTCCCTGGTGATATATGATGTGGGGGCACCATTTCATGTGCTTTTCTGCCATCTGCATATCTTCTTTGACCCATTTTTTAAATCTTTCTTGGTTTTTTTTATTGTTGAGTTTTTGGGGGTTTTTTGCACATTTTGGGCAACAATCCTTTGTCAAATGTGTCTTTTGCAAATACTTTCTTCTAGTGTGTGACTTGTCTTTTCATCGACAGTGTCTTTTGCAAATCAAAAATGTGTAATTTTAATGAAATCCAGGTTATTGATTATTTCTTTCATGGATCGTATCTTTGGTGTTGTATCTAAAGAGTCTTTGCCAAATGCAAGGTCATCCAGATATTCTGTTATCTTCTGTAAATTTTATAGTTTTGCATTTTACATTTAGGTCTGTGACCCATTTTGAGTTAATGTTGGTGAAGGGTATCCCTTCAGGGTCTAGATTAATGTGACTTCCAATTGTTCCAGTTCCATTTTCTGGGAAGACTATTTTCTCCATCATATTCCAACTGCTCCTTTGCCAAAGATCAGTTGGTTGTATTTATGTGGTCTATTTCTGAACTTTCTATTCTTTGCCCTATTCTTTTTTTTTTTAAGCATTTGGTGTTGGCAGCTGAGTGTGGAGCCCAATGTAGGGCTTGAACTCACAATCCTGAAATCAAAGAGTCAGACGCTTAGCCAACCGAATCACCCAAGCACCCCACTGAGCTTTCTATTTTATTTCATTGATCTACCTGTTTATTCTTTCACCAATACTATACTGTCTTGATCACTGTAGCTTTCTACTAGGTTTTGAAGTCAGTAGTGTCAATCCTCCAACTTGGTTCCTGTCCCTCAATATTGTGTTGGCTATTGTGAGTCTTTTGCCTATCTATGTGAACTTCAGAATAAATTTATTGATCCATAGGAACTTTAGAATAAATTTATTTAGAATAAATTTATTGATAATAATTTGATAGAATTTTGATTTGGAACATATTGAAACTATAGATCAAGTTGGAAAGGATGGACACCTTGTTAATATTGAGATTTCCTATCCATGAACATGGAATATATCTCCATTTATTTAGTTCTTCTGATTTCTTCCATCAAAGTTTTATAGTTTTCCCCATATAAATCTTATGCATGTTTTGTTAGATTTATACCAAAGTATTTTATATTTTGGATTGTTAATGTAAATGGTACTGTGTTTTTAATTTCAAATTTCACTTATTCATTGCTGGTACATAGGAAACTAGTTGATTTTGTATATTAACCTTATAAACTTACAATAATCACTTACTAGTTTCAGGATTTTTGTTGTTGATTCTTTCAGATTTTCTCCACAATCATGTCATCTGCAGTTTCATTTCCTCCTTCCTAGTCTGTATACCTTTGTTTCTTTTCCTTGTCTTATTGTATTAGCTAGTACTTCCAGTGTGCTATTGAAAAACAATGGTAAAAGAGGACATCCTTGCCTTATTCTCTTTCTTAGACAGAAAGCTTTGAGTTTCTCACCCTTAAGTGTGACAGTTGCTATAGGATTTTTATAGATATTCTTTATCAACTTGACAAAATTCCCCTCTATTCCCATTTAACTGAGCATTTTTATTGTGAATGGGTGTTGAATTTTGTCATATGCTTTTTCTAAACCTACTGATATGAGCATGTGATTTTTCTTAGCCTGTTGATGTGATGGAGTACATTAATTGATTTTTGAATGTTGAACCAGCCTTTCATACCTGGGATAAATCCCACTTTGTTTTGGCATACAAGTCTTTATATACTTTGCTGGGTTTGATTTACTAATATTTTACTGAGGATATTTGCATCTATGTTCATGAGAGATATTGGTCCGTAGTCTTCTTTTCTTGTAATTCCTTTGTCTGGTTTTGATACTAGAGTAATGTTGGCCTCATGTTAAGAAATGTGTCCTCTGCTTATATCTACTGAAAGAAATTGTAGAGAATTGGTATAATTTCTTCCTTCAGTGTTAGGTAGAATTCACTAGTTAATCCATCTAAGACTAGTGCTTTCTGTTTTAGAAGATTATTAATTATTGATTCAATTTCTTTAGTAGATATAGGCTTATTCAAGGTAGTCTATTTCTTCTTGTGTGACTGTTGGCAGCTTGTGTTGTTTAAAGAATAGGCTCATTTAGGTTATCAAAAATGTGGACATAGAGTTGTTCATAGTATTCCTTTATTATCCTTTTAACATGCATAGGACCCATAGTTAGGTCCCCTCTTTCACTTCTGATATTATTTATTTGTGTTGTTTCTCTCTTTTTTTTTTTTTTGGTTAGCCTGACTAGAGGTGTATCAGTTTTACTGATCTTTTCAAAGAAGCAGCTTCTGGTTTCATTGTCACTATTATTTAGGAAAAAAAAAACAAAAAAAACCCTGTATCTGTTAGATCATTTAAGAATAAGAAAAATAAGTTTTCAGTTTACTTTCATTTATTCTTTCTTTGAATCTCTTCCTTATTTTATGTAGATCCAAGTTTTGAGTTCTCTCTGAAAAACTTTTAACATTTCTTGCAAGGCAAGTCTACGGGCAATAAATTTCCTCAATTTTTTTTTTTTTTTTTTTTTGGTCCAAGGAAGTCTTTATTCCTCTTTCACTCTTAAAGGATAATTTCACAGGATACATAATTCTAGATTGGTGGGGCTTTTTTCTCTCTCAGCAATTTACATATTTCATTCATTTCTTCTTGTTTGTATCATTGCTGAGAAGTCAAGTGTAATTTTTATCTTTGCTGCTCTAAAGGCAAAATATTCCCCTCCCACCCCTCCAGTTTCTTTCAGGATTTTTCCTTAATCTTTGACTTTCTGTAACTTGAAAATAATATGTCTATTATAGTTTAGGGGAGATTTATCTGTGGATTTTTGTTTTTCTGTTTTCTTTTTATCCTGCTTGGTGTTCCTTGAGTTTCCTGCATCTGTGGTTTGGTGTCTGACAATTTGGGCAAATTCTCAGTCATTACTGTTTCAAATATTTCTTCTGTTTCTTTCTCTCTTCTCCTTCTGGCATTCTCATAATGCATTTGCTATACCTTGTGTAGTTGTGCCACAGTACTTGGATGTGCTGTTCTGTTTTTCTCAGTCTTTGTTCTCTTTGTTTTTGGTTTTAGGCATTCTATTGATATATCCTCAAGCTCTGGAATTCTTTGCTCAGCTATGTCTAGTAATAAGCCTGTTAAAGGTATTCTTTGTTCCTATTATAGTGGTTTTTATCACTATTATTTCTTTTTGGTTCATTCTTAGAATTTCCATATCTCGGGGCGTCTGGGTGGCCCAGTTGCTTAAGCATCTGACTCTTGATTTCAGCGCAGGTCATGATCTCAGAGTTGTGAGATTGAGCCCAGCATTGGGCTCCATGCTCAGTGCAGAGTCTGCTTGAGATTCTCTCTCTCCCTCTCCCCCTTCCCCCAGCTTGTGTGCATGCACACATACATGCTCTCTTCCTCTCAAATAAATAAATAAAATCTTTAATAATAAAAAAGAATTTCCATATCTCTGTTTATTTTGCCCTCTGATCTTACATGCTATCTACTTTACCTATTAGATTTCTCAGTATATTAATCATAGTTTTTAAAAAATTCCCAGTGTGATCATTCCAACATCTTTGCCATATATGAGTCTGGTTTGGATGCTTGTTCTGTCTCCTTAAACTGTATTTGCCTTTTGGTAGGTCTTAAAATATTTTCTGCTAGCCTAGCATGACTTACAGGATAAAAGGAACTGTTGTAAATCAGCCTTTAGTATTGTATGGGGGAAGGGAAAGTTTTCTATAGTCCTACAATTAGGTCTCAGTGTCATGTTTGCTTGGATTATGATTCTAAGCTGATATCTAATGCAAAAACTGAAAAAAATGTAATTAAAAAGTAATTTAGTAGCACAGATCCACATCAAAATGATGTGTGTTGTAATAGTATTTTATATCGGTTGTGCTTCTCGGGCTAGCATTATTTCATTCCTTTCCCCATTAACTGCTTTGCTATGGACAATTTTAAAAATTGTATATAATAATTTCTCTTACTTACATTTGAATAATTACCAAATATATAGGATTTTATCCTGTCTCTCAATCTGCTTCAGTTCTCTGGAATGGATTCCTTCCTATTTATCTATTTCTGATTTTGTTTAAAATTACGGCCTATTTTTCATATGCAGTGTAAACGGCTTTTGTTGGAACTGGAAATTGTGCTTCCCAACCCCAGCTTTCCTCTAGCTCTGCTTTCAATTAAAGTTCAATTTCACTCCATTGTTGGCCATATTATGAGATGCATTATATAAAATCTAATTTGCATATACTGAAACATTAGAGGCACACCAGAGGCACTTTTTAGTTATTTAAATTCTAAAATTATTCTATCCCACATCTGGTGGAATCATGTAATGTTCACTTTTTCTTAACCTCTGAAGTTCCTCTATGAGCTATTAGCATTAGATGAAATCATCCTCAAAGGCTTTGAAAAGAACTTTTTCAAGGAGTTATACCTCTAGCATCATGCTTTCTTGTTCTAGTCACACATAAAAAGTGCATATTCACATGAACAACTTAGCTTTACTTATTTCTATAAACACAATGACATCATACTTATATTTAAGAAAGTGAGAGGAGACCATGATTTCTTTTGATTTCTTTCTCTTTCTTTCTCTCTCTCTCTCTCTCTCTCTCTCTCTCTCACACACACACACACACACACACACACACACCACATCCAAGACATTGTAAATATTCTACTATGGTTATGACCTCTGTGGTTACACAAAGAGAAACCCAACACAAGCTAGTTAAAACCTAGGGGCTCTAGCAATAAGCAATATCATTAGGCTTCATTCTAAATCTCTCCTCTCCTTTTCTTGATTCTTGCACAGGCATTTGCCTAAATGGGGCCAGGATGGCCAGTAGCACCTTTGGCTATAAAGCCTGCTATCTCAAAGACCACAGTGAGAAAGGCCATTTCTTCCTGAAGAGTTTCAGTGAAATTTCTAGATTGTACCACAGTAGACTGATTTGGAACCAACCACTCTGGCCAGAGAGTGTACTCATTGAACAAGCCAGGTTGTGTGTATCTCCCGGATCCAGGCCCATCCAAATACTTAGACAGTTGGGGAGGGGTAGTTACCATTGGAAAAAAATCAAATCAATTTCTAGAAAATGGTGGTATATAATGGGCAGATACACAAAATAAATATCCATTATACTCCCTAGGCAGTTTAGAGAATCAAGCATCCTCCCAAACCGGATCTGACTTCTAATCTTCTTGCAATCTACTGTGCTCGGTCAGCAAATCAGGTCAGTAAAAAACATTTGAAAACCTGCCTTGTGTTAAATATAGACTCCAAACATTTCTCTTTCCAAACAGTATGCTGTCATCATTGTCATCATATACACCAATGCAGTAGCTCACTATAGTCATCACAATAAGTCATCACAATAATTCTGCACCAATGAAACAGAAGGGTTAATAATTCCAGTTAAAGATAGTGTTCTTATCTCATCTTCCAAAGTCTACTAAAATTACATTAAAAATATTTTTTAAGGATAAACTCCCTAGCACAAAGAGAATCATAGAGGAGATGACAGCAAAAAGATTTGGAAGTTGGAAATCAGATGGACAAGATTTTTGAAAGATGAAAACTGGGCCAGCAGTGGCTGTGGGACCCAGAAGCAAGTCAGATCAAAACAGAATGGATGAAAGGTTAAGGGTGCCCAGTGGAATTCAGGTGGGGTTGAAAGCAGAAGAATCTGATAAAAGTTAGGCAGAGGAGTAGATAGATGTCCAGACCTGCCTGCCAAGCCAGAGTAGCCTGGAGACTAACCTTAGAGCACTCAGGTAGAAGACTGAAGGTATAGTAACTGGAGAGGTAGAAGGAAGGAGACTGAATATGGGGACCCCAGGCATGGCTGAGTGTAGGGATACAGTTCCGGAAATATGTGGGTCTTAGTAAAGATCTATACTCAAAGGTGAATCCCTGGCTCCCTTCCCCCCAAAATTTCTAAATTTGGTTTTTCAAAAATTCAGATACAGTTGACATATAACATTGTGTGAGCTTAAAGTATACAAGATTTGCTACATTTATATATTATAGTATGATTACTACCATAAATTTGGTCCTGGATTTTCTGGTTATTATGGAGGTATAGTTGTTGAGGTAAAATTGAACATATTTTCTTGACATTTTGTTAGCTTTACTTATAATTTTTATGTTTATAGAGATATATTATGTGGGTCTCCATTTGTATTCTTGCCTCAGGTCCAACAAACAGAATTCAAAACAAACAGGAAAAAGTAATCTTGAGGAACACAGACAGTGCAGGGAACAATTAAAAACAAAGAACAAAAAAAACACACTATAAATGACATTCTTTGAGGAGAAAGAGATAGGAGGAGATACTGCCAAGAAATCTAACAGAGCTCATCCCCTCTCAGTGACTCTGCCTCTCTCCTGAACTGCACAGCACCACTGGCTTGAGTGAACAGGGCTCCCTCAGAGTTTCTTGTGTTCTCTGTAAGAACATCCCCTTTTCAAGAGATGCCACATTGACACCACTTGCCATACCACCATAGGTGGGTTCCACAAAGTTCTATGTGCTCCTGGCAGAAACTTCCCCTCCCATATTCCACCATTAGGCCTGAGCTTCTGTCCCTTTGTGACTGAGAAAAACAAGACTGGAATCTCCACCCAATGGTTCTGTACTCCCTTAAATTGGCCCAACTGCACTCTTCCTAAGCCCTAAGTGTCTACGGTGACCTCTAGAATATAGAATCAAATACCAGCTCAATCAAAAGCAAAACTCCTCCATCCTCAACTTCTTTTCTGAAAATTCCCATCACTTCCTGGCCCCCAAAAAGAAAAGCCTTCTCTTGTAGCAGCATTTGACATACTTAACTCCTCCTTTCCGCCAGAAACACTCTCAGTTTTCCTCCTGCCTGGCCAACCAAGCATTACCAGCCTCCTGTGCTGGTTCCTCTTCACCTCCCCAATCTCTAAATGTTGGAGTAGACCAAGACTCAGTCTTTGGAGCTCTTTTCTTCCCTTCTCTTTAAATGCCATGGGACATTGCACTACTAATTTATATACTCATACATCCAACTGCCTTCTAGATAAATGAACTTGGATCTCTAATTTGTATCTCAAACTGAATATGATTAAAATCAAATTTTTAAATTTCCTCCCAGCCTGGCTCTTCTTATATTATCTTCATCATCGTAAATGGCAACAACACTTTTTCTGTACTTGGTCCTAAAACCTAGGATTCATTCTTGAACCCTCAATTCTGAACTCTTGTTCAGAACCTGGCTACTTCTTACTCTATTACTCGGGTCCGAGTCACCATTACCTCTCACCTATATTATTGCAATAGCCTCACAACTACTCCTTTTTCCACTATGGCCGTCCTGTTGTCCATTCTCTACAAGGCAGCCAGAGTGCTATTTTAAAAGTGTAAGTCAGATCATAACTTCCCTCTGCTCAAAATCCTCTGTGATCTTCACCCCTAAACCCTCTCTGACTTATGTCTGGACCCTCTCCCCCTTGCTCCAGACACACTGATCCTCTTGGTGTTCCTTAAACTTTCCATGTCCCTGCCTCAAGACCTATGTACTTTCAGTTTCCTCTGCCTGAAAAGCTCTTCCCCATGTCACATCTTACTCTCTCACTTCTTTCTAGTCTGTTCAAAAATATCACCTCATCATTGAAGCCTTTCCTGACTCCCTGACATAACCCCGCAGCCCCTCTTCCAGGCACTCTCAGCCTCCCTTTCCTCTGTTTTGTTTTTTTCATGGACTTCTCACTACCTACCTGACACATTCAATATGTTTCTGGGTGTGAGCTCCTTGAGGACAGAGATTTTATCTGTTTATTCATTGCAAATTATGCAGAGCCTAGAGAAAATACCTGTGACATAATAATTGGTGCTCAAAATTTGTTGAATCCACGATTGAATGAAAATAAGTTGAAAAAGAAGAACAAAAGGCTATAAAGGAGAGGAGTTAGGAAACAAAACCAAATTCTCTTGAAAATTAAAATATGACGGCTGGAATTAGAATCTATTAGACAAGTTTGAAGATAAAGTAGAAAAAATTCTCCCAGAAAAATATAAGGGAAAGTCAAAGAGATGGGAAATAGGAGACAAAAGATAACAAAATTGAATGATTAGAATAAAAGGGAAAATACCCCAATTCTGGGAATTCTGGAAAGTAAGATAAAAGAAATAATAAAAAAGAAAAGAATTCAATAAATTTCCCAGGACTAAAGGACATGTGTTTCCAGATTAATGTTTGCACTAGGGGAATCCAAAATTACACAACACTCATGTAAAGATATTGGGCTATATCATATAAAATATATATGCATTTACCATTAGACCAAGCAATCCCACTCTAGGACTCTATCCAAAAGAGATACTTGCAAATATGCCAAATGACATATGCACAAGGACATTTATTATAGAGTTATTTGTAATAACAAAATACTGAAAACAATCCAGATGTCTATCAATAGGAGAATGATTGAATAAACTATGTTATCTAGTTATAAGTAACATTTTTGAGCAATGGAAGAAATGTGACTATGAATGGAAAATTAGATAATATTAAGGTATTAGTTATTTTTACAGAGGTAATAATGACATCATAAGTATGTTTAAAAAACTTATCTCTTAGAGATGTGTATTGAAAGATTTATGGGTGAAATGATAGATGTCTTGTACTATCTTTAAGGTATTCTAGCAAAAAAATTAAAAAGATAGAAAGAGATGGATGATGTAAAGCTGGAAAATATTTATAATTGTTTAATCTATATGATTAAACAAGATTGTGTCCAAGTATTCATTACAGTATTCTCTTTACTTTTTATTATATTTGGAAATTACTATAATAAAATATTTATTCCAAACACAATGGATTTTTTATTACTATCATTAAGTACAATATCCAGAAATTAGTATATACTAGAGACAAAATGAGAGTCCTAAAAGCTGAGAGAGAGAGAGAGAGAGAGAGAGAGAGAGAATAGGTCATGTAAAAAGGACCAAGAATTCTAATGGTACTGGAGCACTCAGCAGCAAACCTGACCTCACAAGACGATGAAAAAGTGCCTTCAAAATTCCATGGAAACAACTCAAAAAATGGGAGAAAGTATGTGACATCATATAACTAGTAAGAGACTTTTTTCCAAGATATTAAAAGAATTTTTATAATTCAACAATAAAAATCCAAATAACCCAATTAAAATATCAGCAAAAAATTTTAAATAGGCATTTCTCAAAAAACAAACAAACAAACAAACAAACAAACACAAGTTGCCAATAAGCACATGAAAAGATGTCCAACATCATTAGTCATCAGGGGATGCAAATCAAAACGACACTAAGATACCACTTCACATCCACGAGGATGGCTATAATAAAAAAAAAAAAACAGATAATAACAAGTGTTCTCAAGGCTATGGTAAAATTGGAACCCTCATACATCACTGGCAGGGTTGTAAAATAGGGTAGCCCCTTTGGAAAAGAGTTTGGTAGTTCCTCAAGCTGTTAAAAATAGAGTTACCATATGACCCACAATCCTACTCCAAGGTCTATACACAAGAGAACTGAAGACTTATAGCCACAAAAAAATGTATATGCAAATGTCTATAGCAGCATTATTTGTAATAGCCAAAAAGTGGAAATAATCCAAAGGTTCATTAACTGGTAAACGAATAAGCAAAATTGTTATATCCTTACAATGGGATATTATTTAGCCGTAAAAAGGAAAGAAGTATTGATACTTACAACATGAATGAACCTTTAAAAACATTATGCTAAGTGAAAGAAGCCAGTCACAAAGAGCACATATTATATGATTCCATTTACGTGAAATGTCCAGAATAGGCAAATGCATACAAACATAAAGATGATTAGTGGTTGCTAGGGAGTTGGGGAATGGGAGATGACTACAAATGGTTCAAGGTTTCCTTTTTTTTTAAGATTTTATTTATTTATTTATTTATTTATTTATTTATTTATTTATTTATTTGAGAGAGAGAGAGAGAGGAGAGACAGAGCGAGCAAGTGAAGGGAGGGACAGAGGGAGAGGGAGAAGCAGACTCCATGCTTGCTGCGGGGCTTGATCCCACGACCCTGAGATCATGACCTGAGCTGAAACTTAAGCAACTGAGCCACCCAAGTAACCCAAGGTTTCTTTTGAGGATAATGAAAATATTCAGGATTTAGATAGTGGTCATGATTGCACAACTCTGTGAATATACTAAAAACCACTTGACTGTGTGTTTTAAATGGATTAATTTTATGGTGTATGAATTATACCTCAATAATGTTGTTATTTAAAATACTGTGAAGAGGTGACCATGGGTCATGATGCTGGGTGTGGTCTGTGGCTCTATCAGTTGACATCTACTCTGTCTTGTTTGCTGATTGACCAAATGTCATTAAAGATATTCAAGCAGCCTGTTCAATTTACTAATCCAGAAATTCTTGGCTATTTTGGATTGGCAACTCTTCCTAATCGAATCCAATGAAAATGCTTTCTGAGTTCATGGTAATGACTGAAAATCCACATTCAAAGATAGCCTCTTCTTGACTGATCCATGTAAAATTATTTTGAGTTGGAGAAGAGAGAAAATTTTAAAAAACTGTCCAAACTGATGCTCTAAGGGTTAAGATTAAAGAGAGAGAGTCAAACTGTGATTTATAGCAGTGGTTACACCAAGACATGGTGAGCAATCAACCACAGAGTTTGTTTTGGTATCTCTTACATTCATCAATGACCGTTTGAAAGATCTCTGCATGATAAAAGTGGTTTGAATAAGTGGTCATATCACAGAGAACACAGTGCAGTGTTGTTTTTACTCTACTTCAATTTTTGAGCATGAACTTAAATCCTTAGAAGCTAAGTTTACAAAGATGATCCACATTCAGATGAATTATTTTACCTATCATTGCAAAACCTAATAACCTCCCTCAGACAAAACGACAGCAGTTGAAGAAGTAGATTGTTGATGAACCTTTGTCACTGTTTATAAAGGTTTATCACTTACCTGAATCAGAATCAGATGAAGATAGTGAAGAGTTAAAAATCACACTGTGCTCTCTCAAGTCTAGCATCCCAATTTTTGTGGTAGGATCCAGTTGATAGATGTAAGTTAATGGCAAGGGGTTGGACTTCATCTCTCTCCATGGGGCTTTGTGGGCATGAAGACTCCAGAACACAATGACTGTGGCTGAGGGCAGCACTTGTCACTCACCTGCAGAGCTTGAAGGGTAACCCTGGACTTCCTTTATGAAAACGTTCACTTGAAAACGACAGAAAAGTGAAAAGAAAGGATGTGAATAAAGACCACACCTGGCTGGAAATGCTTGTCACATGCAAGGGATGAATACACATGAACTACATGCATGCAAGCATGGATGTGGATGCAGGGCAGACATGTCAATGGCAGTGTGTGTGAGCACGTGCGTAAGAAAACACACCAGAGCGGGAACTTGGTTGTATGTTTTTCTGAGATTGTTGGAAGAATGCCCACCCTAAGGTCCTATGGAATGTTATCTTGGTTTTATCTTTAGCTGTGTTGTAACTTTTCCCAAAAAGTACTGTAACATTATTTGTCATTGTTGTGGCTTTTATGTGTGCTTTTATTTATTTTCATTTTCTTTCCTTTTTAACCATGAACCTTGGAATCGGTTTTAAATGACTGCTTAGCAAGTATCATTAATAATAAATTTCTTTGAGCTTAACAGGCCTAATTAGCTAATCATTGAATAGGACTATTGATTTATATCAAGGAAAAATTCATTTTTACCTAAGATGCTCTTGAGCGGTAGGACTCCTATATACTGATACAGAAAGATGAGCTGATGGAGCCAACAATGAGCATATTATTCAGCGTGCAGTCCCACTTCAAGTCTCTTACTTCATTATTCTTGCTGTATACATCTGAGCACATCACCTAAAACCAGTTTGCTGCTACCATTCAATACAGATAATTTACCTATCATTTATCTCTTTCCCAAGTAAAACAGTGGAAAACAATATAGTGAGATACATGGTCATACTTAAAGAGTTTTTAGAAAAAAACGAGAGGATGTTATATGCAATTGATAAAGTATTAAACACTACGTTGGAAACTACTGATATACTATATGTTGGCTAATTGATTTTAAATAAAAAAATTTTTTAAAAAGAAAAAAACGAGAGACTTCTAGCAGGTAATTTTTTAAAGTCCTTTAGATTCTGATGCCAAGGAACTAAAAGTTAAAGTAATTACAGTGAACTCATTATAAGCCATTTTTATTTGTAGTCTTCTAAAATGTTTATCCCTAGAAAGTTAATCTTGGTTATACTATGTTATAGAGAAAAAGAGTCTATAAGCTCCAGCTGTTGGATTTTAAGTTAAGATTCTTACCTACAAAATCAGAGTCAGTAAGATTATTTTTTTCTAAATTTGAAAATAATGTTCTCTCTTTTTAAAGACAATTTTAAAAACCTTAATTAGATCTGTTCAAAAGCCATTTTAAAGATCAGCCTCGGGGCGCCTGGGTGGCTCAGTCAGTTAAGGCTCTACTCTTGATTTCAGCTCAGGTCATGATCTCAGAGTCCTGAGATGGAGTCGGGCTCTGCACTGGGCATGGAGCCTGCCTAAGAGTCTCTCTCCCTCTTCCTCTGCCTCTTTCCCCACCCTTCCCCCACATGAGAGCACTCTATTAAAAAAAAAACAAAAACAAAAAAAAACGAGCTCAACCTCCAGCTACAGACATCAGGTTCATCTGGGATGAGACTTTGAGATTCCAGACCCAGAATTCTCCTGTAGTGTGGCCAAATGGAGCCCTCATTCTGGCCAGGTCGTCCTAACTTCAACCATTTCCTTTGGGAATAGTTTTCTGATAGAATGTGGTTAGTAATGATAGTTGTGCTGTATTTAGATCATCTCATCCATGGTCACCCGTTGTCATTCCCTTCATTTTGAGTAACACTTTTCTCCATATGATGTACAAGAATGTACTGGAAATCAATGCAGGATCATGCTGATGATCCATGGGTGGCAAGGGTCAAAGCTACTTATTCTTACTCATTTTGTGCAAAGCGTGGCCTTAATCTTCATTTTCCCCTTTGTAATGTCTTACTATAGTACATTAATAAGGGAGTTGTTCAAAGTGTGTGCTTTTTCTCAACATTTCTACTGATTCAAAATCAAAATTGATATATTTAAAAAAACAAATGGAGTAAAGACAGCAGGGGGCGTTGGTTTATTTATATTTTCACTTTCATCAAGGGGAGGTATAGAGATTGAAAAAAATTAATTTAAGGATGAGGTGAGATTTTTGTTTAATATTTGGTCAGAGCAGGGAAAAATAAGTTAAAAATATTAGTTTTGAAGGTATACTCCTTCAAAATAATCAAGTTTCTCACTAACACTGTGTCTTTACCACTGAATACCTATGAATGGTCAAATGGGATATGGTTTGCTTTTAAGGAACATTTTATCATGTGCCTTTAGGAACACTATTAAAACGTTACATTTGTGTTCTGTACATTCTTACCAAAAGAAGGTATCCTATGATTTCAGTACACTGCATAGAAGATCAGTTATTCTCATTATTTTGACATTTGTTAATTATACTAGAGAAAACTGTTTTAAAACAGTATTTATAAATTACCATGTATACACTAAGCCCTGTGACATTTGAATAAAATTGTTACTTAGGAGAAGTTAACATTTAATAATATTTATGGGGGTACAGGAACCTACACATTTTAAATCACTTTTTGTTTTGCTGCCTAAAACTAGAAAAATGATTTTGCTAATGATATTTTGTATGTTATTTTACCAAGACATCACTAAATTTTACCTATAAAAATGTACTATGGGAACACTTGTTTTACACAATAATCTTATATCCATCAAACTAATTTTTTCCAATAAAACACTACTGTTTAGATATTTTCAAAAAATTCTGAGAGAAAATAATTTCCAACCTGTAATTCTATAATAAGCCAAGCTATCAATCAGTTGTGAGGGTAATATGAAGACATTTTGGAACATGTAAGCTCTCAAAACATTTATTATTCATGCAACTTTTCTTGGGAAGTTATCAAAGAATATGTTCTAAGAAAATGAGGGAACAAACCAAGAAAAAGAAAAATGTAAATCCATCAAGCAGCTGATCCAACCAGAAGAAAGATGAAAGAGTCCATGGTGATGCTGAAAGCAAACCCAAGGGCTACAGGCCCAGAGAACAGCCATAGGGACAGAAGATGCCAGGAGCTATCCTCCAAGAAATGGTGATAATGAGGGACAGCCTGATAGGTAAGGACATTGTAAGAGAAGATCTATGCTTCTGAAGGAGAGTCTGTGAATAAATAAGAAAAAACATGGCAAAAAAATGATTTTGGGGGTGTTTTTCTAGAACACTAGAAAAATACTACAAATATTATCATGTAGAATCCAAAAACAAAACAAACAACAAAACAAAAAACAACTCTTAAATACAGAGAACAAACTGGTGGTTTCCAGAGGGGAGGGGCAAAATAGATAAAGTGATTAAGAGGTACAAATTTCCAGTTATAAAATAAATGAGTCACAGAGATGAAAAGTACAGCCTAGGGAGTATACTTGACACTCCAGTAATAATGTATGGTGACAGATGGTGGCTATATTTAGGTGGTGAGCACTGAGTAGTGTATAGAAATGTCGAATTGCTATGTTGTACACGTGAAACCAATATAATAGTCTATTGACATATCATACTTCAATTTAAAAAAAATTATTAGCTCCAAGAGAAACCAAAGTTATACAAAAGAAGAAATGTAATCATAGCACATTATGTGACTTAGCTGTGAATAAATTTTACATGAGAAAAATCATATAAGCAATGAATACTGAACTAACTATTATTATATAAATATATGGGAGGAGTGGAGGAGGGAAAGTTGTGTGAAAGCATATATGCTTGCGTGTGTATCCCCCGCGATGTCCTCGGCCTATTTGAGAGGGTGCTAGGGGGGCTACATCCTCTCCTGTAAATGGGAATTAATAGCAAATAGCTAACACTTCAAAAACCAAAACTCTCAATATAGTTATGTTCTTTAGAAATATGGAGGCAAACTCCAAAAGAAATAGCTAATGAAGTTGAAATGGTTGCCTATGTGAAGCAGAAATTGGATGAGGTGTCCTATATTTTTATAATAAATATTGTGGAACCATTTGACTCTGAACATGTATAGAACTTAGATTAAAATATAAGTTTCTATAAGAGAAATATAAAAGTATACTTATACAGTCAGAATTCACTTAATTCTAGCTGCTATTCAGTATTCAACTCTACACAAGGGAAGAGAAATCTTAAAATACAGGCTCAAAATATCTTGAATAAAAGTCTTTAAGAAGTGGTAATTAACTTTTGAGGGTGATCAGTGACTCCTTTGAATCTGATGCAAATTAAGATCTCTCTACCAAGAAAAGTGAACTTGAGTTTCCAGAGAGTTCACAGACTTCCTGAAGCTCATCCATAGATCTTCTGGATATCTACATATCACAACTGAAGAACCCTTATTTTGGAGAAAATAATAAATATGCACATAAAATGGCAAAGCCTTGAAATGGGCCACATGAAAAGAGCTTCTTCACTCACCTGAGTAGCATTCATAAAAGTAGCCATGATCACAGGCAAGGGGGGGCCATTGCATCTTCCATTCGGGTCTCCTGTTCCAAGTAGATTTCAAATAACGCCAGACTTTAAACCTCTGAGATTATTTCCTGCTCTCAGTGGTTTTAAGACTAGAGGGCAGTGTTTCTCTCGCGTATTAAATAGGTGTCTTTGTTTCAAAACTAACAGAAAGCATTCTTGGGAGATTTGATTGCACAGGATCTCCACACATTTCCTGTCTATTAGCAATGCTTTGTTTAGTTGGAAAGTGTAGGTCCACAGTTTCATCTTCTGGACCCAATTTGGCCGTAAAAGATTAAAGAAACCAAAACCAGATTCTTTTCACTTTAAAAATGATGAAGGCCCCATGGAATTTGGTATATGAATGTTTGCACTTAGCATAGAAAGTCTTCAAAACCCTACTGAGGCAAACCAGAATTGGCCAGGAAAGCATATTTTCCAGATTTTGAGTCATTTGGAGGGGTCCATTTTAGGGTTTTTGAGACATATTATAGAAGACATGCACAGAAAAAAAAAAAAAAAACTAAAACTAAACAACTAATGAAGAAGCCTTAGGTAAAGTTTTAGTTTGCAGGGGCTTTGAACCAGTGAGTTTTCACAAGTTGTACAATTACTCTCTGTTGAGTAAGACTTACACCAATCACTCCCTTCAGTAATCTGTGATTCACACACAGCCTGCTGCCAAATTACAAGGATGCCAAATAACATTAGTTACAAAATGCAGAAGAAAATTTAAGTTGTTCTTTTCTTCATGTTGGCAGGCCTCCCTACCTGAAAGAAATTAGTAAAATTTTGCCAGATGCTCATACAAAAGAAAAGACACTTTATTTTTTGGCCTTTTTAGAACTGGTCAATTGCAAAGCTATCCTCTTCCCCCCACCACCACCTTTTTTTTTTTTTAATTTTAAGAAGCTACCTCAGAGAGTACTCATTTTCCATATTTGGGCCTTTGTTCAATTGAATTTCACCAAAGCCCTCTCAGTTTCTTTGCTCTTTCCAAAAAAGGCCCTCATGAACAGGAAAGTTTAATACAATTAGTTTTCACTATCAGTTATGAGACTTACCTCATATGTTTCCCAAATATAAAATGAAATAAATGAAATAAAATGAAAATAAACAAAGAATCTAAAAGAGATTTTTGAAATGAGAATTAAGAATAAAATTTGGGGGAAAAAGTATATATTAATCACATGCAATGAATCATAGGGATACGATAAAAAACATATCAAGTAGTTCAGCACTTAGGAGGTGATTTCTCTAATGGCAGTTTAGAGGAGAAGACTTTAAGAGACCCATTACTTGTAATCACCATGACCCGCGGAATTATGAGCCCCTACCCAAACATGCCATCCCCCTAGCCCACCTCACCAGCCTACTTGGCCTTAATCAAAGGCAAACTAGAAGTGCATTTTTTATTCTATCAGAGTTTTTTCTGTTTTGTTTTGTTTTTTACTGACCTACCTCACTACTTAGAACAGGACAATTTGCAAGGGGATATTTAACAGTATTTTTAAATGGTGAGGAATGGCAATTAAACAAGTAGATGAAATCTTTCACTAGCTCAGAAGTTCTATTTGCACTAATGTCATTAACACCCCCTAACCACCAAAGTTTTCCCCTGCTTGTCTTATTTACTGGTCTGCTAACTAGAAGATGGGTGGGCTTATCAAACTTTAGTTAGAACTCTCTCCTGGATGGCATGACCAAATATATAAATCTACTTCAGCTCTGTAATCCCGGTGCTTCAGAGTCTTGCCTAATTCCTCTTTACTTCAAATATTTAAGAGACTGCTTTGTGCCTTTTGGACCCATACACAAACACCTAGAACAAGTCAAGAACCCCGTTTTATATTGTCCTCCAAGGGCACAGTTGTAGCTCTTGGTTGCCTACACTAAACTCTGATTACATCTGAATAACTTGCTTCCTCCAAAAAGCCAAAGGCTTCACCAACCTCTTCCACCGCAATCCATCTCCCTTTCTATCGGTTGGTTTAGGACTAGTCCTGTGATGCAATTTTGGCCACTCACTCACCAAAAGAGGTCTACTAGGGGTCACATGGGAAAGATATGCTCTTTTTTTTTTAAGATTTTTATTTATTATTTGACAGAGAGAGACACAGAGAGAGAGGGAACACAAGCAGAGGGAGTGGGAGAGGGAGAAGCAGGCTTCCCCCCGAGCAGGGAGCCCAACGTGGGGCTCAATGTGGGGTTTGATGGTGGGGCTCGATCCCAGGACCCTGAGATCAGGACCTGAGCCAAAGGCAGATGCTTAACAACTGAGCCACCCAGGCGCCCTGGGAAAGATATGCTCTTAAAAAGACATGCAGAAAGGAAAAAAATAAAAAGACCCTACTTTCTCTGGGAACACTGTCGTGTCTGGAGGTGATACTGAGGATTGTTGTCACTTCTCATTACCAGCTCAAAGATAAAGCCAACCTTCAGAGGGTGGTAGGGCCAAGGGGTTCACACAGAAGCAAAGACAGAGTGTAACAGATTATGCCTGAAACCTGCCTTTCCACAAGACATCCTGCAATTTGAATTAATGAATCCCTTACTGTTCAAGAGAGTTGGGTCTAGGTTTTCTGATCCTTTCAGTAGACTGCAGCCTAACATAAGCAGAGGGTAAATCAGGAGGACCTTCAACCAGAGAATATTCCTTTTTTTTTTTTAAGATTTTTTAAAAAATTTATTTGACAGAGAGGGAGAGCACAAGCAGGGGGAATAGCAGAGGCAAAGGAAGAAGCAGGCTCCAAACTGAGCAGGGAGCCCAACGCCGGACTCCATCCCAGGACCCTGGGATCATGACCTGAGCCGAAGGCAGACGCTTAACCAACTGAGCCACCCAGGCACTCTGAGAATATTCCTTTTGGTCTCCACTCTTTTCTTTGCTAATATTCTCACAATTCCCAATCTCAGGCTATAATAAATAGTTAAATAAATCAAAGAGAGAAATATCCCTAGGCCAGAACACTCATAAAATTCCCCTTAATATCATTTAAAATAGGCCAGGTTTCCTGAAAAGATCTTAAAGTATATCTTTGGGAAAAGTATAGATACTAAGTTATTTAAATTGCTGATGATCTAGAGTAGCACCCGCGCAGAGTGAACTTGTGGGCAGTGACCCAAAAACCATTTGATCTTGGGGGTTTAAAGTGACAACTAATTCTTAAAACAAATAAAGAACCATGCAGAAGTCATAGAAATAAGGATAAAGTAGGGAGGTATAAATTGCAGGGGGAGGGGGTTTAGCAAATGTAACACCAGACTATAGTTCTCCTCAGCCAAGAGAACTTAATATACTTTGCTTGAAATATTTCATTTCTAAATAAATCATATTTTAAAATTACAAATGGATATGGGCAAAAAAACAACTTCATCACCGGTCGTATATTATCAGCATGAAAATCTACAATTCATACTTCTATTAAAAGGCTACTGAACATCGTAGAGGTGTCTGCAGAGAGCTAGATCTCCTCAACTTACGCTGACAACAAGGTTTTAATAAATGAACTCTGAACAGGGAGTAGAGACCCAATAGTCAGAGGTCGTGTAAGGCTGTCTTGGGCTTTAGCTAGTTGCTAGGATAACACTCAACACATCGAGTTAGGAGTAGAGGACAGTGATCCAACTAGCTCCCTGCACTTCCCTGCAACATCTGGGGGAATGGCGCTCTGCTTTATTTTCCAAACAGACAGAATTGACTCTTCAGATGGAATTGATAGAAAGTGAAAGACCGAGTCTAATGTGGTAAGAAGCTGTTAAAAGATTAGTATTGGCTTTTGGTGGAAAAACAATTATGCTGAATTACATACACATCTGCCACACACTCAGCAAACTATCAGAGAAGGCAGATTTTCCTCACATTTTACTTCTTGGACCCTTTTCAATTTTCAAATAGAATACAGTGCTCTAGTTATTGCTTACATGCATTTTCTTTAAATAAACTTCGAACAAACTTAGAAAGCCTGATATTGTTTCCTAAAGAAACTCTTCTTTCCCAACCACTTACCCTGCAGGAAATAAAAGTGTATATATGCTCTACTTCTGAAAACTGCTTTATAGTTATCAAAATTCTTTAATGGCCATTCATTTGATAAAGAGCATTCATTCATCATTTGCATTATTTCATTTGATTAAAAACAACACCACCAATAACAACAAACCTAAGCTTCTTACAGCTCTGCTTAGAGCAATTCTATAAGGATAAAGGGGTATTCATTCATATTTGCTGTCCTGTTCATTCATTCATTCATTCATTTAATAAGTATTCATTGTCTACAATGTGCCAGGCACTATTCTAAACACTGGGAATACAACAATGGGAAAAAGAAACAGACAAAATCCCTGTCCACGTGGTACTTACATCTTCAGAAACATGATGTAACTATTTTACATATTTCCATTACATTACGCGAATAGCTTAGTTTTTCCGTGTTGCTTTAGGGAAGGAGATTTAAATCATTACTTGAAGGAGCAAGACCCCAAATCTCATACACTGACATAGGTGATAGTTTAACAGTGTGGGGAAAGTTTGTTAATTCATGAAGGAAAAAAATTAGGCTCCTTTGATGTATTTCTCAAGTGAGAGAGTAGATTTTCCATTTACCATAAATCCAGCAAAGAACAGTGAACATCACAGAACTCCTTACAACCATTTATCACACGCAGATTCACTATGTGCAGGGCAGATTCCATTTGTTTTTACTTGAATACTTACATCAACTCTTAGAGTTGTTAAAATTATATTTTCCAGATTAAAACATATACATACACACGTGTGCGCACGCACATCTTGGAGAAATTTGAATGAGCCTGAAGCTAAATTTGTTGTGAGGTTTCAGTAAGTTAATAGATATGACATGCTTATGACAGTGCCTGACAAAGAGTGTTAGACAAATATTACATATTACTATGATTTCACCAGATTTAAAGATGAGAAAACTGAGGCCCTGAGAAGTAACTGGTCCAAGGTGCAAAGCTGGTTGGGAATCACCTCCCTCCCCAGAGGGACCTGGCTGATCTCTCTGCCTAGCAGTTGGTCATGCCCAGTCCATCCTACGCACCATGACATTAGAGAGCCACCATTAGAGTGCTATTTCTATGTCATGTTAGAATGCGTTTGATTTGGGTAACAAAAGTCAAATAGGGAATCTAACACCCACTAGTCATAAGCCTAACCACTTGCTACTTTAGAAATGGGGAAACAGAGTTCTGATAATACTGGACACAGTCTGTTCCTTTTTGGGAGGGAGGAAACAGGTCACAATGACAGACAGTCCTGGGTAGAGTGAAGTTCTCCCCTGGGGGCACCAGCACCAGGCTAAGGGCACCCAGAGGCTGGAAAACACCAAAGACAAACATGCCTGCTTTGTCATTTGCCTGGGGTTTTCACTTCTCTTTAACTTACCACACATATTTCCTGGGCAGGAGGTGAGGACGAGAAGAAAACCTCACAGCTACGTAACCCGACGGTTCTGGCCCCTGTTGGCGCACACACACCTGAACCCTATATATGGAAGGGTCAGTGGTGAGGGACACAGCTGAGGCAGAGGGAGAAAGGAAGAGAAGTGGGAGTCCTCTCTTCAGGAGGAAGACCTGTCCTTATCTAGGTCAGTTCAGATAAGTAATCCAAAAATATTTACTTGAGCGCCCTTCCCACCCCTTGTATGTCACCACACTGCAAAACTTTTGTCCAGACTGCTGATCCTGTATGAGTTCCCTGCTCCCAGGTTCTCTTTAGTTACTAAAACATTTACCCAGTGTAATGGAGTCGTGGTTAGTTAGCATTATTACTTTTTTAGATTGACTCTGCTGGATAATATAAGGGAGTTATTTTTAAGGGAGTACTGTAGTCTAAAAGCCTCTCTTTTGAGGCTCAGTGAGGGGCTTTTCGCAGCCCACTCCCAGAACAGAGCATGCCCACATTCACAGAAGCCTCTGCTAGAACCGTCCCTTCCATAAAGCCTTGGAGGAGAACGTTCTCCCTTAGCCGTGGCTGGCTTGACAGTTACAGATGGAAATGATGGTAAACCGAACGTAGTCCTGCACCAGAGGGGACATTCAAGTCGTCAGCTGGCCTCCTGGAGGTCACTGTAGATTGGGGGTCAAAGTTCTACCTCTATATGTACTCTGAATATTGTCCCTTTGCATGTTCAGTCTTTCATCTTCATGCTGCAAACTCAGACCCCCTCCTATTTCTGGTGCCGGCAAGCTCTTGGCGATTTCCCCCTAAAAGCTGCATGCCAGAGAAGCTCCGGCTTTAGTTAACAAACCCCAAAGGGCCCTAGAAAGCCAAGGATGTGTGTGTCAAGCATCTCTGACCTGCAGTGTTAGTCATCAAGGACCTGCTTGCGATTGCGACCCTTACAGTTTCAGAAAGGAATCTCACTAAGAGGCCAGAGAGAATCATCTGGTGTCACATGGGATAGATTTATTGGTAAAAAGGCTAACGATGAGAGAATTATTAAAGTTTCTTAGCCTGTTATTTAAAAGATGCAAAAGTATTCGGTATCCTTCAAATGTTAAAAGCATATACAAAAGTTTAAAAGACTCCATTACCCTCTGCCTTGTAAGTGCACCCATGAGTCCAGGGAAGCTTTTGAACTCTTGAGAGGACAGTGTCTGGGCTAAAAATCCTCCGGGGAGATGAGGTGACAGATGACCCGAGACCTCCTCAAGAACCATTTTCCTCCGACAGCCAGAATCACAGAATAGCAGAGCTGTGCAAAGTAACCTTGGCAGAGACACACAAGGCACGCTGGACGTTGAGTTCAAGAGGAGGGCAAGAGCCATGCGGTGCACACCACCCAATTAAAGTCTATTTGTGGAAAGCATAATGTGTATTTTTGTTAAAGGATGACTATAGGCTGAGGAGAATCGAGTTGACAGTCTTGGTGTTTAAAGGATCCATCCATATCATCCACAAAGTAGGAGCAGAAGGAAAATTTCACAAATAAGTATTTGACCCAAAGAGAGATGGGCTGAGATGACAGATGAAAATGAACTCTGTGTAGTGCTGAGTTAGGTCAGAGTGCTCAAGGTGACAGAGAAGTGAAGTCACACAGCCTCCATAAAGGGACAAGCCCTGAAAAATGAGCCCCCGCTCAAGCAATTCATTTACTTTCCAGCCGACCACAAATTTACCCAGTAAGCCATGAAATTGTGTCTGGAGGCAAACTGTGGCCAGGCCCAGGAAGACAATTTATCACTTTCTGCAAATGCTCTTAAAAATTCAAAATAGGAAAGACACTCCATAAAAAACTAGATACTTCATTGTGTGGTGAGTCTCATTAGGCCAAGAAAATAGCACCACTTAACTTTCTTAACTTTCTGTTTACAGGACAAGGGTTGAAATGAGGATTATCTAAAAGGACCTCCAAAAAATTAGTTGAGAGACTCTTCTCCCTGATGTTTTCAGATGATGGCTTTGCTCAGCCAGGGGTTAGTTGGGTAAGTGACCAAAGCATGGAGCAGTTGTTTCTGTGCCTTCTAGACAGGAATTATACCTAATCATAGAATTACCTCTGCTTCCTGACAGCATCTAATCCAGAATAAAACCCTGCTTCCTTGGACCCTCACCAAAATCACCCAACACAAGCCCAAATCCAGTCATAAGTCATAAGTCCTTTCTAACGCCTCCTTACTGAGACAACCCACAATTCCCTGAGGAATGAGGTTGCCCTCACTGGAACAAATTGATAAGCCCAAACTTTCTCCTGCTACGGGTGGATTTGTGGGGGTCTCTGACAGGAAGGCATTGTCAATGTAACCATAGACCAAAGTGTCAGTATGATCTTCCAGTTCAAACCAAGGCAGGCAGCTCCCTTGCCCTGTGTATACACATCACAAAAAAGTTAGCTAATGTGGGAAATTCAGCCAAATTTCTCTCTTTCGAGATTCACTCCTAATCATTCTCTAAAATAGGATCAAAAACCATTATTTGTAGGCTCTTTCCCTGTGTCAGTCGCTAAGGAGGAATCTAGATCATTCTTCTGCTCTCCTTATCCCACATTTCCAAGTAGGAAAGATGTTGACTGGATGGATGAGCTCTGAGCTGTTGATTGCACAGAATCTGGAGAGTGGGAGAGCTAATAGCAATTGAAAGATTCTTGGAAGGTGAAATCAACTTACATGATAGTTAAACCAGGGTAGATGAGGGAGGGAAGAGAGAGTCTGCATCAATTGGGTTTAGAGGAGCCAATTTGGGAGATGAGTCTGGAGTGAGAGAAGACTTTGAGGCAGCTGCAGTAGTAAAGAACTTGGATGTGAATAAGACGAAGAAAAAGAAGTTTCAAGAAGTTTTCTCGTGCTTTATGAAAGTACCACAAATTCCTCAACCCTCGTATTCCTGTTTGCTTTCTTCAAACAAAACCAAAATAACTTAATCTTTTGGGAGAGATAGCAGGAAATATTTCAATTTCTTTTAATTATGTGTTGTTGCTAGTATGTTTTTTTATGGACCCCCCCAACACTAGTGACTGTGCTATATGACAGTAGAGCATTATACAAGTTCTATTTAAAAGTCGGCTCAAGGGTGCATAGTTTTTGCCCACATCCCAGCCCTTCCCCTCGCCCTACTCCCACTTCTTGTGTCCATACCCACCATGGCACTCCCACGGAGACGCGGAATGGCCGACAACATCAGGCTGCCACCATTTTTAAATTATCTGGTCTCCCCTACTGAAATGTGGTTTCCTTGAGGGCAGCAGTTGACCCTACTTACTTTATCGCTGTATGCGGTGCTGCCTAGCACAGGGAAGTCCCTCAAAATGCTTTGTTTAAGCGAAATAAGTCAATCAGAGAAAGACATGTATCATATGACCTCACTGATATGAGGAATTCTTAATCTCAGGAAACAAACTGAGGGTTGCTGGAGTGGTGGGGGGTGGGAGGGATGGGGTGGCTGGGTGATGGACATTGGGGAGGGTATGTGCTATGGTGAGCGCTGTGAATTGTGTAAGACTGTTGAATCACAGACCTGTACCTCTGAAACAAATAATACATTATATGTAAAAAAAAAAAAAAAGAAGAAGAAGAAGATGATAGCAGGAGGGGAAGAATGAAGGGGGGAAATCGGAGGGGGAGATGAACCATGAGAGACGATGGACTCTGAAAAACAAACTGAGGGTTCTAGGGCGGGGGGGTGGGAGGATGGGTTAGCCCGGTGGTGGGTATTGAAGAGGGCACGTTCTGCGTGGAGCACTGGGTGTTATACGCAAATAGTGAGTCATGGAACACTACATCACAAACTAATGATGTAATGTATGGTGATTGACATAACATAATAATAAAAAAAAAAGAAAGAAAAAAAAAGTAAGTGTCATCCAGCCTTGTGTTCTAGCCATCATCACCTGGCTCTGTCACTGACAAAGCTTGTAAGGGACCCATTGTAAGTCAACCAGCATTGTCTCCTCCTGTATACTTCTGGAATTTCCCTCTTTCTTTTCTTTTCCAATTCTTTCACAACAATTATAATTAATGCTGTTTACAGGCACTGTGCTAAGCCCTTCATTACTTATGCTAATTCTCACAATAATTCTGCAAGGAAGGCATTATTCTTCCCATTTTGAGGTTAGAATCTGAGGCTTGGAGAAGTTTCATGACATGCCTACAACATAGCTACTAAGTAATGAAAGTGGGACCTGAAACCCAGGTCCCCTTGAGTTTCAGACTCTTCAGTTGTACCATGAGGAGCAGATTGAATCTCATACAAAGCCCTTCAGTCAGGCCCTACCCTGTGTTACCAGAATTATTTCCCGCCACCTCCCCAAGTGCCAGCTCAATCACACTACCAGGATTCCCTTCATGTGTCCCCACAACTTTGTTCTGCTATTGCCTCCTACTGAAGGCCCCTCTTGCTTAACACTCTATTCTACTCGCCCATTTTTGAAGACCCAGCTCAAATGTCTTCTCTGTCATGAGGCCATTTCTATTTTCTTTCTTTTTTTTTTAAGATTTTATTTATTTATTTGAGAGAGAGAGAATGAGAGAGAGAGAGAGAGAGCATGAGAGGGTCAGAGGGAGAAGCAGACTCCCTGCTCAGCAGGGAGCCCGATGCGGGACTCTATCCTGGGACTCCAGGATCATGACCTGAGCCGAAGGCGTCGCTTAACCAACTAAGCCACCCAGGCGCCCCCATTTCCATTTTCTCCACCCTCCACTGGATGTGATCTTGCTTCTCTCTCACACTTAGTTTGAACCTCTCTGATAACACATATTATAGTCTGCTCCAAATGAGAGCAATTCTGATGCACATGTTTTACTTTATCATTTTTATTTTTCCAGGGAGGAGTAATAGTAGCAAACACATATAACACTCACTAGGTGTCTGGGAAGAGTGTACACACTTCACATGTATAAAGTAGCTGAAGCCCTGTGATAATTCCATTTGGTATGCAGTACAGCACAAAGAGACCCGTAAACGTGCCTGGGGTCACAAAACCAACAAGGAGCAGTGACAGGGAGGGACCCAGGCAACCCAGCACCAGTGCCCACGCCATGAACCCTGGGGCCAGGCTTCCTACACATAGCAAGATCACAATAAGCGTTTGTTGAGTCAAAGAATGAACGACTATACAACCGCCTGAACGCAAGGCAACCAATTTCGTATAAAATTAAACAAGCCAGGCACAGTATTTGGCTATTTGACATCCAGTTGCCTCAAATTCATAGCATTAAGAAGAACTTTTATGGAGTCATCATTGACTTTTATCATTTCTCCAACAAAAATTTTCTGCAGACAATGGGTCAGCCCCTGGACCAGAAGCTACCTGAGTCTGGGCCTTGAGAACTTGCAACAAGCCACGGAGAGGAGCTTACAGGTGTCCACTTAGACATGCAGTATCCGGAACTTTCTAACTAACTGTACTTGGCTTTCTTGCTGTTGTAAACCATGGACTAAAGTGGTGGTTCGATCTAGGCTGATTCTCCCTTCCCCATCTGGCACTGTCTGGAGACAATTTTGGGGTCACAGTTGGGGGTGTGGGTGGAAGCCACGGATGCTGCCATGCACAGGACAAGACGGCCCCACAACAAAGAGCTATATTGCCCACAATGCTGATAGTGCTGAGGCTGAGAAACCCTGTTATCAAAAATGTAAAGAAAAAACTCTGTAGCAAAAAAAAAAAAAAAAAAAAAAAAATCAAAGAGGCAACTAGCAGATAAATAAGCCTTGGAAACCTAATATGCAGTACGGTTACCACAGACAGCACAACTGTACTACACGCATTTGACTTGCTACAATACCAGGTCTTAATTTTTCTCAACACTAGAAGAAACAATAATTGTATGACGTGATAGACATGTTAGGTAATGCTACACTTGGAATCATATTGCAACATAAATGTGTCAAATCTATAGGTAATACACCTCCGACTTACACAATGTTGTATGTCAAATATAACTCAATTTTTAAAAATCAGAGATGAGCAAAAAGCTCTCATTTGGGGGTACCTCTCAGACTCTTTAAGGAAAAGGCCTGTGTAAAATTGAAAAAACAAAAAAGAAATTAAACCAGAGCACTGATAAAGAAATAAACAAAGTATATGGAGCAAAATAAAATCAAGTTTAAAATACTCCTTTAATCTGCAGTGTTGACAAATCAATCTAATTACCGGGAATTTTGCAAATGCTGTCAGTGGTGCTGGTGCTGGTGTGCTGGAAGGAGGAAGATTCGATTTCCAGCCTCCCCCAGAAATTCTCTAAGGAAAATTTGTGAGTTAGCCCTCCTTGTGTGCTACAGAGCTGAGGTTCTAGAATGAGAAACTGCTTCATCTAAGATAAAACATGACTTCTAAACCTGGGGCGGACAGGATGCCTGGTTCGGGAATACCCATTCTATTTTAGAGATTAAATATGGACCTAGAGACCACCTCCTACAGACCAGGCTTCCAGAGGAGTGTGGATTCTTGAGGAAATGAAATAAATGAATCTGCAGGTAAAGCACTGAGAATAATTCCTTCCACATAAGAAGAGCTATATAAACCTTAAGTTATTCTTATTAGAGTGAGCCCATTGGAGAAAGAAGCTGCATTGCATTTTTATAAATTTCCCTGGGCCCAAGTATAGTGCCTGTGTTACTCCCAGAATATGTGACAGTGATTACACTCCCAAGTGGTTTTGCTGTGGTTTGATGTCAATATTTTACTCAAGGAGCTCCCTCATCAGTGTTGATATAATTTTGAGCTTTTGCCAAGTCACTAGATTATCTGAGAACTTTTTTTTTAAGATTTTATTTATTTATCAGAGAGAAACACAGCGAGAGAGGGAACCCAAGCAGGGGGAGTGGGAGAGGGAGAAGCAGGCTTCCCGCGGAGCAGGGAGCCCGATGTGGGGCTCGATCCCAGGACCCTGGGATCATGACCTGAGCCGAAGGCAGACACTTAACGACTGAGCTACCCAGTTGCCCCCTGAGAACATTTTTGCGTTCATTTACAGTTAAAATATAGACAAAGTCTCACAGAAACTTAGATTTAGTACTTTAAATGCTTCTTTTAATTAATTAATTTTTTTGAGAGAGCGCACTTGTGTACACAGTCATGTGAGCAGGGGGAGGGACAGAGGGAGAGGGAGAGAGAATCCTTAAACAGGCTCCACACTCAGTGGCAGAGCTGAAGGCAGGGCTCGATCTCATGACCCTAAGATCATGACCTAAGCTGAAGTCGAGTCAGATACTCAACTGACTGAGCCACCCAGGCCCCCCAGTACTCTAAATGTTTTTTAAGTGTATTGGTCAGGGCGCCTGGGTGGCTCAGTTGGTTAAGCGACTGCCTTTGGCTCAGGTCATGATCCTGGAGTCCCAGGATCGAGTCCCGCATCGGGATCCCTGCTGAGCAGGGAGTCTGCTTCTCCCTCCGGCCCTCCCCCCTCTCATGTGCTCTCTCTCTCTCTCAAATAAATAAATAAAATCTTTTTTAAAAAAAGGTGGTTTGGTCAATATGGAGAAAAGGAACTGACAAGGTCCACCTGGGGCTGGGGCATAGGAGTGGGAGGTGGAAAGGGGAGAACAAATATCAAAATGTGTTCTCATTTCCATTGGGGTTTCTTTTTTGATGCATTTATTAATTTTATTTCTACTTTCTATTGAATAAAGTGCCCTAATCTAAATGTAGAGCATGACGCATTTTACACATGCATGACTGCTCATAACCACCAGATCCAGAGCTGGAAGGAACATTCTAGCGTTCCAAAGGATCCCCTTGCCCCTACTTAATCCCCTAAAGGGGACTAAGACGCTCTCCAACTTCCATCACTATCAGGTAGTTTTGTGAGTTCTTGCACTTGGTAAAGAGATATCTTTCTATGTTTTGTTTTGTTTTGTTTTTCTGAGAGCTTTATTGTTTTACTTTTCATGTTTTAGTTTGTGATTCATTTCAAATACATTTTTGTGTGTGTATGGAATGAACTACGAGGCAAGTTTTTTTTCTGCATATATATCCAATTGCTTCATGACTATTTATTGAAAAGACTGTCATTTCCCCAATAAGTTGCAGAGGTACCTTTATTATAAACCAGTTGACCTGTAGACAAGGGTGTGTTTCTGGACGTTCTAATAGTCTCTGTGTTTTCCCCTGGTATATTTGATTATCCTTTGTTAGTACCATACTGAATTAATTATGATAGTTTTATAGTTTCATAAGTTTTAAAATTTGGTAGTGTACAAGTCCTCCAATTCTGTTCTTTAAATTGTCTTAGGATTCTAGGTCTATTGCATTTCCATCTAAATGTTAAATGGAACTTGTACATTTCTACCAAAAGGAAAAAAAAAACACCTTTGTTGGGATTTTTAATATGATTGCACTGAATCTCTAGATGAGTTGAGGAGAACTGGCAGAATAGCCATGTTTACCTTAATGTATGAGCATGGTAGATCTCCCCACTTACATACGACTTTCTTGAATTTTTCTCAGCGGTGTTTGGTAGTTTTTATTGTGGAGATCTTGCACATCTTTCATTAGGATTACTCCTAAGTACTTAATGTTTTTGATGCTATTTTAAAAGATACTTTTATTTAATATTTCATTTTTCCTTTTGTTTGTTTCTAGTACATAGAAATGCAACGCAACAAACATGCTAAATGTGTTGATTAAATCTAACAATGTATACACTCTTTTGAATTTTCTATGCAAACAATCTCGTTATATATGAATGATACGAATGTTATTTCTTGCTTTCCAATTTTTATCTTTTACTTCCTTTTCTCACCTTTTTCCCTGGATAAAACCTAAAAAACAATGTTGAATGGCAGTGGAAATAGAGGTCATCTCTTTCTTGTTCCTAACTTCTAGAGGAAAGCATTCACTATCCCACCATTAAATAAGATACTTGCTGTTGGGTTCTTGTAGACATGTAAGTTTCAGGTTTTATTCTAGGCTTGCTAAGAATCTTTAATGTGAACAGGTATTGAATTTTATCATATGATTTTTCTACATTTATTAAGATGTTCATGCATTTTTTCTTCTTTTAGTTGTGAATGTAGTAGATTATACTGATTCATACTTTTGAATAGTAAAACAGCCTTTCTCTCTCTCTCCTAGAATACACACCACTTAATCATAATGCATTATGTCCCATTTGCTAATATTCTGTTTAAGATTCTTTTTCTCTATATTTCTGAGCTAAATGGGCCTATAATTTTCCTTTCTTTTATTTCTTCTGTCAGATTTTGGCCTCATTGTTATATTAGCCTCATAAGTTGGAAAGTATTCCCTCTTCCTCTGTTTTCTAAAAAATTATGCTTAAGATTGGTATGATTTCTTTTTGAAGAATTCATCAGCAAAGCTCTCTAGACCTGGAGTTTTCTTTGTGGGAATATTTTATATTACAGATTTAACTACTTTAATATACGTAGGATTATCCAGATTGGCCATTTCTTTGGGGGCAGTTTTGGTAAATTGTGTTTCTTCCCTTCCTTCCTTCCTTTCTCTTTTTTCCTTGATCAGTCATGCATCAGTGTTCATCCATTTTATTAATCTTTTCAGAGAAACAACTTTTAATTTTGTTGATTTTCTCTGTTTACAACTGCTTTATATTTTACTGATTCTACTTTTATCTTTATGATTTTGTTACTTTTACTTTCTTTGGGTTTAATTTGTAGTTCTTCACCAAATTTTTTCTTTAAGATTTTTAATTTATTTATTTGAGAGAGAGAGAGTGAGAGACAGAGAGCACGAGAGGGAAGAGGGTCAGCAGGAGAAGCAGACTCCCCGCTGAGCAGGGAGCCCGATGCGGGACTCAATCCCGGGACTCCAGGATCATGACCTGAGCCGAAGGCAGTCGCTTAACCAACTGAGCCACCCAGGCGCCCCCAAATATTTTTGATAAACAGAAGCTTAGATTGTTCATTTTCAACCTTTCTTTTTTTTCTAATATTTTATTTAAAGCTATAAATCTAAGCACTATTTTAGCTGCATTTGGCATGTTTTGATATGCCCTATTTTTGTTATCATTCACTTCACTTCAATTAGAATATTTTCTAATTTTTATTCTGATTTCTTCAACTCATGAGCTAATTGGAAATATGTTGCCCCCCAAAAAATTTTTTAAAAAGAAATATGTTGCCCAATTTCTAAACAATTAGAGGTTTTCGTTGGGCTGATACCTAGCTTTCTGTTCTTAAAGAAAGAATCTATAGGAGGCGAAACAAGATGGTGGAGGAGTAGTAGACCTGGATTTCCTCTGGTCTCAGGAATTCAGCTGGATAGGGATCAAACCATTCTGAACACCTACGAACTCAACAGGAGATCGAAGAAGAGAGTAGCAACAACTCTCTGAACAGAGAAGCGACCACTTACTGGAAGGTAGGACGTGCGGAGAAGTGAATCCGAGGCGATATTCGGGAGGATAGACGGCAGGGGAGGGGGCCTCCGTCGGCCGCTTCTGGCAAGTGATAGAGCCACGGAGCACAAAATCGGAACTTTTAGAAGTCGGCTCCGCTGAGGAACGTCGCTCCAGTGGCTAAGCGGGGGGTGGAATCCTCGCGGGACAGTGTGGTCTCAGGACCCTCGGGGTCACAGAAAGACCGGGGGTGCCTGAGTGCAGCAGAGCTCCCAGGTATCGGAGCGGGGAAGCCGGCTGCAGAGACGGAGCCGAAGCATGGGCTCTCAGCTCGGGGTTGCCATAAACTGTGATCCGCAGCCCAGTCGGGCCACGGCTCCTCCAGCAGGGACCCAACAGGCGGCAGATCCGGGGAGACTCCCCTTCCTCCCCCGGGAGGAGCGGCACGGGAACGCACCGCAGGGATCTGCTGGGTTTGGAGACTCCACACGGGGTCGGGTGCCAGAGATAGAAACGCTCGGTCACAGGCCGGGTGAGCAGGGAGTGCGGCCGGAGACCAGGGAGACGGGAGTGACTGCTTTTTTCTGGGGGTGCACTGAGGAGCGGGGCCCCGAGTTCTCGGCTCCTCCGGGCGGAGATTGGGAGGCCGCCATTTTCACT
>NW_027397084.1:14372906-14405611 GCF_003265705.2 Callorhinus ursinus
GTATGGCTTTGTTCTAGTCTCCTGCCTGATCACATTCTCTCCCCCCCTTTTTTTCTTTCTTTCCGTTTTTTTAATCCTCTTCTTTCTTTTTTCAAACATCTTATCAATTCCTTTTTTAAAATTTTTTATAATTTTCATCTCTACAGTCATATTCCATCCCTTCATCGTATCAACCCTTATTTTGTACATATATAAGTCTTTCTTTCTTTAAAATTTTAGGAGGTGCTTTCTTCTAACAGACTAAAATACACCCAAAATCTAATGTGTGGCACTGATCTATGCATCAGCCTGATCATATGTGATCATATTCTGGTTTTTTTTTTTGTTTTGTTCTGTTTTTGTTTGTTTTTATCTTTTTCTTTTTCTTCTTCTTTTTCTTTTTTTTCTCTTTCTTTTTTCTTTCTTTCCCTTTCTTTTCCCCTGGTTTCAGGTCTTTTCTGATTTGATTACAGTATATTTTCTGAGGACGTTGTTAACCTGTTAGCATTTTGTTCTTTCATTCATCTATTCTCCTCTGGACAAAATGACAAGGCAAAAAAATCACCTCAACAAAAAGAACAAGAGGTAGTACCATCTGCCAGGGACCTACTCAATACGGACATTAGTGCGATGTCGGACCTAGAGTTCAGAATCATGACTTTAAAGATACTAGCTGGGCTTGAAAAACGCATGGAAGTTATTAGAGAAACGCTTTCTGGAGAAATAAAAGAACTAAAATCTAACCAAGTCGAAATCAAAAAGGCTATTAATGAGGTGCAATCAAAAATGGGGGCATTAACTGCTAGGATAAATGAGGCAGAAGAGAGATTCAGCGATATAGAAGACCAAATGATGGAAAATAAAGAAGCTGAGAAAAAGAGAGATAAACAACTACTGGATCAGGAGGGCAGAATTCGAGAGATAAGTGATACGATAAGATGAAACAACATTAGAATAATTGGGATCCCAGAGGAAGAAGAAAGAGAGAGGGGGGCAGAAGGTATATTGGAGCAAATACTAGCAGAGAACTTCCCTAATTTGGGGAAGGAAACAGGCATCAAAATCCAGGGGGGACAGAGAACGCCCCTCAACATCAATAAAAATTGGTCAACATCCCAACATCTAATAGTAAAACTTAAGAGTCTCAGAGACAAAGAGAAAATCCTGAAAGCAGCTCAGGAGAAGAGATATGTAAACTATAATGGTAGAAACATTAGATTGGCAACAGACCTATCCACAGAGACCTGGCAGGCCAGAAAGGATATCTTCAGAGCACTAAACGAGAAAAATATGCAGCCAAGAATACTATATCCAGCTAGGCTGTCATTAAAAATAGAAGGAGAGATAAAAATCTTCCAGGACAAACAAAAACTAAAGGAATTTGCAAACACGAAACCAGCCCTACAAGAAATATTGAAAGGGGTCCTCTAAGCAAAGAGAGAGCCTAAAAGCAGCATGGACCAGAAAGGAATACAGACAATATACAGTAACAGTCACTTTACAGGCAATACAATGGCACTAAATTCATATCTTTCAATAGTTAACCTGAATGTAAATGGGCTCAATGCCCCAATCAAAAGACACAGGCTATCTTGGATTAAAAAACAAGACCCATCAATATGCTGTCTGCAAGAGACTCATTTTAGACCCAAAGACACCCCCACATTGAAAGTGAAGGGGTGGAAAACCATTTGCCATGCTAATGGACACCAAAAGAAAGCTGGGGCGGCAATCCTTAGACAAATTAGACTTTAAAACAAAGACTGTAATAAGAGATGAGGAAGGACACTATATCATACTTAAAGGGTCTATCCAACAAGAAGATCTAACAATTGTAAATATCTATGCCCCTAACATGGGAGCAGCCAATTTTGTAAGCGAATTAATAACAAAAGCAAAGAAACACACTGACAACAATACAATAATAGTGGGGGACATTTACACCCCCTGACTGAAATGGACAGATCATCTAAGCAAAAGATCAACAAGGAAATAAAGACTTTAAATGACACACTGGACCAAATGGACTTCACAGACATATTCAGAACATTCCGTCCCAAAGCAACGGAATACACGTTCTTCTCTAGTGCCCATGGAACATTCTCCAGAATAGATCACATCCTAGGTCACAAATCAGGTCTGAACCGCTACCAAAAGATTGAGATTATTCCCTGCATATTTTCAGACCACAATATTTTGAAACTAGAACTCAATCACAAGAGGAAAGTCAGAAAGAACTCAAATACATGGAGGCTAAAGAGCATCCTACTAAAGAATGAATGGGTCAACCAGGAAATTAAAGAAGAATTAAAAAATTCATGGAAACCAATGAAAATGAAAACACAACTGTTCAAAATCTTTGGGATGCAACAAAGGCAGTACTAAGAGGAAAGTATATAGCAATACAAGCCTTTCTCAAGAAACAAGAAAGGTCTCAAATACACAACCTAACCCTACACCTAAAGGAGCTAGAGAAAAAAACAGCAAATAAAGCCTAAACCCAGCAGGAGAAGAGAAATAATAAAGACCAGAGCAGAAATCAATGAAATAGAAACCAAAAGAACAGTAGAACAGATCAACGAAACAAGGAGCTGGTTCTTTGAAAGAATTAACAAGATTGATAAACCCCTGGCCATACTTATCAAAAAGAAAAGAGAAATGACCCAAATCAACAAAATCATGAATGGAAGAGGAGAGAGCACAACCAACACCAAAGAAATACAAACAATTATAAGAACATATTATGAGCAACCCTATGCCAGCAAATTAGATAACCTGGAAGAAATGGGTGCATTCCTAGAGATGTATCAACTACCAAAATTGAACCAGGAAAAAAATAGAAAACCTGAACAGACCCATAACCACTAAGGAAATTGAAGCAGTCATCAAAAATCTCCCAACAAACAAAAGTCCAGGGCCAGATGGCTTCCCAGGGGAATTCTACCAAACATTTAAAGAAGAATTAATACCTATTCTCCTGAAACTGTTCCAAAAAATAGAAATGGAAGGAAAACTTACAAACTCATTTTATGAAGCCACCATTACCTTGATCCCCAAACCAGACAAAGATCCCATCAAAAAGGAGAATGACAGACCAATATCCTTGATGAACATGGATGCAAAAATTCTCACCAAAATACTAGCCAATAGGATCCAACAGTACATTAAAAGGATTATTCACCATGACCAAGTGGGATTTATCCCTGGGCTGCAAGGCTGGTTCAATATCCGCAAATCAATCAATGTGATACAGTATATTAACAAAAGAAAGAACAAGAATCATATGATCCTCTCAATAGATGCAGAGAAAGCATTTGACAAAGTACAGCATCCTTTCTTGATCAAAACTCTTCAGAGTATAGGGATAGAGGGTACATACCTGAATATCATAAAAGCCATCTATGAAAAACCTACAGCGAATATCATTCTCAATGGGGAAAAACTGAGAGCCTTTCCCCTAAAGTCAGGAACACGGCAGGGATGTCCACTATCACCACTGCTATTCAACATAGTATTAAAAGTCCTAGCCACAGCAATCAGACAACAAAAAGAAATCAAAGTCATCCAAATTGGCAAGGAGGAAGTCAAACTCTCACTCTTTGCAGATGATATGATACTTTACGTGGAAAATCCAAAAGACTCCACCCCAATACTGCTAGAACTCATACAGGAATTCAGTAAAGTGGCAGGATATAAAATCAATGAACAGAAATCAGTGGCATTTCTATACACCAACAAGACAGAAGAAAGAGAAATTAAGGAGTCGATCCCATTTACAATTGCACCCAAAACCATAAGATACCTAGGAATAAATCTAACCAAAGAGGCAAAGGATCTGTACTCAGAAAACTATAAAATACTCATGAAAGAAATTGAGGAAGACACAAAGAAATGGAAAAACGTTCCATGCTCATGGATAGGAAGAACAAATATTGTGAAGATGTCAATGCTACCTAGAGCAATCTACACATTCAATGCAATCCCCATCAAAATACCATCCACTTTTTTCAAAGAAATGGAGGAAATAATCCTAAAATTTGTATGGAACCAGAAAAAAACCCAAATAGCCAGAGGAATGTTGAAAAAGAAAAGCAAAGCTGGTGGCATCACAATTCCGGACTTCCAGCTCAATTATAAAGCTGTCATCATCAAGACAGTATGGTACTGGCACAAAAACAGACACATAGATCAATGGAACAGAATAGAGAGCCCAGAAATGGACCCTCAACTCTATGGTCAACTAATCTTTGACAAAGCAGGAAAGAATGTCCAATGGAAAAAAAACAGTCTCTTCAACAAAAGGTGTTGGGAAAATTGGACAGCCACATGCAGAAGAATGAAACTGGACCATTTCCTTACACCACACACAAAAATAGACTCCAAATGGTTGAAAGACCTAGATGTGAGACAGGAGTCCATCAAAATCCTAAAGGAGAACACAGGCAGCAACCTCTTCGACCTCAGCCGCAGCAACTTCTTCCTAGAAACATCGCCAAAGGCAAGGGAAGTAAGTGCAAAAATGAACTATTGGGATTTCATCAAGATAAAAAGCTTTTGCACAGCAAAAGAAACAGTCAATAAAACCAAAAGACAACCAACAGAATGGGAGAAAATATTTGCAAATGACATATCAGATAAAGGGCTAGTATCCAAAATCTATAAAGAACTTATCAAACTCAACACCCAAAGAACAAATAATCCAATCAAGAAATGGGCAGAAGACATGAACAGACATTTTTCCAAAGAAGATATCCAAATGGCCAACAGACACATGAAAAAGTGCTCAACATCGCTTGGCATCAGGGAAATCCAAATCAAAACCTCAATGAGATACCACCCCACACCAGTCAGAATGGCTAAAATTAACAAGTCAGGAAATGACAGATGTTGGCGGGGATGTGGGGAAAGGGGAACCCTCCTACCCTGTTGGTGGGAATGCAAGCTGGTGCAACCACTCTGGAAAACAGTATGGAGGTTCCTCAAAAAGTTGAAAATAGAGCTACCATACGATCTGGCAATTGCACTGCTGGGTATTTACCCCAAAGATACAAATGTAGGGACCCGAAGGGGTATGTGCACCCCAATGTTTATAGCAGCAATGTCCACAATAGCCAAACTGTGGAAAGAGCCAAGATGTCCATCGACAGATGAATGGATAAAGAAGAGGTGGTATATATACACAATGGAATATTATGCAGCCATCAAAAGGAATGAGCTCTTGCCATTTGCAACAACGTGGATGGAACTGGAGGGTGTTATGCTGAGTGAAATAAGTCAATCAGAGAAAGACATGTATCATATGACCTCACTGATATGAGGAATTCTTAATCTCAGGAAAGAAACTGAGGGTTGCTGGAGTGGTGGTGGGTGGGAAGGAGGGGGTGGCTGGGTGATAGACATTGGGGAGGGTATGTGCTATGGTGAGCACTGTGAATTGTGTAAGACTGTTGAATCACAGATCTGTACCTCTGAAACAAATATTGCAATATATGTTAAGAAAAAAAAAGAAGATAGCAGGAGGGAAAAATGAAGGGGGGGAAATCGGAGGGGGAGACGAACCATGAGAGATGATGGACTCTGAAAAACAAACTGAGGGTTCTAGAGGGTAGGGGGGTGGGGGGATGGGTTAGCCTGGTGATGGGTATTAAAGAGGGCACGTTCTACATGGAGCACTGGGTATTATACGCAAACAATGAATCATGAACACTACATTAAAAACTAATAATGTAATGTATGGTGATTAACATAACAATAAAAAATTTAAAAAACATTATTTTGCTCATAAAAAAAAAGAAAGACTCTATAGTTCCGTATTTGCTTTTTAGTTCAATTCCACTCTTGCCAGAGAATATAATGTATATTATTTCAATCCTTCGTAATTGATTGGAACTTGAGTATTGTTCCAACATAAGTTCTGTTTTGGTAAGATGTACCCTGCAGGTTAGGAACGCTGACTTTTTTGTTTTCTTATTTTATCAGCTACTGAGAGAGGTATTTTTAAATCTACATCTATGGTTGTATATTTATATAGGTATTTTTGTTTTATATATTTTAAGTATATGTTAGTCACATACACATTTAGAATTATGTTTTCATGTTGAATTGACCCTTGCATGATTGTGAACTATCCCTCTTTCTATCCCTAGTTCCCTTGTCTTAAAGTTACTTTGATAGCCACAGTCATACCAGCTTTCCCTGTGTTCGTGTTAGCATGGCATATCATAGTGAACATCCTTTAACTTTCACCCTATCTGGGTTCTTATATTTAACATGCAAATTACAAACAAGAAGTATTTGGGATAATTTTTAAAATCCAGTCTGACAATTTTGGTGTCTTAATCATAGTATTTAGTCCATTAATGTTTAATGTAATTACTAACATATTTGGGTATAAATCTATCTTGCTTTTTGTTTCTATTTAACCTTCTGGCTTTTTGTTCCTTTGTTCCTGCTTTCTAAACTTCTATTTAACTAATCAAGTATTTTTCAGTCTTCCATTTTATCTTTTCTGTCGGCTTTCTTTTAGAGATTTTCTTTATTTGAGAGAGAGAGAGCAAGACACAGAGCACATGCAGGGGGAGAGGGAGAAGCAGGCTCCCCGCTAAGCAGGGAGCTGGATGTGGGGCTCGATCCCCAGGACCCTGAGATCATGACCTGAGCCGAAGGCAGACGCTTAACCAGCTGAGCCACCCAGGCGTCCCTCTGTTGGCTTTTAATTAAGCATTTTCATTAGTCTTTTAGTGGTTACTCTAAAGATTATAATATGTATCTCATTCTTGACTAAATATGATCTACCTTAAATTAGTACTTTCACCACTTCATCAGTAACACAAAACAGTTTAACTCCATTTACCCTCCTCCTGCTTTTGTGACATTGCTTTTGAATATTTTTCTCTCACAAATGTTATAAACCCCATGAGACTATTGTTGTTGCTTTAAGTTACAAATATTTTTCCATATTTATCCCATTACCCTTCCTGGGGATCTTCTTCCCTTCCTGCAGATTCTTGGGATCATTTCTTTTACCCCGAAGAACTTCTTTTAGGATTTCTTATATTTAAGTCCTGCTAGTTACAACTTTGCTCAACTTTTAATTGTCTGAAAATGTCCTTAATTTGCCATAATTTTTGAAAGATTTTTTTTTCCAGAATACAGAATTCTAGATCAGCAGGGTTTTTTTTTTTTCCCCTCAGCACTTTAAAAATATCATTCCACTGACTCCTACTTCCCTAATTTTTTTAAAGATTTTATTTATTTATCTGATAGAGTGAGCAGCACAAGCAGGGGGGGCGGCAGGCAGAGGCAGAGGGAGAAGCAGGCTCCCCGCTGAGCAGGGAGCCTGATGCGGGGCTCGATCCCAGGACCCTGGGATCATGACCTGAGGCAAAGGCAGACACTTAACCGACTAAGCCACCCAGGCGCCCTGTACTTCCATAATTTTTGTTGAAAACTTAACTATTTGTCTTAGTATTGCTCTTTGAAAATGATCTGGTCTGAAGCATATGTTTCTTACTCGTCTGTATTTTCCATATCCCTTCATCATATACTATAAGCTTCTTAATGACAAGGACCATTTCTGACTTGTTCATTCTCAGCATCTGGAATTATACCTGGTGCTTCTATATTTAATGCATAATTTTTAAAAGAACTTACAAGTGAATGACTGAATTATTTAAGTATAGTGCAATGCCTAACAGAAGTAGCAGCTTAACAGAGTGAATGAATGAAGCCATTGTCCCTTGACAAAATCCACACGCTTATTTCTAAGAGCCATTCAGATGGTTGCACAGACCTCCTGCTTAAATTAAATTTCACCATTGCATAAAGATTTTCTTTTCTACGTTAATAGCTTTGATAAACTCGACTTTCATATTATATCTCCAGATAATAATATCTGAAAATAAGATATTAGTAGAGGTAAGATTCTTTTTAGCTTATTTATTATATTAAAGATGAGCCAAACCAAAATGTGTTCTATTGCAATTAACTTTTAGATAAATTGAATCCATAATGTAATTTCCAAAGGATGGAGATTTATTAAACACAGAGATTAAAGGAGGTTACAGTGATTTTAAGCAAATAAAGATGATGCTCATTCTTCTTCTCAAAGCATCAGCCTTAACAACCAGCAGAGCCAGACTTACAAACAGATGAAACTTCTACCCCTTGCCAAAGTAAAGGAAACACATTTAAAAACAAATTGGTTTTGCCTATTACTCTCAGCTATTTTTTGTAAATAAGAATATTCAGCCTTCCTGTCTGTTAACAAAGGTTACAAAATCGACTAAGTTTCACCTCAGTGATTACTTAAAAGACTTCTAGAATTCCTTTATATCACTTTACAACACAGGAGGCGAACCTTTGAAGCTTATCCAACCTCTAGTTCTTTAATGGAAGGAGAAAAGAGGCTGTGCATTAATCAGAGTGAACAATTGTTGTGCCATATCCATAGAGGTATAGAAGAGAGTGGGGAAACAAAGACCTGACCATTTGTTTCTGAGCCACCTATGTGATTTTGGATCAGTCACACCAGGAACTTCTCTCACAATGGGAAGAGTTGAGACCTGGCTATCTCTATTTTGAAACATCCGTCTGGGTACAAAGCTTTCTTGAAATCGGGAAGAGCGGTAGATACATTATTTGTTTGTTCAACAAATACTTGTACACCTACTATGTGCTTCAGTGCTTTGGAGCTTTTTGTGAATAAAATAGTCAAAATCCTGATGGTAAAGCAGCCCACGTTCAGTAGGAGAGGAAGAGTGACAGAGGCAGGACAGCGAGAAAGTGCTGCGAGCAGGAAAGAGCCGGATGCAAGGCTGTTGAGAGTGGGCTGCACAGGAGCTGCCTGGATGATGGGGCACAGACAGTGGGGTGGAAGTGAGGAACTCAGAGCATTCATAATGAGGCAAGAGACTTCTAGAAACTAGGAACATGGAGATATCAGGACTTTCCAACTGTGAACACATTTCCCAGTGTAATGGATGCCATTGTGAGGCTGACGAGCACCCATAAAGAGAACTGTTCTAGAAAGGGCTTTCCGGAAATGCCCCTAGAGTTACTGTTAGTGATAATTATTTCTTATTAGTGCCTATTAATATAATAGCTACAACTATTTGTGGCATATGCTTGCTTTGTACCAGGCATGACACTGAGGGCTGTAGAGGCTACCTCATGTCACCCTCTACTAACCCTAATGGTGTGGGCACATTTTAATCCATATTATAGATATGGCCGTGAAGTCTTGGAGAGGATCATTTCCTCAAGTTCACAGAACTAACCAATTTGGAACCACAGTATTAACAGGAGTCTGCCAGATGGCAGAACTATTGTGCTTGGTAGGGGTCAGAATACGTGGCTGAATATCCAGAATTATTTAACAAATATCTATCAGGTACCCACCATGAGCCAGAAACCGCACCAAAATTATAGAACAGAGGGGCCTTACGTACGTGTAATCCTCTCCTTGTAGGCATGAGAAAACTGAGGCTTATGGAAGTTGAGGGAATTTACAATAAAGTAACCTCCTATCTCTGTCACCTATGAAGGGGAGACAAGAGCTGAAAAGACAGAAAGAAATGACAGCTCTATAAATTTTTATTTTAAAACATTTAGGTGGTGACATCACCATGACCTCAGCCTCTGGCCCCCCCACAAAGGTCAACAATTCCATAGCTATCCACAAACCAAAATAACTCAGCGCGGGGGAGCGGGGTGGGGAGGCTCAGGAGTCCATTTAAGCAACCTCAGCAACGCAGGAGAGGGCTCGGCACGTAAAGGGAAGGAAGACCAGCTTCATCTGGCCTCCATCGTTTCAGGCCTCCCCTCCCCCGGGCCAGCACTATTCTAGGCCCAGAGGGAACGCGCTAGCTAGAGAAAGTTCTCGTGCTGGGAAAAGGAAAGCAGATGGTCAACTGGCTTGGGGAGCCTTTCCAGATACTTGCTTCCATGTCACTCCACCTGAAGACCAGCAAAGCCGAGTTGTGGAGAGATGGTCAGGGACTAGGCAGAAGAGCAGGGGCGACCGGTGGGAGCCACACAGCAGGGCGTCCCCACTAACGTGCTCTGCAGAGGAGCCCAGCAGCTCTTGTTGCTGAAAGAAGCGATGGCATGCGCAGTTGTCACACATCCCGCGCAGATTTTCCTGGGTTTTCACCCCAGGGGCATTTCCCCGCCGCCTGAGTTCCTCTCCACTCCCTAGCCAGCTCCACCCCCACCAGAGCCCAGGATCCCCACTGGCAAGCCCCCCAAGTCTCTGCAGCAGCAGAGGTACGCAATGCAAGGCCAGGGTCCCTGCGGCGGACCCTCCCTCACAAGTGCGGGCTTGAGGCTAGCCGCTCTAGCTGTGCACCTGCCCGCCCTTGCCCTGCCCATCACCAGCCTCCCCAGCTGTGCACAGGCCCGGTGGAGGCAGGGGCGGGGGCGGAGATCCTGCGGCCACAGGAGTGCCTACAGAGGGCCGAAGACCCTGCAGCTGCTCCCGGACCTGGCCTTCGCGCTGTCCGGTCACTGGCCTCCACGCCTGGGCCTGCGGGCCGCTTGCCGCTAGCCGCGCGCCTGCGCCCTGCTGACCAAGTCCCGCCGCCAGCCCCTTCTGCAGGTGTGCGTGCCCCGGCGAGAGCCAGAAGCCCGGCTGCGCGCCTCCAGCTTTCACTGTGCCCGAAGCAGCGTAAGGAAGGAAGAAGTAAAATCGTCTTTGTTTGCTGATGACATAAAAAAAAAAAATCCCAACAATTCCACCAAAAAAAAAAAAAAAAAACCTGTTAGAATAATTCAGTAGTAAAGTTTCAGGATATAATATGAACCTACAAAAGTCAGTTGCATTTCCATACACTGACAAAGAACTCTGAAAAAGAAATAAGGAAAACAATCCCATTTACAATAGCACCAAAACCAATACCATACTTAGGAATAAATTTAACCAAGGAACTGTAAGGCATTAATGAAAGGAATTAAAGAAGACAAAAATAAATGGAAAGATATCTCATGTTCATGGATCAGGGAATTGATATTGTTAAAGTGGCCATATTACCAAAAGCGATCTACAGATTCAGAGTAATCCCTATGGAGATTCCAAAGGTAGTTTTCACAGAAATAGAATTAATGATCTTAAAGTACATATGGAACTACCAAAGACCCCAAATAGTCAAAGCAATCCTGAGAAAGAACGAAGCTGGAGGCATCATACTTCTGATTTCAAACTGTACTGCAAAGCTGTAGTAATCAAAATAATATGGTACTGGCATAAAAGCAGATACAGAGACACCCCCCGCCAAAGAAGAACAAAACAGAATTGAGAGCCTAGAAATAAACCCTTGTATAGACGGTCAACTAATACTTGACAAGGGAAGCAAGAATTATACAATGGAGAAAGGCTGGTTTCTTCAGTAAATGGTGCTGGAAAAACTGGGTGTTCACAGGCAAAACAAGGCAAATTGGACCCCTATCTTACACAACTCATGGAAATTAGACATAAGACCTTAAACTGTAACACCTAGAAGAAAACAGGACAAAAGCTCCCTGACACGCTTTTGGCAATAATTTTTGAGAGGACAACAAAAGCACAAGCAACAAAAACAAAACCAAGTGGGACTACACCAAGCTGAAAATGCTTCTGCCCAGCAAAAGAAATGAGCCCCAAAATGAAACAGCAACCTTACAAGAGGGTCAGCAAAAGGGCAGAAAATATGTGTCAATCATATATCTAATAAGGGGTTAATTTCCAAAATATGTAAGGAACTCAACCAACTCAAAAGCAAAAAACAAAAACCAATGAAACAAAAACAAAACCAAAACTGATCTAAAATGGTCAAAGACCGAGCCTCTGCTTGCAGAGGACTCAGCAGCCTTCCCCTGGACCACCCCCCTCCCCTGGCTGCCTGAAGCTCCATCCCCAGGCCCTCCTTCTCCCACCATTTTCCTCCATTTCCACTGAGGAAAAGGAATCCTACAGGATCCACTACCCAGAAACTCCACTCTCTCGATCCCTTTGCGGATGCAAGTAAGGGTGACGATCTGCTTCCTGCTGGCACTGAAGATTATATCCATGTAAGAATTCAACAGAGAAATGGCAGGAAGACCCTTACTACTGTCTAAAAACTTGCTGATGATCATGATAAAAAGAAACTAGTGAAGGCTTTTAAGAAGAAATTTGCCTGCCATGGTGCTGTCATTGAGCTTCCAGACTATGGAGAACTAATTCAGGCACAGGGCAACCAGCACAAGAATAGATGCCAGTTCCTCCCTCGTAGAGATCGGACCAGCTAAGGACGACCAGCTGGAGGTTCATGGGCTTTAAGTGCTTTGGACTCACTGAAGCTTAAGTGAGGATTTCCTTCCCATGAGTAGAATTCCCCTTCTGTCCTTTGTCACAAGTTTAAAAACCTCACAGCTTGTATAATGGAACCATTTGGGGTCTGCTTTTCACTTGGATGAGTGTCACTCCTTCATGCCATAAACTGAAAAGCGTCATGCTGTCTAGTCTTGAAGTCCCTCATTTAAACAGAGGTCAAGCAGTAGGCGCCTGGCAGTGTCCGGCCTGAAACCAAGCAGTAACGAGATGTCTCGGTCAAGCCCAGAGCCCCAAGATCACGGCCAGCTGTGTCTGGCCGGGAGCTCCTTGGCTCTCCCTCTTCAGAGTCCCCTGCCCTAAGAGAACGTCACCACCTGAAGAGCTCGCGGGGAAGCTGAGAGGACAGGAGGAGGTCAGACAGCACCAGCAGCTGTGCTGCTAGAGGGAGTCATTGGTAGTCCAAGCACGAGCCCTGGTGTCTCCAGCCTGACCAGGGGGCAGAGCTCAGAGCAGCCACCTTCCCTCTAGTCACATGTGATGGGACATCGGGCTCGCCATCACAGTATTTCTGACCAGACATTTCCTTGGCTAATAGGTGTCCGAACCCCAGAATGTGAGGCTGACCTTCTATCCGAGTGAAACTTTGATGGGAACACACTTCAAACTGATGGACCAGCCACATAGCTGGCTGCGGAGCTTGCAACTTTCTAGAAACAGTGGTCCAGTGGCACATAACAGACTGGTTTTCGGTTTATTTTTTCTTTCAGTTTTAATGTTACGTAATGTCTACAAACCCTTATTTAAATAAAATTTGTTGTCAGAGAAATCGGGTGTGGAGAAAAGGGAGCCCCAGTGCACTGTTGGTAGGAATGTAAATTGGTGGAATGGAAAACTACCAAAAAATGAAGGGTGGAACTACCATGTGATCCAGCAATCCCACTTCTAGGTATATATCCAAAGGCAACGAAACGGCTATCTCCCAGAGAAATCTGCACTCCCCTGTTTAGTACGGCAGTATTCACTCTGGCCAAGGTAGTATGGAAATAACCTAAGTGTCCATCAACTTAGCCGGTTGGGGGAATGGCTAAAGCTGTGAGATAGAGATAGAGATGTACAGACATACACACAATTGCATATTATTCAGCCTTGAGAAAGAAGGGAATCCTGCCATTTGTTACAACATGGATGAACCCTGCGGCATTATGCTAACTGACCTAAGTCAGACAGAGAAAGACAAATACTGTGTGATCTCACTTATATGTAGAATCTAAAAACACTGAACTCATAGAAACAGAGTAGGATGGTAGATGCCAAGGGCCAAAGGGTTGGGAAAATGTGGAGATGTTAGTCAACGTGTATAAACCTTTAGTTAAGACGGCTATATTTCAGGGATCTAAGGTCGAGTGTGGTCACTGCAGTTAACAACACTGTATTGTGTCCTTGCAATTTGCTATGACAGTAGAATCTTAATGTTCTCACCGTGACAACAAAACGGTGATTATGTGAGGTGATAGATATGCTAACAAAACTTACCGTGGAAAACATTTTGCAATATATGTGTTTTGAATCATCCCACTAAATAGCTTCAACTTACACAATTTTATATGTCAATAAATAAATTCTGGAAATCTAAAGTACAACATGATGATTATAGTTAACAATACTGTAATTTTTCCTGAAAGTTGCTGAGAGGCGAAATCAAATGTTCTCACCACACTTGCACGCGCGCCCACGCGCGCGCACACACACACACACACACACAGAGGCACACACAAAGACAATTATGTGAGGTGATGGAGATGTCAACCAACCCCACCGTGGTGATTATCTTGCAATATAGAAGTGTACCAAATCAACACGCTGTATATCTTAAACAATGCTATTGTGTAAATTATATCTCGGTAAAGCTGGGGGGAAAAACCGAAAAGATCTGACGTGTAAACATTCCTTAGAAGTTACTGCTCTTCTGTTCAGTCGGTCACTGAGAATGACTGAATCAAGAAAAAGTTAAGTGGCATTAACTTTTACTCCCCACCAAAAACTGCTTTCTGAGTGAAGTTTGTGGCTTATAGGCCTTTTTGTCTGTGTTTATAATGACTGTTAATAGACTGCTTGGAGATCGCTGTAATTAAATATGGCAACTGAAAGAAGTAGGGCCTCCCCAACAAAGGACAAGTGGCTTTTAACCGGAGTCAGGCAGACTGTAAACTTTCCCCACTTTGGCCCACCGAAAACTTGGACTTGGCCATTACAATGGCACCACATGAGATGTATTCACTGAATTAACATCTGGGCATGGTTATCAGTTTGTTTTCATCTGGAATATTCATTTTTAAAGTTTGGCCCGTGTTTCCCATTTATTTTTCAAAAGGTGTATTAGGTTCCAAATACTTGAAGCAACCCGTGGCAGGCGTCAACCTGGCTCAATTCTTGGAAAGGACTTACAACCGAAAAACCCCTATGAGCTAAGTCACATTCACATAATTCAGGTAGATTGCAGTGGGGAGGGAGATCAAGTTGATACTAATTACTTAGCAAAAGCATTCTTTATAGAACCCACAAAGGAAAACTTTAATCCAGTTTCAGGAGTTCTCGATGATTTCTGTCATGTAGCCTGACTAACAAGCCCTGATTTATGTGAAGGCTATGGCCATGATGATTCTTATCTTCAGCCAGTAAGAAACCTATGCTCATGAGAATGAGGTGCCATCCTCAAAGTATATTCCACAGAGAGTTGATCGGAAATCAATCTGGAAAAAAATCACTTTAAAAAATGTTCTTGCAGGCAAATAGGTTTGGCAAATGCCAAGTGAAATTTAAGGTAAATGCGTTGGGTCTATGACAATATTTTAGAATGTTCAAGGGACTATTGTGGCTCTCCAAGCTTATCTGAAGATAGCCTTTTGTTTGTTTGTTTGGCAGAGTATCCTGGCTTCATCTTTTCTTTGCAGTGTGTCCCCCTGTTTTAGGGCCAGTCACCATCCACTCTGTCAGCTTTCCCATTTTCAAAAGAGAGTAACACTTATTTTGATGGGTTTAATATGAGGATTGAGTAAAAGTTTATATACATATGAATTGCCTGGCACATGACAAAGCCTACAAATGGCTGTTTCCAGGCATGGGCACGACTCTGGTGATAAAGACTAATGTACCTGTCTCTTCACACCCTCCACTTTTTTTTAAACATCTGTGTAGCCCTTCACAGCTTAAAAGCCTGAACTTCTTCTCTTTTTTGGGCAATCTCATCTCTGATTCTGCTACCTTGACCTCTGTTTCTTGCCCTTCTCTCCAGGGTCTCATTATTGCGTCTGTCCCAGCCCATGCTGATGCATACACGCTCACGGCATTCTCCAAAACGTGAAATTTGGGGGAAACACAGGATTAAACCATGTTCAACACACGTTACACATTTCATTTCGGCAGGATGTCTCTGAGCCTCAGTTATGTATGGCATTGTGCCCCTCTGGAGAGAGCTACAACAGAGAGCATATTTTCCAAATTTATGTTACAATGGAACTCCACTTTTCTTGGAGTATCTATGGGTCCCAGTGGTCTACAGAACACACATTTGGAAATGCTACTGTATAGGCTTGCTGGAAATGAAATGGCCCCGCTGCTGAAGTCAAGGAGAACCTCCGAGACTATATCCCCAGTAATCTGTTCTCTGATACTGATCAGAGGTCAAGAGTGACACGTACCTACAGCGTCCAGCTTAATTACATTATCACAAAAACATTTTGATAATGCCACAGCTAAAAAAAACTTCACAGACAGCAAAATCTCGAGTAGCTTAAATTTCCCAGGCTACAAAGTATACCAGGACAGATTGAGTTTTCTGGTTAATTCTGGTTAATGTAGGGTAAAAATATTTATAAAATCGATAGGTATACTTTTTGAACTTTGTCAATTCAGTAAATAAACATAATTGAACATGTCTTGATGATTTGAGTTATTTGGGGTATTAGGAGGCAGGGCCTTTGGGAAGTAATTAGGTCACGAGGGAGCAACCCTTATGATGGGATTAATGCCCTTCTTAGAAAGGGCATGAGAGAGCTTGCTTCTCTGCTCTCCGCCGGGCAAAGACACAAGGACACTGCTGTTTGCAAACCAGGAGCAGGCCCTCATCGAGAACCCTTCCTGGCCTTGAGAATTATGAGAAATAAGTGTCAGGTGTCTGAGGCACCCAGTCTATGGTAACTTGTTACAGCAGCCCAAGCAGCCTAAGACAAGGGCCTCACACAGGCATGGCAGACATTGCCAACGAGACAATCCTTTACCCCTTCTAGGGAAAGGAAGGGCTCCAGCTAGCATGTTAGTTGCATCCTGACTGATTGCAGATTTTTGCTGACCACACTGACCTCTGACTCCTGAGAGAGTTGCCCAGAGGCTTGTCTATTGTGACACCTTCTGTCTTTGTAGGGCTCAAACAGCATGAAAACCGTGCTGCTTTTGGGAACTAAAGCAAGGACAACTTCCACAAAGCAGCTTGTATGACTGGCACTGGGGAAAGGCTCTTCCCCCTGGCTCCTACCAGGAAGCAGAAAACACACTCCCTAATTAATATCAAGGAAAAATGAATAATGTGCTTACCTCTTTATAGTAGAATAATTGGATGACTTCCAATGACATCTTGACTTTAAGGAATGAACGTTCCACCAGTCACAGATTCTAGAGGTGGTACACCCCAGAGCAATCACATGACTTGACCTAAGAGCAAAAAAATCCTGAAGTTTCCAAAGACAGATAAGTCGGCTTAATTTCAATGCATTCAGATGGCCAATCTTCCTCTTGTATTATTTCTCCCATTTTCCTGCTAGACTCGGAAGTTTCTTGCCTTTGTATCTTGTTCTTATCTTGCGTATGTATCTCTAACATAGCAGATGCCAGCTGGATATAGTCAGAAATAAGTAGCTTTTAGCAGAATTCTAGAATCATAAAAATCAGGCTCCCAAGGTTTTCCAACAAGTCTTGAACCTAATATTTGCCACTGTGTCTTACCGCCTGTACAAGGGGTTCCAGGGAGGGGTAGAGAAGATATTTTCTTCTACTCTGTTCCTGACAGGCAGTTCCATTCACAAGTGGAATTAGGAAAGGGGACTTGTGATTAGATCATAGAGGAAGCCTGGGATGCAGCAGATAAATAACAGGGTAAAACCTCTGAGAGCTGACTACGACAACTTCCGCTGGGGAAGCCCAATCTAGTAGGATACTACCAAGAGACCGAGAGCTCTTAAGATTTATTAATAGCATTCATTAATAAGATTAATTAAAATTTTTTATAAAATTTAGGTCAGCAGTTCCCAACCTTGACTCTGCACATTAGCATCCCAAAGCCTAGGCTGCAACTGAGCCAATTAAATAGAAGCCTCTGGGGTGGAGGGGGGTGGAAACTAGACATCAGTTGTTTGAAAATCTCCCCAGCTGATTCCAATGTGCAGCCAAAATTGAGAACCACTAATCTAGGCAGATTTGAGAAGGGAAGATGGAGGAGATCAGCACAGGTTAGTTTGCGCATTATCGGGTGAGTTTCGTATTCAAGTGTTAGTTGGGGAGGGTGGGAATACCGATTATGTCCAAGGGAACATGCCAGGTACAGATGAGAGCTGGCCGGCAGGAAGCAGCGGAAAAAAATTTGCTCCTGGGCCTCAGGAGCAAATATCTCGTCAGTCCACAGGGTTTGTTTAAACTATGGAGGTTTTCCATAGAACCCAGAATTTGTTGACTTCATCTCTCCCCGGCTATGGTGCCCGGATAGACCGGAATCTGGAGGAGCGTGTCTGACGGAATGCAGAGAGTTAGAGCAATAAAGACACTGCGATTCAGCAGTGTTGTTATAACTAGTAGAGAAGGGCGAGAGCTAACCTCAGCAGCAGATGATTTTAAACGTTCAGCTGAAAAGAGTAGGGAAATGAAACATGGGATATCGCACTACTACAGAAAAAGAGGTAGCCCAAAGAAGGGGGCCCCCGTGTTTCTGATGCTGTTAAAGCTGGTGAGTTACTCAAGGTCTAGAAAAGTCAAAAGCTGAGACAAAATGGCCAACAAGAACGTGAAAAGATGCCAAAGGTCACTAATCATTAGGGAAAAGCAAATCAAAACTATAAGAAGATATTGCCTCACACCCATTAGGATGGCTACTATCAAAAACAAAACAAAAAAGGACAAGTGATGGCGAGGATGTGGAAAAATGGTAATTCTTGCACACTGCAGGTGGGAATGCAGAAGGCGCCGCTGCTATGGGGAACAGTATGGAAGTTTCTCAAAAAATTAAAACTGGAACTACTGTATGATCCAGCAGTTCTACTTCTGGCTATATATTTTTTAAAAAATTGAAAGCAGGGTCTTGAAGAGATATTTTTACACCCATGTTCATAGCAGCATTATTCACAATAACCAAAAGGTGGAAGCAATCCAAATGTCCATTGACGGATGAACAGATAAACAAAATGCGGTGTCTACATACAGTAGAATATTATTCAGCCATAAAAAGGAAATTCTGACACAAACGACAACATGGGTGAGCCTTGAGGATGTTATGCTCGGTGAAATAACCTACTCATAAAAAAAGACAAATCTTGTGTGATTCTGCTTACATGATTAAAATGGTAAATTTTAGGTTACATGTATTTTGCCACAATTAAAAATAAAAATTCTATATAACCCGGTATTTTTAGGTTAGAAAAAGCAAGGTACAGTATAGTTTCTATAATATGCAAATATTTTGGGCTGAGGAAGAGGAATAAAAGTATAATCTCTTATTTCTTGCTTTATTTGTGTGTATATGTACTTGTATGTGTGTGCACGTGTAAGTGTGTATATATATATTTATATACATACACCCATCTTCATACCAAGAACCAATGGAAGAATAATAGGAAACTAATAAAATGGGTGGAGGGAAGTGGGACTCAGACTTCTTGTGACATCTTTTTAATGGTTTTGACTTTTGAATCGAGTAAATGTATTGCCGATTAAAAATTAAACTGTCCAAGTAATAAATCTAAGGACGGGTAAAAGCCGAGGACAGAGAAGAGGAGTGTGGGTGGATCCTCCAAAGGCCTCTTGGGGCCTGGTCTTTAATAGACACATCAACAGTGGCTTTATTCCAAGTGTCTGTGGTACCCATTTATCTTGCGCTGAGACAAATGGGAGATTAAAGGGAAACTCTGCTAGGAGACAGGGAACGAAGGCCTGAGAATTCCGGAGCGAGAAGCAGGGGAGCTCCACCCTGCCCGGATGGCATGAGGCCCAGCACCTTGCTGAGGATGGAGGAAACCAGGGAACTGGGAACCTAGAAATGTTCCCGGAGAGCTGTATGTTACAGATGAAGGGAACCACAGTCCCAGGAGGGAGGGAAGGCCGTGTCACCCTGGAGAAACAAGGAACGTAGGCTCAAAGGGAAAAGAGCAAAAAATATATAAGCTTTATATACTGGGCTGGACTCAAGGAAGAATCCTGGGATGTCTCAAATGCCACTTTTTGGGGGGGAGTTAGTGTACATCGGGGTCCTATCTCCCCATATGGAAATAGAGTGTCCCCAACTAACACCTTGATGCCTCGGCTCTCTCTGTGGAGACTCAGTTTACAAACTGTACACTCACTCTGGACCCCAGCTCAGCTTGACCAGCATCCTGGCAGGCTTGAAACCAAGGATATCTTCTCTCTGTGGTTCCCTCTCCTTCTTCCCCCAGGCAATGCTAATTCACCCCTTTGGTCTTGGGCTGGCCAAGCAAAGCAGGTTTGGTGAGGGGAGTATTATTTTTACTGGAAAACTGTTCTCATGCAGCACACATTCTTGTTGGGTGCTTTTCCAGAACTAGCATTGTTCGGTCGAAGCGTACGTGCATTAAGGGTCTGATACCTATTGCCAAATTGTCTCCTAAAGAGGCCGTTCAATTTTCACTCTCAGCAGCAGTGCATTTTGAGAGTCGGCTCCACCACGTTCTCGCCAACACTGTGCACAATCAGACTTTCCTGTGTTTGCCAAACTACTAGGGGAGAATGTGATCTCATAACTCTTAAATTTGAGTAGAGTTAGCCATTTATATTCTTCTACTGTGAATTGTATTTTCATGTCCATTAAGAACATTTTAGGAGCACCTGGGTGCCTCAGTCGGTTAAGGTTCGACTCTTGATTTCAGCTCAGGTCACGATCTCAGGGTCCTGGGATGGAGCCCCGAACTGGGCTCCCCACTCAGCAGGAAGTCAGCTTATCCCTCTGCCCCTCCCCCCCACTCATGCTCTCTCTTTCCTCTCTCAAATAAATAAAATCTTAAAAAAAAAAAAGAAAATGTTATCCTTTGCCATTATAATATTTTCTCCAGTTTGTCCTTTGACTTTGTGGTAGTTTTTTGATGGGTAGGTATTTATCCAGCTTCCCTTTATGGTTCCTGTGATTTTGTGTTTTGCTTAGAAAGGCTTTCCCCACTCTAAAATTATATTTTAAAAAAATTCTCTTTCATATTGTCAGCCTTTATCAGTTTTGGTTTTGGTAGGGTACCTTAACAAAATCTTAGTTTGAGGTAAGACAGGTTTCTGCAGTTAAAATAAAGAAAACATTTCATAAAACTGGACATTTTGCTTGGCTATCTGTTCCCCACCCCACCCCCAAGATGTTATGGCTCTGGTTTCTGCCTCTCTAGGGGCATTTGCAAGTATTTCTCATAATTGTAATCTAAAAATACATCTATAGAAATATTGCTACCACCAAGCATATGCAGGAGCAAGTTTCCGTGCCGTGGGCAGCCTGAATTCTGCTCTGGAAGCCAGACAGAGATTGTTTTTACAGTCCTAACAACAGTTTCCAGTAAACAGATTACACCGTGTGGGAGAACCAAATTTGAAAGGGGCCTCGGTTGAGCTTTCATTATTTGTCAATTATCAGCATGAAGCTACTTAAAGATGTCACGTGACAGGTCATTAATACCATGGGCCAGAAGATGTCCATTAAGGAAGAATTCTCCTAAAGGGTTCATTCAGAAACATTAAGAAAGGTTTCCAAAGCAATGGTTTCATTGACTTCAAAATAGGGCAACTTTTAACTTATCTTCTTATGTGATTTGGAGAGTCTGCCAGAAATTATTTATTCTAATCCCCACCTCCAGGAAGAATACTCCCAGTGCCTTATTCTTTGAGGGAACAAAACATCAAATACACTGGATATACTGTATCATGGTGGTGAAAATTCCAGAATTCCTGGTAGGAACACAACCCTCCATATAAATCTATTTCCAAGGATCTCCACCACCAATACAGTTCAAAAAATATTAATAAGGAGCAAAATGTTCTCTTTTCATTCTCCAATGTCCCCTGTGCCTACCAGAGGCTGGACAGCAGTGAGATGATCTTGCCAAAGGAATGAGAAACAGAGCAAATGGAAAGACCATAAAAAGCCATTGTTCATTGGGGGCACCAGGGTCATGCGGCCAGCTCTTGGTTTTGGCTCAGGTCTGATCTCAGGGTCATGAGATCGAGCCCCATGTTGGGCTACGTGCTCAGGACTGAGTCTGCTTTAGATTCTCTCTCCCTCTGCCCCTCCTGCTCACACGTGCACTCTCTCTCTCAAATAAATAAATTTTTTTTTTTTTAAAAAAGCCATCGTTCCTCAAAGGCATGAACCATAGAGTCATTTGGTTCTTCCCCAGCTGATTGCCCACGAAGATGATGAAATCTGGACTCCACTCTCCACACCACTCCACCTCTGCTCCTTTCGACCCTCAGATCCTCAATATCGCATCTGCATGTGATCGAAAGTGTTGTTAATCACCAGCACCTGGAAATATAACCTTTCCCAGGGAGGGTAGCCAGATTCAGCAAATAAGAATACGGGATACTCTCTAAAATTTGAATTTCAGATAAACACTGAATAATATTTAATAAAAGAATATCCTGGGCCATGTTTGGGACTTCGACTAACAATTTTCAACATTATCTGAAATTCAAATTTAGCTGATGTCCTATATTTCATATGACAACCCTACTCCCAAGGCAGCCACTTAGAACAACTATAATGAAGAAGAAGTCTCTCGTAAAGAAATAAAAATCTGTCTTCTACCCATTGGTGGTCCTTCAGATATTTAAAGAAAGGTATAGAAGCACTAAAGTTACACAGACTTAGATTTAGTTTTGTTACTTTGTGCCCTTGGGCAGTTTCTTTAACATCTCTGTTTTCTCATCTCTACAGGGAAACCATTATTATTGTAGCTCTTAAAAGCCCCAAATAATGCCATGCAGCCTAGTCAGAGCGGTGGTTGAAATCAGCCACAATTCTGAGTAATGTTAATGGAAATTTAAAGAAGACAGTTTTCACAAGGGTACAACACTAAGATTGCTGTTACCCCTTTCCCAGGAGATGAAGGGGAATATCAGTTAGAGAATGTTTAGAGTGGTCAGAGAATGCTTAGCCGCTGATGACATATTGTCTGTATCTAGTCATCATGAAGACGGGCTCCTGAGTCTATTGTCTCAAAAGTCCAAAGAGCATTTCTAAGGTATTGACAGGTTTTAATAGTTATTTCTCAACTACAGTAACTGTAATCTTGAGAGAGTCTATGTTCATTATAGAGAATGTTAGTTGTTGGCAAATAATTATTGTTATTCCATTTAATAGTTTAAGTGAATTCTTTTTTTTTATCAAAGTTGTGGTAAGTCACCTAATAACTGATTTCACTGATCTGTTGTAATTAAAGTAAAGGGCGCCTGGGTAGCTCAGTCAGTTAAGTGTCTGCCTTGGGCTCAGGTCATGATCCCAGGGTCCTGGAATCGAGCTCCACATAGGGCTCCCTTCTCATCAAGGAGCCTGTTTCTCCCTTTCCCTCTCCCTTTGCCCCTCCCCCACACTCACGTGCATACGCCCGTGCGCGCTCTCTCTCTCTCTCTCTCTCTCAAATAAATAAAATCGTTTAAAAAAATAATTAAAGTAAGCAGTATATAAACTGTGCAGATTCTCTTGAAAAATAAATTTCTTTGGAATAATTAACTTGTAGGCATTTATACTAAACGAGTAATGTAAAATCTTATTCTTCCATATTATTATAACATTTCCAGTATGGTTCTGAGCTGCATCCTGGTCCCTCAGCTGTAGAAATCAGCCAGTTGCCCACATCTTATGATGTGGAGCAGGATTTTCTCCTCCCTTGTGCTGGACACTATATTTTTAGTAATAAAGCTCAAGATCATTTGGCACATTACCAGCTAATTTCCACTGAGCTGTCAACTACAACCACTTTTTGTTCTTAGATATGTTGTGGATAAATTTCTTATATTTTGCATTTGGTTTCCTCATTCCCAAATTTATAAAACTTGTTAAAATTTAGCTTTTATTTGTAGGTTGCAAATCTAGCATATCCAGATTGTTTTTGTACTCTTCTAAATCTTTACCATTTACTTATTTTTTGTTGGTGGTGGTCACAGGCACCATGTTTGTTTTTGTAACCACATATTTGTTTTTAAAATACTTTTTGTTTTAGAAACTCAAGCTTTGAGACAGGATGACTGAGGAATCTTATGTTTAAAAACTAAAAAAGACTCCCTTTGTGCAGCATTATATCAAAGGGAAGGGGTTTTTCTTACCACCAATTGCTGGGTAACCATCATTCAGGTCAGTTAACAGACATGGGTGACCAGACGGCTAATCTCTCTAAAGCATCTATCTAACAGGGAGGCCATGAAAGGAAGGTAATTAACAAAGATGATAGCAGGTCTTTGCAATATTCTGAGCTCAGTAGAAAAGTAGATAAGCTTTATTTTGCATTTTCAAACATGTGTTCTAGAATCAGGTGATCAAGGTGCCTCGGTGCCTCAGTCAGTTGGTCCCTGACTCTTGATTTGGGCTCAGGTCTTGATCTCAGGGGTCCTGAGTTGAAGCCCCATATTTGGCTCCATGCAGAGCCCACTGAAAAAAAAAATCAGGTGATCATTTTTCCTTAATATTTTTCCACAAACCTATTGGTAGGTACACATCACATAATGTAGTTTTGGCATTTAAAGTTCTATATCTAGGTTGGGAACAGCTTTCTATCTGGCAGTGGGGAAGAAAAGGCACTTCTCTCCAAAGGCCATCCTTGATCTTAAGAGACATAAGCACCACATACCAGAGATATGAGGCAGCTAACTATAAGCCAAGATCACTGATTCTTGGCACAAAATATGATGGACTCCCCCATCCAGTTGGAGTCATAATTCAGCTTAATGCTAAACAATGTTTACATATTATCCTCTAAAGCTAAGGATTTCCTTGCAAAGCTGAGCACAAACCAATTATGCATTTTGAATATACATCACAACATAAAAGAACCACATTTCTTGTTGCTTTCCAATTGTCATTTTAAACCCACCTGCCTATCTTTTTCTATTCTTTCCCTACACTTAGCTCTCAGGTAAGTAATGTTTGTATAAACCAAGTGAATTCTATTTTTTTTTTAATTTCTGTGCTTTATTTCACCTTTCTGTTGGCAAGAGAAGGATGGGGGAGAATATATTTTTAGGGTTTTTTTTAAGTTGCTAAAGCACTCAAATTAGGAACAGATAAGCAAGAAACTGATGAATAAGATGTGGGCCAGGACACAAAAACCAACTCTGAAAAATAACCGCTCACACAAGTAGCACGGTATAGTAGAAAGACAATGGGCCGTGGGTTCAGCAAGAACTGGCTGGTAAACATGGATTCCTCTACTTACTAACTAGGGGACTTTGCGCGTGTAATCTCAGAGCCTCAGCTTCACCAAATTCCTTACCAGCAGTTTGGGATAACTGCTATTTCTTCTGTTTCTTTCTTTTCTTTTCTTTTTTTTTTTTTTTTTTTGAGAGAGGGAGAAATAGCACACAATGGGGGTTGGTGGGGGCGGAGGGCATGGGCAGAGGGAGAGGGAGAAAATCTTAAAATCTTAAGCAGACTCCGTGCTGAGTGGGGGAGCCATCACAGGGCATGATCTCAGTTGTTTCTGGGTTGTTTAACAATGACTCAGAGGCAAGCTGGCTCATGCCTGCTGCGAAAAACTCTAAGTAGTGTTGCTTCCTTATACTTAACATTTCTTGGATAAACTTTAGTTCCAAGTCCACAAAACAGTGCCTGCTCATGAGGTGTTCTGTGCACTTCGGTTTTCTAGAGAATGCTATGAAGCCATCCCTCCAACTACGAAAGTGATCTTACTGGCACCAACTGAATGTCAAACCACACCGAGATGTGTGTACAAAGGAGGGAGGGCCCATAAAAGCATGTTTTATCTGTTGCCAAACTTTCCCCCCTCCTTCACAAAAGAGTATAGGTCTTCCACAATTCATGCACTGCAAGTGTGAGTTCCCTTAGAAAAAATTTTGAATGAGATACTAACTCTGAACAGCGAGTTAATTCCTTAGAGCTCCTAGACCAGAAAGGAGCATTTAGGGGCCAGTGACAAGTATTCACAGCCATGAAAATTAGGTGTTCTCCAGAAGAATCTAATGTTTCCATATAACAGCAACCTAGAGCCTCCAGAGTACCAAAGGAAGGGGAGTTAAGAAGGAAAGGCAACATTTAACCAAGAAAGAGTGTGGTGGGTTCTAGTGAATTCCCAGCCTAGAGTCTTCACCCCATCAATCCTCTCATCCTTTATGAAAAATGTTTATTCATTAACTTCCCTGTGCCTCTATTGTCCCTATTAGGGAACCATTGATGCTCATTGTACGCTGTTTTTGTTGTTGTTGCAAATGTCAGACAACACTCATGTGGCCTGGAATAGACGATCTTTGCTTGGATGTTTGTGTTGTTTATTTCCCAGTATTACAAATAGCTTTTTAGTAAAGTGAACTTTTGAAGAAATATTCCTCTTCCAATCAACTATGCTGAACCAGGAAGTGGATTTTGAGGTGTCATACTGTGTGATAAAAAAGATTTTGAGTTTTTTAGAGATTTTAAAACGCTTTCTTCATTGCATAAAGAAATTAAGTAGTATTGTGGTAGGCAGCCTTCAGAGATGGCCTTCAGTGACCCTTGCCTCCTGGTGGTCCTGCCCTTGAGTGTGGGCTAGACCTAATGATTGGCTTCTTATAGAATATGGCAAACATGATAGGACTTCATTTCCGTGCTTAGGTTATGAAGACTATGACTTCATCTTGTTGGACCCTATTGTCATGATGGGGGGGGGGGCATGTGGCAAGGAACTGAGGCCCTTAGTCCAAAGCCCATAACGGATGGAATCTTGACAACCAACCAACCAACCAATGAGTGAACTTGAAAGTGGATCATGCCCCAAATGAACTGTGACACAGATGACCGAGGGCCCAGTGGGAACCTTGATTGCAGCCTCATAAGAGATCCTGAAGCAGAGGACCCAACTAAGGCTTGCCCAGATTCTCGATCACAGAGACTCTGAGATAAGTTGCTTGAAATCACCAAGTTTTAGGGCAACTGTTGTCCAGAAATGGAAAGCAATACAAGTATCATCTTATTTCTGGTTTTAAAGACTAAAATAACTACAGATAAACAACGTACAGTGTCTTTGGCCTTTTTTAGTTTAAATATGTAACTGGGATACCAACAAGGAAGTACAATATGACTTCGAAAATTTAAAACAAAGTATCAATCACCTACAAAATTTATCAGTGATCTATTCTGAGTAGTGGGGTGATGAGTGATGTTATTTTCCTCTTTGTACTTTTATGCATTTACTAAATTTTCTACAGTTAACAAGTGTAGTTTTATAATAGAAATTGATAATGAAATGTATCACTGAATGTGTAAGGATCCCACTTCCAAAATGCAGTCAGTACAAATCAAAGCAATGTACTAAATAAAAGTGCTTCACTGAATTAACTACCTTTTAAACATGGTTTGACAAAAGCAAAGGATTCTGACACTGATATATTAAACTGACATTTAAGAGATATATTTTCAAGGGTGCCTGAGAGGCTCAGTCAGTTAAGCACCTGCCTTTGGCTCGGGTCATGATCTCAGGGTCCTGGGATCGGTCTGCTTTGGGCTCCCTGCTCAGCAGAGAGTCTGCTTGACGGTCTCTCTTTCCCTCTCCCTCTGCCCCTCCCCACCCCCAGTCATGCACTCTCTCGCTCTCTCTCAAATGAATAAAATCTTTAAAAATAAATAAAATAAAAGATACATTCTCAGGGGCACCTGCGTGGCTCAGTTGGTTAAGCATCTGACTCTTGGTTTCAGCTTAAGTCATGATCTTAGGGTTGTGAGATCCAGCCCTACATGGGGCTCAGTGTGCAGTCTGCTCAGGATTCTCTCTCCCTCTCCTTCTGCCCCTTCCCCTCCTCACTCTCTCTCTCTAAAATAAATAAATTTTTAAAAAAATAAAAATAAAAGATATATTTTCAAAGTAGTGTGAGAATAAGAGTGAGCAAAAGAACATATGCATGAAAGTATGAACATAATTTGAAATATATTTGAGTGATAGAATCAGGATAAATGCCTAGGACCACCTTGTAAAGCCCTATAGTCAAACTAAGCAAAAATGAAGCAGGAAAATCTGAATGCACATCATTCCTTACATATTTTATTGGGTATTTTTTGGTTAGGTCACATGATTTAGATCTCCACACCTGAAATTAATTTTTGAAAAACACTTAATTTGAGAATACCACACCATGACATGGTCAGCGAAGAGTTCCAACATTTATCCACATATATTGTCAATGAACTTAAGCAAAAGACAGAATATTTAAGTTTAATTCAAGTTAGTCATTTAGGATACTTATTTGGCATCAAGAGGAATCGGGATTCTGGTAGCTAAGTGATGAGTCAACTTTACAGGGGAACTCATTATGCATCTTGTAATGGTTGGAGGGAAAAGAGATGTTAAATATTAGCTGTCTCAAATCAGACCATCTTACTCAGCAAACCTATTTTAAAAGGTTGCTACTTTTTTGGAACCAGATAATTTGATGAGACATGAAACAATGGAAAATTAGTCTAGTTATGGAACACAAGACATTTCCAACACTCCGATTATCTTAAGATGAAGTTTGCTGCTCTGGAAAGCCCAGATGTGGTGTGGCTTCCTGAGAGAGGTCATGATCATGTCTTGTTTATGAAAGTACCATCTTTAGAAAAGAATGCGTAGGGCCTGACATAATGGTGACATGTAGTGGAATGACTACTGGTCTCAGCATAAAAAGATTTATCTACTCTGTCACTTTCTAGCTGTGTGAGCGTGGACAAACAATCACCCTTCTAGCTTCACTTAAATTATTCATTAAATGCAAATAATCCTTATCTCCTATTTCAGTGACGGGTTGGGAATCTCAGTAACATATATATTTGTGTTAAGAGCTTTATAAACCCAAATTGACACACAAATTTTAAGACTAAGACATCAATGTGGGCATAATCAAGTACCTAAAGAAGCAAAAGTTTTCCCAGGAGAAACAACTCTAAATTAATCCATGATCAGACACTGTATAGTTTACATCTGAAGACATTGCTTCAAACCTGTTCTATTTTTCTGAATTCACTGGTCAATTCCCACGTAGGTATACTGGGACTAACTTGTTGACGAGAACATTATTTCCACAATTGCTTATTTTTGAAACAATCTTTTCTATGCTAGTAATTAAAAACATAACCATGTTATGTCTTTCTACTTTCTACTTAACTACTACTGGTTGGTCCCCATTTCAAAAATGTAGTCTTTATGGCAACCCATTTTTAACTCTTGCCCACAACCAGATCTAATAAGTATATATCAACATACTATACTCCTGAGGCCTGAGACTTCTGCCTTCTTGGAAAGCCAGAGCTACACACACACACACACACACACACACACACACACACACACACACTCACACCCCAGCCTACTCGGGGCTCTGAAGCACAGCCTATCCGAACTGAAATGCAACATCTTCTACCCGTTCCTCGAATCTAGGAGGTGACTACTATTGCTTTCTCCATGCAGATTCTTCTACAAGCACAATAAAAATCAATGAAGACGTGGGACAGCTGAGAGTAACAAAATGCTGAGGCCACCAAAATTCACATTCTTGCAACCCTTAGACAAGGCCCCAAATGTAAGTCCCTCTTGGTCATACATCTGCTCCTTGTGTTCACTCATAGTGCTCTGGCCTTCTACCACTCTGATCCAACCTCCACTCACAGTGGGCCTTCCTCCCAAACCCTTTCTTCTGGGGAGCCTAAAACCTGATTCTGAGGTAAAAGCCCATCCTTTGCCCTCTGCTTCCTTCCATTACTCTAACCCTTTGCTCTTCCTGTTGAACCTGACTCGGCAAAGCCCAGCTGTAGGTGTAGCTGTCCCCTCTGTTCCGACACTAGGTCGCACCCCGTAGATCAAGGTACCTATAAACCCTCGGTCTCAGTTACTTCAAACCTTCTTTGCTCAACTCCAAAACCTTAACCTATAATCTTTTCCTTAAGGCAGGACACTGTATCTTCTAATTTGTTGAGAGAAGCAAATCAATGCAGGGTAACTCCCTTAACGTCTCTTATCCCATCTTAATCACTCTTTCTTCACCTCAAAAAGGCATGTCCCTCCCCAGGAGGCCAATTCCTCCAACATGACGATCTCAGAAGCCATGGGAAGTAAGGAGATAAACAGCTGATGTAGTAGGACAGGTGAGGTAACAAGGGGCCAGAAGTAAACTGTGGCCTTGGGAATATTGATATATTCCCCCCCAACCCCCAACCCTGAATTTGTGGAGAATAGCTAACCAGGGCTATAATCACATATAACCACTAGCAAAGGGGCGTAACCTTGCATAACTAGGAGCAGAGGGGAAAGGAACTTTATAGCATACTTCTACCCTGCAGAAAAGATGGCTGAGAAGTGGCAGAAGAAGAAAACAGTGTAGAACAGTGATCTCTAAAGTAGGATGTATGCAAGGTGACCCCATGGGATGTGGGAAAATAAGATGTCTATTTATAATTACATTTTGTCTAAAAGAAGAAGAGGAAATTAACCTTCACGAACATTTACTACAGTCTGACAGTGGTGTCTGCCTTCCGCTCAGTGTCCTCTTAGGATCTGTATCTGGGGTGACCTGAGGACAGAGTGGGAGTCTCAACAGCTCCCAAACTCCTCAGTTTGCTTTCAGCATGTAGAGTGGACTGCAGTTTATCTATGCCACACTGGATGAATTTACAGAGTTTAACTCTTTTAATGAACTAATCTACAAAATGTGGTCTACATGGATTCCTGCAAAGAAACCATGAATTTAAGACACCTAAGATGCGATAAACAAACAAGAGAGTGGCAGAGAAAGACACTTCGGGAACAAGCCCTTCATCAGCCACATCATGAGTTGCACTAGGGAGGATCTCCTCAGATTCAACAAAAATTTGGCCAGAAAAGCTGTCAAGACTATTTAAAATATGTACATATACCCACATTGATGTTGTAAAGATAAATCTCACTCTAACGTTACATTGAGCCTTGAGAAATTAACTGATGGTAAAATACATGCAAAAAAGGCTTTAGAAGAAAATAGGCATACATTGGAAATGTTTGCTCAAAAACCTCTTGCTGATGGAAATATGCTACTGAAGAGGTCTGGAGACCACTGGCTTACAAGTTAGACTGTAAGGCCGTGGGAACTAAATATCCTAGTCTTCGCCCTGGAGTAGAAGTAGTTCTACTTTATGATTAGTAGCATTCTAAAAGAATGGTTTGCTTTTGAGGATAACTTTTGAAAGCTTCTTAATCTCTATTTTATTCTCATATCTTATGCTGTCTTTAATTGCAAATAATGGAGTATAAGAGCAGTGTGGGTAAACTAATACAAAATTCCTTTGAACATTATTTTGCTTTGTCTATATCCTTAGCATGTTGGAGGCAGAAGGACGAAAAAAATCCCTATTTTTGTTGTCCTTCACCATAACTATTCAACATTTCCATAGACTCTGAAATTATATAAAATCAACCAAATTTGTACAATTCAGTAAGTTAAGTCAGATTTTAAATAGTCCTATGAACTATTGCACAAAAAAGGTCGCCCATGACTCCATTCTCTCTTCCCGGTAGATTTTGCAACCATCAAGTCAATCCCTAACACGACTGCAGGGAACTTATTAAAGTCCTGAAAGACAAAATACCCGCCCTTGCCTCCCTTGTGGGACCCTAAAGGTAAGTTCATGGCCAAGTGTCAGTGTGGTCAGATACAACACAGTAGCTGGGGCACTGGCCCATGTACTGTTGGGGGGTTATTGGATCACCCATCTGAAAATAAAGCAAAAGCATTTCAAAGCACCTTGCCAAAAAAGGAGTAAATCACCCGCACCTCATTAGTTTCCCTTCTTGTAAACATTTAAAGCAGGTTTTAAAATGATTAAAAAAAAAAAAAGAACAAGATCCTTTCCCAGGTTCTCGTTCTTTCATCTTTACAGGTGAATCCCTGACAGCCAACAGAGAACCTCCCAAGCCCTTCCACCAGCATTTGCCACAGAAGAAACCAGATCTGAGATTTGCCCAGGTCCATCTACTTCTGCACTGACATCAAAGAGGATGCTCCATTATTTCAAAAGAAGATAGCAAACAGTACATGAGAACTGGTAGATTTGGTTTTTAAGACAAAAAATCTACTCCATGATTCCCTAATGCATAAGAACTGTGAATTAAACAAGGAGGCCATTCGACCAAGGTGGCTCTAATGCTTTGGTGGCCTACCTTAGCAAACCCAAATCTAAGCCTGTAAATGCCTCAACGTTAAAAATCAAAATACCAAGGACAACCAATCACCAACAGCCAACTAGGCCTTAAGCTATAGCCAATCAATAATTTCCTTACGTTGTTTCTGCTTACTCTCTGGAAGTCTCTTCCCCTGAGCTCTGTCTGCCGGTGGAGCGCACCCAACCACTTCTGGTTTGGTGCTACCTGCTTCCAATAGATTTTTGTTCAAATGAACTCCTAAAACTTTTAATAAAAGTTTCTCGGTTTATCTTTTAACAGAACCAAACTTAAAGATTTTTGGAGCTGAGATTCATTTCAATGTCCTATTTTTTCCCTAAAGATTTTATTTATTTATTTGACAGAGAGAGACACAGCGAGAGAGGGAACACAGGCAGGGTGAGTGAGAGAGGGAGAAGCAGGCTTCCCGCGGAGCAGGGAGCCCGATGCGGGGCTTGATCCCAGGACCCTGGGATCATGACCTGAGCCAAAGGCAGACGCTCAACGACTGAGCCACCCAGGTGCCCCTCAATGTCCTATTTTTTAAAGAAAACGAAAGAAGGAAAGAAAGAAAAAGGAAAAGGAAGGAGTGTGTGTAGGGGAAGAGGTGTGTCTGCTGCATTCCCTGAAACTTCTGGGAGGACTCTTCAGAAGTCATCCTGAGGCTCAAGGATTAGTTCGAGAGGAAACAAATATCAGGCAATAAAGTCTTGAAAAGCTCCCCATGAGGGCAACTGCTGATAACTAGGACCAGTTCCTTAAGAATTCTCTGAACTATCTTAAACTACTTATCTTTCTTCAAAAGCTTATTTAACTACTAAAAA